>NC_044563.1:82253000-82880722 GCF_007565055.1 Rhinopithecus roxellana
TATTGAAGGAAGGTAACATTTGTTCAATATTAGGAAATTTTTTGACATATTTTATCATATTAATAGATTTAAGGAGAACGAAATCATATAAGTATGTTCATAGATGCTAAAAAAAATAGTTTGACAAAATACCACAGAAAAACTGAGAATCATCCCCTCACCTTGCACCATGAACTAGCACCAAGTAACACAGAAGAGCCATTTATCACTAGAAATGAGGTTAAAGCATGGAAAGAAGCCTACCCTATGACACACACATGGGGATGGCTGAAACCTACACATGGAATTGGACTGAGGAATGCCCACCTACATGTCCTGCAATGGAATAGAAGTCCAGAGTTGGAGACATTTGAAGCCTGTCACATACAAAGGATTGTAACAGTAACTATAAAATTTAAACCCTGTTCAATTAATGACAAGATTGAAATAAAATCCCTCCACAGACACACACAAATGACCCAGCCGAAGGAGAGCTACAATGATTTCTGGACGTAAATGCAATTTACCCTTATATTTGTTGTTCTAAACATTTATGGTCGATTGATTTTCTTTTTTTTTTTTTTTTTTTTTTTTTTTTTTTTTTTTTTTTTTTTTTTTTTTGAGACGGAGTCTCGCTCTATCACCCAGGCTGGAGTGCAGTGGCCGGATCTCAGCTCACTGCAAGCTCTGCCTCCCAGGTTTATGCCATTCTCCTGCCTCAGCCTCCCGAGTAGCTGGGACTATAGGCGCCCGCCACCTCGCCCGGCTAGTTTTTTGTATTTTTTAGTAGAGACGGGGTTTCACGGTGTTAGCCAGGATGGTCTCGATCTCCTGCCCTCGTGATCCACCCGTCTCGGCCTCCCAAAGTGCTGGGATTACAGGCTTGAGCCACCGCGCCCGGCCTCGATTGATTTTCTACAAAGGTGCAAAGGCAAATCGGTGGAGAAATGACAACCTTTTTAACAAATGTTTCTGAAATATTCAGACAACCTTATGCAAACAAGCAACCAATCAAGCAAACAAACATGAAAGACATGTCACCAAAGAAGATATGCAAATGACAAATAAATGCATGAAAAGATGTTCAGCATTATCAGGACAACACAAATTAAAACCTCAATGAGATACCACTACACATCTAAAGCAGACAAACAAAAAAGACTAACCATACAAAGTATTGGTGAGGATATGCAGGAACAGCTAATCTCATACACTGGTCATGGGAATATAAAATGGTATAGCCACTTTTTAAGACAGCTTTATGAATCAATCAACAAAAACGGTGGAATAAGTACCTCAAAAAATTTTCTTTTCCATAAAAGCAATTAAAAATTGGCAGAAACTTCCAGACTCGATTTTTTCAGAACTCTAATAATTACTGAGTTTTGTAGCAACCCAGGGAGTATTTACTGAAAAACAGAATAGCTGAATCGTGGTAATAACAGTGAAACTTGTGGTATTTAATTTGCCTAATTTCTCCTCTCCTTTCTCCAATTCTGTGATAGCCTTGAAAAATAACAGCCTGTATTCTTAATGCAGGCTTCCAGACACTGGAAGGAGCAGAATGAAGCCAAAACTCTTTCAAAACATCATGCACAAAGAATTGTCATTATTTAACCTGTCTGATGGTTTCCTAGAAGACCCTACTTACAAGGCTGTCAGTATCTTATTTAACATGGAGCTTATCAATATGAAAAGCCTTTTTCCCAGGGAGCACTGGTTTAAAATAGTTCCTGGCTAGTGCTTTAACCTTGTGGCTACCTAATATGAGGGATATTGATTAGGGATGAACAATAGAGTAAACAAAAGGCTCAAAAGGAAAAGCTGGAGTATGAAGAGCTAGCTACTTAAGCAGAAAGTAAAGGCTAAGAACAAGTTGTCAATTAACTGGCTGAGTGTTGAATGTCTGCCTCAGCATATGCACACATACAGCCTCTTGGCAAAGACTAGATTGATTGGTTCTTGGCTATGGTAGGCTGAATAATGGCCACCAACAATGCCTAAGTCCTCATCTTTGGAACCTGTGAATGTTGTCTTATATGGCAAAAGAAACTTATTGATGTCCTCAAGCTAAGGATATTGAGATGTGACACAAAAGAAGAAGGTAACATGAGGACTGAAGCAAGATGCTACACTGCTGGCTTTGAAGATGGAAGAATGTCCCATCAACTAGGGAATGCAAAGAATAAAACTCTTGGAGCTGGAAATGGCAAGGAAGCAGATTCTCCCCTTGATCTTCTAGAGCACATGCAGTCCTGCCAACACCTTAATGTCATCTCAGTGAACCTGGTTTGAGATTTCTGACATCCAGAACTATGAAAAAATAAATGTGTATTGTTTAAGACACCAAGCTTGTGGTAAATTTTTACAGAGCCATAGAAAACTAGTTCACAAGCATTTAGGAAAGTCTTTATTCAGTTGTTAGCTAACCACGAAGCTAGAGACTTCAGTGGGTACACATAACAAACAACACATACCTTACAGAATCAGTACACAACAACAAAAACAAAAATCCACAACTAAAACAAGCAAAAACGAGAAACCCTGAGGATCAGAGAGAATCTGACTTCCAGCACTGCCATATTCTATTATTTAAAATGTCCATTTTTTCCATACAAAATTATGAGACATGGAAAAACAAGTAAGTATGGCCCATACTCAGGGATAAATGCAGTCAATAGAAACTGTACCTGGAGAAGCCCAGACCTTGGACTTAACAGACATAGAATTTAGGTCAGTATTTTTAATATGTTCAAAGAACAACAAAAAATTTAAATAGCTAAAGGAAAATACAAAAATTATGTCTCATGAAATAAAGAATATCAAGAAATATAGAAATGATTTTAAAAATAAAAATTCTGGTGTTGAAAAATATAGTAGCTGAAATTAAAAATTTACTAGAGGTAGTCAAGAGAAGGTTTGAGCAAGAATTCTTGAACCTGAAGATAAGTCAGTTAAGATTATCTAGGTTGTGATTTACTTGAAAAAGAATTCTGGAGGTTAGTTATTAAGCTAATCAGGGAGGCACCACAGATAGGCAAAGCCCAGTGCAAGGAAATCCAAAAAAACAATACAAGAAGTGAAGGGAAAAATATTCAAGGAAACAGATAGCTTAAAGAAGAAAAAAAATAAAAAATTTAAGAAATTTTGGACATACTTTTAGAAATGTTAAATGCATTATCAAAGTAACCACTGAGCTAAAGCTAGCTGGCCGGGTGCAGTGGCTCATGTCTGTAATCCCAGCACTTCGGGAGGCCGAGGCAGGCAGATCACGAGGTCAAGAGATCGACACCATCCTGGCCAACATGGTGAAACCCCATCCCTACTAAAAATACAAAAATTAGCTGGGCGTGGTGGTGCACGCCTATAGTCCCAGCTACTTGGGAGGCTGAGGCAGGAGAATTGCTTGAACCCAGGAGGCAGAGGTCGCAGTGAGCTGAGATCATGCCACTACACTCCAGCCTGGCGACACAGTGAGATTCCTCCTCAGAAAAAGAAAAAAAAAAAAAAAAAAGGAATAAAAAAGAGATGCGAAATGCTCTGGAAAGTCTCAGAAGTAGAAGTGAACAAGTAGAAGAAAGAAATTCAGAGCTCAAAGACAAGGTCTTTGAATTACCCCTATCCAACTAAGACAAAGGAAAAGAAATAAGAAAATATGAACATCTCCTCCAAGAAGTCTGGGATTATGTTAAATGACCAAACCTAAGAATAATCCGTGTTCCTGAGGAAGAAGATAATTCTGAAAGCTTGGAAAACATATTTGGGGGAATAATTGAGGAAAACGTACTCAGCTTTGCTAGATACCTAGTAGTAATCCAAATACAAGAATCACAAAGAACACCTGGGAAATTCATTGCAAAAAGATCATCGCCTAGGTACACTGTCATCAGATTATCCAAAGTTAAGATGTAGGAAAGTATCTTAAGAGTGTGACAGAAGCACCATGTAACCTATAAAGGAAAACCTATCAGATTAACAGCAGATTTCTCAGCAGAAACCCTACATGCTAGAAGGGATTGGGGCCCTACCTTCAGCCTTCTCAAACAAAACAATTATCAGCCAAGAATTTCGTATCCAGTGAAACTAAACATCATATATGAAGGAAAGATACAGTCTTTCTCAAACAAATGCCGCGAGAGTTTGCCATTACCAAGCCACCGCTACAAGAACTGCTAAAAAGAGCTCTAAATCTTGAAACAAATCCTGGAAACACATCAGAACAGAACCTCTTTAAAGCATGAATCACATAGGACCTACAAAATAAAAATACATGTCAAAAAGCAAAAGCAAAAAACAAAAACAAAGGACACAGGCAACAAAGAGCACAATGAATGCAATGGTACCTCACATTTCAATACTAACATTAAATGTAAATGTCTTAAACACCCCACTTAAAAGACACAGAACCACAAAATGGATAAGAACTAATCAACTATCTGCTGCCTTCAGAAAACTCACCTAGCACATAGGGACTCACATAAACTTAAAGTAAAAGAGTAGAAAAAGGCATTTCATGCAAATGGATACCAAAAGCAAGCAGGAGTAGCTATTCCTACATCACACAAAACAAACTTTAAAGCAACAGCAGTTAAAAGAGACAAAGAGGAACATTATATAATGGTAAAAGGCCTTGTCTGACAGGAAAATACCACAATCCTACATGTATATGCACCTAACACTGGAGCTCCCAGATTTATAAAACAATTACAAATAGACCTAAGAAATGAGATAGACAGTAACACAAAAATAGTGGGGAAATTTAATATTCCACTGACAGCACTAGACAGGTCATCAAGACAGGAAGTCTATGAAGAAACAATGGATTTAAACTATACCTTGGAACAAATGCCCTTAACAGATCAGAACATTTCATCCAACAACCTCAGAATACACATTCTATTTAACAGTGCATGGAATTTTCTCCAAGATAGATCATATGATAGGCCATAAAACAAGCCTCAATAAATTTAAAACTGAAATTATATCAAACACTCTATCAGACCACAGTGGAATAAAACTGGAAATCAACTCTAAAAGGAAAATTCAAAACCATGCAAATACATGGAAATTACATAACCTGTTCCTGAATGAGCATTGGGTCAAAAATGAAATCAAAGCCAGGTGTGGTGGCTCACACCTGTAATCCCAGCACTTTGGGAGGCCGAGGCAGGTGGATCACCTGACATCAGGAGTTTGAAAACAGCCTGGCCAACATGGTGAAACCCCGTCTCTACTAAAAATATAAAAACTAGCTGGGTGTGGTGGTAGGCACCTGTAATCCCAGCTACTCTGGAGGCTGAGACAGGAGAATTGCTTGAACCCAGGAGAAGGAGGTTGCAGTGAGCCGACACAGTGCCACTGCACTCTAGCCTTGGTGACAGAGTGAGACTCCATCTCAAAAAAAAAAAAAAAATGAAATCAATACGGAAATTAGAAAAGTATTCCAACTGAACAACTATAATGACACAACCTATCCAAACCTCTGGGATACAGCAAAGGCAGTGCTGAGAAGACAGTTCATAGCCCTAAATGCACGCCTACTTCAAAAAGTCTGAAAGAGCACAAACTGACATTCTAAGGTCACACCTCAAGCAACTAGAGAAACAAGAACAAACCAAATCGAAACTCAGCAGAAGAAAGGAAATAACCAAGATCAGAGCAGAACTAAATGAAATTGAAATAAAAAAATACAAAAGATCAATGAAACAAAAAGCTGATTCGTTGAAACGATAAATGAAATTGATAGACCATTGGCAAGATTAACGAAGAAAAGAAGAGAAAAATCCAAATAACCTCACTAAGAAACAAAACAGCAGGTATTACAACTGACACCACTGAAATACACAAGATCATTCAAATCAAGAACTCAACCCCTTTTACAATAGCTGCCAAAACAACAACAACAATAGAAACCAAAAAATCTTAGGAATATACCTAACCAGGGAGTTGAAAGACCTCTACAAGGAAAACTACAAAACACTACTGACAGAAATAATAGACGGCACAAATAAATGGAAACACATCCCATGCTCATGGATGGGTAGAATCAATATTGTGAAAATGACCATACTGTCAAAAGCAATCTACAAATTCAACGAATCCCCATCAAAATACCACCATCATTATTCACAGTATTAGAAAAAACAATTCTAAAATACATATGGAACCAAAGAAAGAGTACACATAGCAGCCAAAGCAAGACTAAGCAAAAAGAACAAATCTGGAGACATCACACTACCCAATTTCAAACTGTACTATAAGGTCGTAGTCACCAAAACAGCATGGAACTGGTATAAAAATATGCACATAGATCCATGGAACAGAATAGAGAACCCAGAAATAAGCCCAAATGCTTACATCCAACTGATTTTTGACAAAGCAAACAAAAACATAAAGTAGGGAAAGGACACCCTTTTCAATAAATGGTGCTGATAATTGGCAAGCCACATGTAGAAGAATGAAACTGGATCCTCATCTCTCACCTTATACAAAAATCAACTCAAGATCAATTAAGGACTTAAACCTGAGACTTGAAACTGTAAAAATTCTAGAAGATAACATTTGAAAAACCTTCTAGACAATGACTTAGGCAAGGATTTCATGATCAAGAACCCAAAAGCAAATGCAATAAAAACAAAGATAAATAGCTGGAACCTAACTAAACTAAAGAGCTTTTGCACAGCAAAAGGAACACTCAGCAGAGTAAACAGACAACCCGCAGAAGATGGGAGAAAATCTTCACAATCTATACATCTGGCAAAGGAATAATATTTAGAATCTACAATGAATTCAAACAAATCAGTGAGAAAAAAACAATCCCTTCAAAAAGTGGGCTAAGGATATGAACAGAGAATTCTCAAAAGATGATATACAAATGGCCAAAAAACATATGAAAAAATGCTCAGCATCACTAATGATCAGGGAAATGCAAATCTAAGCCACGATGTGGTTTTACTCCTGCAAGAATGACCATAATCAAAAAATCAAAAAACAGTAGATATTGGCGTGGATGCAGCGATCAGGGAACATTTCTCCACTGCTGATGGGAATGTCAACTAGTACAGCCACTATGGAAAAATGTATGGAGATTCCTTAAAGAGCTAAAAGTAGAACTACCATTTGATCCAGCAATTCCACTACTGGGTATCTACCCAGAGGAAAATAAGTCATTATTCAAAAAAGATACTTGCACATGCATGTTTATAGCAGCATGATTCTCAATTGCAAAGTCGTGGAACCAACCCAAATGCCCATCAATCAACAAGTGGATAAAGAAACTGTGACATATATATATGATGAAATACTATTCATCCATAAAAAGGAATGAATTAACAGCTTTCCAGTGACCTGGATGAGATTGGAGACTATTATTCTAAGTGAAGTAACTCAACAATGGAAAACCAAACATCGTATGTTCTAACTGGTATGTGGGAGCTAAGCTATGAGGATGTAAAGGCATTAAAATGATACAATGGACTTTGGGGACTTGGGGGGAAGGTTGGGAGGGGGGCAAGGGATAAAAGACTACAAATATAGTGCAGTATATACTGATGAGTGCACCAAAATCTCAGAAATCACCACTAAAGAACTTAGTCACATAACCAAATACGACCTGTACCCCAATAACTTCTGGAAAAAAATAAAAAATAATAATAAAATCAAACAGAGCAAACAAAAAAAGATTATGTAGGTTGAATAAATAACATAAAAAAGGATACAAAAAATACACAGAGCCCTAAGAGACCTGTGGGATATCATCAAGTACACCAAGATACATATAATGGGACTCTCAGAAAGACAGAAGGCGGCAGAAAATGCATTGTAAAAAAGGAATATCCAGAAAGAAGAAATAGTGGCTAAAATTTCCAAATTTGATGAGAAACATTAATCTACACATTCAAGAAGTTCAATAAATTCCAAGTAGGATAAACTAAAAATAATTCACATCTAGATACATCATTATCATACTGTTGAATGTCAAAAACCATCTTGGAAGCAGCAAGAGAAAAGGGACTTACTGCTTACAAGCTATCCTCAATAAGCTGATTTCTTATTAGAAATCATGGAGGCTAGAAAGTAATGGAATAACATATTCAAAGGACTGAAAGATAAAAACAAACAAATAAAAACCCCCAAACCCTCTCAATCATAAATTCTATATCCAGAAAAAAATATTTTTCAAACATAAAGGAGAAATTAGAGATTTTCAGGTAATAAATAAACCAGAATTTATCACTAGCAGACATGCCATATGGGAAATATTAATGGGAATATTTCAGGCTGAAATGAAAGAACACTAGATAGAAATTAAAATCAATATGAAGAATTAAAGAGTACTAATAAAGGTAACACACAGGTAAATATAAACAAGCAGTATAAATGTATTTTGTTGTAACTCCTTTTTTTTCTTATCTGACTTTTTAAAAAGACAGTTACATAGAGCAAAAGTTGTAAATCTGTGTTTGTGGGCATACAATACATAAACATGTAAATTGTGACAATATAAGTTTTTGTACATTGTATTAGTCTGCTTGGGCCATAACAGAATACCACAGAGTGGTGACTTAAACAACAAAAATGTATTTTCTCACAGTTCTGGAGGCTGGAAGTCTAAGATCAAGATGCTGTCAGGGTTGGTTTCTGGTGAGCTCTCTTTTTCTGGTTTGTGGACGCTATCTTCTCACTGTGTCCTCACATCGTCTTTCCTTTGTGCAAACACAATGAGAAAGACCTTTCTGTGGTCTTGTCCTCTTCTTTAAGGGCACAAGTTATATCAAATTAAAGTCCCACTCTTAAGACCTCATTTAACTTTAATTACTCCTTAAAGATCCTGTCTCCAATTACAGTCACATTAGGGGTTAGGCCTTCAATATTTGAATTTGGGGGGGAACATAATTCAGTGCATAATATATACTACTGAAAATAAGTTGCTATAAGCATACACTAGATTGTTATAAATTAAGATGTTAATCGAAATCCCAGGTCAAGAATTAAGAAAATAACTCAATATATGGTAAAAGAAACAACAAGACAATTAAAATCACTAGAAAATAAATTTTTAACACAGAAGAAGGCAGTATGAAGGAATAAAAAAACAAAAACATCATCAAACATATAGTAGACAAATAAAATGGCAGATATAAATCCTAATTATCAGTAATTCTACTAAATATAACTGGATTAAATGCTCCAATTAAAAAACAGAGATTGGTAGAATGGATTTTTTAAAACAACCAAACTACGTGCTGCCCACAAAAGAAACACTTTAGATGCAGAGACACAAAGGGGTTTAATGTAAAAGGGCAGAAAATTATTATTATTATTATTATTATTTTTGCTTGGAGCTTGACCTAAGCCTGAAGTTTGGTCTAAGGAAGAAAGCTTCTTGCCTAGTTTATTTACCTTTCTGAAAGAGCCATTGATGTGACCTCTCTCTGTCTTCTGTAGAAGTCTAGCCAGAGTAGAAGAGTGGGCACAGTATCCTCCTAACACCCAGCCAGTGTAGGGCTTCTGGAAGGGTTTTGAGTGGGGGAGCTGGGGAAGCCCTGAGCCCCTGACTTTCTCAGGCAAGCAGGTAAAGTCTGTGAATCACTTCACTTTCCCATTTAGTGTACCCACCTAACTACAGTATGTTCACCTGATAAGTAACAATAATAAACAATTGGTGTAGCTTGTAAAGTACTTCCCTAAATGAAATAATGCTGAAGGCCTCATATATGGTATCTCATTTAATTCACATAATGATCCTATGAAGTAGGTACTGTTATTATTATATGTATTTCTTTATGTGAACAAAGCAAGGCTCAGAGGAGAGGTCATTTGCCCAAAAGTTACAGTTAGCAAGTGGCAAACCTAGGGTTCAACCAGGCAGACTAACTCTAAAGTCACTCTCCAGTATTAGGGTTGACTGCAGTATGGAGTAGCTAGCTCTGTGTACACAAGTGGATCTTGGGACAGACAAGGACTCTGAATTAAATAACTTTGAAGCCCACAAAAGAGCTATTAGACCTGATAAATTCAGTGAGGTTACAGGATGCAAGATCAATACACAAAAATTTGTCTTTTCATACATTTTTAAGGAGCAATCTAAAAATGAAATTAAGAAAATCATTCTGTTTATGACAGTATAAGAAGAATAAAATAAGAATAAATGTAACAAAATAAGTTTAAGGACTCCACACTGAAATCTATGAAACATTGTTGAAAAAGTTAAAGAGCAGCTAAAGAAATGAAGCCATGCCATGTTCATGGATTGGAAGACTTACTATTGTAAACACAGTAATACTCCCTAAATTAATCCTCAGCAATGTAAAGGAATGAAAATTGATGCAAGGGGCAATGCAGTCTATGGTCATATCACCCTGAATGTGCTCAATCTCATCTGTTACATGAAACAACAGACTTACTTCAAAATAATGATGTCAGTGAAAAGCAGCATTTTGTTAACAAGTGCATACTGCATTACTCCATTTATATAAAATTCTAGAAAATCTTTAGTGGCAGGGATCATGTCACTGGTTTCCTGAGGATGAGGGTCAGAGTGGAGAGGTGTTAGAGAGGGGAATTTTAACAGGTCAAGAAGAAGAAATTTTAGGGCAATAGGTATATTTATTATTTGATTTTGGTCGTTTCATGGGTATGTATAGCTGTCAAAACTTATCAAATGGTATACTTTTAATACGTGCAGTTTAATATTTTCAACTGCAGTTACTTAAGCTACTAAACTAATTAGAAAATAAATTTTCTAATTAAAAAATGGGCAAAAGATTTGAGCAGATGTTTCACCAAAGAGGAGATACAGGTGACAAATAAACACATAAAAAATCCTAAATATCATCGGTCATTAGGAAAATTCAAATTAAAATCACAATGAAATATTACTATACACTTATAAAACTACAAAAAAAGACAAAACAAAGTGCTGATAAGAATATAGAGCAACATGGACAGGAAGAATCAATATCATGAAAATGGCCATACTGCCCAAGGTAATTTATAGATTCAATGCCACCCCCATCAAGCTACCAATGACATTCTTCACATAATTGGAAAAAACTACTTTAAAGTTCATATGGAACCAAAAAAGAGCATGCATTACCAAGACAATCTTAAGTAAAAAGAACAAAGCTGGAGGCATCATGCTACCTGACTTCAAACTATACTACAAGGCTACAGAAACCAAAACAGCATGGTACTGGTACCAAAACAGAGATATAGACCAATGGAACAGAACAGAGCCCTGAGAAATAATACCACACATCTACAACCATCTGATCTTTGACAAACCTGACAAAAACAAGAAATGGGGAAAGGATTCCCTATTTAATACATGGTGCTGGGAAAACTGGCTAGCCATATGTGGAAAGCTGAAACTGGATACCTTCCTTACACCTTATACAAAAATTAATTCAAGATGGATTAAAGACTTAAATGTTAGACCTAAAACCATAAAAACCCTAGAAGAAAACCTAGGCAATACCATTCAGGACATAGGCATGGGCAAGGACTTCATGTCTGAAACACCGAAAGCAATGGCAACAAAAGCCAAAATAGACAAATGGGATCTAATTAAACTAAAGAGCTTCTGCACAGCAAAAGAAACTACCATCAGAGTGAAAAGGCAACCTACAGAATGAGAGAATATTTTTGCAATCTACTCATCTGACAAAGGGCTAATATGCAGAATCTACAAAGAACTTAAACACATTTACAAGAAAAAAAAAACAACCCCATCAAAAAGTGGGTGAAAGATACGAACAGACACTTCTCAAAAGAAGACATTTATGCAGCCAACAGACACATGAAAAAATGCTCATCATCACTGGCCATCAGAGAAATGCAAATCAAAACCACAATGAGATACCATCTCACACCAGTTAGAATGGCGATCATTAAAAAGTCAGGAAACAACAGGTGCTGGAGAGGATGTGGAGAACTAGGAACGCTTTTACACTGTTGGTGGGACTGTAAACTAGTTCAACTATTGTGGAAGACAGTGTGGTGATTCCTCAAGGATCTAGAACTAGAAATACCGTTTGACCCAGCCATCCCATTATTGGGTATATACCCAAAGGATTATAAATCATGCTGCTATAAAGACACATGCAAACGTATGTTTATTGTGGCACTATTCACAATAGCAAAGACTTGGAACCAATCCAAATGTCCATCAATGATAGACTGGATTAAGAAAATGTGGCACATATACACCATGGAATACTATGCAGCCATAAAAAAGGATGAGTTCATGTGCTTTGTAGGGACATGGATGAAACTGGAAACCATCATTCTCAGCAAACTATCACAAGGACAGAAAACCAAACCCCACATGTTGTCACTCACAGGTGGGAATTGAGCAATGAGAACACTTGGACATAGGAAGGGGAACATCACACACCAGGGCCTGTCATGGAGTGGGGGGAGGGGGAAGGGATAGCATTAGGAGATGTACCTAATGTAAATGTCAAGTTATTGGGTGCAGCACACCAACATGGCACATGTATACATATGTAACAAACCTGCACGTTGTGCACATGTACCCTGGAACTTAAAGTAAAAAAAAAAAAGAAAACAATATAGAGCAACTGTAAGTTTCACACATCGTTGGTGTGGATGAAAAGTGATACGGCCGCTTGGGGAAATAGTTTGGCAAATTCTTATAAAGTTATACATGCACTTACCATACAACTCAGATTTTTACTCCTAGATATTTACCCCAAAGAAATGGAAACATAAGGCCACACAAAGACATGTAGGTTGTTTATAGCAAACTGAAACCTAGATACATCCCAAATGCCTGTCAAATGGATGTTGGAGAAACAAACAATGGTACATCCATACAAGGGACTCCTCAACAATACAAAGAAACAAGTACTGATAAATACAACAACATGGGTGCATCTCAAAAGCGTGTTGCTAAAAGAAATAAGCAAGATACAAAAAGGTTACATGTTGCATGATTCCACTCAATTTGGAAAAAACAAAACCATAGGTAAAAGGCAGCAAACCAGCGGTTGAGAGGGGTGGGGATGTTGGGAAAATTGGCTATAAAGGGCCCATGGAAACATTTTGTGGTGATGAAAAATTCTGTATCTTAAATACGTTTGTCAAAATCTCTGAGCACTGAACGTAAAAAAGCTGAATTTTACCATGTGAAAATTATCCTTCAATAAACCTGATGTTTTAAAGAATCCATGTCATCCTTGATTTTTAAAAACTCAATAAAATAGGGTTAAATAGATAAGTTCTTAACATGATAAAATATGTATATGTGAGCACTAAATAGAGTATCAGTTTTTATTGCAAAACCACAGGAGAATTCCTCCTAAAAACATAAAGAAGTTGCCCATAATCATTACTATTATTTAACATTATGCTAGAAGTAGTCAACACAATTGGAATAGAAAACAATAGAGGCACTAAGTTGGAAACAACGTGGAAAACAAAATCAGTATTTAAAAATGCTTGGCAATACCCTGGAAATCCCAAGAGAATCAATTGAATAAAAGTGTTACAACAACAACAACAACAAAAACCCAAAACCAGTGGGTATATGTCATCAATATGGATAAATCAATGGTTTTTATAAATATAAACAATAACCACTTGGAGTATAAGATAGAAGAAGGGATCTCATTTACAATAGCAACACAGTAAGATAAAATCCCTTGAAAGAAAATTAACAGGGAAAGTCTAAGACATATTAAGAAAACTGTAAAATTAACTAAAGGTAGTAAAATTTAACAAACAGAAAGAAATGAATGTTCTAGATTAGGGGTATCCAACATTGCAAAAATGTCAATTTCTCTAACCTAATTTATAAAATGAATATAATCCCAGTAAAATTATAAATTTTTTTAAAAAGCTAAAGATAATTTTTTAAAATCAGGCAAAAATCAACAACAATATTTAGAGAAATTCTGAAAAAGAAAAACAAGGAAGAGTCCACTTGATTTCAAACATATTATAAATCCTTAATAATGAAAAGTGCATGGCACCAACTCATGAAGAAACCAATGTACCCATGGGGAAACAGAGAAAGTTTAGGAATAGAATCAAATATATACAACAAAAGTGGTATCTCAACTCAGAGAAAAAGAGAGTATACAATTAAAGTTGTTGAAACAATTGGATCTACATACCATACCTCAAAGCAGGATAAATTCCAAATGGGTCAAGATTTAAATATAAAACATGAAGCCATAAAAATACAGAAAGAAAACATGGAAAGATTCCATTTGAGGCTTGGATAGGAAAAAGCCTATTTAAATATAACTCAAAATTCAAAATTTAAAAAAATGTTATACTTGACTACATAAAATTAAAAGAAAATTTTAGCATGAAGGCATACCATTAAACAAAGATAAATATAAATGTTAAACTGAATTTAAATACTTGCAATGAATAGCAAGAAAAAGAGCTTATCTCCCAATATATAAAGAGCTCTTAGAGTTTGATAAAACCCAATATAAAAATGTGCAAAAAATATAAAGGGCAATTCAAAGTATTTTTTAAATATGTGAAACTACTCATAGGTGAAATGCAATTTAAAAGCTACATGAAGATACTATTTTTCACCTATCAGATTGTTACATATCCAAAAGTATGATATAATCTGTTCCTGAGGCTACAGGGAAAGAGTCACTTTCATACATTGCTGCTGGGAATGTAAATTGTTAACAATCCCTAGGGAGGGCAATTTGGTAATATCTATTAAGATTACAAATGCATATACCCTTTGACCCAGCTATTTCACTTCTGGGAATGTATCCTAGAGTTATCCTAGGACACATGCAAAATGATATACATGAATTTCTATTGCAGCATTGTTAATAATAGCAAAAGATTGGAAGCAACCCAGAACTTCCATCAATAGGAGGCAGGTTTTTCATTTCATTAACTGCTTTTATGGCTTCACAGTAGGAAAAAAAAAAAAAAAAAAAAAAAAAAAAAAAAAAAAAAAAAAAAAAAAAAAAAAGAGCCTCTGCTCTTAAACCCAGACTGGAGCTGGCCTAAGCCATCTATGCCATTTCTCCTTCCCCTGGTCTACCCCTTTAGACCTTCCAAGGCAGTGAAGTCCCCCCAGGTGGGAGATGGCCTTGGGCCATCTCCAGGACATAAACTTAAGTTTGGGATGGACAGAAGAGGAAGCAATGCAAACTACTCTATTCCCTGCTAATTACAAAATCCAAGCTTCTCTGTACTGAAGTGACACTGAGGGAGAGAAGAGGGTAGTGGGTGAACTTTCCCTAGGTATAGAATGAACCACTATTAATTGTCATTTTAATCTTGGTCATCATTTAATTAATTAGGGAAAGATATGAATAATACTGCATAAGACTTACCCTTGCCTATTTCAGTAAAGTGGTCCCTTTTCCTAAAATTATACAACTAGGATGGTATTTTCCCCAAATACTAATGTTAATGAGTACTTTATGATACCACAAACAAGGCAATAACATTTACACTGACAGCTACCTAATCTCAGATAAAATATCTAGAAGATACAGTTTCCTATGTCGTCTAGGTATAGGTGAAGTTGAGTGAAGTTGTCCAAACTGAGACTATAAAATGATGGAAAATACTAAAGTTAGATGTTCTCCTCCATTTTTGCGTTTACCTACATTTCTTTTTAAGAATCACATGATTTTGGTCAAATGTGGTGTTGCCGATTTGTGGTTGTGGTTGTTTGTCTGTTTGCCTTGAGTTTGTTTTTTGGTAAATACAAATTCTTCAAAAGCTATTCAGAGAAAAAGAAGTGGAATCCTGCTGGACAGTAGACAGTAAGAATTCTGTGGGATGGTCCTGGTTAAATAGAAACCACTTTGTGTAAAAAGGCTCATTTTAAGTGGGTCAATCTGTATTAGTTGCACCACTTGAAACACTGAAGATACATTTTAGTGTATCTTGTGTTTGGGGACCTTTTGGGAACACACTATATTTATACTCTATTAAACTAGGTCAGCTTCTTTGTTGGGACAATCCCAGAGGGAGCTATACATTTCACCTGAAGATAGCAAGAAGAGTTCTGGTATTTTACTGGTTTGTCTATCCTAACTCATGCTACTGAAGTCAAATCTAGTAATTTCCTATGTCCCAGTGAATAAACAGTGATTCCTTCATTTACAAATATTTATTTAGTGTCCAGTATGAGTTATTTGTTGTGCTAGGTGTGGGAAATATCAATGTCTGCTGTCAAGGAGACTGCTCTCTAAAAGGATGGTAAGACATATTCATGCATATCTACAGAAAGAGCAGAAAGATAAGCTAGGCTTAAGGCTGCTGAGTTTGAGGTACAGGCATATTAACTAAGAGAAAGTGTCCTGTATAGACAGTTAGAAAGTGAGACACTCTAGAGAGCTTACAGTACTAGACAGAACTTTGTTTAGTTTTCGGTGGTAGAAAATGAAGCTCTCTTTCTAGAAAAGAGGAGTCCTGATTCATTCATAGTGTTTTTTTTTTTCTGATGAAAACAAATACATAAACAAGATGTAAGTTTTGATATTTTTCAGCACATTTTAACTTAAAAGTGATTTTAAAGAATTTGTGTAAGTAAAAATATGTGTTAATTATGAGATCAAAACTATAGTGATGAATGAACATTTCCATGTAGTAAATTATGGCTGCAGATGAAGGAAGTTACAGTCCACTGTTTTGTGTGGCGTCTAGTCTCATACTTTCGGAGAATAATATTGATTCTGGTTTTGTGTTCGAATTAGAGCACTAACAAGATAGGATTCATTAAAAGAAGACAAAGTGTCTAAAAATCAGGCTATCGAAAGTACAGCTAGATTGGAAGAATAAATTCTGTTTTATAGAAGTATAGGGTGACTATAATTAACAACAATTTATTATAGATTTTCAAATAGCTAGAAAAGAGAATTTAGAATGTTCCCAACACAAAGAAATGATAAATGTTTGAGGTGATGGATATGCTGCTGATATGATCATGACACATTGTATACCTGTGTCAAACTATCACACTGTACACCATAAATATGTATGATTGTTATTAATATGTATCAACTAAAAATAAAAGAAAAAAATTGCCATTCAAGGTACTACAAATTTTAAAAGAATGTCAATTCAAATGGGTTATTCACCTTTGAAAAGAGGTGACTATAGTTTATAATAATACATATTTCAAAATAGCTAGAAGACAATAATTGGAATGTTTTTAGCATAAAGACAAGGTAAACATTTAACGTGATGGATATCCCAATTACACTGATTCGATCTTTACAAATTGCATGAATGTATCAAATTATCACATGTACCTTCCCCTTCCCCCAGCCAAAAAAAGAAAGAAAGAAAGAAAAGAGGAGGCTTAGAACCAGTGATAGCTATCTTCGAATAGTTGTGGTAGATCAGTATTTATTGTTATTCCAGAGACCAGAAATAGGAAAATCATAGGTGAAAGTTCCAAAAAAGCAATTTTCAGCTTATTATGTGGAATGACTAACTGACAATTACAGCTGTCCAAGAACAGGATAGGGCATTTTGTTTATTTGTTAGCAACCTACACAGCAATTGAATGGCATTTGATTAGAGATGCTGAGATGCAATGCCTTTCAAACTTTAAGGTGCATTTGAGTCACCTGGGGTCTTATAAAATGCTGTTGGTCACCAAACATAGTTTGAGTACCAAGTATATAGAGAATTTTCCTTTGCTATGTAGACAATTTTGAATAAGAGAAATTTTAAATTCTCCCTCATCCTGAAAAGTCTATTATATTCTATTGTTTGAGTCCCAATACAAGGTATTTGCTGGATGCTGTGGAAATAAATGAAAGTCAGAGTCTCTGAGATAATGTAGCATATTTCAGAAACAAGAGAATGCAGAGCACATTTGAAGAATATTGACTTGATGGAGAGAAATTTTTCTGGTAGGAGAAGTGTTGTAGAAATAGGCTTAGAAGAGGCAGAGTTTCCATTGTAAATATAAAATTAAGTACTTCAGACATCATCCTCGAAGTAAAGGTATGCCAGTTCAGATTTGCCCTCTTCTATAAGGCAATATAAGTAATATACTCCCAGGATAGTGGCTTACACACACAAACGTTTATTTTTCTATGTAAATAAAAGAAGTACAGAATTAAGCTGTTCAGGGTTGTATGACAACTCTGTTCAGTCATCTTCATTGCTGTCTTCCATCCTCAAGATTATTTTAAGATTCAAGACAGCTACTGGAGCTCCAGCCATTTTATCCCATTCCAGGCTTGGGAAGGAAGACGAAGAAATTGCTTACTTCTTTTGAAGAAAACAACTCAAAAGACAACTGCTGCTTACATCTCACTGGCTAGAACTTGATCATATGACTGAATACAACTGCAAGGGAATCTGGGAAAGATTATTGTCTCAGCTATGCACATTGTTCAGCGTTCTGTTTTTAAGGAATAATAAGTGGATTGATGAATACTGGAAGTCACCTAGCAGTCTTTATCACAAATGTTAAGTCCATTGTTTCTGAATTGGAAGGGGACACTAGCAGAGGACTGTTTTTGAAAGATAAGTGTGGAGGTAATACAAAGACTGAAAGTAAACGTTGGGAGATGTAGTCAAGATGACTCATTTCTAGAAATAAAGGAATTCCGGGATGTTGGACTAAACAAGAGTAGTAAGAAATTAAGTGAAAAGAGGGAACTATAGAATGGCCTTTACAAAGTTATGATTGACAAGACTTGGTGACTTGACCTGGGTAGGAAAAGACAGGGAGGAACCTAGACTACCCAACAGGTTTACAACCTGGGTGACTTGAAAAAACGATGAAACCCATAGCAGAAAAAGAAATGGCACAAAAAAAGGCGACTTGTTGAGGAAGAAGATGAGTTTTGTTTTAGATATACTGGGTTTGCTGTGATGAGGGAACATCCCAGGGGACAGGCAGAAATGTCTAAACACTTCATGGTTATACTATAAGACTATAAGACTATAAGACAGTGTATACTGCTCAGGTGATGGGTGCACCACAATCTCACAAATCACCACTAAAATAACTTACTCATGTAACCAAACATCACCTGTTCCCCAATAGCCTATGGAAATAATAAAAGAAGAAAGAAAGGAAGGAAGGAAGGAAGGAAGGAAGGAAGGAAGGAAGGAAGGAAGGAAGGAAGGAAAGAAAGGAAGAAAAGAAAGAAAGGAAGAAAAGAAAGAAAGAAAGAGAGAAAGAAAGAAAAGAAAAGAAAAGAAAGAAAGAAAGAAAAAGAAAGAAAAAGAAAGAAAGAAAGAAAGAAAGAAAGAAAGAAAGAAAGAAAGAAAGAAAGAAAGAAAGAAAGAAAGAGAGAGAGAGAGAGAGAGAAACTTTAGCTTAGGAGACAATTGAGTGTGGAGGGGATGGCTTTTGAGGTTATTCACATATTCCACACTTCCACATAAGTGTCTAATAGTCATCTCATACTTAATGTTTCCAAATAGAACTCTCAGCCACCTTTACCACACTCTAGTTATTGAAGACTCAGAGAACGCCAATCTGTTTTAGTAATGATCTCAGCCAAACACCAGTGCATAGGCAAATTCTCACTGAAAATGAGTTAATACTCTAAAGCCAAATATAAATTATTTGATATCATATTCTCTTTGAGAATATTCCTCTCCGAATTTTGAGTTATTTTCTATGATCATCTTGGGATGCCTTCAAGTTCAATTTAGCCATCTGCTTAAAGGGAATGATAACCCATAAAACCAAGGTGTCCCAGTTCAGTCAGCTTCCATAGCACTCTCCTCACGGATAGACTGAATTTTCCCAACACCAATTCTATATGAATTTGTTAACTGGATTATAGACCAAGTTTCCTATCTTCTCTCTGGGCTAAGAATCTGATTTTCCCTTGACAATATATTCCTAATGCCAGAGGTCAAGGCTTTTATTAAGCCATTCTGAACTTGCCTTCAAGTGGTTAATGAAAGGTCCCTAGAGCATAGCTTTGACCTTAGCCTGAGTTGCATTTTCTTTAATTGGATTGTATTTTGCTCCCTTCCTTTGTTTCTTTAGTCTCCAACCAGAGAAGGAAGCCAGTTGAACTCCTGGGATATATTAATTACATGTTTTATTCGACCATGTTTTGGTTTTCCATTATGTTCTTGTCATCTTTTTATTGTTCCATACCACAAAACATCACAGGGACTAATTCTCTGGGAGTCTCTCATTTGCATTTAGTGAGGAGAGGACAACCTACCCCAAGTGGGTGGGGGAATGCCTGTGATATCAAGTTATAAGGCAGGGGGTTCCCTTTCCACATTTATAAAGCTACCCCAAGCTTAGGACACCCCCCAGTCAAATGGGGTAAATGCTAGACAATTTCCTGTGGGAGACCTGGCCTTCTTGGAAGGAACTGAAATCTGCTGCTAAACAAGAAATCTAGAAATGTTTTGAAAATCTAAACATGTGATAAAAATAGAAGAGAGCTTTCTTATTAATAACGGCACACAGATACACAGACCTTTGTGGTTAACAAACTGTTCACACTTGATACTCCTAATTGCCCTTAAGATAGGCATGGTGAGTACTATATTCATGTTACAGAGGAGAGCATGATACCGACAGAGCTTGGTGACTTGCTCAAAGCCACACAGCAGTAGAGCTGGGATAAGTCTTAATGCTATTTATGCTGTTTTCTTTCCATTTATCTATAGTAAAATCATCAACCAGAGTTTGCTGACCTATCAGGTGGCACACTACAGACTGCTCTAAGCTGTGGTTGTCAAAGGTGTTAGATCCACAGAATTAAACTGCATGCCTGTGAATAGACAGTTTTCAAAAGAAGACACACATGCAGCCAACAATCATGAAAAAAAGCTGAACATCACTGATTAATAAAGAAACGCAAATCAAAACCACAATGAGATACCATCTAACACCAGTCAGAAGGGCTATTACTAAAAAAATCAAAGAATAACAGATGCTGGTGAGGTTGCAGAGAAAATTGAAAACTTACACATTGTTGATGGGTGTATAAATTAGTTGAACCATTGAGGAAGACAGTGTGGCAATTCTTCTAAGACCTAAAAACCGAAATACCATTCAACCCAGCGATCCCATTACTGAGTATATACCCAAAGGAATATAAATTGTTCTGTCACAAAGACACATACATGCAAATGTTTGTTGCAGCACTACTCATAATAGCAAAGACATGGAATCAACTTAAGTTCCCACTGACAGTAGACTGGATAAAGAAAATGTGGTATGTATACACCATGGAATACTATGCAGCCACAAAAAGAACAAGATCGTGACTTTTCCAGAAACACAGATGGAGCTAAAGGCCATTATCCTTAGCAAACTAATGCAGGAACAGAAAACCAAATACCACGTGCTCTCACTTATAAGAGGGAGACAAATGATAAGAACTCATGGACACACAAAGAGGAACAAAACACACAGGGGCCTATTGGAGTGTGGAGGGTGGGAGGAGTGAGAGGATCAGGAAAAATAACTAATGGATACTACAGTTAATACTTGGGTAATGAAATTATCTGTACAACAAAACCCACGACACCAGTTTACCTATATAACAAACCTGTACAAGTACCCTAGAACTTAAAATAAAAGTTAAATTAAAAAAAAAATTGCATGTCTGAATCCATTTTATTTCTTTCCCTCACTTACACAAGCAGCATTTTTCCCTTACCTCCAAAATCACTCTAGTATATATTGACATTTCACCAAGCCACTCTTTACTCCACAAATAGACCATGCCATTTATATATGGCTACCACTTTATTCATATTGTTCTTTTCACTGGATTGCTCCTTCTACATCCTATCTGTCCTAAAGCCTCTTTTGATTCTCTGTCTGTGTGCTCTACAGTTTGTTGCTTTTTCCTTAAAACATTCAGAGTATAATGTTTAATCATGAATTTGTGTAATTGAGATAATGGATCTAAAAAGCTAGTGCAGAGTCCAGGACATTGTGTGTGTTCAGTAAGTGTTAGCTATGACAATGATGATGATGATAAAGATGAGGATAATGATGTATTTTCTATTAGTCTCCTAACTAAAGGTTTTGTATTTGGCACAACACATGTCACATGGTAAGAAATCAGATGTTTTTATTTAATTTTGGGGTTATTCATACTGGTAGTTTATAGATAGAAATTCAGGCAATCTTTATATTAGCCTACAATGGGAAATGACAGCATAGATATAAAACCATAGCGATGATAATTTTAAAGTAGTGTAGCTGAATCACAAACATAGTGTGTATGAGTTTGAAACAGGCTGAGCCCCTAGTCGAGTGGTTTTTAAAGTGTGGGGCCCCCACTAGCAGCAGCACTGGGAACTTGTTAGAGATGGAAACTGCAACTCGATTCAATATTTACTGAATCAGGCACTCCGGGAATAGCATCTAGAAATATGCATTTCTGCAAGTCCTCCAGGTGATGGTGATAAAACTGGAGAGTGACTGATCTAGTCCAACCATCATCTCGCTTAACACTTGAGAAAAGTAAGGCACAGAGGTCAAAGTCACATACCTTGTTAATGGCAGACATGAGGCTAGAGTTGTGATCATGACTACATTACCTTTATATTTCTCCTCATTGCTTTTAAAAAGTTATTCTTAATGTGTTTCTTTATTCAGTTAACAGCAATATAATTATATTAAAAGTTTTGCTGTAGCCAGCAATACACACTATCGTAGCAGAAAGCCTTAGTACCAGGACACCAGAACCTGTATTCTGGCTTGCCCAATTACTGTCTGTACAGCTATCTGAGGCAGCTCTTCAGAATAAAACCTGTGGTGCCGAGTGCAGTCAGTTGATGGCCTCAGCTGTAGCATCTTCGGGACCTGCCTCAAAATGAGAGCTAAAAACATAGGCTCCCAGCCAGTGCCTGAGCATGGCAGGGGTCCTAGGGCCTGGCCATTTCTACACAATGCTATACTCCTCCAACTGTCCATCTGTCCTTGGGAGCTCCTATTGGGCTAGCGGCAACTCTCAGGGCTGCCATCACCTGAGGCTGGTTCTTCTTTTCCTCCATCCTTTCACACTGTCAGAGCTACACCACGGGCTGAAGGTTTTCTGTGTCTTACTTTGCTCTCTTCCCTGTGTTTTTCAGAGAGGTCTGCCCTATTAGATCTCTTCTACTTCTAACTGTACCATGGCTCCTGATTCCAGGATGACCTGAAGGGACACATTACTCTCCTCGAGTCTCAGTTTCTAGATGAGTAAAATGAGGTTTCAGGAGTTCATTGCTCATACAGAACTGGGAAATGATAGATAGTTGCTCTGTTATTAGTAGTAGCAAGACCATCAGCATCACAAGGTCATTATGCTGACGGAAGACATCGGTGTAAGTGCATGTGGCAGAGACATCTGTTGCTATGGAACATCCAAGTGACCACCCATGCCTCCAGCCCAGGTGGAGACATGTGACAAATTCTGGACAATATGCTAGAAGCAGAAGTGATAAATTTTCAATTCAGCCTAAAACACAAACGAATAAATGTCTCTTGGGAGGCCGAGACGGGCGGATCACGAGGTCAGATCGAGACCATCCTGGTTAACCTGGTCCGGTGAAACCCCGTCTCTACTGAAAAATACAAAAAACCAGCTGGGCGAGGTGGTGGGCTCCTGTAGTCCCAGCTACTTGGGAGGCTGAGGCAGGAGAATGGCGTGAACCCGGGAGGCGGAGCTTGCAGTGAGCTGAGATCCGGCCACTGCACTCCAGCCTGGGCGACAGAGCCAGACTCTGTCTCAAAAAAAAAAAAAAAAAAAAAAAAAAAAAAAAAAAGAATAAATGTCTCCTAAGGCTGGCACAGCAAACCCCAAAGGCATGTGTTTAGGATGATGGAGGCTTCATCGGCGTGTGATTTGCGAGCTAACGCGGAATCCAGCCCCCAGCTCACTCACATTGAAAATGTCTCACAACAAGAAATAAAGCTTTAGTGTGTTAAGCACTGGAATTTCAGGATTAATTTGTTACCACAGCCTAAACTATCCTATCCTAACTAAAACAATATGTTTGGTAAAATAGACAGCACAATGAAAAAAATACATTTCATTCTTAACTGTTCATTTTCAGGCATTCTTTTTGGTTGTACTTGGAAGAAAGCATATCGCCATAGACAAAAGATGAAGATATAATTCAGACGGAAGAACAATGGGACTCGACTTAGAAATAAAATCCTAGATATGGTTTGCATACATGATTCAGAGACAGAAGAACAATGGAACTTGACTTAAAAATAAAGTCCAAGTCTCATGTTAAAATGTAATCCCAGCCAGGCACAGTGGCTCATGCCTGTAATCCCAGCCCTTTGGGAGGCCGAGGTGGGTGGATCATGAGGTCAGGAGATCGAGACCATCCCGGCTAACATGGTGAAATACTATCTCTACGAAAATTACAAAAAATTAGCCAGGCGTGGTGGCAGGCACCTGTAGTCCCAGCTACTCGGGAGGCTGAGGCAGGAGAATGGCGTGAACTCAGGAGGCGGAGCTTGCAGTGAGCCAAGATCAGGCCACTGCACTCCAGCCCGGGTGACAGAGCCAGACTCCGTCAAAAAAAAAAAAAAAAAAAAAAAAGTAATCCCTGGTGTTAGGGGTGGGCCCTGGTGGAGGTGTTTGGACCATGGGGATGAATCCTTTATGAATATTATCACCATCCCCTTGGCAATGATTGAGTTCATGCCAGATCTGGTTGTTTGAAAGAGCCTGATATCTTCCCCATCTCTTGCGCCAGCCCTTACTGTGGGATGTGCCTGCTCTTCCTTTGCCTTCCATCATGACTGCAAGATTCCTGAGGCCCTCACCAGAAGCTGATGCCAGAGCCATGCTTGCACAGCCTGCAGAACTATGAGCCAATTAAATGTCTTTTCTTGACAAATTAACCAGCCTCAAGTATTTCTTTATGGTGATGCACAAACAGGCAAACACAATCCTCAATTTTAAGATGGAAAAATGTAGTCATTTTGCAAAATTCAAGAGCCTTTCATGCTAAAAACTCTCAATAAACTAGGTATTGATGGTACATATCTCAAAATAATGAGAGCTATTTATGACAAACCCACAGCCAATATCATACAGAATGGGCAAAAGCTGGAAGCATTCCCTTTGAAAACTGGCACAAGACAGGGATGCCCTCTCTCACCACTCCTACTCAACATAGTGTTGGAAGTTCTGGACAGGGCAATCAGGCGGGAGAAAGCAATAAAGGATATTCAATTAGGAAAAGAGGAAGTCAAATTGTCCCTGTTTGCAGATGACATGATGTATATTTAGAAAACCCCATCATCTCAGCCCAAAATCTCCTTAAGTTGATAAGCAACTTCAACAAAGTCTCAGGATATAAAATCAATGTGCAAAAATCACAAGTATTCCTAAGCATCAATAACAGACAAACAGAGAGCCAAATCATGAGTGAATCCCATTCACAATTGCTTCAAAGAGAATAAAATACCTAGGGAACCACCTTACAAGGGATGTGAAGGACCTCTTCAAGGAGAATTACAAACCACTGTTCAACGAAATAAGAGTACACAAACAAATGGAAGAATATTCCATGCACATGGATAGGAAGAATCAATATCATGAAAATGACCATACAGCCCAAGGTAATTTATAGATTCAATGCCATCCCCACCAAGCTACCAATGACTTTCTTCACAGAATTGGAAAAAACTACTTTAAAGTTCACGTGGAACCAAAAAAGAGCACGCATTGCCAGGACAATCCTAATCAAAAAGTACAAAGCTGGAGGCATCATGCTACCTGACTTCAAACTATACTACAAGGCTACAGTAACCAAAACAGCATGGTACTGGTACCAAAACAGAGATATAGACCAATGGAACAGAACAGAGCCCTGAGAAATAATACCACACATCTACAACCATCTGATCTTTGACAAACCTGACAAAAACAAGAAATGGGGAAAGGATTCTCTGTTTAATAAATGGTGCTGGGAAACCTGGCTAGTCATATGTAGAAAGCTGAAATTGGATCCCTTCCTTACACCTTATACAAAAATTAATTCAAGATGGATTAAAGACTTAAATGTTAGACCTAAAACCATAAAAACCCTAGAAGAAAACCTAGGCAATACCATTCTGGACATAGGCATGGGCAAGGACATAGGCATGGGCAAGGACTTCATGACTAAAACACCAAAAGCAATGGCAACAAAAGGCAAAATAGACAAATGGGATCTAATTAAACTAGACAAATGGGATCTAAATAAAGAGCTTCTGTACAGCAAAAGAAACTACCATCAGAGTGAACAGGCAACCTACAGAATGGGAGAAAATTTTTGCAATCTACTCATCTGACAAAGGGCTAATATCCAGAATCTACAAAGAACATAAACACATTTACAAGAAAAAATCAAACAACCCCATCAAAAAGTGGGCAAAGGATATGAACAGACACTTCTCAAAAGAAGACATTTATGCAACCAACAGACACATGAAAAAATGCTCATCATCACTGGCCATCAGAGACATGTAAATCAAAACCACAATGAGATACCATCTCACACCAGTTAGAATGGCAATCATTAAAAAGTCAGGAAACAACAGGTACTGGAGAGGATGTAGAGAAATAGGAATGCTTTTACACTGTTGGTGGGACTGTAAACTAGTTAAACCATTGTGGAAGACAGTGTGGTAATTCCTCAAGGGTCTAGAACTAGAAATACCATTTGACCCAGCCATGCCATTACTGGGTATACACCCAAAGGATTATAAATCATGCTACTATAAAGACACATGCACATGTATGTATGTTTATTGAGGCACTATTCACAATAGCAAAGACTTGGAACCAACCCAAATGTCCATCAGTGATGGACTGGATTAAGAAAATATGGCACATATATACACCATGGAATACTATGCAACCATAAAAAAGGATGAGTTCATGTCCTTTGTAGGGACATGGATGAAACTGGAAACCATCATTTTCAGCAAACTTTCGCAAGGACAAAAAACCAAACACCACATGTTCTCACTCATAGGTAGGAATTGAACAATGAGAACATTTGGACACAGGGTGGGGAACATCACAAACTGGAGCCTGTCGTGGGGTGGGGTAAGAGGGGAGGGATAGCATTAGGAGAAATACCTAACGTAAATGACGAGTTAATGGGTGCAGCACACCAACATGGCACATGTATACATATGTAACAAACCTGCACGTTGTGAACATGTACCCTAGAACTTAAAGTATAATAATAAAAAAAAAGAAAAATGCAGTCATTTTGAGGGGAAGGATAAGTTAGACAAGTCATACCCCTCCATTAACTACATAATCAAATTAAACAGTGGATGGTAGTTTTTTTCCTACATTAACTTGCTATAGGGTGACTAATCAGTATTATTCAGATTATTTTTCTAGTGCAATAAAACTAGAACAGAACATATCTAAAGTGAGGCTGCTTTCTGTGCAAGTGGCTTGTACTCACTGAGGATGGCTCAGTATGCAGCTATAGAGAAGACCAACTTGTGCTGGCCTTTTTGATAGCTGGAATGCAAGTCAGCTGGTGATTTAGCTTTTCTAGTCCTTAGAAGACGACCAGCCTCCAAGCAAGGCTAGCAATGGCCAGTCAGTCAGAATATGGGAGAATGAGAAAGTTGAAACAGGTTTGGGCAAGGGACAGATCTCAAGCCTGGTTGATGTTTGAAATTTCATTGCCATCAAACAAATGGCATTTAGCAGAATATGTCCATGTGCTGCCTTTTCAGGGATGAGATTTCAACCAGAAATACCTTAGAGGAAGCCAATATTTTGGATTTGGAAGTAGGGAAGGAATGCTTCTCTGACTCTTTGGACAGAGACACAATCAAAACATAGAACTTGGAGCTTTTACTTGACATAACCTAGAAAAGTACTTTATATAGCTACTGCCTTTTAACTACTCTTGGGTGCTCATAACTTAACACTGAAGCAAGTGATGCTAGGTCACTCACTTTGTGGTTTGTCATAAATTAAGGAATGGTGCAGCTATCCTTACAGCAAAAGTGGAGAAGGGGTGAGTTCAAGGGCCCTGAAAGCAAACTGTACTCAAGGAGGAAATCTCCAACTGAAACAGAGAAGTAGGAAATTTTCACACAATGAAATGATAGTAGAATGGGGGTATTTGTAAATCTCACAGTATTTTAAAGTTACAAGTCGGTATTGAATCTAGTTTCCTTTCAGAGCAGCTCCATATAAAATGTGGAACATCTTGTCTGGATACAGATTTCACATAACCTTACATCTTAGGAAATAATTGCTTCTATCATCCTTCTCCCTTACTTCTTCCCTCTCTTCCTTTGCCACTTCTTTCCTTCCTGCTGTATTTATGAGTCTGCACAGTTGTCTATTGATGTGTTTCTGTACTAAAGTCACTGGATAATTTGGCCAACCTATGAAATTGAAAAAATGAAATGACAAGAGGTTTTGTTATATTAGAAATAAAACAAAACAAAAAAATAAAATAAAAATAAAACTTAAGGAGTAGTTGTCACTTTGTGTTTTTTTTTTTTTTTTTTTTTTTTTGGAACTATTAACTCTTAATCTTCTAAGTTAGAAAAACTGTGCCTAGCTCACGACTCTTCTATTAACTTTTCTGGGCAACTGGACTTTCAGATGCAGAGTTAACCAAAATTTATTCTACACTTTCTATGTATGTGCCAGGCATTAATCTAGGTGCTTGGAAGTATGCCATTTTACTTCATTGTCATGAATTTACAAAGAGGTTAGAATAACTGTATGTTCTGGTTTGCCTGGGACAGTTCCAATATCTATTCCCCACCAACCTATCCAGGTGGCACCTCTTTTTACTCTTGAAAGGCTCATAGTTTGGAAAAGGAATGTCCTAGTCATCTTACATACGGTAGGTATTACTGTCACATTCTCTTTATAGGCCTTTCTGGGTCTTCATTTTCTCACTGATAAAAATTGGATGCTTAAGACATTACTATCTGTGATTTCTTGCACATTCGTAGATTTCTTTGCATCAAAGTTTTCTATCTGCTTTAAATGTCTAAAAATGCGAAGATTCTGCCCCAGCAACCTGTCAACACTGAAAAGGAGAGAAAGAATTCATCACTTCAGTAGAAGAAATAGATTTTCTACAGAGAAAAGGAGAGTGAAAAGAATGCCTAATTAATGTACATGTGTGAATGGTGCAAGACTGTCTATTCAATCACCAACAGTTTATAAAAGATATGCAGAGAAGAGGGGATATACCAAGAAAAATGGGGTGATATATTCCTAAAATAATTTGACGATATCTGTTTTGTAATAACGTGGTAAGTTCTAGTATATTTCAATTTAGAATCATTGCAACAATTAAGAATTATGAAGTGTTTCAGTTGTAGGTTACTCATCTTGTATTATAGGGTTTAAAAATATGACATTTGCAAATGTTATATCAAGAACACAGTTTTCACTGTACCCACAGGCAGCCTCCTGGGTAATATGTTATGGTGAAAAAAGCATGGGTTTTAAAATAAAACATTTAAGTTTTAATCCTGGCTTTGCCAGAATTAAAATGTGTGCTCCTTACTCTTTCTTAAGACTCAGTTTCTTTATTCATAATATAAGAATAACAATCTGAATGTACAGGATAATGCTGAGAATTCAATGAGGTAGTGCTGGCGCATTGCAAGCCCTGAGCAACTATTAATTCATTCCTTTTTCCCAACCTGCTCCCAAAGAGGCTCCCATAAGAAATGCATCAAATACGCATTGTGTTGAAGGATAATCAGACACCAATAAGAAATGTATCAAATATGTATTGCAGAATAAATCGTGTTATTATAAACCTAAATCTCTCATGTTTCGATGGCCATGCAAACACCAGTAGGAGGGATTTCATCTGATGATGGTTTTATGATTAGCAGCAAATAGTGGCTTGGTTTTCAGCTCTGCCTTACATTAAAGTTCTTTAGAGTAAAGTCTGTGTCTTCTACAAGGCTGTCCGTAAGTCTGTTGATCCTCCAAGGTGGAACATGTCCTCTTTTCAGAGGATGCTTAATAAATGCAATTTGTCATCAGTTCTCCAAGTTCAAAATATCTTCCCAAATGGAATTTACATGCCTTTCTTTCTTTCTTTTTTTTTTTTTTTTTGAGACGGAGTCTTGCTCTGTCACCCAGGCTGGAGTGCAGTGGCAGGATCTCGGCTCACTGCAAGCTCCGCCTCCCGGGTTCACGCCATTCTCCTGCCTCAGCCTCCCAAGTAGCTGGGACTACAGGCGCCCGCCACCTCGCCCGGCTAGTTTTTTTTTTTTGTATTTTTTAGTAGAGACGGGGTTTCACTGTGTTAGCCAGGATGGTCTCGATCTCCTGACCTTGTGATCCACCCGTCTCGGCCTCCCAAAGTGCTGGGATTACAGGCTTGAGCCACCGCGCCCGGCCTACATGCCTTTCAAGCTAAAGGAAAGCTAGGATCAGATCTCACCTGTGGTATTGAGTTCTGTTCTGAATTCCATACTTTAAAAATGCCACATGTGTAGTCTTGGGATTAACGGGACTGAAATGACTAGAGGGTAAAATCTTGAGCAGCTGTAGGTGGAAAGTATGTTTAGAAGTGTTTTGGATAAGTGTTTTTCTGATGGGAGCACATTTTTTAACCTAAAAATGGTCAATTCTGGCCGAAAATAAGGAGAATATTCCTCCCTTCTGGAAACACAATACAGATATAACAAAGAGGCATCTGAGGGAGAGACAGACAGACACCGAGACAGAAAAATGCAGAGGCACTTAGAGAGAACAAACCATTGCCATAATAAAAGGTAATTGGTAGCAAACACTTCATAATACATATCCAAAGAAGTATTTCTCTGTGACCACAACGAACAAGGTCTTGCTATTCAAGCGAGTCTTAAACAGTTGCATCAGAGACTGAAACCTTTTTTCATAGTTTTTGTAATCTGTGAACATTGTAAACCCAATGCAGAATTACCTAGAACAAAAACAATAACATGAGAAATCTGAATAATAGTGGCTCCAATAGCTATCTTGATGAGAGGATGGCCCTAAACTTTCCAGAATCTCCCTCACCTTCAAAAGCTACCCTAAATAAAAATAATCACTTCTAATATGGACAATGGGTCATCTCTTAATCTTAGGTGCTCTATGTGTAAAAGTATCTTTAGAGAACTTCTTTTACTCACACATCACCTAAGACAACCCGCAGCATGGGACAAAATATTTGCAAACTAGGCATCTAACAAAGGACTATTATCCAGAATCTACAATAAATTCAAATGAATCAGCAAGAAAAAAAACAATAATCCCCCAAAAGTGGGCTAAGGACATAGACAGTTCTCAAAAGAAGATATAAAAATGTCCAACAAACCTATGAAAAAATGCTCAACATCACTATTAATAATTATCAGGGAAATGCAAATCAAAACCACAATGTGAAACCTCTTTACTCCTGCAAAAAATGGCCATAATTTAAAAACCAAATAATAATAGATGTTGGCATGGATGTGGTGAAAAGGGAATACTTTTACACTGCTGGTGGGAAGGTAAACTAGTATAACCACTATGAAAAACAGTATGGAGATTCCTTAAAGAACTAAACATAGAACTACCATTTGATCCAGCAATCCCACTACTCAGCATCTACCCAGAGGAAAAGAAGTCATTATATGAAAAAGACACTTGCACATGTTTTCTACAGCAGTGCAATTCACAATTGCAAGGATATGGAGCTAGCCCAAATGCCCATCAACCAACAAGTGGATGAAGAAAATGTGGTATATGTTTATACATCATGGAATACTACTCAGCCATAAAAAAGAGTGAAAGAATGCCATTCACAGCAACCTGGATGGAGTTGGAGACCATTATTCTAAGTGAAGTAACTCAGGAAAGGAAAACCAAACATTGTATGGTCTCACTTACAAATGGGAGCTAAATTATGAGGATGCAAAGGCATGAGAATGATGTAATGAACTCTGGGGGAATGGGGGGAAAGGGTGAGAGGGGATGAGGAATAGAGAACTACACATTGGGTGCAGTGTACACCACTCAGGTGATGGGTGCACCAATCTCAGAAATCACCACTAAAGAACTTATCCATGTAACTGAACACCACCTATTTTCCAAAAAGCTATTGGGATGCTCTGGTTTCTCTTCATAACGAATAAATCTTTCACCTTTTACAAAAAGCTATTGGAATAATAATAATAACAAAAGAAAACCACACTACCTCAACTGATTTGTCATGTATGATATAGGCAAAAATAATTCCTATGCGGAGTTTTAAGAGAAACCCTCTAGTTTCTCTTTCCAACCTGATTGCCTCCCTCAATGCCCCTGTAGACTGAAACAATCATTGAATCTCCTAGAAAATTCTTCCAGCCTTTCATAGCATTCCTATGGCTTTGCACCAAGATTTGGCGGATGGGAAATTTGAAATTCATGTACAAATGTCTATTATTTACTAACAAATATTTACTGAGTACTGTCTAGGTGCCAGACACTGACCTTGGTACTGCTTATCACTGCTTTATGGCATATCAATAGGTTCATTATCAAATTTATAGAAAATTAAATACTGTTTTATTCTATTGTATGAATTAAGTCAGTCCCATTTAACATCTCTTATTTTTTTTACTTTTCTAAAACCCCATTTATATTTAGAAAGTGTTAGAGATAGCCATTACTCATAGTCATTCCTATATGGACTCTGATGCCAAGGGGTGGAAATTTCACAGGTAGCACCTCTTCCAAAATGTTGCTTACTATGTAACCCAAACACATAGTGAGATACCAACTAGATGATAAAGGTATTTGAAACCATTTTCTGTGATGAATGATGGAAAGAACAGGGGATATTTAGTGCAGAAAGGTAAATGCTTCTTGGAAGGCAATGAGTTCAAGAATAGAGTCGGAAATTGGTAGGAAAAGTATAGGACAGTTCCAAACATCAGATTTAGGGCTGGGCCATAAATCCATCCCAGTTCCAAGAGGTAATGATTTTAATGAAATAAAATGAACATGAGGAATAAAACAAAAACCAAGTTCTTTGGGTCACAGAAGATGGAAGAGTATATGATTTAGAGAGGAAAATTCATGGGGCTTTAAAAAGATCTTCTGCTAGAGAAGAACAAAATCATGCAGAGATGACAAGGCCAATGTCCCTAGTGAATAATCTCCAAACGCATTGGGATTGGGCAGCCAGGCTCTGACACTGTGTAGAAAACAAAGGTAATTTAATACTAAGAAAGAGACATATAGTGGGTCAAATAATATAAAATCTGAGCACATTAATATTTCTGTCAATTTAACCAAGAATGTTATGGCATATGTGTCGCTGGGAGTGACAGAAGCTATTACTGAAATGAGATTAGAATCTTTTTGAAATATCAACAGAAGCATTATAGTCGGTAACATTCCCATATAAAACAGATGACATTGATGCTACACAATCAACATACTAGGGGAAAAGCATGGAGAATTACAGACTAGATTATTTTGCTCTATATAGATTTTTTTTTTCTCTTCGGAGTTTTTGGTTAGCTGTCAACTCAGTTTTTCTCAGCCCCAAGTACAATATCAAATTTCTCCGATTTTTGAACAGAAGTGGGGTGAGTATATTTGGGTTTCCTTTTATTTATTATGACCACCAGGGTGTGAATCAACTGGCCAAATAAACGGGTAAATTAACCTGTAAAAATAATTCTCAGGCTAGGAGTAGAGGTGCTTCTTCTGTCACCTTCACAGGATTGGTCAGGACTATGTTGCCCTTTGGCTGGGCCAGTGCAATGTGAATTCTATGTTCCAAGTTTTACAAACCCCTTAAGAAGCAAAACATAGTAGGAGGGTATTTTAATATTGAGGTCTGTTTAATCTCATCTTCCCCATCCTCTAATGATGCAAGCGCATCACAACGTTCTATAGTGCTGCCTTCACAGTAGAGCCAATAGCCAACAAAGAGTTAAATGCTTCATTTTGGAGCTCTTCTGTATAATTGGGTAGATCTAAAGCAGGAAAAAAGGCCTGAAAAGCCATGTCTTGTATTTCAAGTACCAACTACTGAAATAGAAACAGAATTATTTTACTTCCTTGGCTTTAAATGTGAAAGAGCCAAGGCCTAGAAGATTCAAAACATAGTATAGCAAGAACAGATGGGTAATGTAAGCAGAGATGGAAACTCCGAGAAGAGAATCAAAAGAAAATGTTAAGAATAATAAACATTGTAACAGAAATAAAAAATGCCTTTGATCAGTAGACTGGATATGACCAAGGAAAAAATCAGTGAGCTTGAAGATAGATCATAGAAATTCCCAAAACTGAAATGCAGAGGAAAACAAATGAAAAAGATGGAACAGAATATACAGGAAGTGTGGGACAATTTAAAAAGGTATAACATATATGTAATAGGAATAACAAAAGGGAAAGAAAGAGAGGAATGAACTGAAGAAATATTTGAAGTAACACTGGCTGAGAATTTCCCAAAATTAATAATAGGCACCAATCACAAATCTAAGAAATTCAGAAAAACACCAACCTTGACAAGTACAAAAAACCCTGCACCTCAGCATATCATATTCAAACTGCAAAAAGAAAAAAAAAGAAAATCTTGAAAGAAGCTAGGGGCTAGGGGGACCCACCTAACCTACAGAGGAATATGAATAAGAATTACATCAGACTTCTCTTCACAAACAAGCAAGAAGAGAGTGGAATAAAATATGTCAAGTGTTAAAAGAAAGCAAAATACCCAACAAGCTACAATTCTTTATGCAATGAAATTATCCTTCAAAAGGAGAGTAAAAGATTTTCTTGGACAAACAAAATTTGAGGGAATTTGTTGCCAGTAGATATATCTTAAAAGAAAGTTAAAAGTTGTTCTTCAGAGAGAAAGAAAATGATAGAGGTCAGAAACTCAAATCTACATGAGGACGGAAGAACATCACAAAAGGAATAAATGAAGGTAAAGTAAAATCTTTCATTTTTCTTATTCTTAATTGATCTAAACGATAATAGTTTGTTCCAAATAATAACGGTGACAATGTGTTCAGAGTAGAGCTTGTCAATAAGTGAAAAAATGACAATAATATTGTAAGAGATGGGAGTTAGGTACTGGGAATTCTCTGCTATAAGGTACTTCAGCTACCCATGAAGTGGTATAGCATTATTTAAAAATGAACTTGGATTGGTCGTAAATGCATATTGCATACTCTGGAACAACTGCAAAACCAAACCAAACCAAACATCCCACCACGTATACCATAAGCCAGAGAGTCAGGAAGATGATATGGTGACACTAGAATTTATTAACTGAGAACAGAAGGGGGAAAGGTGAATTGGGGTGCTCTGAAGTCTCTGAGATGTGGCCCAGGTCCCAGCGGTGGTTGGAGATCACAGGAACACTAGAGCTTCTGACAGAAATTCCAGATGATCTGGGAGCATTTCAAATTAGAATGTACCATTTTCTCTTTCGCTCTATGCAGTCTGGAGGACTGCAAGCCTCACAGAGAATCCCCAGGTCCAATATGGCATTTGGGTGGTAGAGTAGCAACTGCTGAGGAAATCAACAGATGGGTCAGAGCACAGCTTTGAGTCCCTCAAGCCACAGTATGACATGAGAAAAGCAGCTGAGTATTCAGAGACCTCCAAAAGGAGCCTCAGAGTTGGGATGAGGGACACAGGTGCATGGGATTTTGAACAGGAGTTCATCAGGAGATTGTCATCATAAGCAGCAAATGTGCCCTCATGGCTTCTGCTAGTTTTTTCTGCTAAGCTTGTCTTCTACTAAGTAATTTTCCATTTCTCATAACTGCAGCATTTGCCCTCACTCTACTTCATGGAGTCTTTCTGTGACTCCTTTCAGAATTCAGCTCTCACTGTTAATAACCTAATCTTCTCCAAAATTCCCAAGCATAACTGCAGAGTTGAGAGGATCTTATCAGATTAGCTTGTTCCTGAGTAGAGATTTAGAGATTTCATAGGCCACTGGCGAACCTGGTCATTGGCTCCTCTCAAGCCAGTTGCTCACCCATGGCCTCATTTGGTGAGGATAGAAGCAGGACCACTTGGTTGAGACTATGTATATCCAGGGATGTTCCTTTTAATCCCTCAGCAAGAGGTGTCTACAAGGTGGTTTCCCTGAGGAAGGGCCATGGGCAGGTCAAGCATGATAGTTGACCTTGACTTGCTTGATTATAGATTGATGCATAGAGAAATACCAAAGCAAAACCGTTCTGTAATCAGTAATCTGTGGTAAGAAGGAATCACAGATCTGAAAATAATAATACTGTAGGGGGTAGAGTCATGGTGGTAGCACTTTTCTTCTGTCATTCCTTAAGCAAGTCATGTTAGTATTAACAGTAATAAGAGCTAACATTTGTTAAATGCCTATCGCACATTAATTAACCTATTTATATAAAAGTAGTTAATGCATTAATTAAATGATTGATTTAATTTCCATAATAATTCTGCAAGGTAAGTACTGATATTTTCATCACCAATGAGAAAATTGAGAGTCTGAAAAATATAGCAACTCATACACATAATTTTCTTGCTTATAGGAAGTAGCATTTGCACATAACGCTTTCCTTGCAAAATATTCTTGATTATACTTCGGAACAGATTTACTTACACAGAGCAAAGATAAAAGTGTAATTTAGAGATGAGAAAAGATAAAAGGGCCAGGCGTGATGGCTCACACCTGTAATCCCAGCACTTTGGGAGGCCGAGGCAGGCGGATCACGAGGTCAGGCGTTCGAGACCAGCCTGGGCAACATGGTGAAACCCCGTCTCTACTAAAAATACAAAAATTAGCCGGGTGTGGTGGTGATGCCTATAATCCCAGCTACTCAGGAGGCTGAGGGAGGAGAAGCGCTTGAACCCAGGAGGCAGCGGTTGCAGTGAGCCTGTATTGCGTCATTGCGCTCCAGCCTGGGTGACAGAGCAGGACTCTGTCTCAAAAATAATAAATAAATAAATAAATAAATAAAGGAATTAAAATAAGGTGGTAGAGGGCTTTCAAAAGCTTACTTTAGTTACAGTAATTTTACTAAAACAAAACTCTACTGGCTTTGCAAAAACATACAGAATCCTAGAAAGCTTTAACTGAAATTTAGGCCTCTATGAGATTTTTATAATCTTGGTGTTTAAGAGGAAACAGTTCACTGGAAAACAGAAAACTAGGTTTTTCTTGGTTTTGTGACTCATGTACTGCAGAACCTTAACCAAGTCCCATCACTTTTCTGACATCACAGTCACCACAACCAATAAGACCTCATCAAATGCTTTTAAAATGAACATGGACTATGAGGTAGGAAGGAACTTGAAGATGCTTTGGATGAGCAAATCTGAACCCTTTTCCTAAAGATCAAAGAGAAGGCATTATGTATATAATGTGACAAGCATGCAAAAGTGGGAGACAGTCCCAGAGAGTCCTCAAGGAACCCACTAATGAACATAACGGAGACGTAAACAATAAGACATTGTGTAGTGAGCTGTATTACAAGTCTTTAGTAAAGATATATGAGAGCAAAACTAGTTCCCCCTCTCGTACATTGACCCATTGGTAAAGTCACAATGACTGACAATAGGATTCACCTTGCACGCTAACTCTTATCAATTATTAGCAGCCCAGAGTCCTATGTGGAGAGATCTGTGACTGTCCAGGCCAAGCAGGAAAGAATGCTAAAAGTTATTAAAAATGTCTGATGTGGATATAGGTGGGAAAGCCCAGGGGCATGTGTGTAGAATAAGAACAGTTCAAATGCATAGAAACCTTTGAAGTTACCAGGAACTAGGTTGTAATTCTTGCTTCATTACTTAACCATGTGATCTTGGACAGCACAAACCTCAGCTTCTGTATGTATATAACAAAGGATCTAGTGCCCATATTTTGTGCTGCTATGGGTATGTCCTTATATAAAGTACCTAGCACAGTGTCTGACAGGCAGTGATTATTCAATATATTTTAATTTCTTTGACTGGAAATCCAACTTCTTCCATATAATATATGGTAGACAGGCTTTTTTTTTTTTTTTTAAATAGTGATCATTGTAAATATAGTTTACATGGTCTAGAAATCACATATCAGTGAGGACTCTAGACTCCTCTCAGCCCTGAAGACATCTCTCAATACACTAAATTTTTAACATTCCCTTTGCAACTTCACACCTTAGGTTTATGCATTTTCTTATTATCTTCCTCTGCTTTTCCTCCCTCTGCCTCTTGGATTTCTTATATCTGTGAATGGTACCAACATTTATCTAAGGACTCAACACATAACACTGGGAATCAAGGATGCCTCCCAAGCCACCATTTTAACTAAAACACCTTCTGAGTATGAAGTGGTGAAGGAAAGGCTGTCACAAGGCTTCCCTACTGGAGATGTGTTCTGTTCTCTGAAGAATCATTGTCCAGTCCCACTGCAATGAAGTCCATCATCGTAGTCTGGAGTAGTCATTTTGAAGGCCTTCAAATACCCACTTTACAGTTTAGCTCCATTGTATGACTAAACAAATGGAAACAGCCACATGTTTCTTTCCCTTTCCTTGATAACTGAGTTTCCCTAGACCTCCTGGCCTCTTTGTGCCCTTTGCTGCATACATGAACAGAAACTGCCTCCCAGAGCAGATCTGCAAAGAATTTTTCTGGCTGAGGCAACCTGAGGTCAAGAAACCATACAGCTGTCAGCTCACAGTTTCAGTCTAATGGGAAGAAGCCTGAGGCATGGGCATCAGGCTCCCACACCATCAACCTCCTCACCAGCATTTCAGCTGAACAATAACCACAATTGATATAAGAAAGAACAAAGCCACTTCCCAAATATTTTTTTCTTTCTTTTTCTGCCCAGTATGCAATGCTTCCTGTTTCTCTAGTAATGAAAATGTGTTCATCTGTCAAATGGAAAGCTGCCCCACTGTCTTAGGTGCAGAGAACTTCAATCACAGCAGCTGCTGCGACCAGACCGAGAGCCAAGCTCCTCATTTGTTTTGGCTAACACTGAAGAATCAGTTTAGGCATCCCCTAGAACAAAATGGTGCACGGGAACAGAGCCAAGCGATGGAAGAGAAGCAGCAAAGTTGCAACAGATTATTTGTCTGCTAAAGCAGAAGGAGAAAGATATCAAAACCTGGATTCATTTGAGTCCAGCCTCCCTAACATATTCTCTATTTGCAACACAGATGATTTCCTCTAATATCATTCAACAGGTGCTAAACTGTAGCTTTTCTGAAGATTAATCATTGCAACCTTGGCAACAGAGAATTAGGAAGTCACAAGGTGGCTCCCAGAATTCTTAGGCTATTTCTTCTGAGTACTCAGCACAGGGCACTATATATATTTTATATATATATATGTGTGTGTGTGTGTGTGTGTGTATACACACATATATATCATATATACACATAATGTATGTATATAATATGGATATATTATATATCCATATATTATATATAACCATATATATAATATATATGGATATATATGGATATATAACCATATGTAATATATATCCATATAGTGTATACTCAGGGCAATATATATCTACACTATATATATAACTTTCCATTTGACAAATGAACACAGTTTCATTACTAGAGAAACAGGAAGCATTGCATACTGGGCAGAAAAAGAGAAATATTTGGGAAGTGGCTTTGTTCTTTCTTACATGTAGATATGTGACATATATCTATATAGTGCCCTGTGCTGAGTATACAGACACACACACACACCCCACTACAACATATATAATGATACATAAATATATATAGTACATATATAGTATATATATGTGTATATATACGCTTGTTAATTATAAGAAAACTATCGTTGCCTTCTGTGTTCACAGAGCACCCATGCATCCCTATATCTTGACATATATCACATTGATAGGAAGTTATATTTGCTTCTGTGCCTCCTGCTTATGCTGCAAGCTCTTTAAGATAGGTCTATCTTGGCCGGGCACAGTGGCTCAAGCCTGTAATCCCAGCACTTTGGGAGGCCGAGACGGGTGGATCACGAGGTCAGGAGATCAAGACCAACCTGGCTAACACAGTGAAACCCTGTCTCTACTAAAAAATACAAAAACAAAAACTAGCCGGGCGACGTGGTGGGCGCCTGTAGTCCCAGCTACTCGGGAGGCTGAGGCAGGGGAATGGCATAAACCCGGGAGGCAGAACTTGCAGTGAGCTGAGATCAAGCCACTGCACTCCAGCCTGGGAGACAGAGCGAGACTCAGTCTCAAAAAAAAAAAAAAAAAAAAGAAAAAAAAAGATAGGTCTATCTTTAACTTACCTCTTATTTTCAGAAACTAGCACATGATAGACACTCAATAAATGTGGATCGAATGATTTATTTGCTGAGTTAAACTACATAAATGCATGAATTATCAATCTTTCCATGTCATTAGGGAGATTTGAGTAAGCATGGTCATTTTTTGGCAATTTACCAGCACTGATTATTCTTAAAGCTCCATTTAGATTTTTATTTTCACCCATTTGAGACAAGGGCCAAGGCCACACAGATGTAAATAATTTAGTTGAGTCACTAAACCAAGTCCATGTTGTAGTCCAGTTGGCCCACATAAAGAAAAACTTAGAGCTTGGGAATGATATGGCTTTACTTTTTTCCAAATTTATCTGAAAATGGCTAACTTTGAACTTCCATTTGAATATTGTAGGCCTCATTGGAACAGGGAAACAGTGAAACCAAACTCTAGGAAGGACAAAAAGAGAATTATATAGAAATTGTAGAATACTTAAATGCCTCAAAAATTTTGAAGGTCTATCTCAAGTCTGGCCAATTTTTATTGTAGAAGATTGCTATCGTATGGCCAGCCTGTTTGTTCTGTATGGGGGTATGTCCCAAGAAATATCTAAGTTAGGTACTTTTCTAGGTCAAGATAAGTCAGTACACAGTGCTAGTGGATTGTGGATGTTGCAGTATGATCTACTGCCTGAATTTCCAAGTCTTAGATGAAGGTAGTGATCTGGAGTGGATGAATGGATCATTCATTCAATGCTGAAGGGTGTCCAGTAGGAACTGAGTCATTGGCCTGGGAAACTGGAATGGAGAATGAAACGGCCTGGGAATGGAGAATCCTCAGCTTTATCTTTAGTAGTTAGATCTTTGTGATGGTTAATACTGAGTGTCAACCTGATTGGATTGAGGGATACAGAAGTATTAATCCTGGGTGTGTCTGCGTAGGTGTTGCCAAAGGAGAATAACATTTGAGTCAGTGGGCTGGGGAAGGCAGATCTACCCTTAATCTGGTAGACACAATCTAATCAACTTCCAGTAAATATAAAGCAGGCAGCAAAATGTGAAAATGAAAGATGGGCCTAGCCTCCCAGCCTACATCTTTCTCCAGTGCTGGATGCTTCCTCCCCTGGAACATCAGACTCCAAGTTGCTCAGTTTTGGGACTCAGACTGGCTCTCCTTGCTCCTCAGCTTGCAGATAGCTTATTGTGGAACCTTGTGATCACATAAGTTAATACTTAATAAATTCCCCTTCATATATATGTCTCTTGTTAGTTCTGTCCCTCTAAGAGAACCCAAACTAATATAGATTTTGGTACCAGAAGTGGTTCTAGAAGAAGAGAATATTAAGGATGGAGTTCTTTCATTGGTTTTAGGGTTTCTGGAGTTGACTGCTTAATATGAATAGACCCAAAAATGCTAAGGACGGTACTTCTAATAGTATGCAGAACACTGACAGTCCTTGGCGTGCACTATTTAGAGAGTTATGTAAAATAAATGCATTTGACACTCCTGATTCACTGCTCATGAGAGGCAAGGAGTTTAGTGACTCTGTATGTAGTAACTTTGACCGTATGTGGAGAACCAAGGAACATAACGAAGCTGGTTGGTTGCTCCTAAGTTCAATGACAAAGTGATAAAAGAAAATGATGAGATCACTTGGACTCGGGAAGGGGAACATCACGCACTGGGGCCTATCATGGGGAGGGGGGAGGGGGGAGGAGGGAGGAGGGAGGGATTGCATTGGGGAGTTATACATGATATAAATGATGAATTGATGGGTGCTGACGAGTTGATGGGTGCAGCACAGCAACATGGCATAAGTATACATATGTAACAAACCTGCACGTTATGCACATGTACCCTAGAACTTAAAGTATAATAAAAAAAAAAAAAAAAAAAGAAAATGATGAATTCAGGGATTCTGTCTCCCAGCTTCCGAAGCAGATACTGAGCCTCAAATATGCTAAGATTGCCCTGAGTGAGAGTCTTATCTCCAGTAGAGAAAGAGCTGAAATTGTGGAAAAACAGACACAAGCTTTTATCATGCGAGTGGCTGACCTGCAATGAAAGGTGCATGCACAGTCTTAACAGGTGTCTACTGTTAAAGTGAGATCATTGATTGGAAAAGATTGGGACTCTGAAGCTTGGGAATGGGGATGTGTGGGAGGACCCTGATGAAGCTGGGGACACGGAGTTTGTAAAACCTGATGAACCTTTTTTGCCAGACGGAACAGCTTCCCCATCCCCAGTAATGGCAACATCCCTCCCTTACCCATGCTGCCATCAGCCTTTCCACCTTTGTCTGAGGAGATAAACCCTGTGCTGCCTGAAGCAACAGTGGTGGCCTCCCTTGAGGCAGTTGCCAGGCTAAATAATGTTGATTCTCCTCAGGAGCCGCCCCAACACCCCTGTTTGCCTTCTAGACTTATAACTAAAGTCCTAATAGGCCCCTGGATGTGAGGTTGAGAGTGTGACCCATGAGTAGGTGCACTACACTCAAAAAGAACTGTTTGAGGTCTCTAATTATATAAACAGCAATCTGGAGCACAGGCACAGGAATGGATATTAAGGGTGTGGGATAATAGTGGAAAGAACATAGAGTTGGATCAGGCTGAATTTATTGACTTGGGCTCACTAAGTAGGGACTCTGCATTTAACGTTGCAGCTCAGAGAGTTAAAAAAGGTTCTAATAGTTTATTTGCTTGGTTAGCTGAAAGAAGGATTAAAAAATGACCCACTGTGGGTGAGCTGGAAATGCCTGATCTCCCTTGGTTTAATGTAGAGGAAGGGATCCAAAGGCTTAGGGAGATTGGGACAGTGGAGTAGATTAGTCACTTTAGACTTACTCATCCCAGCTGGGAGGGTTGAGAAGATATGCCCTTGACCAATGCCTTGCCAAGTAGATTTGTGAGGGCAGCACCTGCATCTTTGAAGAGCCCTGTAATTGCTCTTCTCTGTATGTCAGAGCTAATGGTGGGAACCACAGTCACTCAACTACAAAATTTAAATACAATGGGAATAATTGGATCCCAAGTGGCAGCACTTAACTATCAAAGGCAAGGTGGGCATGGCTACTGCAAGGGACAGCAGAGGCAGCCGCAATCAGAATAGTCTGATTCGTGTAGAGCTCTGGCATTGGCTAATAATCACAGTGTTCCTAGAAGTGAAATTAATAAGAAGCCTACTGCATTCCTACTTAAATTATACAAACAGAAAACTTCTAGGTCAAATGGAAAAAAGACTAATTAAAACTATAAAAACAGAGAATCACAGTCCCTCAATCAATTTCCAAACTTGAGCCAGTTTACAGACCCAGAACTCCTTGAATGAAGGGGAGGCCAGGTCTCCTTGAGGAAGGACCCCACTACATTACCAACAATTCATGCAGGATCTTTCTCCCATCTTTCCACATGGAGACTTTCCAACTTTTACCAGGGTAACTGTGCACTGGGGAAAGGGAAATGATCAAACATTTCAGGGACTAGTAGACACTGGCTCTGAGCTGACATTGATTCCAGGGGGCCCAAAACATCACTGTGGTCCTCCAGTGAAAGTAGGGGCTTATGGAAGTCAGGTAATTAATGGAGTTTTAGCTCAGGTCTGACTTACAGGTCAGGCAACTAATGGAGTTTTAGCTCAGATCTGACTTACAGTGGATCCCCAGACTCATCCTGTGATCATTTCCCTAGTGCCAGAATGCACAATTTGCACAGACATACTTAGCAGCTGGCAGAACCCCCACACTGGCTCCCTGACTAGCAGAGTGAGGGCTATTACGGTGGGAAAGGCCAAATTGAAGCCATTAGAGCTGTCTCTACCTAGAAAAATTGTAAATCAAAAACAATATCGCATCCCTGGAGGGATTGTGGAGATTAGTGCCACCACTAAGGACTTGAAAGATGCAGGGGTGGTGATTCCCACCACATCCTCATTCAACTCCCTGATTTGGCCTGTACAGAATACAAATGGATCTTGGAGAATGGCAGTGGATTATTGGAAGCTTAACCAAGCGGTGACTCCAATTGCAGCTGCTGTACCAGACGTGGTTTCTTTGCTTGAGCAAATTAAGACATCTCCTGGTAGCTGGTATGCAGCCACTTACTTAGCAAATGCCTTTTGCTCCACTCCTGTCCATAAGATCCACCAGCAGCAATTTGCCTTCAACTGGCAAGGCCAGCAATATACCTCTACTGTCCTACCTAAGGGGTATATCAGCTCTTCAGCTTTGTGTCATAATCTTATTCAGAGAGATGTTGGTCGCTTTTTGCTTCCACAAGCTATCACAGTGGTCCATTACATTGATGACATTATGCTGATTGGATCCAGTGAGTAAGAAGTAGCAGGCCGGGCACGGTGGCTCAAGCCTGTAATCCCAGCACTTTGGGAGGCCGAGACGGGCGGATCACGAGGTCAGGAGATCGAGACCGTCCTGGCTAACACGGTGAAACCCCGTCTCTACTAAAAATACAAAAAATTAGCTAGGTGAGGTGGCGGGCGCCTGTAGTTCCAGCTACTCGGGAGGCTGAGGCAGGAGAATGGTAAACCCGGGAGGTGGAGCTTGCAGTGAGCTGAGATCTGGCCACTGCACTCCAGCCTGGGCTACAGAGTGAGACTCCATCTCAAAAAAAAAAAAAAAAAAAAAAAAGAAGTAGCAAACACATTGGACTTATTGGGGAGACATGTGCATGTCAGAGGATGGGAAATAAATCTGACTAAAATTCAGGGACCTTCTAATTCAGTAAAATTTCTAGGGGTCCAGTGGTGTGGGGCCTGTCAAGATATTCTTTCTAAGATAAAGGATAAGCTGCATTTGGCCCCTTCCTACAACCAAGAAAGAGGCACAACACCTAGTGGGCCTATTTGGATTTTGGAAGCAACACACTCCTCATTTGAGTGTGTTACTCTGGCCCATTTTTTGAGTGACCCGAAAGGCTGCCAGTTTTGAATGGGGTCCACAACAGACAAGGTTCTGCAGCAGGTGCAGGCCGCTGCACAAGCTGCTCTGTCATTTTGGCCATATGACCCAGCAGATCCATTGGTGCTTGAGGTGCCAGTGGCAGATAGGAATGCTGTTTGGATCCTTTGACAGGCTCCCATAGGTGAATCACAGCAGAGACCTCTAGGATTTTGGGGCAAGGCCCTGCCATCTTCTGCAGACAACTACTCTCATTTTGAGAGACAGTTCTTGGCCTATTACCGGGCTTTGGTGGAAACTGAATATTTGACTATGTGTGATCAACTCACCATATGACCTGAACTGCCTATCATGAACTGGGTGCTTTCTAAGTCATCTAGCAATAAAGTGGTTCATGCACCGCAGAATTCCATCATCAAATGGAAGTGGTATATATGTGATGGGGCTCAAGCAGGTCCTGAAGGTACAAGTAAGTAACATGAGGAAGTGGCTCAAATGCCCATGGTCTCCACTCCTGCCACCACCCTGCCTTCTCTCCCCCAGCCTGCACCAATGGCCTCATGGGGAGTTCCCTGTGATCAGTTCACAGAGGAAAAGAAGACTAGGGCCTGGTTCAGAGATGATTCTGCATGATATGCAGGCATCACCCAAAAGTGGACGGCTGCAGCACTTCAGCCCTTTCCAGGACATCCCTGAAGAACAGCAATGAGGGGAAATCTTCCCAGTGGGCAGAACTTCAAGCAGTGCACCCAGCTGTGCACTTTGCATGGATGGAGAAATGGCAAGAAGTGCAATTATATACGGATTCTTGGGCTGTAGTCAATGGTTTGGCTGGATGGTCTGGGACTTGGAAGAAACATAAATGGAAAATTGGTCACCAAAAAAATTTGGGGAAAGGGTACGCGGATGGACCTCTCTGAATGGCCAAAAACTGAAGATATTTGTATCCCCTGTGAGTACTTACCAACGGGTGACTTCAGCAGCGGAGTTTAATAATCAAGTGGATAGGATGAACCGTTCTGTGGACACCACTCAGCCTCTTTCCCCAGCCACCCCTGTCATCTCCCAATGGGCCCATGAACAAAGTTGCCATCATGGCAGGGATGAAACTTACCCATGGGCTCAGCAACATGGACTTCCACTTACCAAGGTTGATCTGGCTATGGTCACTACTGAATGCCCAATTTGCCAGCAGCAGAGACCAACACTGAGAGCACAATATGGCACCATTCCTTGGGGTGATCAGCCCCCCACTTGGTGGTAGGTTGACTATATTGGACCTCTTCTATCATGGAAAGGGAAGAGGTTTGTCCTCACTGGAATAGACACTTAACTCAGATGTTGGTTTGCCTATTCTGTACACAATGCTTCTGCCAAGACTATCATCCATGGACTCACATAACGCCTTATCCACCGTTATGGTATTCCACATAGCGTTGCCTCTGACCAAGGCACTCACCTTACAGCTAAAGAAGTGTGGCAGTGGGTTCATGCTCACTGAATTCACTGGTCTTACCATGTTCCCCATCATCCTGAAGCATCTGGATTTATAGAATGGTGGAATAGCCGTTTGAAGTCACAATTGCAATGCCAACTAGGTGACAATACTTTGCAGGGCTGGGGCAAAGTTCTCCAGAAGGTCATGTATGCTCTGAATCAGCATCCAATATATGGTACTGTTTCCCCCATAGCCAGGATTCGTGGGTCCAGTAATCAAAGAGTAGAAGGGAAAGTGGCACCACTCACCATCACCCCTAGTGAACCACTAGCAAAATTTTTGCTTCCTGTGCCCGCAACATTACGTTCTACTGGCCTAGAGGTCTTAGTTCCAGAGGGAGGAACACTGCCACCAGGAGACACAACGATTCCATTAAACTGGAAGTTAAGATTGCCACCTGGACACTTTGGGTTCCTCCTACTTTTAAGTCAACAGGCTAAGAGGGGAGTTACGGTGTTGGCTGGGGTGATTGACCTAGACTATGAAGATGAAATCAGTCTACTACTCCACAACAGAAGTAAAGAAGAGTACATGTGGAATACAGGAGATCCATTAGAGTGTCTCTTAGTATTACCATACCCTGTGATTAAAGTCAATGGGAAACTACAACAGCACAATCCAGACAGGACTACAAATACCCAGACCCTTCAGGAGTGAAGGTTTGGGTCACTCTACCAGGAAAAAAACCAAGACCCTCTGAGGTGCTTACTGAAGGCAAAGGGAATACAGAATGGGTAGTAGAAGAAGGTAGTCATCAATACCAGCTATAACCACGTGACCAGCTGCAGAAACAAGGACTGTAACTGTCATGAGTATTTCCTCCTTCTTTTGTTAAGAACATGTCTGTGCATGCACACACTTGAACTAAGAAAATATCTTCATTTTATTTCCTTTTCCTTTATCATGTGACATAAGATTTATTGACTTCATATCAGCATTGAAGTATTAACTTTATGTAATAGTATTTGGGTTGGGGATTGGTACATTTCTGGTCGTACAAAGGATAGTTGTATTATGTTAGGTGTAACGATGACCTCATTATTGTCTTTATTTGAAGATTATGTATGTTCTCAGGAGATGTGTATGGGTTCAAGTTGACAAGGGGTGGACTTGTGATGGTTAATACTGAGTGTCAACCTGATTGGATTGAGGGATACAGAAGTATTAATCCTAGGTGTGTCTGTGTGGGTGTTGCCAAAGGAGAATAACATTTGAGTCAGTGGGCTGGGGAAGGCAGACCCACCCTTAACCTGGTGGACACAATCTAATCAACTTCTAGCAAATATAAAGCAGGCAGTAAAATGTGAAAAGGCGAAACAGCCTCCTAGCCTACACCTTTCTCCTGCTGGATTCTTCCTGCCTGTGAACATCAGACTCCAAGTTCTTCAGCTTTGGGACTTGGACTGGCTTCCTTGCTCCTCAGCTTGCAGGTGGCCTATTGTGGGACCTTGTGATCATGTAAGTTAATACTTAATAAACTCCCAAGATTATATATGTGTTAATAATAAACTCCCTATATATATGTATCCCTATATCTATATATCCCGATATATATATACCAATATATATGTATATATATCTCAACATATACCCTTAGAGGGTTCTGTCCCTCTAAGAGAACCCTGCCTAATACAGTCTTCTACCTTGGATGCCTCTCTTCCAAATCCACAGTGCTTGCTGGAATGAAGGCACCACAGAGGCAGCCTCCTTCGTTGCGTCCCTGCTCATTGCTGGAGACAGCAAGCTCTGTCCAGACCCCTCCATAAAGAGGGGGTTTAATCTTCTTTGCCCCATATATTTCATGCTTGTTTCCTATTTCCCCTATCTTCCTCCCACATTATTTCAATAGTAAAATGGTCAGTGCTCCACACACAAACTGATCTGATAACATTTAGTTGAAATGATTAAATTTAGCAAAATATTGGAGTAGGATTATTTAGTTCTGTGATACTATGTGGTTGGATCAAAATAATTTTCATTTCATTGCTTAGTTCTGTTTTTCTACAGTATCAGGTTACTTAACTCTATCTTGTCAAATATCAGATTTGGGAATGTCAGAATAATAAAAGCAAGTTTTATTATTTCAAGATGGATATTTGGCATTGTATAGTCATAGCTTATATCTGAGATAATATTTTAAGGATTCATATTGGAGCAGAACTAGAAGAATGATATAGTTATTCAGCATACATGTGACATTTATATAAAACAAGGATGGATTGAAATAAACCAGTTTAATTTCTAAAAGCCCATTGCATTTAGCAGAAAATTTTGCATAATGTGTGCAAACCTGTATCATTTTCCCATAAGCCAGACTCTTCAAATTACTACTGGAGATTTCAATTCAACCCAAGCAAATGCATAGTATATATGTGCTTATATGTGTGTAAAAATCTGAAACCTCTGAGACAAAAGTCTTAAGACAATGTAGCAGGTGTCAACTTTTTACCAAGATAATGGTGAGAACCCTAAATCAGAATGTTACATACTTAAAACAAATTTGTTTCAGTGGCATAAACTCAAGTGTCAAGTATCAAATGCTGATTCAAAGAGAGACCACATATGTCAGGTTTGTGCAACACTGTTTCTGTTGATTTTCTTCCTTTAAGTATGCTCTTGTATCCCGAAGTATTTTCTTAAGGCTGAAATTTAGCCATCTGTGGTGCAGGAACACAGGACTGGGAAGAACTTGACCCAGTTCCTTCAGGGATTAGTTCTTGAACTCCTGAAAACTGTATTTAAAGTGGCTTACAAATGAATGAGAATTCTTGCTTAACATTTTAAAAGCTATGATGGGAATTAGTTTTGGCTTTGAAACCAGGACTTACGAGTATTAACACCAGGTCCTTCTTCTTAATCACAAGGCAAAAACTGCATGTAAATTTGGTACAACAATGCTCAACCACTTCGAATAAAACTCAACATGTTGGAGAACATTGATTAGCCTTGAATACCATGTTAAAGGTAGAGTCTTGCTAAGTATACCTGCCGATACAGAGCCCTGTAATAGTACCAAACTGTTAAAAGGTAGAGATGACCATGGGGCCCTCTTCCGTATGGCGAGCTCTGTTACTCTTGGGGTATGGCATATTATAGTGACTACTGGGTTTCCTTAGCAGGAAACTTTGGTTGATATTTGGCTTTACCTATATTTGAATCTCAAGCAAGTTACCTTGAGGATATCAACAACTCTGAGGCTTAATGAACTAAGACAGTGATTCTCAAACTTTTCTGTCTTAGGATTCCTTTATACTCACAAAATTAGTGAGGACCCCAAAGAACCTTTGTTTATGTGCGTTATATCTGTTGATGTTTTCCATGTTAGAAATTAAAACTGAACATTTAAAAATATTTATTCATTTAAAAATAACAGGCCGGATGCGGTGGCTCACGCTTGTAATTCCAGCACTTTGGGCGGCCGAGGCGGGTGGATCACGAGGTCAGGAGATCAAGACCATCCTGGTTAACACGGTGAAACCCCATCTCTACTAAAAAAAAAAAAAAAAAAAAAAAAAAAAAAAAAAAAAAAAAATACAAAAAATTAGCTGGGCTTGGTGGTGGGCGCCTGTAGTCCCAGCTACTCAGGAGGCTGAGGCAGGAGAATGGCATGAACCCGGGAGGCGGAGCTTGCAGTGAGCAGAGACCGTGCACCACTGCACTCCAGGCTGGGTGACAGAGTGAGACTCTATCTCAAACAAAACAAAACAAAACAAAAAAACAATAAGCCCATAACAGACTAACATAAAATATATTTTTATGGAAAAATAACTATATTTTGCAAAAATATTAGGGAGGAGCATTGTTTCACATTTCTGCAAATTTCTTTAGTGTTTAACAGAAGGCAGCTAGAGTTAAGACTGCATTCAATCTGTAGTAACATCATACTTCATGTAGCTTCAGGTAAACACTGTGTACTTGAGCGAATGGAAGTGAAAAAGGCACTCAACATTTTAGTATCACTATGAAAATTGTTTTCATCTCATGGACTGCCTGAAAAAGGGACCACCAGGGGTCCCCACTCCACACTTTGAGAACTACTTTCCTTAGAAATAATATCGAATAATAACAATAATAATAAGCATAGCTAATATTACTTAAATGCTTGCCCTGTGCTTCTCCCTATTTTAAATGCTTTTTATTATTATCTCACTTAATCCTTCTAGCAACTGAATGAGGTAGATATTATATAGCATTGTCTTTATTTTCCAGATGAGAAAACTGACGCAGAAAGAAGTTCTGATTTCCCAGGGTCACATAGATCATAAATGATAGAGCGAGGATAGGAGCCCAGGTACAGTGTTGTCGTAAAGATCAACAGTAATAGACAACAGTGTACAGTGGCAGCAGAGGTGACATTGGCGATCATACAGTGGCACTGTATGCTATCTAACGTTTAGGAAACACAGGCTATGTAAAATGCCAGGTGCCTTCGGTACATTGTCTCATATTCTACTCACAACAGATCTATGATGTACTTTTATTATCATCATTTGACAGAAAAGGAAACTGAGTCTTTCCTAAGATCATATTTAGTATGCAGGAAAATTATATAAACTCTCTAAAGTTTTGTTACTACTGTAATTAAACATAAAATTATGCTAAGGGCCGGGTGCAGTAATTCCAGTACTTTGGGAGGCCGAGGGCGGGGAGGATCACTTGAGGTCAGGAGTTCAAGACCAGCCTGGCCAACATGGTGAAACCCCATCTCTACTAAAAGTACAAAAATTAGTCGGGTCTGGTGGCAGGTGCCTGTAATCCCAGCTACTCGGGAGGCTGAAGCACGATAATCACTTGAACCCGGGAGGTGGAGGTTGCAGAGAGCCAAGATCAGGCCACTGCGCTCCAGCCTGAGCAACAGAGCAAGACTCAGTCTCAAACAAACAAGCAAACAAAATTATGCTAAGATTAGATGCTGTGATCTGATACCTCATTTAACTGGCATCATGGCATCATAAGATCCAGTTATCTCTGCAGATGTGAATTTTCCAGAGTAGTTCATCTTTCCTACTTTGTGGCTCAACTGTTTTAAGGTATAACCATAATGATGGAAGAAATCATTATGAGCATCAATTTGGATTCTATGCTTTCCTGTGGAGATGCATTGGAGGCTGTTGAAATGGGAAAGCATCAATTTCCTGGTCAAATCATTCGAGGATACTCTTCATGCTGTGCCAGTGTTTTCTTTTTAGGGTTTGTGTATCTTTCCTGTTTTGCTATCTCCTTCTTATAAATTCAGTAGTATTTTTATTTTTTTCAGATTTAGCCCTTGTGCCTGATTTTAGCCAACTCTCTTTTTGCACGCTTGTAAATTATTGCTTCTATTTTGTCCTCTTGGGGAATTAGGCAACCACGTTTGCCTGTACGTATTGTGTGTAAAATAAAGGCAAAACCTATCTGAGTCTACGGACTCTGAATATTTGTTTAGATTGCTCCAAATTCTTCCTCTGCTCACTTCCACTTGATTGGCCTTACTCACACAAATGCAGTTGCTACATAAGCACTTTCGTGTAAGTGAGATTTTACCAAGTGATCAGAACTTCTGAAAGTTGGTGAGTTTTAATGCCATTTACTAGGACAGCAATTTGCATATGGGCTTTCTTTTCCTGTACTTTTACATTTCAGAGCTCTGCTATTAACTATACTTTAAAAAGAATCCTTCAGAGGAAACCAAATATGCCTTGTTCCAATTCCAATAAGGTTGCTTTGAATATTTTGAACTTGTAGTCACGGTTGAGATGACTTAATTTAAAACACATTTGGGAGTGCAACTGAGCCTAACCTATGTAGGTAGTTTCATTATTTTCTTGGATGAGTTCACTTTCTGTTGTTTTGTTTTTGTCTAAACTCATGGCCCAGCATTATTTATGTTTTTCTCTATCTGAGATGTATCTCTAGTAAAAATAAAATAAAAGGAAAGCCACTATTGTCAGAGCAGAACGAAGTGGTAAAAACACAAACAAAACAGAAAGAAACAAGAGGAGCCAAAGTCTGAGAAGAAACATAAATCATTGTTGTACTAGATTCAAATTAATTCAACAAACAATTATATGCACTAAGGACTGGTCCAAGGTATACACTTGCAAAGTCTTCTAATCACATCCCTAATAAAGCTTAAAGTCTAGGATCTGGCGCCTATCTACCTAGCTAGGCTGCCACTCCTCCTGACCTTCCTTGTATGTTCCATAGAAAACGCTACAGAAAACAGTATGACGCTTCCTCAAAAAATTACAAATAGAATTGCCATATGATAAAACAATTCTGCTGCTGGGCATATACCCAAAAGAATTGAAAGCAGGGGCTCAAACAGACACGTGTACACCCATGTTCATAGCAACGTTATTCACAACAGCCAACAGGGGGAATCAACCCATGGGTCCATCAATGGATGAATAAACAAAACGTAGCATACATATGGAATGGAATATTATTCAGCTTTTAAAAAGAAGGAAATTCAGTTGGGTGTGGTGGCTTTTATCTGTGATCCCAGCACTTTGGGAGGCTGAGGCTGGTGGATCACTTGAGGTTAGGAGTTCGAGACCAGCCTGGCCAACATGGTGAAACCCCGTCTCTACTGAAAATACAAAAATTAGCAGGGTGCAGTGGCAGGCCACTGTAATCCCAGCTACCTGGGAGGCTGAGGCAGGAGAATCACTTGACTTTGGGAGGCTGAGGTTGTAGTTTGCTGAGTTTGCGCCCCTGCACTTTAGCCTGGACAACAGAGGGAGACTCCGTCTCAGAAAAAAAAAAAAAAAAAGGAAATTCTGATACACGTTACAATATGGATGAAGATGAAAGACATACTAAGTGGCACGAGCCAGTCACAAAAGAACAAATACTGTGTGATTCCACTTATATGAGGTACCTAGAGTAGCCAAATTCATAGAGACCAAAAGCAGAAAGATGTTTGCCAGAGACTGGAAGGAGAGAGTGATTGGGAGTGTTTAATCGGTACAGAGTTTCAGTTTTGCAAGATGAAATAGTTCTGGAGAAGGATGGTTTCACAACACTGTGAATGTACTTAGTGCTACATTTAAAGATGGTTAAAATGGTAAATTTTAGGTTATATATATTTTGCCACAATTTTAGAAAATTTTTTAAAAAACTAAACAAACCTACACATCTGTGCTGTTGTCATTCTGTTGCTTACTTAATATCTTATAGGCTGGATGCCTGAACACACTGACTTTGGTAAACTATCTTACTTCAGTTTAATTATGCTAAGTAAGGCAGAAGGAGAGCAGTTGACTTGCCACCAACAGGCTGGAAGGTCGCTGACAAAGGTCCACACAGAACCCTAGTGACTGGATCCTGGCTTTGTGCAAAAGCCCCTGAGGCTTTGCCACTTCCCCGTGAATTCATCACTGTAAGCCTGAGAAAGCCGATAGACACTGGGAAGGGGACTGAGCTGGTTGCTTTGCCGATCATGGACCAGTCCCAGAGAGAAGACACCTGTGATGTGACTTGGCCATTGTGTCTCCTCCACGGTGCTGAGCTCCTGCATTTCCATGCTTATTAAAAGTTACAATTCTGGAGATGATACAGGGATACACTCATCTGGCTGTAATTCAGGACAGAGAAAAAAGCCTCACCTTCACCCTACCCAGCAAGCCTCCTCCCGCCTTCTTTCTCCACCCAACAAATGCAACAAACTACTCTGTCAGGGAATTCTTTCCTCCCCGTGACCATTCTCTAATGAAGGGCAGGTGTGCGTGCAGCCCATGGAGAATATGAGAGGATGGGGCGCCAGGAGGGGTGAAGAATTTCCTGAGAAATTCAAGCCCTTAAATCGCTTCTCTTCCATTAGCCAAAGAAAGTTTTTGGTTAGAGCTGGAGGTTGGCAAAGTTTTTCTGTAAAGGGCCAGATATTAAATATTTTAGACTTTGTAGTCCCCCTGACAAGTATTCAATTTTGCTCTTGGAAAATGGCATAAATAATATGTAAAAAAAGAATGTTTGTGTTTCAATAAAACTTTATTTATGGACACTAAAATTTGAATTTCATTATAATTTTCATGTGTCTCAAAATATTATTAATTTTTCTAAATCATTAAGAAATGTGAGAACAATTCTTAGCTTGCAGGTCATACAATAAAGCAGGTGGCAGGCCAGATTTGGAGACTATGGACTGTTGTTTGTTCACCTCCGGTTTAAATATTTATAATCCACCTACTTTTAAAAAAACTAATGTAGCTCACATGTTCTTGAGAGGAAAGAAATAATATTTACGGATAACTTGTTTAACACAATTTAGCATAGCATGATGGTGAAGAGCATAGCTTCTGGGAGCAGAATGGTTGGGTTTCAATTCCAGCCCTGCTACTCACAAGCTGTGTGACCTTAAGTAAATTACTTAAACTCTCTGAACCTGTGTCTCCTCATCTGCAAACAAGCTGACTCCAATAAAATCTACCCAACAGAGTTGTATGGATTAAACGAAATAGTATGTGTTGAGTGCTTAGACCGTTGCTTGGTGCCTTGTAAATGTTAGATGTTATTTGCTATATGACAGCATTATCACATTTAATCCTGCCAAATGAATATTATCACCATGTGATAAATACAAACAATACATTTCAAGTCATTTAAGCAGCTTGCTTGTTGGGAGTCAGAAAACACTACCCCAAAGCCCTCTGAGGTGAAGGAGATCGAGAGGGCCTAGGAAGCAAGCTCACTCTGAACTTCCACCACATTTCTGTGCGAGAGCCGAATATAAAGGAATTCTCTGTCTTACCTTTCCTGCAAGTAGATCATAAGATCCTCATGCGAGAGATGACCTGCTCTATTCCCGGAGGAAAGAAATGCTGCACAGAGGGGCCAAGAAGCGTCGGAACAAATAGGCCTCTCTGAGTTAACACGCCCCCACACGCAGTTTATTACCATTAGGCCCTGCCCCTTTCTGTGGTCCAATCACATTTCTTCGCACTTCTTTCATCAGATTTACCATAAAAATACAAAGTTTTCCCTGGATCTTTGGTTTTTTTTTTTATTTCTGAAGCCTCCTGAGTCAGAAAAAACTTTTAAAATAAATTCGTTACGCTTTTCTCTTGTTAATGTCTTTTATTATAGGAGTGTCCACCATGTCCCTTGCAGTAAGTGAAAACAAGTTGTTATTTTTTCTCCCCTCTGTGCTCAAGCTTCAAACAGAAGGATGGTTCTAACACAGCCTATCTGCTGTGGTCCAGGCTTTCCTTCCATTCAAACCAGGCTGCCTCACTGCTCCCGTTAAGACTATTTTGGTAGCTTTTCACGCTGTTAATCACGTATTTGCTGACAAATCTCCTTTCTCTTTTGATTCCATGATTCTTCTTCTGTTAGGTCTTCTCTTCTGTTCCCTTCAAGAGTTCCGCTTCCTCGGCCGGACGCGGTGGTTCAAGCCTGTAATCCCAGCACTTTGGGAGGCCGAGACGGGCGGATCACGAGGTCAGGAGATCGAGACCGTCCTGGCTAATACGGTGAAACCCCGTCTCTACTAAAAAAAATATAAAAAACTAGCCGGGCGACGAGGCGGGCACCTGTAGTCCCAGCTACTCGGGAGGCTGAGACAGGAGAATGGCGTGAACCCGGGAGGTGGAGCTTGCAGTGAGCTGAGATCTGGCCACTGCACTCCTGCCTGGGCGGCAGAGCAAGACTCCGTCTCAAAAAAAAAAAAAAAAAGAGTTCTGCTTCCTCTATCTCCAAAACTTCCCGTTGCTGAAGTCCAGAATGTCTACTTTTTTGTCCTCTGCAACATTCCTCTAGTGTCTCCTGCAGCTTTGATGATAAACAATCACCTTTTGCAAATGTGTCCCACAGCTCCACGTCTCCAGGTGCTGCACAATTAGATGCTTCTAGAGGGCAACGTGCTAGATGGACTGCGACATCGAGCTGACCTGGTTTCACATCTCAGCACTGCCTCTCATTTACTGGGGGATATTGGGAGAATTGTGTAACCTCTCTGAGTCTTGGTTTAGATATCAGTAAAACTGTGATAATAATAAGAACCCCCAACTAAGGTTGTTATAAAGATAAAGTGAAACGATGGACATAATGCAAACAGGAGGTTTATTCATTCATTCTTTTATTTATTTTCTCAGCAAGCGTCTGTGGTGCCCCTCCTATGTCCCTCTAAGTGCATACTCAGTGGTAGGTGATGTTGCAAAAGCCCTGAGTTTTTTCACCTCAACACATCTTCTAAATGTGCACTTCTCTATTTTTGCCTTTTGCTCATCTTCCAGTCTTCTAGGTTCTTGGTAATGCTACCTTCTCTCAGCTCCTGTATTCCAACCGTCAAGTCTTGCTTGACTTACTCATGTTTTTCTTTCTTTTTCCCAGGGTTACCATCCTAGGACCAAGCCCAGGTCAGCACAAACCTGGATCCTTCTTTCATGCCACTCCTCAAGTTTTGACTTTCTTTCAATTGGAAATTGGCATCCAGGGAAGTATTTGAATAGGGAAGGAAAAAGATCAAAGTGGTGCTTTTGGAAGTTTAATTTGTGCTCCACATGAGTTGGAGTGGGAAGCGGCCAGCGGCAAGGAGACAGGTAAAAAGTTTTAACAATTTAACTATAAACTGATAAAGACTTAAAGTAAGGTGATGCTTTTAGGCATAGAATGGAGAAAGAGGAGGCAGCAAGAGGCATTTTGAAGGAACCTGTGTGGGAGTGAATTAGGTTTGGGGTCTGAAGATAACTCCTCCATTTAGAGTCTTGGTAGCTAGGAGACTAATGATACCTTTTTCACAACTTCGGTAACACTTTGTGCTGCTCACATGTGTCTTTTCACCTACCATCTGGTGTAGGTTATTTCTTTTTCGTGAATCATTGTCTTTCTCTACAAATTGGTTATGAACTCCATAAAGCAAGGTCTATGTGTGTCCTAGTCTATTTTCTATTGCCTGTAACAGAATACTTAAAACTGGGCAATTTATGAAGAAAAGAAATTTATTTCTTACAGCTATGGAGGCTAAGTCCAAGATCAGGGGACCACATCTAGTGAGGACCTTCTTGCTGGGTGGGGGACCCTGCAGAGTCCTGAGACGGTGCTGGACATTACATGGCAAGGGGGCTGAGTGCTAGCTCAGGTCTCTCTTCCTCTTTTATAAAGCCACCAGCCCCACTCCCATGATAACCCATTTATCCACAAATCTACTAACCCATTAATTCATGAATAGATTAATTCATTCATAAGGGTAGGATCCTCATGGCCCAATCACCTCTTAAAGCCCCCACCCCTCAACGGCCCTACATTGGAGTCTAAATTTCAACGCGAGTTTTGGAGGAGACAAATATTTAAACCATAAGAATGTCCCATCATGCTTCCCTTTTTATTTCAAAATCTGCTTACACTGAGTCTAGGCAGTGCTAATAAGTGTTGCTAATTGGTTCATTCTTGTGAGTACTTTGATGATGTTGCAGGAATGGAAGTTGGAGTAGCAAATTTTTTCCCCAGAGAATTAGAGGTATGTCAGTATTATTAGCTTATTGCTAAACTAAGTCTATTCTGTAAAGAAACATAAACATTCAGATTATGCACAAAATTTATTTTCATTAATGAAATATAACCCCCATGAAAGCTCCCACACAATCTCAGTAGGCTGGTGGTACAGTGCCTTGGAAAGAGAAATCGGGAGTGACATTCAAGAGCCAGCGACCCCAGAAAACCCTCTATCTTGATGGAAAGGGCTACTTGTTTTCTGTCTCCTCATCCTCGCATGTACATTCCATCTGCCTAATGCTTTCCTCTCTTAATTGAAAAACAAACAGACATGACACACACAAAAAAGCATTTCTTGCCCCACTTCTTAGAAAGCAAGGTCAACTTATGCTGCATTTAGGCTGTGTAGTAGGTGCAGTCATATGTTTTTGGGATTTCTTGAAGCACAGCTTTTAAACAGTGTGGCGTAGATATGAAGTCCTGCAGACAGCAGCTGCAGGCAGAGTGGGCTGGTATGCAGCAGGGGAATGCATGGGAGGGCTTTCTGAGCAATCTTTGAGCAGATGGCGAGTCTAGGCATCCGGGTGCAAATCACTTCAGTCACATCTGAAAACCAAACAAGAATTCTTTAGAACTGTGACGTCTGGACAGTGTTATTCATTCTATGGTGATATCAGAGAAAGGGCTTCATATCTTTCTTTCTGAGTAGACCCCCCTCCAAAAAAAAAAAAAAAAAGTCCTAGAGCAATAGCAAGAGTCAAGAAGTCCAAGGCTAAGCAAAATGAGTAACATTGGCTGGAGGCTGGGATCCTAGAAAAGGAAAGGCAAAAGACTACAAAAATGAAGAAGTGCTCATTAAGCTGAGGAATACGTCCAGGGATAGAGTTGGGAAAAATAGTAGAACAGATAACAGAGTGGTTAGGGAAATGATTTTAGACTTGCTAGCATCTCTCCTGTTATCTTGGATTGGTCAATTCAACACACAGAAAATAAAGGACTTCCTAGAATGATGTAACAGAAAGATCAGTAACTCTTTTAACAGACGGGCTTAGGTTTAAACCTCACACCCTGTGAGTGATCTTGGCGAGTCACTTCACTTTATTGGGCCTGGGACTCTTCACCTATGAAAGAGGTAGGACGATATCTACTCCTAGGGTGTTATGAGGATTAAATGAGATATAATGTATGAGAAGCTCAGTTCAGCCCAGCACGGCTTGGTAAACAGGGGACATTCAATAAGTATGTGCTCTTTTTCTCTCTTCCCTCTTCTCCTTTTCTCATAGGAGATAGGGTTCACATAGACCTATAAAGGCAGAATTCTTAAACAGGCTGCCTTTAGGCAGAGAGAACAGAGCTTGGTCGAGAACTGTGAAGGGTTTGAAACTTTATACTACTTGTAAGCTCACAAGATAACCTGATGGATTCATGAATGCTGGCAGAAGACACAATATTCCTGAGTCAGAGACAATGGACTCTACTCACAGCACAGGAAGCAATATGAGTATTAGCATATTTGCTTTGACCCTCCAAGCCCGAATTCCCACAGAACAATGTGAAGAGAGCCAGGTGATACCTGCATACACTGTAGGGTGGCTTATGAGAGAGAAGCCCTGAGTATAGAAAACCCAAATCTTGCATAATGGACCCTAAGTGCACCTGCCCTATGCTCCAGCCCAGCTCCATTTTTCCATGTATGTTTCCACTATGGAAACACCCTTAAAAAGAGAGGCCAGCACAAGGACTGTCAGCACCTGCCAGAGGTAAAAATGTAAGACACATGGAAAATTGTCTCCCAAAAGGCATAACATAAATAATCCCTTTCCTTCCTGTCCTCTTACCAGATTCATTAGCAGTGGCAGGCTTTCTGCACAACATTACTTTTCCCTGTGAACATGCAGTCTCATACATCCCATACCCTCCATGTTTCCCTCTTTATCTATTCTCCTATTAACGTAAGCACTCAAGCACCTCATCAAGAACTTTCTATCCCCAATTTTGACCTTTTTAGAGAAGTGCCAGAGCCCACAGTTGGGGAGGCTGCTGGCCTGACCAAAGGACATGGCTTTTCTCTGGGAATCTCGTTTAAAGTTTTATGAAAAACATAAGAAGAGAGGAATAAGGGAGGAGGTCAAGGGAGAGAATGAGACATTTCTCCTTAACTCTCTGCACTTGGGGAACATTTGATCCCAGCTTGGAGGTGAAAATGGAGCCAAACTGGTGTCACTGAAATGAAGCAGGAAGTGTTCTGAGTCTCAGATATCTCCCTTCAGGTGCACGGGCCCAGAGCCAGCTGGATGTTTGGAGAGAGCAAGAGGCCACCTACATGGAGCTATTTGAGTGACACCAAACATCTTCCTGCACCTGATATTTCCATTATGGTCCCTTCTCCAGCAAAGGCATGATCTAAAAAGGACACTGGTCCAATATAAACATGCCATCTGGGAGAAACAATTTCCTCTATTTATAAATGCTTCCAGAGGTGGCCCATTCATTTAATGCCCTTATTTTAGTACCAGCTACGTGCTAAAACATTGTGTTAGCCACTGGGCTTCAAGGGGGATCAACCATACATCTTGCCCTCAGGCATTCATAATAAGAATCAGGAATTATACTGGGAATTAGGATGCAACTGACAAGCTTTATGACAAGTGAATTGAGAGAATGACATACGAACATAGATAAGGGGCATTTAATCTTATTTTGGAAGATCAAGAGATGTCTTTCAGTGGAAGCTAAATGTAAACTGAGACCCTGTATGTTGAGTCTTTCTTAGCTGTATTTTAGAGGTGAGAAATGGAAGTTTAAAAAGTCTAAATATCTTATCCAATGTTATACAGCCTGGGAGTGACAAAGCCAAGACTCAAACATACTATATTTTAATATTGGTTTTATTGTGGGTTTTCCCATAGGTATTAACATATTGGTTTATCTAGGCAGCTAGGGCCTTAGGAGACAGGACCTCTGAGAGAGGAGTCCTAGTGGTGATGGGAGGTGCAGGAGTGTGGCGAGGGTTGGGGTGAAGATGATTGTGTGGGGTGGGGGTCGAGACAGGGTGATGCAGCTTGGGAAAGTCTTCCCAGGGGTGGGGTGCTGGTGTAATGGGGGGTTTTGGAGGAGCAATCGATGAGACCTGAAGACAGTGGAGAGTGTGAAGGTTCTTAGGGAGAAAAAAAAGAGGAAGAAAGAGGGTGGGGAGAGGAGGAGGAAGAGGGAGGAAAGGAAAAGAAGATGAGGAGGAAGAGGAGGTAGAGGAAAAGGAGAAGGGGGAATAGGAGAAGGGGAAAAAGGAGAAGGACAAGGATAATTATTTAAGAATGAGATCATATCTTTTGCAGGAACATGGATGGTGCTGGAGGCTATTATTCCTTAGCAAACTAACACAGCAAAAGAAAACCGAATACTGCATGTTCTCACTTATAACTGGGAGCTAAATTCATGATGAGAACTCATGAAAACAAAGAAGGGAACAGCAGACATTGGGGCCTGCTTGAGTGGGGAGGGTGAGTGGAGGGAGAGGAGTAGAACTGTACCCAATAACAATTGGGTACAATGCTTATTACCTGGATTATGAGTCTGTATGAAAAAACTCCAGGCCGGGCGCGGTGGCTCAAGCCTGTAATCCCAGCACTTTGGGAGGCCGAGATGGGCGGATCACGAGGTCAGGAGATCGAGACCATCCTGAAACCCCGTCTCTACTAAAAAAAAAAATACAAAAAACTAGCCGGGCGAGGTGGCGGGCGCCTGTAGTCCCAGCTACTCCGGAGGCTGAGGCAGGAGAATGGCGTAAACCCAGGAGGCAGAGCTTGCAGTGAGCTGAGATCCGGCCACCGCACTCCAGCCCAGGCGAGAGCGAGACTCCGTCTCAAAAAAAAAAAAGAAAAAAAGAAAAAACTCCTGTGACACGAGTTCACCTATATAACAAACCTGCATATGTGCCCCAAACCTAATACAAAAGTTTAAAAAAAGGACAATTATTTAAGGAAAAGTTGTGATAGAAAATTTGATGTAAGCAGCAAAATCTAATTTTCTCTGTTTTATAAATGTATCCAGTGCTACATGAGTTAGTCATAGCCACTGTTCCAGGAAGCAGGAGGCCAACACCTTCTCTGTCAAGAGGGAGAATTCAATCAGAGCCGCCACACAAAGCCCACTGCTGATCGGGTTCTTCACAGGAGCCTGAATTAGTAGTTCTTCCAGTCCTTTCACACACTACTACCCCACCCCATCTTGTCAAGCTTTCCTCTGTTCTAGAGGGAATTGAAGAAACAGGTGATAAGAACCAGCTTCCCCACTCTACTTTGACCCTACAGGCGCCTGCAGTTTCCTAGGACTGACTTTAGCATTTGGAATGAGCATAGTGTCTTGTAGAGTGCAGGGTCAGTGCATTTCTGAAATAACAACCAAAAAAAAAAGTAAAAAGTGTTTTGAGTTGGATCAGGGCTTATATCATATGCTATAGTTCAAAGCTTTCCTCCTAGTCTTAGGGCCAAGCCAAACTCATTTGGGTTTCAAATATCACCATTTAGCAGTCCATTGGCCTGGGTCTCCTTTTCTTGACTGAACTCTCATCCAACCTAGGCAACATTTGGATTCAATTTGGTAGAAAATGTGGGTGAGCTGCTTGCCAAATTCTTATGAATCTGTGTCAAACTCAGTGATTTAGGCTAAGATTTGGGGTGTGGCTGAGTCCCCGGAGGAATTCTGTGGTTGCATAATCCACAGAAAGTGAAGCAAAGGGTATTTTCAAATCTATTTCCAAGGAAGTGGACTCTGTAGAATCTCAGTTTATGGGGATTAAGATTTTGGAGACTTCACTACAGAATTTAAGTATTTTCACAGTACGTAATGGTCCTTTAGGGATGTTTAACCATCTGTTCATTTTTCTCCCCCATCACTCCATCATATAGGTTATTATCCATTTGAACCAAAGTAAGCCAGTACACAAGAATGATACATTACTTAACTCAAGGTCGAGAGGTAAGAAAATGACTGGACTAGGCTATAGGCCTGGCTCAATGAATTCTGTTGTACAGAGGCTACCAAAACCTTGATCTCTGACCCCTTCAAAGACTGTAATTTTTTTTCTTTCATTACAAGACAGGTTACTACAGTGACAACATACAAGCCAGAATAAATATAGGGTATTGAGACTGTTCCCCGGGAAATTGACTCTGAGGTGGAGATTTGCATTCAGGGAGTTATTAGGAGTGCTCTCAGGGATGATACTTACGAGAGAGTGAAGGAAGCAGGACTGGACAAAGGGAGAAGCTGGACAGTGGGGCATGTACAAGAGAGGGCTACCCAGATCCCTTGGGGCACTCTGGAGCTCTGATAGCCGTTCACACAGTTGTCTAACATTGTGACAAAGGGTCTGGACAGACATTAGTTAAGAGCTACCTCTGGAGAGTAGACATGACCTTGGACTAGGAGGTTCTCTTTGGCAGAGAGCAATTTTCATGGAAGGCTCAGCTGTGTGAGGTTAGCAGCCAATATTCCTGGCAGCTGGAGTGCCTTGGTCCTCAAGGAGGTGGTGCCCCCACAGCATCCACTACAGGAAGGGAAATAGAATTGTACATTGAAAACCCAGAGTACCGTGGCCAGTTTCATAGAGGTCATGTCCATAGTGATGTGAAATTGCTTATAGGAGCTAGAATGTGGCCTAGAGATATCTGAGGCTCCAGAGACTAAAGAGAAAAAGACCCAGCAAATGCTAAGGGTGTGTAGGAGTAAACAACTATGGCTTTTGCATTTTTATACAGGGGGTAAAATCAGGTTTGATAGAGTAAAAGATAATGGGGGAAGAGAAGATGTCAAAGAAGAAATCAAGGACAGACAAAAAAGTCTGCAAGGGAAAAGGAATGTGATTTAGCTGAGTGTGGAAACTTCCAGAACAAATTGAAGACACATAATCCTTGAGTTATATTTTGTAAACATCCTGGAATCCCTACTTTCTTCCCAGAAGCTACTCTAAGGCTTCCCAGAAGCTTGGCCTTGGTGCTAACGTCATACCCCAAAGCTGGCCTAGCTAGCAGCTGATCACTGGAGTAGGAGTTAGGACCCTTGAGTTTTTAGGGATCCACTTGAGCAATAGGGTGGCCTTGGACTAATAAATTTGTTTTTGTTACCTATTCTTTTCCTCTCCTTCCAGCACTAAAATTACTGAAAAATGTGCCCATTGTTTTACACCAAATTGCTAGGTGAGTATTTAAATTTTCTAAAACATGTGAAAACATGAGGGGTTTTGAAAATGGCTTCCTTCTTTCTTCTCTTCTCTCTCTCATTTCTGTCCCTAACTCTGATTTTTTTATGACAAGATTATGATGCTATTTTGCTTTTTTGTTGTTACTATTTTCATTTTTGCTTACATTTTTTCTCCTTGAGCAGATTCTCTTTTCAGATCAACTCAAGGTTCTCTGAACACATCTGGTGTGCTCTTAACTTTACCTGCTAGAAGTATTCTCAACACTTGGAATTCCATCCCATCTACATCAGAGCTCTCAACAAAATGGCATCCAGTTGTTATGGCCCATCTCAATAGCAGTGTGCACTTGGTTCCTTACTCACATCATACACAGCACATTGAAATTGAAATTGCCCACTGACTTCCATTCAGTCATTTATTAGCCTTTCTGAAATCTCTTGTTTTTTGTCCCCATCCTGATATGATTTGACCCTGCCCTGCCATTTCTTATATCTACTTGTCTCATTCGACCTTACTATATAGTCACATGGTTTCTCACTCTATTCTATTCATCTGGTTTCTATTTTAAACTGAAAGCTCTCAAGGGCTGAGATTATATCTAAATATTATTAGATTTTTTTTCCTGTAACACAATATCATGATTATATATATATACACAAACACACACACATATATTATACATATATACATACGAGCAACCTAGTAGTCAGAGCTCATAAATATTTAATTGAATTTACTATCTAAGAACAATGAAGGGAAACCAGGAAAACATTCAAATAATGAAAAGCTTGATACCCCTTAACTTCTGACTCTTAACTTAGTTATCCAAACTGAGTGAGATAGTCCTGAGCTCAAAGTTAGCTGTTCACAGTGACTGGCTTTGTGAACTTAAATTAATAATGAGCCTGTCTGAGCCTTAGTTTTCTCATCTGTAAAATAGGAATGGTAATTGTAACTACCATGGTAGGTGGGACAGTAGTACATAGCCTGACATTTTATAAATCTACATATGTTCAATTGAAGAAGGTTGAAGGATGGAGCTGGAACACATTAGCTGAGAACTGAGTCCCCTTGGCCCCATCAACAGATCCTAACTCCTTCACATAGTGCCAGTGCCACTGGGTTGTGAAAAGTAAAGAACGTTGAGGTCATTTGTTTTTGATACCAAAGTTCTCTTTGATACCAGTTTTAACTCTTCTTAAGAGGATAACTGTATTTTTTTTTAATGTGGACCAAAAACTTGTCCACACAAATTTATAAAACTGAATTATATTCTGGTCAGCCCTTAATTATTCATAGGAGCATTTTCCACTTCTAGATTATCAGTGGAATTCTTTTCCCTTAGATTTCGGGCTGCCTTCTCCCTGCCACCCAGCATATGGCTAGGCCACATCCCCCAGTGTGGCCTTAGGGAATGCAAACTCATTTTAACTTTTTCCTGAGCAGAACATCACTGGGAAGGAAAATTGGAACCCCCCAAAAGTCATACAAAGCATTCCAAAGTAAAATATAAGAAACATTTTTATTGTTTTTCTGTTTTGGATTATCTGTGCCACTATTCATTTCCGCTTTTTGTGGATAATCGAGAACTGGATGTATTATGGTTAACAAGACTTGAAAATTGCTGAGAAAACTCTGCAGGGCATTAAAGCCTTTTAAAAGTAAAATTCATAATCCTCAACATTTACACTCGATAGCCCATGCTACCTTGGAGGAGGGGAGTAGAGTAGGTAGACAGCTGCAATAGTTGCAACTGAAGATTTCTTTTTTTTTTCCCCAGGAAATTTTAGCTTCACCTGTTTCAAATCATATCTGGCCAATAATGATTAAAATCAGATAAGGCCCCCAAGACAGAGAGAAAAGGAAAAAGAAACTCTATCTTGCACTGCAAAGATTTTTTTTTTTTTTACATCGACTTAAATTTTTAAGAAAAGAAAGATTGTTTTCCTTTTTAGCCAAGGAATTTCTTCATTGCATTTAGCCAAATATAGATTCCACACCCTTTTCTAACTCCAGCCATCTGAATGTCCTGATAAGCACATGGCAAAAAAACATGGCAAAAAATAAGCTAAGTGAAACATTCTCATTGCCTCATGATCTCTAGAGTCTATGTCATCAAGGCACTCATCCAAATATTGCAAGTGGGTTATCTTGAACTTCAGTTTTGAGGGACCCAGGGCCACCTCCTCAGTCATGGAGGTGGAAAATGGGATCCAGCAGGAGCTTATAATGAAGGTAAGGATTTGAGCTGGAAGTCAGAGTGCTTGAGCCCTTTCTTTGGTTTTGTACTCCTAGGTCAGCTCTGACCAGACCTTAAAAGAGTTGGAAGATCACACCCATTGCTTTTTTCTTCATGGGATTCAATTCCATGCAAACAATGCAATGTCATTTGTCTAGTTTTAAAATGTAGGAGGCACAAGTGACTAAGATACAGGATCCAAAGCTGAAGGCAGTGCAGTTCCTCCCCTCAAAGAGCTCACGGTCTAATACAAGAGACAAATCATTATTGCCGTTGCACAGAGAGATTTGCCCACTCTCTCTAACACAATTGCGCTTTACTGGTTGCTAACAGTGCAGTGGGAACACAGAGTAGGTGTTCTGAATGGCATTTTAGGGCAGTCCAGAAAGGCTGCATGAAAAGTTGATATTTAAACTGGGCCATGAAGAATAAATAGAATTTTGACAGATATAGGAAAAAAGAGTGAGACTTTCAAGCCGTCAGCTGATTTTTCAAGAGAAATCTCTGGCCAAGGGACACTAAGAGGTAATACTGGACAAACTCAGTAAGGAACTGATAAAAAGATCTTCAGAAGGTGATAAGGAAGAGGTTGGCGATCAACAAGTGAGAGGGCTTACAAAGATCAGCCTTAACCACCACCCTATTGTGCTTCTACCCCAGGTACAGTCCCATCTCTCCTTCAATGAATTCCTTTCTCTAGAGGAAATTGACAGTTCTCAGGAGAAGTCCTGATTCCCCCAACCCCACCAACCTTTGCTTCCTCTGAGATTACTATCGTTATTTTACATAACAAAAATGACAACAGTACAAGTTACTCTGCCTCACCTAACGAACAATGATAATAATAATAGCTATCATTATTTTGCATTTATTATATGTTAGACATTTGTGCTTAGCATTTTACATATAAAATCTCACTCAATCTTTGCAACAGCCTTTGAGTTACGTACTTTATTAATACACAGTATTTCACAGCTGAGGAAATTTAGACTTGGAAACTTTAAGTAATGTGCCCATGGTCACTCAGCTAGTAGAGTTGAAACTCAGGTTTCTCTAGTAACCTCAAAGTCCAAGTTTTTAATCTCTACATCATCAGGTCTGTCTAGGAATTTCATTCTCCCATAACAATAATATCACAGTTTTATATAGTGCCCTACGAATGCACACAAAGTTTATTCCTTTTTATTTGTTCATTTAACTACAACAGCCTTGTGTTGTTACTTTAATGTTTCATTTTTAAAAATTAATTTATTTTTAAATTACAACATTTGTATTTGCTTGTTGCTCTCTCCTTGAGAATGGAGACGTTTAGTAAATACAAATTAAAGGGAAGAAAAGAAAAGGGAGAACGTTTGGAAAAGGGGAGGAAGGAAGAAAGGAAGGGGAGAAGGAAGAAAGGAAAGGAGGAAGGGAAAGAAAGAAAAGGGAAGAAAGGAAAAAAGAAAGTATAGAGGAGAAAAAGTACTATCTTGCTTTACCCATCACAAGGTTGATGGCTGATACCTTTATAACCAAAGACAGGTTAGCAACAGAAAAGCGTAACAAACATATTTAATTCATGTCTTATGTGACACAAGTCTTCAAAAATGAAGACCCAGAGACCCAGGAGAAACTGTATTTTTATGCTTAGGTTTGATGATGAATGTAGAGGCACGACTGGACAAAAAGGGGGTATGACTTAAAGATAACCTGGAGGGCACTTAGTAAGGCCTGATTCTTCAGATTCTTCTTAGTCTCTCTATGGAACATTCCTTCTCTCTGGCTGTAGGGCAGGACACCTGTCACGTGAGGGTCTTCGAGAGAGGTCAGAAAGACCTTTCTGCTTCTGTGGTTTTCTCTGTTTCCTTCAGCTTAAAATACTGAGCATGCCAAGGTACCATATTTGGGGGGTAGAATTTCCTGCACTCTGTCAAAAAAAGAAGGAAAAAAAGGAAGGAAGGAAGACAGGGAGGAAAGAAAGAGGAAAGAAAGGAAAGAAGGAGGGAAAGATGGGAAGAAGGAGGGAAGGAGGCGAAAGAGAAGAAAGACAATTTTCTGATAAATAAATTGAAGATCAGAGAGCTGAAGCAACTGGAATGGAGCTGTGACAAGTCAATTACAATACCAGGATCGGAATCCAGCTTATGGATTCCTGATGTGACCATCTTTTCATTGGGTTGTTGACTTTGGTGATAAAGGTCCCATATATATATATATATATATATATATATATATATATATATATATATTTTTTTTTTTTTTTAAAGTTCAGTTTTTATCTTTGGTGATCAGAAACAGTATCATAGTGAGGCAAAAGAGTTAGCTTTAGGACAAAAATGAATTCTCTGCAGGAAAAATGGTGTCTGACCTTATAAATTAAAGTCACATGACTTAGGGCCTATTATTACACAGCAACAGTCACATACCAAGCATTACACAAACAGATGGAGGGGGTGAAAGACGACTTAATGAGAAATACATGAGAAGAATGTGAGACATGCATGAAGAAGGAGCATTAAATACCTAGGATAACAGCTATGGCTAAGCTACTGTGAGTTGGGATAAAATAGTTTAGGCTAATAAAGGAGTCAAGAATGAAGAATTCATTCTGCATGCCAAGGGGAAGAAACTTCGTGATTGAACCATTAGTCTGGGACCTTCTCAAAGGATATTCCTCGTCCTGCCTTAATACTTATCCCCTCGAATTCTTTGACTGTGAAATTCTTTTATAAACAAGTTTATAATGATCAAAAGGATATTATGACATCAATTTTGAGGAAAAAAATCACCCATGCATGATGGGAAGGTGAAGTAGAAATTGCATTAATAGTAAGTTGGAAAAATAGTAAGGACAGGTGGGCAGAAAAGGAATCATTCTACGGGGAAAAATTAAGCAATTGACTGAGCAGATGCATATGTGCCTGGATCATCCACTCTCACCAAGCCAATCCAATAGCAGTTCTAATCCTGTCACCTCCACACAGTGTCCACAGCCTAACAAAATTTTTCTTGGATGTGAAACCACTATATTCTTTACTGAGGTCTTCACCCTGAAAATTGATTTAACTCTGAAATATTAGTAAGGTAAATGTTATCAATGGAAAAAATCCCTGAGCTTGTTCTATTCTCTATACATTCTTTCTTTCTTTCTTTTCTTTTCTTTTTTCTTTTTTCTTTTTTTTTTTTTTTTGTGATGGTGTCTTGCTCTGTCACCCAGGCTGCAGTGCAGTGGCATGATCTCAGCTCACTGCAACCTCTGCCTCCCGGGTTCAAGCAATTCTCCTGCCTCAGCCTCCCAAGAAGCTGGGACTACAGGTGTACACCACCACGCCCAGCTAAGTTTTTGTATTTTTAGTAGATACAAAAATATTTACTATATTTTCACCATGTTGGCCAAGAAGGTCTCGATTTCATGACCTTGTGATCTGCCTGCCTCAGCCTCCCATAGTGCTGGGATTACCACTCCCAGCCACTATTGTCTATACATTCTTCTTATTTAGGTCCACTTCACTATTGTCTGTTTCAGATTCTACAATTGCTGAGTAGAACAATCATGTTATATACTCTCTATGAACTATTCCCAGCTAGGAAGCATCAATCTTTAGACAGTTCATAATGAAGATGAAGAGGCAGATGACAATGACAATAACCAGGAGGAGAGTGGACATGAGATTCCATAAGGGATGGGAAGAATGGCTGGAATTTTGCTACCTTGCGTATTGATAATTTAAGGCAGCACGGTATAGAGAAAAAAGCCTGGCCTTTTGAGTACAAGATAGATACTGTTTCTCATCTTATTTCTCTTCATTGTGTGGCCACAACATAGGGTTTATTCCATGGATCATGGATTTACAAGGTCAAAATTCACTTCTAACAGATAGGAACTATATCCATGCCTCAATATTTAAACTATGGATAGATTTATAAACTTCACCTTGGAAAGCCTCAGAAGTATTCTCCATGCAAGCAAAGAAAAAAAAAAAGAAAGAAAAAGGAAAAAAAGCAAATGGCAGCCAACTTGATGAAAAAATATAACAAAACAATAACCTGGAGACAATATTTAGGAGGTAACAACTCTGGGAAAGTATTTCTTTTTTCCCCAACTGACTTCAGAGGGGTGGCAAGTATTCACTGGGGAGCATCACTTTAAGCCAGGTACAAAAACAGGCTCCAACTATGAAAAATGCGTTTTCCTAACAAAAGTACTCCGAGTAACCTCCCTGTACATGGCACATTTTCTGAAAATCAATCAAGCCCTCTCATTCAGCTAAAGTCCAATCGCATTGTCTGTCCCTTCCTCCAGAAGCCGATTTCTGCCAGGTAGAAAATTAAGTTTCCTTTACTCTTCTTTCAGACACAATGCTTCAGCATTGCAGAACTGTTGTTCTGTGTGGGAAACCGACTTCCTGTCTCAATAAACAAGCACACACAGGCTTTTCTGGACACATAATGGAGCCTTTTTTATTTTATACAAAAATCATTCCACACTTAACACATCAATGAAGCCACTTAAGCTCTACTGCATCTGAATTAAAGAGGAATTGTGTGATCAAAGGGTGTGAAAAGAACCACACAGGGCGTTCTTCAGATCCTCTACTTTTGTTACATTTGATACATAACAAACCCAATAAATATGCTTATCCTAGGAGCTAGTTTCATTATCTCATACCCTTAAGCCTGGTGAAAGTATGTCTGTACTGCCCTTCATTCCATTTTATACTGACAGTTTTGGTGAAAAAGTGAAAATTATTTGGCATGTGGGTGAGATTGAGGGAATGAAGTGGTTTTCCCTTAAGGTTTTGTTTCTGTTCACTAGCTATAAATGCATATTTATATGTTTATGTATATGTATAAATATATATCTACATGTATCTATGTACACATCCAAAAGAACTTTACATAAAAATATGCAATATATATATTACAGATACAAAAGCATGTACATTTCTCAAGTTAATATTACACATAAAATGATAACATGGGAAATTTCTTTTTCTTACCAAATATTTGAATATAAAGCAAAAAAGACATGATGAAAATTCTCTAGTGCCTAGAATTGAATAGGTGAATAGGACATACTATAATCCTTTTATACCTTTTCATGCTATAGCTTCTGTGAAGGTTACTAGGTATTTAACATTAGCTGCATTTTTTTAGTATCATGCATTGTAGAAGATTTGGAAAATTCCTAAAGAATTCAGGCATCCTCATAAGCCACATATCACAACTACAAATATATTAAAGTGTCTTCCATACAGTTGAAAAAAGGCATGAAATGCAAAATATGCAGTCAATGAATTAAAGTTGATTGAACACATTATTTCAATTTATGCAATCCAATCAATATTGAATTGAGAGTTGTTCCTTTAGCTATCATTTGTATAGCTCTAGTGAATTGTTGAACAAGAACCCAAAATTTTCAGATAGAAATCCTCTCAATGAAGAAGTTCAAGTTGCAATTAGTTCAAATATAATCTGTGGAATGCCAATTATGAGTTAGCCGGTGATCTAGGTACAGAGGAGTCAAAGATTAAAAAGACGTGTCTCCTACTGTACTCATAGTCCAATAAGAAAGAGACAATTGTAGACAAAAGATCCCATGCAAAGTGTGATGGTAACTTTCATGAGGTGCCCTATTGGAGTGTAGTGGAAGAAACAACTAATTTAGTGTAGAGAAGTCAGCAAAGACTTCCCTAAAGGAGTTTATATTTGAGCATGGTTTTAAAAATGGATGGGAAGATTAGAAGTTTATCAGACAGAAAAATTAGAAGAAAAATATCAGGTATAATGCAAAGAAGCCAAGACATGCTTGAAAACATGAAAAAGCATCAAGCGCTCTTAAATTGATGCATAGTCTGTATGATTGGATTGTTGAGTTTATAAAGTGAAGAGAAGCTGCAGATGAGGCTGGGATGACAGGCAATGTCATTAAGGCATCCAAACTGTATTCTTAGAAGTAACCAGGAACCAAGTAAGATCTTAACAGATCCGAGTGATTTGAATTAGATTTTCTATTTTGTGTCTAGATACAGTGAGGTGTCCATACTAACCAACTCTTTGAATACTTACTCAGATCTGGTTGTATTGGTCTAAATAATTTAGCCAGTTGCATTTTTCTTTCTCAGTGCTCAGTTGTTTGGCATTGCATATGCCGGCTATGCAGATGATGGGCTGAAGGTTTGGTTTACATGCAGATGTTTTCAATGTTGTGTAGACAATCACAAACATTGAAAGAAAAAATATTTCAAGGGGATGAAAGTCCCTTTACCATGCTTTCCAAATACATCATCATTGATGGTATCACTAATAGCAATTCGGCTTTGTTTAAACACAGTTATTAATATCAGATGACCATCTGTTTTCCGCTACAGTATATATCATGCAAACCTTTCCATGGAGCCTATGGACTGTTCTCTATTGCACAGACAAATAAAGTCCAATAAATAACCATAAAAATAACAACATATTGATGCAGTTGTACATTCTCTTCTTGATTAATTCTGTGTGTGTATATACCCAAGGTCCAGACATATCCAATCTGGCTTTCTCTGTGAAAAAATAAATCAATAAGGGGTTTTTCCCCCTTCACTAATCCTATCCTGAATTTCCTGTCAACTTGCACTTACACTCACATAAAAAAAATGATGTTTCATTTTGCTTTTGAATGATATACAGAGTCCCCTTTTTCCTTATTTTTATTTGGGGTTTATTTGTCCTTGAATTGTATGGCTGCACTTGATGTCATGATTTAAATGTGGTCTAAGGCAAGATCTTTCACTCAACAGCCCATAACAATTTGAAAATAACGAGAATGGAATTTTCTAGTAAACAAATGCTGACAAACATGCCACTTAGATGTGATAAGCACAGAAAAATCACATTCATTGGCTATGAGGGAGAGAGCTCAGGAAATAGAAGAAAATTTGTCCATGTTCATTTAAAAAATACTGTGACTCCACCATGAATTTTTTAAGATCTGAGCATGAAGAGGCCTGTACATTCATTTTAATTAATACATTTGAAGGATGAAGTGACAAACAGAAGGATTTTCAGAGGAAAACAATCAAGAAAGTGGAGGTACTAGAAGCTATATCATATGAGGAGAAGTGGAAAGATCCAAGAAGCTTCCACCTAGAGAGAAGCATCAATCATGGAAATCGCCACAGATGGATCCCCAAACTTTATGTGGGGTAAAAGAATTTCACTTATTGTGCATATCTTTAAAAGGAAGCATGGCTGGAAGAAACACAGAGATATTGTTCCAATACAAGTAGAAACCTTCCAACAGTCAGAGCCATCTGTATAATGGGTAAGCTGAGGAAGTAAAGGATTTTGTATATACAGAAGTGTTCAAGCAGATGTTGGAGCACCATGAAGCAGGAATGCAGTAACTCAAGAATTAGAAGGGTTCTTAGGTTTCTAGAGATCCCAAGCTGTAATTCAAACTCATCTCAATTTACTGATTTTCCTTGGGTTCGGCCTATTATGAACTACAGCACTTTCTCTCCTGCTATGGTTGAATGTTTGTGTCCCCTCCAAAATTCCTATGTTGGAACTTAAGCCTTAAGGGGATATTATTAAGAAGTGGGATCTTCAGGAGTAATTAGGTCATGAGAGCTCTGTCTTCATGAATGCGGTTAACAACTTTGCAAAAAGTCTAGAGGAAATAAGCTAGGCTCTTTTTTCCTTTCTATCCCTTCTGCCTTGTGAAGAAACAGTGTTTGTCCTCTACAAAGGATGCAGTGTTCAAGACAGCAGGACCTCACAAGACAGCAAACCTGTGGTGCCTGATCTTGGACTTCCTAGCCTACAGAACTGTGAGAAATAAATTTCTGTTACTTACAAATTACCTTCTCTCAGGTATTTTGGGATAGTAGCTCAAGCAAACTAAGATGTCTCTTCAGCATGAGTCTGACTGCTGCCGCTCCTGACTTAGTCAAGCCTGAGTCAGACCTCAGTTCTGGACATCACAGTTATTTTAAAGTAACAACCTTTTCCTAGATGATGATATCTGGTTGGTTTTGTTCTCTTTTGATTTGTTTTTTTCAGTCATAGCTAGTAATCTGACACCAACTTCTGACTGATGCTCTCATTTGAAGATTTGACTTTAGCATTCTTAATCTTGAATTCTATCATAGAGAGAAACAAAAAGAAAGACTTCAACCCCTCCTTGTATAGGGTCATTTCAGAACATTAAAAGATTTGAAACCCCGTCTCTACTAAAAATATGAAAATTAGCTGGGTGTGGTGGCGGGCGCCTGTAATCCCAGCTGCTCGGGAAGCTGAGGCAGGAGAATGTCTTGAACCTGGGAGGTGGAGATTGCAGTAAACTGAGATTGTGCCACTGCACTCCAGCCTGGCAACAGAGTGAGACTCAGTTTCAAAAAAAAAAATCACACACATGCACACAAAAATCACAAAAAATCTCACGTTAAAAAAAAGATTGGCATCAAAAAGAGTTACAGAGAGGAATGGTGGTGATGTTTGCATATTATGAATGTATTTAGTACAACTGAACTGTACATTTAAAAATGGTTAAGGTGATAAATTTTATGTTATGTGTATTTTACCACAATTCAAAAATTAGAAGGGGAAATAAAAGGTTTAGCATGGGATTTTCACATAGGCAATAATACAATTTATGATTTGAATTGATCCATTCTTACTACTTTTCAAAGTGACCACTATTTTACTTGAGGGTTTTTCTTTCTAAAATCCTTGGGTCATTTTTACACATTTTAGTCTCATGCCATAAATCTAAAGCCAACCAAGACTGTATAGAGAATTGGGGAAACCTTCAAAGTTCTGGTGTCGCTCATTGATCTCTTGGGTAATTCAGTCAATTAACTAGTGGTCCATGTATCTACAGACTATTACTCCCCTCAAGACTCCTAGATTATTAACCAGTACTGGAAAAATGTTTTGGGGCCAGCTTACATGCCTGTCTGACTTGTCTGCTTTGGAATTTCCCTGTGAGTCTCTAGATTTTGGTACATGAGTTATCTCCCAAAAACAAACTTCCTTGTCAAGAAAAGGAAACTTAAACAGGCATCAAACATTCATGAAACTCAGCAGTTTGATGAATGGAGAGTAAATGAATCATAGGCTTATGAATTACATGACTTTCTATGTACTCACATGTCTCAACAGGAAGGGGTGACAAGTTGGAAGCTTCATTCTTGATTCTTGCAAGCCAAACTTATCTGAACATGCCATTTGAGGCCATTTAAGGTTAACATGTCCTTATTTCTAATGCTGACTGCTACCTTTTATGGCCTTTACTAAAATTTTTTCAAATTTCTAGGAAATTCACATTGGGGCTGATGGGGGTGAAAAATAAATGACTTCTGAATGTCCTTTCAAGTCAAACAATCTATTACTCTTTTTTTTTATTTAGGTAAGCCATACTGATTCCATAGAACAAGTCTGCTAGATCATAGCCTTACTACATGCAAGGGGAAAGTTCGTTACCTGTTAGTAAAAGAAAAAGAAATCAAGCGAAGAGCTCTTTTTCTTTTCTTTCTTTTTTTTTCTTTTTTTTTTTTTTGAGATGGAATTTCACTCTTGTTGCCCTGGCTAGAATGCAATGGCACGATCTCAGCTCACTGCAACCTCTACCTCCTGGGTTCAAGTGACTCTCCTGCCTCAACCTCCCAAGTAGCTGGGATTTTAGGTGCACACCACCACGCCCCACTAATTTTTTGTAGAAACAGGGTTTCACTATGTTGGCCAGGTTGGTCTCGAACTCCTGACCTCAGACAATCCACCTGCCTCGGCCTCCCAAAGTACTGGGATTATAGGTGTGAACTACCACACCTGGCCAAAGAGTTCTTTTTCTTTGGAGACCTGGACAATACTGATTCTCTTAGCATGCATTTATTGAAGAACTAATGTGTGCCAAGCACTCAAGCTACAGTCTTTCCTCTAAAGGAGCTCCCAGTGTGGTGGGAAAGGGCAACAAGGGAGCAGGTAATGTTAACACAGTATGAGATACCCTGACAGGAATATGCACAGTGTACTCTGGGAACACAGGGGAGGGGAATCTAACCCCAAGGCAGGGTGGAGGAAGGCTGGGAAGTACTCCTAGTGGCATTGATGCTCAGGTCAAAGGTGGAAGGATAAGTAAGGCAGGAAGAGAAGAAGGGTGGAGACGCTGGGTGTTTGGAGAGAGTTTAGTATGAATGTTACTTCGGGTTTCAGTTTCCAGTTGGGAATTCGGTGGGCAAGCCAAGGCTGGCAAACCAGGCTGGGGCTGGCTCATGAAAGGCCTTGCATGCCAGGTTAAGAAGAGCAGATTAAGTACTGGCTTTAGTACACATGTGGTTTCTGCTGTTATTGCTGTATCTGAGCTTGAATGCTGTTAGCATCTGGGTTAGCCACATGTCCTCCAAGAGCGTGTTTTCCTTTCACCTGCGTGTTTCTCTTAAAAATAATTTATCCTACAGGAACTAGGAGGAGGAGAGGGAGTAGGTGGGGATTTACTACTTAGTCTTAAGCCCTGGTAGAAACATTTTGACGTTTTATTCCACAGTTCTCATTCAACGTTGGTTCAGCCCTCTGCATTCCTGGGCCTCGGTTTCTCATCTGGCAAGTGAGATCACTGTGCTCTGTCTCAGATGTGCTGTGCGTCATTTGGAGGAAAGTTGTTATTTGACTACAAATGCTCTCAAGTTCCTAATCAGATTGTATGAATAATTCACAAACAACATCATCCAGGGATAAATTATATTTGGAACTTTTATGTTGACCAATTCTCAAGCCAGACTGCTGTGATTCATAACAATCTTTGGTGACGTTTTCTAAGAGGTAAAGAAAAGTAAACAAAAAGTTCTTTTTAAAGATGAGGAAAGAATTAAGGATTAAAACAGTATCAGGGAACTGGAGAGATAGACCAAAAATACAGTGGGGGATTTTATATGTTTAAGAGTCATTAATAAAAAAAAAAAAAGAGTCCAAATTATAGATACAGAGCAAGATTTTTTTTAACACCCCCCACACCCCAGTCCCTGGTTCCCATCATTTCTATTCTCTGCATCTATGATTTCAACTCTTCTAGGTTCCATATATAAATGAGTACATGTGGTATTTGTCTTTCTGTGGCTGGATTATTTCACTTTAGCATTATGCTCTCCAGGTTGATTCACATTGTTACAAATGACCCAATTTCCTTCTTTTTAAAGGTTAAATAGTATTCTGTTGTGTATATGTACCACACTTTCTTTAGCCATTCATCCATTAATGGACACTGAAGTTGATGCCATAGCCTGGCTATTGTGAATAATGCTGCAATACACATGTGAGTGTAGCTATCTCTTTGACTTACTGATTTCACTTCCTTTGGATATATATCCAAAAGCAAACATGCTAGATCATAGGGTAGTTTTATGGTTAATTTTCTGAGGAATCCCCATATTGTTTTCCACAATGGCTGGCTGTACTAATTTGCATTCCCACCAACAAGAGGGGGGTGTTTATTTGGGATCTGATACCATTAAGTTTTTTTTTTTTTTTTTTTGAGACGGAGTCTCGCTCTGTCGCCCAGGCTGGAGTGCAGTTGCATGATCTCGGCTCACTGCAAGCTCCGCCTCCCGGGTTCACGCCATTCTCCCGCCTCAGCCTCCAGAGTAGGTGGGACTACAGGCGCCCACCACCACTACGCCCGGCTAATTTCTTGTATTTTTAGTAGAGATGGGGTTTCGCCATGTTAGCTAGGATGGTCTCGAACTCCTGACCTCATGATCTGCCCACCTCGGCCTCCCAAAGTGCTGGGATTACAGGCTTGAGCCACTGCGCCCAGCCCCATTAAGTTTTTAAATATTAAGCTTTAACAGATTTGGTAACATGGACAAGGACCCGTACTTGGTGCATGGCAGAGCAGGGATTTATAACTAACTTTTTCTGGGTCAGAGTTCTTCAACACTCTGCCTTTGTGCCTCTACTCATTGCTTCAGTGATTGATTCTCAAGGACACGGTTTGGGATATGAGTACAACGATTTTATCATACATGGGATTTTGTCAAAGGTATCTGAGAAGTGAAGTCAGTAATTCTGGGGAAATCACAACTTTCCCAGGCCTTTCTACAGGGAATAAAAGCCACTAGTTTAGTAAGATGTCCTGATCATTGGTGACACGTATGTCATGAGTCTTAGTGTAGTTTCCTGCTAAATCCAGCTCAGCCCTGCAGTCACTTTCCATGAGCCCTAAGTACTGCAGGAAAAATCTGACTCATAGCAGCACTTCTTGTAACACATTCTGGCTTTGTGATTAAATTTTCCTTCTTTATTTTTTGAGTGTGGAAGCAGATAAAGAAGAGAAGAGTCTCATTCAGCTGATATTTAAGAAAAGGTCCAAATATACCTCAAAAGAAGCACTTGCATAATAAGAAAGATTATTCCCATTTTACAGAAGAGAAGCCTGAAGAATTCAAATCAAGGATTTGCTTAACTATTTAGTAAGAGCTGTTATCAGAGCAAAGACAAAAATAGAAGGACTGTTCAGATGGTGAGGAAAATTGTGCACGTAGAAAAGCCTAAGTGTTCTTTTCTTCTCTTATTTATTATTTATTTATTTATTTATTTATTTATTTATTTATTTATTTGAGATGGGGGTCTTGCTCTGTCGCCCAGGCTGGAGTGCAGTGGCATGATCTCTGCTCACTGCGACTTCTGCCTCGGGGTTCAAGCAATTCTCCTGTCTCAGCCTCCTGAGTAGCTGGGATTACAGGCGCCTGCCAGCACGCCTGGCTAATTTTTGTATTTTTAGTAGAGATGGGATTTCACGATATTGGCCAGGCTTGTCTCAAACGCTTGACCTCAAATAATCCGCCCGCCTCGGCCTCCCCAAGTGCTGAGATTACAGGCATGAGCCACCCGCCATGCCTGGCCTCTTCTCTTTTTTAAAAAAAATTTTGGGCCGCGCACGGTGGCTCACGCCTGTAATCCCAGCACTTTGGGAGGCCAAGGCAGGCGGATCACGAGGTCAGGAGTTTGAGACCAGCCTGGCCAACATGGTGAAACCCCGTCTCTATTAAAAATACAAAAATTAGCTGGGCATAGTGCAGGCGCCTGTAATCCCAGCTACTCAGGAGGCTGAGGCAGGAGAATCACTTAAACCTGGGAGGCGGCAGTTGCAGTGAGCCGAGATCATGTCATTGCACTCCAACCTGGGGGACAAGAAGGAGACTTCCTCACAAACAAACAAACAAACAAAATTGTGGCAAAATACGCATAGCATAAAATGTATCATCTTAACCATTTTTGAGTGTATGGTTCAGTAGCATTAAGTACATTCCCGTTGTTGTGCAACCATCACCACCATTCATCTGCAGAACTCCTTTCATTTTGCAAACTGAAACTCAATCCCCATGAAACACTAACTCTCCATTCCTTCCATCCCCGGTCCCTGGAACCCACCTTTGTACCTTCTGTCTTTGTGAATTTGACCACTGTAAGTACCTCCTATAAGTGGACTCATATAGCATTTGTCTTTTTTGTAACTGGCTTATTTCACTTAGCATAATGTCTTCAAGATTCATGCATGTTGTAGCATATGTCAGAATTTCCTTCCTTTTAAAGGCTGAATAGTATTCCACTGTATGTATGTACCACATTCCATTTGTCCATCCATTCATTTCTTCTTTGTTGTAGTTCATCTGAAAAATGCTGGCAATCTGCATTTGAGTATTTGGACGTCAGATTGGCTTGAAGGAATAGAGGTGACAGATAATCCATCCCAGTGTTTTTCCAAGTTTGTTTCTTTGTCCTTGCACTTATGTGACAGCCATTGCAGAGAACCCCATCTACAAAAGTGTGAGTCAAGCTTCCTATCAGGCCTGATTGGGAAAAACCCTGTTCCTTGTATGGATCTCAAAACTTTCCTTGTCAATCCTGCCACCCAATTCAGTATTTAACTGAGTTAATATGTAGACACATGATACTAGCCATAATACTTTTTAGACGTTATGCTCAAGCATCAGATTCTGCTAAGGCTTAGGAGCAGGTGGGAGAGAAGAGGAACCCCAGACCACCACATTCAGACTGTTGGGTCTTGCAAGACAGTGAAGGAGCATTTGCTGCTTTCATTACCCTTACTCCAGCCCATGCAGCTGTTTTAGTGACTTCCTGCCATTCTTCTCTCCAGACTTACTCCTCTCTCACAGAACACGCTAAATCCCTCCTTTTCCTTCATGCCTCAACTAAATTAAGTCCTCTCTCTTAGCCCTAAAAAAGTGAAGCACAGTGAACCAGTAAAATGTATGGTTTAGGTTTTGTCTTTCTCTTACATTCGAAGTAAATATTAGAAATAAATTTGACTTTTCTGCACCAAGGTGAATTGCCCTCAAGTTCCTAAAAACAGCTGGTTTTCTTCTCCTTTGTCTTAATACTACAAGAACAGAGTCAGTTTCACCAAAGTTATGGTACATTGTTCCAATGGATGATCCTCCTGTATGCTAAAACAAATCTCTTTTATTAATTTTAATTTTTAATTTTTATGGGTACATAATAGGTGTACATATATTTATGGGTTACATGAGATATTTTGAAACAGGCATGCAATGCATAATAATCACATCAGGGTAAATGGGGTGTCCATCACCTCAAGTATTTATCCTTTGTGTTATAAACAATCCAATTATATTCTTTCAGTTATTGTAAAATGTACTATTAAATTATATTTGACTATAGTTACCCTGTTGAGCTAGCAAATACTAGGTCTTATTCATTCTTTCTAAGTATTTTTTGTACCTATTAATCCTCCTCACTTCCCCCCACTCTGCAAACACACACACACACACACACACACACACACACACACACACACACACACACTTCCCACTACCCTTCCCAGCCTCTGGTAACCATCCTTCTACTCTCTATCTCCATGAGTTCAATTGTTTTAATTTGTAACACCCACAAATAAGTGAGAACATGCAAAGTTTGCCTTTCTGTGCATGACTTATTTTGCTTAACATTAATGATCTTCAGTTTGAACCATGTTGTTGCAAGTAACAGGATCTCATTCTTTTATATGACTGAATAGTACTCCATTGTGTATATGTAGCACATTTTCTTTATCCATTCCTTGGTTGATGGACACTCAGGTTGCTTCCCAATCATGGCTATTATGAATAGTGCTGCAATAAACATAGAAGTGCAGATATCAGTATAATAGACTAATTTTCTTTCTTTGGGGTATATACCCAGCAGTGGGATTGCTGGATTATAGTGGAGCTCTATTTTCAGTTTTTTGAGGAACCTCCAAACTGTCCTCCATAGTGGTTGTACTAATTTACATTCCCACCAGTAGTGGATGAGGGTTTCCTTTTCTCCACACCCTCACCAGCATTTGTTATTGCCTGTCTTGGATATAAGCAATTTTAACTGAGGTGAGATTATATCTTATTGTAGTTTTGATTTGCATTTCTCTGATGATTATGCTGTTGAACATGTATGCCTTTTTGCCATTTTTATGTCTTCTTTGGAGAAATGTCTATTCAAATTTTTTGCCCATTTTTTAATCATGTCATTAGATTTTTTTCGATAGGGTTGTTTGAGCTCTTTACATATTCTGGTTATTAATCCTTGGTCAGATGGGTAGTCTGCAAGTATTTTCTCCCATTCTGTGGATTGTCTCTTCACTTTGTTGATATTTTCCTGTGCTGTGCAGAAACTTTTTAACGTGATGTGTTCTAATTTGTCCATTTTTGCTTTGGCTGCTTGTGTTTGTGGGGTACTATTCAAGAAATCTTTGCACAGTCCATTGTCCTGGAAAGTTTTCTCAATGTTTTATTTTAGTAGTTTCATACTTTGAAGTCTTATATTTAAGTCTTTAATCCATTTTGATTTTATTTTTGCATATGGCAAGAGAAAGAGTTCTGGTTTCATTCTTTTGCATATAGATATCCAGTTTTTCCAGCACCATTTATTGAAGAGACTGTCCCCTCTCCAATGTATGTTCTTGGCACCTTTGTCAAAAATAAGTTCACTGTAGATGTATGCATCTATTTTGTTCCACTGATCTATGTGTTAGTTTTAAGCCAGTACCATGCAGTTTTAGTTACTATAGCTCTGTAGTATAACTTAAAGTCAGGTAATGTGATTCCTCCAGCTTTATTCTTTTGGTTTAGGATAGCTTTGACTATTCTGAGTCTTTTGGGATTCCATATAAATTTTAGGATTTTTTTTCTCTTTCTGTGAAGAATGTTATTTATATTTTGATAGGGATTACATTAAATTTGTAGATTGTTTTGTGTAGTATGGATATTTTAATAATATTGATTCTTTCAATCTATGAAAATAAAATATCTTTCAATTTTTTGTGTGTCTTCTTAAATTTGGGGGGTATTTCCTAAATTTTTTTCTTTTTTGTGTGTGTGATTTCTTAAATCAGTGTTTTATAGTTTTCATTGTAGATATCTGAAACACTTACCTTTAAAGTCTACTTTTCAGGTCTAATCGTTCATTAAGCGTACTATAAAACAGCATTGTTTAAGTCATACTAAGACATAAGAAATACTGGTTTAGAAGAACATATATTCTGGTATATTCAATATGCATGTGTTAATCAAACCTATGTTTTACAATTGACTGAGACTCAGTTTCCTCATCTACAAAATGAGATGAAATGTAGCACCTACCTCAAAGAACTGTCGTGAGGATTAAATAAAAGAGCCAATGTGCTTAGCCCCATACCTGACATCTAAGACTTCAATAAATGTTAGCTCTACTTGTATTAGCCACTTAAGTCAGTGTCTGTCATTTAGGGGGATTACCTGTCCTGATTTGCCTGGGACTCTTCCCATTTTAGCACTGCAAGCCTCACATTCCAGGAAATCTCTCAGTCCCAGGCAAATCAGGATAACTAGTTACCCTCCATCATACATGAAAATCCACAAATACCAACGACAGTCATTACTTCTTTAACACTATTGGAAAGCTCCTAAAAATAAAAAAGTAAAAATCTATTAAAAACTATTGCTTAAAGATACTATTTGTATGACAGTGGTTAAATAAAAAATTATGAGTATACTTGGACAACATTCATCACAAGTTGAGGATTAAAGTGAAAGGGTCCTAAAACAACCGCTTTTTCTTGTTCATAGTTTCCAAGTAGACTGAAGATACTAAATAGGATAGTATATAATTTAACACATGTAATATTATTTTAAAATGAAGACATATTATCAAAATTCGTTGATATTTTTAAAACACTAAAATATTAAACAAATGAAACATGAATAAAACACAGAAAGTGTACCCTTTTTGTGTGTTTATGAATAACTTTAGTGTGAATCTCTCACAATGCTAAGCTCAGGTAGTTTTTAAACAAAATAAACAAAATCTGATTAATAATCCTATGTTATAGAATGTTTTTTAACCTGCTCTTTCCTTTGATTTCATAGAAAGTAGCTTTATTTTTCTCCGTTATTCTGAAGAAAATATCCCTTTTGTTATTTTTATTTTTAAATTCCTAAGTAGACCTCACCCACTGAGAGTCTCTACGGAACTCCGTCTGTCTCTGAGAAACTCTCCTCCTTGCACTAAAATGAAATAATTCTGTTGTTAGCTGTCCTTTCGAGACCAAAGAATTGTGATGGTATCATTCTGCTGTAGCTGATTTCAAATAAAGTTCTTATGCTGGAGCTGGATAAATAACAACTTTTAAGAATCCAGAAGTTTTTTGAATGTAAAATTAACGTATGTTACATACAAAGTTAATCATTTAACAATTACAAGCAAACACATTTCTTCAAAATGTCTATACATGTCAAAACAATTGGTCATATTGTAAAAAAAAATCAGCCAAATAAAATTTTGTGAATGAAATTGATTACTAAAACTTTTTAGTTTTGATAAGTTGCATTTCATTCATTTTGATATGACACAACTTGGACATTTGAAGCTTCATGGGTAAAAAATAATTTAACTGAATTTAAAAATCCTTAGATTTATATTTGTGTGTGTGTGTGTGTGTGTATGTGTATGCAGCCATTGTTAATTACATACACACGTCCTCAGATATCAAAGTTTTATTTCAGGAGAAAGAAAAGAATATGCAATACATAGTATATCTATAGTTGTTATATTTCATACACTTACAGTTTTTATATTTAAAATGTCTGGATGCAATTTCTCATCAAAAATGTTAAATACCAAGGACACATCTATATTTTTTGGTAAGATGCTATCTATTGAAAGTGCCATGCAGGAGAGATATAAAAGTAACGTGATCAAGTCTGAATTCTCACTAATCTCTGGTGAAGGAAGACATTTGCTATTGATAATGCTAGTTAATCTCCAGAGTACAACTTGGGTTTTATGTATTTTTAGATGAGAAATCACAAAAATTGATCTGCACTTGCTTCCCATACAAGCTTCAAGTGCCAGCTGCAATAAAAATCTACGGCTATGATTCAAAGTCTACTTACAGTCTGCATGAAGAAAGAGACTCCAATGCTGCTCAAAATGAGTTATCTTCTTTCTTCAATTTTGAAAATGCCTTAGAAAAATTAACTAATTAACAGATGCATCTGATGAGAAATCCTGTAGACTATCACTCAGAGATCTTCTATTGTATGTGACGTAATACATTACCAAGCACAATAGAAGTTACTTAGCTCTTAACAATAATTCTTAGAAGCTATGTAGAAACTGAGATTGATTCCATGTAGCATTAAGAAAAAAGATTCCTAAGTAGCAGACTCCTTCATCCTTTATTTAGGCCAAGGAAATTATGACCTTAAAACAAAATAAAACAAAACAAAAAAGAACCACAAGTTAATTAAAGAAAAAACCTAACCCACAGCGTTTACTTGCAGCTGAGATTGATCTTAAAGCTAGCAGGTATAAAACGTAGTAATGACTACTACCAGTGCTGCTTTAATTTTTTGAAAAAGGAAATTCTCATTGGCGAGGTGATTTTTTGTGTGTGAGGGATGAGTGATGGCTTTGATGTTCCTGAAATAGGAGATTAGGAAGATGGGTTTTCAAATTCTTGGTTTATGCGGTGTGTAAATAGTGAAATAGCTATTTATATTTACATCTTGATAAGACATAGGCTTTCTCTAAAACACTTTCTACAATGTACCTAAAATCATGTTTTTTTTCCAGCACCTAACACAGTACCTGGTACTCAAAATGCATCTGTTGAGGGAGTAGAAACATAAATGACACCCAATAAATACTCATATTTATATTATCACAGAAGTCTATACATTTGCAACCTTGGTTTTGATCATGTCTACTAGGGTGTTACTAGGGACACCACATGTACAAAGCCTGATTACAACGCACACTAGAGGAACTCTTAAGGCAAACTGCTATGCGTATCTGTACTACAGAAATCACGTTCAAAATAGTACTAGATAAAATTTGGTTTAAATTTATGAACACATTTTTGTTTACAAGTTAATGCACATAAATATTTACTCTTTGAATAAAACTACATGTGAATCATAGACCCATTTTTGTTCCATTGACTTGAACAGTACATTTGACATCTTACAAATACTGTGAACAATGTTCTTTCTGAATCAACCATACGAATATAGAGAACAAACCTACTTTTACATTGCAGTTCATGTAAAGTCTGCCAAGTCTGTTAGGGTGTAATTGACTCTAGTTAGCTCTCTCACCAACAGAATTATTCTTTACGTTGGGTGAATAACACTCTAAAAAGTAATGCAGTTTAGAATTAAAAGAAAATAGAAAAAGTGTGCTTTCATTTTTGTTCTTCTAGCTACAGTTCCCACAGGGCTAAGTAAGATCCGAACTAGGAAAATTGACATAAAACATGAAATTGACAAGGAAGTTGGATGCATAAAAGTAAATGATTGCTACCTCATGTGATTACTGCAACCTCATTATGTACTACACACACACATTTATATACATACATTAAAACTAACTTACAAATGTACAACAAACTTACTGGAGTACAATTACTAAGGTGGTATCTCTGATTACGAAGAAAAGCATCTAGACCTATTCTTCAAAGAACTTGACAAGTAAAATGATTTGCATTAAAATACCTGCTTACCAATGATGACAGAGTAACTGATACACAACTAATTTTCCTGTCATAAATAACTATAAAATTGGACAAAGTATATGAAATAACCATTTTAAGACGTTGTACAACAGGCAATGCGAAATAGTGATTACCGTGTGAAGAAAACTAAAAAACATTAGCTCAACAATCTCCCTGGCTTTCTGTTTGGAGGCATTTTCTGAACTGTAGTGGAGGGAGAGGAAACCCAGAGCACAGTGGTCATTTTTTGGGGCTAAGGGGAAAGAGAACAGAATTTGGAGCTCCAGTATTTGCTAGAATGTATGAGTTAGGGTCCACATAAAAGGGAGCTGTACAGAGCAGGAGATTCGGAAATCCATATTGAGGACCCGGAAACACAGCTTCACATGGGCAGGCCAAGAAAACATGAGGTCCAGCATAGAACAACTACTGAGCAAAGACAGCTACTAGAGGAAGAAAAACTACTGAGGATCTGTGAATAGAACAAGTACTATAGCCTGCACAGGCCAAGAGACATTTAAATTCCAACCAATTAGAGAGCAGAGATCTCTTTAAACACCCACAGTGCTTAGTAGAGAGTCCAGAAAGGCCATGCCTTAGAAGGACATATTTATCTCTAGAGTAAAGGCTACTCTAGGCCTGCTCTAACAAAATTTTACTAAGACTCAAAGGAATCAAGATGGCTTAATTTAACTGCTTTCTAGAACAAAACTTAACACTCTATTAAGAAGGAAACTAAAATCACACACCATAGGAACTATAACGTTCAGCATAAAATCAGGAATTACTTGATGTATAAAGACCACAGCAGAAGAAAATCAGTCAATAGAAACAAACTCAGAAAAGAGAGAGATAATGGAATTAACAGAAAATAACTTTAAAACAACTATTATTACTATGTTGAAGATTTAAAGGGAAATGTGCATAAAGTGAGGAAACAAGTAGAGACACACAATAGAGAATGGAAATTTTATAAAAGAACATAAAAGAAAAAAGATATCCCCTGCTGGGTGTCATGGCTCACACCTATAATCCCAGCACTTTGGGAGGCCAAGCTGGGAGGATTACTTGAGGCCAGGAGTTTTAGACCAACCTGGTCAACATAGTAAGATGTCATCTTTAAAAATAAAATAAAATATTACAATAAAATAGAATAATAAAAAACAAATCTTAGAACTTTGTTCCCCCCTCTAAAAAATACATGAAATGAAAATTTCCCTGGATGAGTTTAACAGCAAAAGAAAAGATCAGTGAATGTGAACAAAAAAATAGAAATGAGTCAAACTGAAGCAGAGAGTGAAGTGGACTTAAAAAATTAACTGAGCCTCAGTGACATGTGACAATATCTAATTACATGCATGGAATCGGCATGGGAGAGACAAGAGGAGGAGAGCAGAAAAATGTTTGAAACAATGGTGGTTGAAGATTTTCTAAATTTGATTAAAAACTATATACTCAGAGACCCAAAAAAGCTTAATAAATTCCAAGAAGGATAAATCTATAGAAAATATCTCCAAAGCATATCATCACTCACTAGCTGAAAGTCAGTAATAGTAAGAAAAATATTAAAAGAAGACAGAGAAAATAGACACATTACACACAGCAAAAACAATCATCAGAAAAACTACTGACTTCTCATTAAAAACAATGCAGGCGAAAAGACAATAGAAGGACAATTTCTAAGTGCTAGAAGGAAACTGTCAACAATCAATATCCAGTGAAAACTACTCCTCCAAAATGAAGAGAAAATAAAACTACTTTTATCTGCTGTCTTCATTTATTTTTCTCAGTAAAATGACATATGATTAGAGGTTAGACAGCTTTCTTTGAATATTAGCTGGAAAATTTTGACATATTTTAGTGCCTGAGTCTTCATGATACATTAGTGTTTTGACCAAAGCAATTAATAAAAAAGAAAAAATTTGTCACCCACTGGCCTGCATTACAAGAAATGTCAAAGGGAGGTTTTAAGTTAGAAGGAAAATAATTTCAGATGGAAACTCAGTTCATAAAGGAATAAAAAGCACTTGGAAAGCCACTATATAGATAAATATATAATATGTTTTAATGTGTTTTTGTTTTTTGATTTTTTTAAAGATAATTCATTGTTTAAAGAAAAAATAATATCAATGAATTGTGAGGTTTCTTTAAACGTGTAAAAGTTAAATGTGTGACAAAAACAGAAAAAAAATAGAGGAGGGGAAACTTTTAATTTCCTTGTGTTTTACAAACAGTGGGCTAGTATTAATGCAAGGCAGACTGTGGTAAGTAAAAGATCCATATGAGAAGTCCTATAACAACCATTAAGAATAATATGAAAAAATAAATACAGTGATATATATATTAAACCAATAGGAGATGTAAAATAGAATAGTAAAAACTGATCTAAAATTAGTCAGAAAAGAGGGAAAAAAGAATAAAATATATATGGGAAAATATAAAACAAAGAGCAATATGGAAGTCTTAAGTCCAACTATTTTAATAAATATATTAAATGTAAATGAACCAAATACTTTACTAAAAGGTGAAACTGTGAGACCTTATTAAAAAGCATCACCTAATATGTGCTGTTTACAAGAAACTCACATATAATGTAAAGACACATTGAGCTTAGAAATGAAAATGACTGGACAAAGGTATGCTATGAAAACACTAATTCTAAGAGTGATGGAGTGGCTACAATTATATTAGACAAAGTAGACTTCAGGAAAATTAGTTTTACCAGAGATAAAGAAGGATATTTCATAATGACAAAAGTGTCCAATCATAAAGAAGCCACAGTAATCATAACAGGGCATGCATCACTAATAACAGAGCATCAAAATTCATGAAGCATAAATAAATAGCACAAAAAAGAGAAATAGACAAATTCAAAATTACAGTTGGAGATTTTAACACTCTTATCTCAGTTGACAGAATAACTAGACGTAAAATCAATAATCATATAGAACGTTTGAATCATCCTATCAACAAACACAATTCTAAGTATATTTATAAAACACTCTTCCCAACAATCAGAAAATCTATGTTCTTTTCAAGTGTTCATAAAACATTCACCAAGATAAGCCTTGTGCTAGGCCATAAGACAAATCTCAATACGTTTAAAATAATTTAAATCATTTAGAGAAAGTTCTCTGACCACAACAGGATTAAATTAAAAATCAATTGCAAAATATATTTGAAAAATCTTTCAATATCTGAAAATTAATTAAAATGCTTACTAAGACATAGGTCAGATACAAAATTAAAAGGAAATTAGAAAATATTTTGAACTAAATGAAATAAAAATATGACATATCAAAATTTGTAAGATGAAGGTAAAGCAGAAAGAAACAAGGTTTTAAATATTTACATTAGAAAATAAGAATGATTTAAAAACAGTGATCTAAGAGTCTGTCATAAGGAACTAGAAAAATCAGGATAAATCAACCCAAAGTAAGAATGAAGAAGGAAATAATAAGGATAAGAGCAGATATTTATTAAATAGAAAAGTGACAAATAATAGAAAAACTAAAAAAAAAAAATTCTTTAAAAAGATTAATAAAATTGATACCTCCTAGCTATACTCATTAAGAAAAAAGAGAAAATGTAAATTATCAATATTACAAATGAAAAAGGAAATATTATTATAGATTATTCAAACCAGAAACACAATAAGTGAATACTATTAACAACTTTGTGAGTAAAAATTTGGCAATTTACATTAAAAGAACAAGTCTCTTGAAGAATATAAATTATTAAACTTAACACAAGAAGAAATAAAAAATCAAAATAACCCTATATCTATTAACAAATTTATTCATAATTTTAAAACCTTTCCACAAAAAAAAAAACATAGATGGCTTCACTGGTAAAGCCTATCAAACAATTAAGAAAGAAATTATACAAATTGTATTTAAACTTTTTCAAAAATATAAAAGAAGGGAACACTTCCCAATTCATTTTATGAGGCCAGTGTTAACTTGATACCAAATCATTCACATACATTACAAAAAAAGAAAATTACAGATTAATATATTTCAATAACACAGATACAGAAGTCCTCAAGAAAATATGATCAGCTCAAATCCAGCAATACATAAAAAGGCTAATACATCATGACCTAGTGGGATTATACCAGAAATCTAAAGCTGTTTTAACACTCAAAATAAAATGAATGTTATTAAACATATTGGCAAGATAAAATAATGAAAAATCACTTGATTATCTCATTAGTTGAAGAAAAAGCATTTGATGAAATTCAACACCCAACTACAATAATAGTAGTAATAATAATAGTATCTACCAGAAAGTCAGATATAAAAGAAAATTTTCTCAATCTGATAAAGACCACTTATTTTTTACAAACGGAAATAATATTATATTTAATTATAAAATACTGAATGCTTTTCCCTTAGGAAACAAAGTAAGGATGTCCTTTCTTAGCACTCATATTCATCCTTGTACTAGAGGTCCCCAGCTAGTATAATAAGACAATATAAATAAATAAAATGCATAAGGACCAAAAAGGAAAGAGAAAAACTCTTTTGAATTACTGGTGACATAATATATAGAAAATTCTAAGAAGTCTTTAAAAAAATCCTAATAAGCTGATTTAATATTGTCACAGAAAACAATGTCTACATACAAAAGTCAATTGCTTTATTACATGCTAGCAATCAAAACTTGAAAAATGAACCTATAAACATACCATTTACAATATCATAAAAACAAAAGAAAGTATAGAAATTGGAAAAGTGTGGTATTGGTGTAAAGATGAACAAATAGATTCATGAACCACACAGACACACCTCAAACATCTACCAGCTGCTCAGTTCACCCATATCCACCTGTATATTATGAGTCAAACCCAACCTCACCTGGCGTTACTCTTTCTCTCTCATTTCAGATAACCCACCTTCTTCTACCACACAAGAACTGAGAGTAGAAAATAAATCTACACTTACATGATCTATTAATTCTGAACAAGGTGTGGCCTCTAGAAGCTGAAAAGGGCAAGAAAATAAATTTCTTACTAGAGTTTCCAGAAGGAATTCAGCCATGCCAACAGCTTGGTTTTAGCCCAGTGAGATCCATGTCAGAATTCTGACCTACAGAATTGTAAGATAGTAAGTTTCTATTGTTTTGATCCACTAAACTTGTGTTCATTTGTTAATTAGAAATAGAAAACTAATAAACTAGTTCAAGAAATAGTATATTCATTAATTTATTTAGATAATTTTCAGATAATAAGCTGTGCATCTGTTTCATGCCAGGCACTGACCCAGGCATGGAGATTTGGGATTAAAATGCACAGCTCTTAACTTGAAAGTTGGGATCTGAAAGCAATGAGAAATAAATGTAGCAAAAACTATGATAAGGCTAAGCACAAAATGCTGTGAGAGCACGAATAAGAGGCATTTAACCAAACTGAGGAGGAAATAATAGCCAGGAAGGCTTCCTGAAAGAAGTGATATTTTAACCAAAGTCTAAGTGATTAGTAGAAATTAATCTGGCAAAGATGGGAAGTGGGAATTTAATAAACAAAAATAATGTTGAGTTCTAAGAGCCATAAGAGATCTTGGTGCATCCAGGGAACTGTGAATAGTTTGCTACTCACCGAGAAGTAAAATGAAATGCATAAGCAATCATGGGTCAATATACAGATAAGATGTAAACCTTAAGCAGAAAGAAATTATTGATATTGATTTAATTATCATTGAGTTATCATTTACCTGTGGCAAAATGCAGATTTTAGGGGTTATATTTGGCTATCGAATTTGCTTATATAACCCATATCCCAACAAGATACAGTCAATTCTACCATAATATGAAATATGCATTCCTAAAAATCACCATTGCCACATAAAATCATGCAATAAAAGTCACATCATAAGGTTTAGCACAAAAATGAGACTGGGCAAAACATTCAAACACTTCATCAGTGACACATAAAAATAGGTAGGAGCCTAATAAAAACACTAGTGCAGTTTTACACATGTTAGGCGATTAGGAAGTTCATAAATGCTACGATAAATACGGCACTTTACCTTGAAAAAGGCCTGAAGCTGGCTTGTGTGGGAGTGGACATCAGAAGGGTTGCAGCTTGTGAGTTTTTGTGAGGTGGAGGAAGCAGGGTTATCTGAAAGCAAAGTGGATCTTATAAAAACTTTAAAACATAGGCATTCAGCATCAGGCTTTTATAAGCATAAAAATGAGCAGAACTATAGTCACTAGACATATTAGCAATTGTTCTTACTTGGACCAAAGCTTGGCCCAAAGAAGGAAAAATCTTTCTCTTGATTTTCTCATTGTCAAACTGAGGCAAACGGGTTCTTTCAAACTTTTATTGTATAATAAGGGTAGCCAAAGGAAAATAAACACAGGATAGAGGGATGTAAACAAGATGGCTTAATAATCAGAGGGGTCTGAACCCATCATGATTTATTTGTGTGAATGCTGTCTCAAAACAATTACTTTTTATAGGCTCAAAAATGGCAAGGCACTTGACTGGGTCCTTCACATTTTAACTCCCAACACAGCTCTTTGGTCTTTCTTTTTTGACACCTTTATCCCTGTGTTAATATCTAATCTAAAGCCTAATATCAGTGTCTGTTCTAAGAAAGCTGCTTTTTCTTTAGTTGAATAACACCTTTCAGATGAGACCTTATTTTATATCCACAGGGATGGGGACAGATCATATAAAATAACAAAGGAACACTAATCTGGTAGTTAAGTAACCTAAATTCTTGCCCTGGTTTTCTCACCAACTTAAATTCTGAAATCTCATCTGTGAAAATAAGGTGATTAACCTTGCCTGTCTTTAAGGTCCATTTAAGTTCAATACTTCTATGACCATTATTAACAAACATTATTGAGATCCTTCTAGGTGTAGAGTGTTTATCAAACAATCTATCCTCATTTTTAACAAGATAAGGAAGCTCAGAAAGGCCAAGTGACTTGCTAATGTCACACTTCCAGTAAATGGCAGAGCTCAGATTCACTTGCACATCTTGTCCACAACACAAATGTCTTTGCAAATGCCACACCGTTGTCCTTAAAAAAATGGCTATCATAAAACAGACAGAAAAGATCCCATGGGATGGACACCTGGGTGCCCAGTACCTCCACCCATTCAAGTGGTTTCCTTAGGACCTGTCATATTTTATAAGATCCTGGCAGCTTAGCCTCTGTTGGTTACTTCAGGGTGAGACATGACTCAAATTAGGAAAGTAAGACTCTTTCAAATAATTTGGAAATATGAAAGGAAGTTAGTATGTCTGAGATGATTGAAGCCATACAATAAAAAACTCAAAAGATGTTAGCAGCCGTGTTTCCTGCCAAGTGAAGAATGCCAGTTTTCAATGACAGACAGTGAAGCACAGAGGAAAAAGACTGATATGGTTTGGCTGTGTCCCCACCCAAATCTCATTTTGAATTGTAATTCCCATAAACTCCACATGTCTTGGTGGGGACCTGGTGGGAGGTAATTGAATCATGGGGGCAGTTACCCCCGTGCTGCTGTGCTCGTGATAGTGAGTGAGTTCTCATGAGATCTGATGGTTTTATAAGGGGCTTTTCCCCCTTTGACTCGGCACTTCTCCTTGCTGCCATGTGAAGAAGGATGTGTTTACTTCCACTTTCGTCATGATTGTAAGTTTCCTAAGGCCCCCTGCAGCCCTGCAGAACTGTGAGTCAATTAAACCACTTTCCTTTATAAATTAGCCAGTCTCAGGTATGTCTTTATTAGCAGTGTGAGAATGGACAAACACAGAGGGAGACTTCTGGTAGCATTTGGACCTGAGTTCTGGTTGCTTACGACATCCCGCTGCACACTGACCTTCAAACAGCTCAGTTATTCCTTCCTCCCTTGCACTCCATGTGCTAATAGGTCCCCTTTTTTGCTTTGATTGTTGAAGGACCGTATATTAGCTTCACAGGGCTATTGTAACCAATTACTACAAACTGAATGGCTTTAAAACAACAGAAATATATTCTCTCACAGTTCTGGAGTCCAGAAGTCCAAAATCGAGGTATTGAGAGGGTTAGTTCCTTCTGGAGGCTCTGGCAGAGGATTCGTTCTCTGTGTCTCTCAGCTTCTCGTGGCTGCTGGCAGCCCTCGGCATTCCTTGGCTTCAAGGCTCATCACTCCTGTCTCTGCCTCCATCTTCAGGTGGCCTCCCTGACTGTGTCTCTGTGTGTTTCCCCCTTTCTTTTCTCTTTCAGGTAATCTTGTTTTTGGGCTTAGGCTCCACCCTTATCCAGGACGATATCCTCTTGAGATGTTTAGCTTAACTGTATCTGCAAAGACCTTTTTCCAAACAAGGTCACATTCACAGGTTCTGGGAGCCTCTTCTGGGGGGCCACAATGGACCTCTAGCAAAAGAGAATTGCTAATTGTGTGGTGACTAGTTTCAAAGTTCAGTGCTATCCATCCTAGGGAAGTTTTCCATGTGTTTAATTACATTTTCCCTGCTGCTACTGCTACCTTTTTTTTTTTTTTTTTTTTTTTTCCTGTAAGGTCATTTAGACATTTAGCAAATATAGCACTATAATCTGAAGAATGAACTGTGTTGGCAAATATGTAAATACATCCATGAATATTTTAGATTTATCTCTTTGTGTTACAAAGGCAACAAGATGACCAAATGATCTCAATTTTCTTAATTCAGTGATGCCAGTGGTAGATAACTGCAGATAAGACAAACTATCCTATTCCACTTACATCTTCCATGCACTGCTGAAAATTCATTTGTGCCTTTTTATTGCTTCAGGGCTGGTATTATAACACCTTCAAGAATGGTTTACTAGAGAATTCTGATGTCTAGACACCACATAGGTATGCACTTATTTGTTTTGTTTTTGAATAAATAACAAAAAAGAGGAAGTGTGTTGGTGTTTAGTGTTTTGACCAATATAAATTGGCTTCTTTTCCAGGGAAATGTTCCCTAAAGTCAGTTTCCGTGTAACCAGCTATTTGCTGGGGTAACAAATTTACCCCATCCTGGAATCTCAAATAAAAAATCCATTGTAATGCCATTATATGACTGGTTTTATGTTTACTAGCAGCTGTCTTCCCATCTTCACTATTGTAGAGTAAAACTATTATACTGGTATTTTAAAAAATCCCATAACAACAACAAAAATACAAAGACCCTGGTTTACAAGAGGTGTTTTATTGGGAAAATACTACAGGATGGATTCAATAAAAAACAAAAACCATGCCTTCCGCTCAGTATAATCTTACGGATGCCGTCCATCTTCCTGATTCACTGCTGAGGTACTAGAAGGCATCCAAAAGGTTTAAACTTTGTGTTTTCTGTATTCTGACGGTTTCACAAGGCAATTTCCAAATGCATACTGTCTTTAGAAATAAAGTTTGAATTCAGACAGAGCTCATCTTGAATCAATCATACAAGCATTGTATCTGATAATAATATAGATTCTCCCAGAATGGATCCTATGATGCCACTTCCTTAAGACCCTTTACTTTGCTATGTTGTAACAGGTCTCCTTTGTGTATTATAGCACCCTGTTTTAACACAGTCAATCCAAAAATAGGAATGCCAAGCTCTTGCAACGTAAAATCTCTTAGCGTGGGACTAAAAAAGAAGATATAGCTTTCACAGAGGGACAAAAATGCTATAAACACGTGATGGCTGATTTGTTTGGGGTAGAGTTAATTACTTCTTTGTTAATTCCTGATACACTTTAGAAGGCCCTTTAACAACTCACTTTTGACTGTTTATGGATCTTTTTCTTTAAAGAGACGCAGATTATTAAGTTAAAAAAAAAGTCCACACTTTTTTCGTAGGTAACAGTTTTAGCTGACTTTATAATTTTCCATCCTCAAACTGACTTTATCCTTTTTAATGATGTTCATGCTCTTAATCAGGACTATATAAACAATCCATATTACAAATTTCATAAAGACATATGTGAACATTTAACAGGCTTTGGGAGACATTTGCAGTGTAGAATATCTAGTTGGATTTTCTTCCTTGGAGATTATTTTGTACTAGTAACAAGCAGAGAAAATATTTCCCACGCCTGTGAGTATTTAGGAGTTCCTTTGTATGCCTAGATCTTTTTCCCCCATACAGGGGAAGTGGTGTGCACTGGGGGTAGGCAGAAGAAAAATGACAAGGAGCAAAAGCTTTGCTGCTGTGGGATCAAATTCCAAGCAGAATTCCTTCATACACTTCCATTTCTGTGAAAGTGCGGTGTGGTGCTCGTTTTCACTGTATCTGCTCGCTTAATTGTTTCTGCCTGTTCATTTCATTCTTCAGTGCAAACATTAGCCTAAGGGACATCTGAAAATCAAAAGGTAGGCTTGAAGTTTAACAGGAAATGAACAGCGGTGTTGCTGCAATATTAAAGTAAAAGTTGAGAACCAATAAGAAATAGCCACAATTCTAAACTCAACACGTCTTTTCTCCTTTTTGTTGTTTCCTTTGCTCTCCCAAATGTCAAGATTAAAGAAAAACATTCCATGGTTTCTACATGTTTACATTGCAAGGGTGTATAAAGGATGCTGTGAGGTATGCATTAAAATAACTTATCCCAGATACAGTAAAGATCCAGAGATTTTGAATTATTATGCAGGAATATATAAAATCCAGCACAGATTTCCTGACAGCTATAATTATTTAATTCTTTTAGAATTATCTTTTTCCACCCCCAAACCTCCTCTTGCCAGAATTGTTGAGATAATTAAGGAAGTGGTGGGAAGGTTAGAATCTGAACCATTTCAAAACCAAAACTGACCCGATAATTGTCCAATTCTGTTTCACTTACAATGCAGGACTATGACTTCTGTGTCTGCATGTGTGTGCTAAAGTTTGACCTCTGGTAGGGAAATTGTCTTCAGACAGAATAGAACTTGAACTTCAGAAGTCCAATGGTCCCCATTGTAGTTGCCCATTTACACTCAACGTAGCATAGCTTAATTGTCACAATGATCACTTATGCTAAATGCTGGTATTCTAACAGCTTAAGGTGAACTGTTGTTACTGTCCATCTTTTCTCTGATCGCTGAGACAAAAGATCAAACAGAAATATTTTTAAAAACACTCTCAGAGGATCTCAGCTTAAAATACTGCCTCTTTTACAACCACATTCTCCATCTTAACAAGGAAATCAAACAATTCAAGGGGAGCAAAGCAAAGAAATCCACAGAGAAAAGTTGTTTAAAATTGCCCACTGGATACAGCCATGGTAAGAGTTGAATAATGAGGTGGAAAAATATCAGACTTAAAAAAAAAGTCTAGATGTTTTAACATACAAAAGTTATTACACCATTTATTTTTGGAAATAATTTGGGTTAATCCAAATAGCCATGATGAGGAATAGTCAAATAACAAGTAATTACCTTTTCCTGCCTTTGAAGAACAATGGATTTGGGATGAATCCAAATTTGTAAAAAGCAATCATGATTTTATATTCAATTATCTCACGGAAAGATCTCTGCAGTTTTGCATTAGTTTGTTGATGCTATACTTCATGGGCATTGCACACTTGGAGAAATAATTTAATCAAAAGTTATTAATGTATTCAATTATTCATTGATTATGTATGGCACTCATTAGTTTTAAGAATAGCAGGACAACAGAACTATTGATTAGAAAAAACATTTTTGGAAGAAAAACTGGCTCTCTTAGCTACCTTTGCAGTGGTCATTCTCCGTGGAGAATGTAATCATTTGGCTGTTTCTATTGCCGGAGTGGAAGCGGTTTTTGTGGTGGTGGGTGGGAGCGTGACACTAGGTATATGTCTGAAATGGGGAAGCAAGGCAAATAGACAAATTGCAAGTTAAATACTTTAGAAGGGCGGGGGACGTATTTTTACAGGTATCAGTTATTGTCTTTACAAGTAATAAATAATGCTAAATAAAACATGTAACTAAACGGGCATTAAAGACCTTTTACATACATAGAAGACAAGAAAAGCTTTTTTTCCTCCTATGCTGCAGACTGCAGGCATTTTCCTCTGCCTCTGTCAAGTGTAATTCTTTCTTGATGAATGACAAGGCAGGATAATAGGCTGTGGTCTCCATGGCAACCAGACAGCAGCACTGTGTGCCTAGCATTTTTTCATCTGAAAATGAAACCAGAAGCAAAGAAAAGCTGAAAATGTAACCAACAGATTAACTGATACAAAAAAAGAAAAGAAAGAAAGGAAGAAAAAGGAACAAAAAAGCAAGTTAGATTACAAGCAATTAAAATTACAGTACCTAGTCTTTCCCTCTCTCTCTCTCACACACACACTGACTAGCTATTAAATACTATTTGAGAAACATGAAACAATCATGTTTTATCTTTATTTTTCAAAATGCTTCATTTGTTTTTGAAATCTAGGAAGAATCGATTTTTAAAGGGCCGTTTAAATTCTTTAATCGCTGAAATTTATGAAGCTTTCTGTATTGTGTTTGTATTGGAATTTCGAAATTCCTTTTCTCTCTAGCGCCCATTCCTGAACTATCCAGAAACCAAATGCTTAACGTGCAACAGTTTTTTCCGGACGCAGAGTTGGTGGGTGGGGTGAGGAAAGCAAGGTGATTTGAAACTGAGAAATAAGAAGCCAATATTATATCAACACTCACGGATTCTATAGACTTCACTCACTGTATTTACTAAGTAATCAGAGTTGCTTTTCTGTTCAGCAAAAAAAGAACGCTGCAATTTTCTGCTATATCCCCATTCCTAAGCGTAAGAAGGCTCCTGAATCCTCATTCAACATATTGTATGTTCTGCCCATATCATTTCCTTTCATTTACTGATCTCAAAACTTGTATTGAAACTTTCCTGTGAGATGTTCTCGGGATCTACTGAACACAAATAAAAGAAAACAGACATAAAGGAGTATTTTCTGAGAGCTGCCGTCCCTTTACACCTCAGGTTTGGTAGAGGCAAAGAACACTGAGCTGGAAGTTAGAGGACAAAAGTCCTGTGAGGGGTGCAGCTTTGCAACTGCAGACCAGTGAGCACAGAAGAGCAAACCAAACAGGCCTCAGAATCAACATCCTTGAGTTTGAATCTTAGCTCCATCCTTTTGGTAATCATAGTTTTCATAATAGGTAATATGATAATAGGTATCTGTTACAAATGAACCAGAGAGTTCTTAAACTCTCTGAGCATCAGTAGTTTGCATCTTTAAAACGGGCAAATCTCACCTACACTATGGGAAGGAGAGGATTCATGAGATCATCTGTTGAGTGTCTGGTATATAATAGGAGTCACTTAAAGATTCCTCCTTCCGGTAATCAAAACACCCAGTTTTCTAATATGTGTAATAGAAATGTCTGTATATAGTGTGTGTGTGTGTGTGTGTGTGTATGTGTGTGTGTGAGAGAGAGAGAATGTATACATAACCACCTGTTTTGGGATGATGTAAATCAAATAAGTTACTCTATGTGAAATGATTCAAGGGTACAATGTGCTATGAAAATGGAAGATGGTGTCACCAAGAGATGTTGACAAACTTCTTTTCCAGAAAAATCCTAAAGAAAGGTGTCCGATTCCAACCTGCCCTGAGGCAGTGAAAAAGATTGACCAGCTAAGTCAGGGCTTCTATCGCAGGAACTTTCCCTTTATGACCGGAAGACTGAAATGTGAAAGAGCCCCACAGGGCAAGTTCCGGGAAGATGGTGAGCACACGGGGGCGTCTGAGCAGGCCAGGGCCATGGATCCCACGAGCCTCCACACAGAGCAAGCACTCCTGTCCTCCCTCTAACGTACCCAGCGTCTGCGCCGGCCACCCACAGAAAGGCCTCATAAATCCTTCCTTTGTCCCCATTTCCCCAACACACACAAATGCAAAGTGAACAGTTGGATCAAAGCTTTTAATGTGCTTTGTACTGTTTTATTTGAAGAGATCAGGTCTGATATTTGAGAGGAAGAGTCCATCTGGCTGGGCTGAGCTCAAGGAGCCTCAGACAAATTGTAAACAAGACCGGGGTACAAGCTCCTCTCACAGCCCACAGCCTGCCACTGCCATTGCCAAAGCACTATCTCATGCTAGCCAGGTTTTCCTGACTATTGATGCAAAAGGAGCTTAGTTACCAAAATGGACCCTCTTACAGGTTTTCCTAAACTTTTCTAGCACATCTTGCAGATTACCACTGGCAGCTTCTAATGGCCTAACACCACATCTGTATTTTTAATTTTCCCACAGTAGATATCATGGTGCATTACATAGTGTTAAGATTCTCTGTTGTTCAAATAAACTCCCCTAGTAGAGTGAGAATGTGAAGATTGAAGATTGGAGAGAAGGGAATAATTACTTTATTAAATGCAATGTACATTTCTAAAAAGTAAAATTAAAGCTTACATTGTTTACTACTTTGAGAATACAAAGAAGAGACATATTAGTTGCATTTCTTCTGTCTCAGCATTTATCACACTTCATATAATCATTCATGCAGTTATCTGTTCTTGCTGGATTGTGAGCTCTTTGCAGAGGGAGCCATGCCTATTTTGCTTCTTGACACATCCCTAGGACTTAACAGGTACTAGGTGTATGGTAGGAACTTAATAAATATTTGTCAGTTAGATGACTGAACTTTGAAGTCAGACACACCTATATTTGTACCGTTGTTTCACAACTCCCTAGTCCTAACCATGAGCACCTTTATTTATCTGAGCCTAATTTCTTCTCTGTAAAATAAGGTGATAATTCTTCACATAATCGTTGTGATTTCTAAATAAGACACACGATATTTGAAAATGCTTAGTGCCTAGCATAACATAGTAGATATACAACAGCTATTAGTTTTTCTTTAAAAAATTTAATCTGCTGTGATAAATTTTTAGTGAGTTGCTTGCCATTCCAAAAGATCTTTCCTGATAGTCTTTGGAAACCCATACAATGCTGGTGGAGGAGTAATAGGTTTATAAAAGACTCATTCCTCAAAAAGTGTGTATGTGACCCTAAAAGTGTGTATATTACATGTCACCATGTCTTTTGCAAGCACAGAAGAGCAAATGTCATCTGTAATTAACTAGAACAAGGAAGGTTTGAATTTGATTGGAAAGACCAGGATGGAAAGTGAATGTAGACCCCTGGGGTTGCAGAGGGTGAAGGACCAGAAATAAATGCACAGCAGTAGAGCCATTAATCTAGGGATGACCACCTGTGTTGGAGTATCTGGAGAACAAATCACGGATAGCAAAATTGGTCTGAGGCACAAGACAAGTAGGATGCACACAACATCAGTTGAAATCAAAGATAAAACTAACATTCAGGCAACATTTATTAAGCACTCACTGCATATGGGAAAATGAATAGGTGCATTCACATATGTGTATCCCTAAACTTAGGAGGCAGTTACACAGCAGTAAAGCACAGATTCAAAAATCAGATGCCAGGGTTTCTGTCCAGGCTCTTCTACTTAATGGTATGACTGGCACATTTTTAAAATTCTCATATCACAATTTCCTCACCTGTAAAAGGGGGATAACAATAGTACCTACCTCAAAAAATGGTTGTGGTCATTAAGTGATTCAATACACATAAAAACACTTAGAACAGGGTCTGCACATAGAAAGGATTCAATAAATTTTAATTATTGTGGATTGATTTATATTCATTCATATTTTTAACCTTTGTTAGAGCTAACAGAGATTGTCAACTTATGACAGAAAAGAGGTCTAGACCTGGGATCAGAAGACTTGGGTTTGAAAAATCAGTTCTGCCACTTGCAAGCCTCAGTTTCCTCATCTGAAAGTAGAAGGAAGAAGACCTGACTTGAAAGATGTGCAGATGTGCTGTGAGTTGTCTATTTATTTAAAGAGACCAAGATCAAGTGTGTCAGTTGAGAAGCAAATGATACACAGAGTTTTAAACTGCAGGCAATGAGTATCAGGGACACTTGGTAGATGATTTCAGGCCAGAGCAGCAGAGGTTAAAGTCCCCGTCCTTGGACACTAAGGAATAGGGAATCAAACAGTCAGAGACAGGAGTCTCCAACATCAGCACAACAGCCAACTTAACCCTGAGACAGAGTGGTGCTAAATTACTTTTCCAAACTCACAATTCAGATGAGGTCACCATTCTCCAAGGCCTCCAATGACTCCACCCTGGCCTAAGAATAAAAATCTAAGCTCCTGTGACCAGCATTCAATTTCTTCCAGGACCTGCTTTCAGTCTTCAGTTTCTACACCATGTTCCTTTTGAGATCACTAAGATATTGACTATTTACTATACACACACATGACTTTCTACAGATAGAGGTACAAGCTTTTGATCTCACTCTTGCTTGCATCTAGAACACAGTTTCTTCCCATCTCCACCTGTCCAAGTTTCCCATAACCATCAAGTCTCAGCTAAAGGCTGCTTCCTCTATAAATCTTTCTCCAGTCCTCCAAGCTTGAAGGGCTCTCTTGGGCACTGAACAGTTTCTATTTTGTATTAGAATCATGTATGTTTCTATATTTGCCTGTTATCCCCTAAACCATTACAAGTTTCTTTAATCGGTAGAGTTTTTAGCTGTTTCACCCTTGTTTGCTTGAAAAGGGGTTGAAACAGCAATCATTAAATGTATATTTTTTGTTATTTGTTTGATGGCTGTATGGAATATATGAATGAATTAGTGAGTAAAGGAAAAAGCAAATCTGTAATTCCCCGACCTATCACTAGGTTTGGTTTTATAATAAAAACGAGGCTGATCATAGATGTATTAGTAATAAGAAGAAGAATGAATTATTATTGTTTCATATTATGAGCCATGCTTGAGCTAAGAGGTAGCGATGCAGGGGTGAGTAAACCATACCCTTCTCCCTTCTCTCGAGGAAAGTCCTATGGGAGGAGCATGCATTTATCAAATCATTGTCAAAATACATAATTACAAACCATGAATGGTATAAAGAAAAACATTACAGCAAGTTATGAGAACACAAGCGAAGGGACAGGATCTAATTGGGAGGAGGTCAAAGAAGGCTTTCTTGAGGAGTCGATGTTTCTATTCAGATTTGAAATGATGATAGCAGTTGCTCATGGGCAGAGCAGTGACTTGACTGCAGGGGACTGAATAGAATGGCCATTAAAGGTGTTTTACTCTGCAATCAGATGTTTCTGGGATCGTGAAGGTGGGAAGTGGTCTAGCATCTGTGCTAATAATTTTCAGTGTGTGTGGAAAATAAAGTAGGCAGACAATAAGAAGGATGGTCCAGAGAAGAACATGATAAAGGAGGACAGAGATCAGGCTGGGAGAGGGGAGGAAATAGCTCAATGAATAAATAATAAACCTGAAGAAGTAAAAAAACTAAAAACAAGGCAAAACAGAGGAAATGGTGAGTGTACCACCAATATCAGTCCTGAGCAGCTCAGATAAAACCCACAAACCTTTAACCGAGAAGTATATCTTTGTTTGCAGTTAAACTTTCTGCATCTAGAATTTAAGGAAAGAATTTTGGCTAAAAGGAAATTCTAAACTGGTGAAGGAAATTCTAAGTTGGTCTTTCATTAGATGGAATTAAATGCCAGGGGTTGGGGCTAGCCTCTCTGCATCTTTTGCTGGGGCCAGATATCTATTTGTAAACATACGTGTAGTTGAACTTAGGAAAACAAATGGGATGGCTGAAGGTTGCACTGGAGAAGGAGAAGGCAAGTGGAGTTATATAGATGACCTCTAAGCTCCAGATTGGTGATTAAAATCTTAAGTATTTAAAAAGCAAAGGGAGAAGGTGCATCTGGAACTCTGATCCACTGTATTAATGATTCTATTGTCACGTGAACCTTTTAGGATACAGACTGGTATCCTTGGCCTCATGTACGTTCCTCAAAAGTAGCATGTTTTCTGGTCCTCCTGTGTGGATGGAATGAATGTCTCTAGCTCTGCTGGCACAGCAATGATGGAGACACAGGAGCAAGATCCTGTTTCTGGTCACATCTGTTAATAAACTTCAGTGGCATTGGGCTTGAAGGCAAGTGACAGAAACCAAAGGGCACAGAATGTCCTGGTTACTGGAGCAAAGTAGGAAGCAGAGCTGCAGAAACAAAAGGTAAGCTTTGTTTGCTTAACAGTCTTCCCAGACAAATTGTGTTGAAAAATATAATAAGAGTGATTTAGCCTGGGTTCCTCCCTTCACCCCTGCTAGTTTGCCATGGTGTCAAAGAAAAAAAAAAAAAATCAATCATTGGAGAATCCTTCCCTGAGCAGTGAAGTCTTGTCAGTCTTCTAGGTTCCTTTATTAAAGCCCTAATACCCATGGGAGGACCCCACCTCATTAAATAATATGTTAGAGAAATGTTACTCTATCAGGTACTCTCTAACAGGTACAGAGAGCTGAGCTCAAGACCCTAAAGGGAAGAGACATAGGACAGAGCTAAGGGTTAGGCAGAGCATTACCACATGGGAGAATGCTGGAGAAAATTCTGTCCAACTTCACAAGGGAGGGTCAACCAGGGCCTCAATTGTATAAAGAGCCTCTGTTGGCTCCCAGTAAATAACTCCTGGCCCAACACAAAGTCACTGTATGTGCAAACATTTTATTCACAGAGCAGTCACTTGCATCAATTATCCAATAAAAATGTGCACATATTTGGGGCACTTGCTCTTTAGTATTCATGGGACTTCACATGGTCAGACATTTAGCCAGATGCAAGAAAAGTGATTATCAACTACATACAAAATAAAAAGCGTGAGAGACTTCCTCGCTGCAAACATGATTGCCTCATCCCATGCTTTTGTGAATGGGCATTACTGACTGGCATTCAGACCCCATAAGTAAATTGGCCAATGAGAACTCAGCAATGCTCTGATTGAAAGCTGATCACACACACAGAAGAAATGCCAATATGCAAAACCTGATAGCAGGATTTTAAAAATTCTCTAGAGCAGAACGTATAAACTGAAGAATCAGGTAAAAGGTGAATTCATGGTTATTAGCTAATAACAAGACTATGATTATTGCAAAACATCTTGGACAATGCAGGATGGTGAGTTAGGGCTGAAAATGGAAACAAATAGTTTTTTAAAAAGGTAAAAATGAATGACTCAGGAAGAAGGTAACTTTTTTTTTATATGACTTTCTTTTAGGGTTCAAAGGCTACTTATAATATTTTTCTCAGCATTGATTTTAAGGTTATTTCACTTCTGGAGTCAATGTGGTTGTACATTCAGTGAACTTGATACTTCACTGTAGATCTGTTTTCTCTAAAATGTCTAAAAAAAGCCCCGGTGACCCACCATGGTGGGGGGTTCTCAAACTCAGCACTTCATCTCAATTAAGAGATTCAGTGGGGAATGAGCCTTTTCAAAGAAGATGCTGAAAACCGAAAATGAAGAAGATAATCTTCTTACGTAGTATGATTCTATAATCAGCTGGTTTGGACTTGGCATTCAAGATGTCGTAAACTCAATCCTTATATAGATCAGTTAGTTTCTACTCCACAAACACTTGTCTGTCCTCACTATGTACCGTAATCTCAGATAGTCCAGGCTAAGTCCAGCTGGCCACCTACCAAATGCCATTGTTTAAAGAGAACAGGGCCATTATTTAAGGAAAGTGTGGGTGACTGACTCCCTGTGTGTCTTTAACATGTGTCTTCACCTAAATGTAGGTGAGTTAAAGCTTGATATATAAAGGAAAGAGCATATTATTACTTAAGTAAATGGACTATCTAGGGGATAGAAGCATAAGTCGAAGAATGTGAATATTTCCACCACTGCCAGTGATTCCCTTGCAAATACGTTTTTGGCATATTTGGTATAATTATCCATGAGAACAGATGGAATGGGATCACAGGTAACTCAACCTTTTTGGTAATCAGAAAGTCATTTCTATTTGATTTTGGAATACATTGTTTACCACTCCTACACAGGCAAACCTTCTTCATTATGTTCAACTTAACTTAAACCTGTATTTCCATGTCCGCTAGAAGGCATTAGATGTAATCCTTTATGCAATCTCTCTCAAATTTTCATCTTTTACTTTCTTCTAGATATTTTCTCTAGTCTCTTCATCTTCCCACTGTCCCCCGATGCTTGAATCGGCAGAAATTCACACCATTAATTTTCCAGAGACCAAATGTTACTAAGGGTCAGCATTTTTTACATGTCTGTTTCCCCTAATGAGGTAAGCTCTTTGACGACAAGGATTATGTATTATTCATCTTTGTATTCCCAGGACATAGTAGGTCCTAAATTAATGTTTATTGAATGAATTAAGTATAAAAATATGTAACAACTCATTAAAATATTTTGCGAGTCAATTCTATAATTTCTTAAACTGTTAGTTTAGCATAAAGCATTACATTGCTCTGGGCAAGCAGGTAAGTGGCTATTTCCAAGGCAGATTTATATTTAATTGGATATAATGTATTCTAATGATTTGAATTGATTTGGTTAGTCTAATTTGGATGAAAGACACTCAGTCCATTGGTGTTATTTATTTCCTTGGTGGTAATAAATGAGATTCCTTCTAATACCTTGCTGATGGCAATTTGTGTGTCAGTGGAACAGTTGGAGCCTTTCACTTTTGCAATAATGGTTTAGGGGCAAACAATAAGACCCTTAAAAACCTATCTAATCCAACTTTATGGCCTTATAAGCTGTCAGGCTCTTCACTATTTTGTCATGATGGGAAGACAAGACAGGATGTAAGAAAAGCAGAGAGGGGACCGTGGGGCTTAAGGAGCCAAAGGACTTTGAGATCATGTAAATAATAAAATTGGTAGGTGGAGAAACTGCTTTCCCTCTAATCTCTATTTCTCATTTTTGCAAGTGGAAGTATGTACATAAAATCAAGCAAATGATAAATGTAGAAATTCCTAATTATCTTGTGAATAGCAAGATTGGAAACAATGAAACAATGTCCTAATCAACTTGTAGAGGCAGAAAGCTATTTTACTACAAGAGGTAAAATTTTGGGACACACTGCACCCACATTAATATGCTTAGTAAACCGAAAGCCAGAGGTAGGATCTCAGTGTAAAGACATTACCTGTGGTGATAAAAATAAAGGTCCAGGGGTGGGCGCAGTGGCTCAGGCCTGTAATCCCAGCCCTTTGGGAGGCCGAGGCAGGTGGATCAGTTGAGGTTAGGAATTCGAGGTGAGCCTGGCCGACACAGTGAAACCCCATCTCTACTAAAAATACAAAAATTAGCAAGGTGTGGTGGCTCTTGTCTGTAAACCCAGCTATTCGGGAGGCTGAGACAGGAGAACAGCTTGAACCTGGGTGGCGGAGGTTGCAGTTAGCCGAAATTGCGCCATTGCATTCCAACCTGGGTGACAGAACGAGATTCCACCTCAAAAATAAAATAAAATAAAATAAAAATAAACAAATAAAAGTCTAGGTAAAAGACTTCGAGTTTTTCATATTGTTTGAAGAGAATGATTTAAATCAGCCACAGCCAATAACAATTTGGACTCAAAATCAAGCAAATTTATCCCTTTTAAACAGTGTATTAGTAGGCCGAGGCAGTTCACCTTGATTCAATGAACTGAACTGGACTTTGGATTTTAAAATTTACAAAAAATCCTCCAAAAATTCAGACAGACTTGTGAACCAGGAGTCAGGAAAACTGGGTTCAAGTGTTGTCCTGCATGTCTTCATGGTATCTGCTCAATATTCCTACCCCAAATATTTCCTTTACCAAAATGAGATAATATCATATGACTACTAGGCAGACAAACTAAATAATAGATGAAAACATGTTGCTCTAACCCTTTGAGAGAAATCACTAAAATATAAGGAGTTTGTATTTTTATTACATCAGAATTACCTACAGCCCAGTATCTAGTTCCAGCTAAGGATAGATTCAGAAACAGTTCAGAGAAAAGCTACCCTGATGTTAAGAGTTCTAGAAATAGATGGTATTTTTTAAAAAAGTTAAAAGAATTGGCCGGGCGGGGTGGCTCAACCTGTAATCCCAGCACTTTGGGAGGCCGAGACGGGCGGATCTCGAGGTCAGGAGATCGAGACCATCCTGGCTAACACTGTGAAACCCCGTCTCTACTAAAAAATACAAAAAACTAGCTGGGCGAGGTGGCGGGCGCCTGTAGTCCCAGCTACTCGGGAGGCTGAGGCAGGAGAATGGCGTGAACCCGGGAGGCGGAGCTTGCAGTAAGCCGAGATCCGGCCACTGCACTCCAGCCCGGGCGACAGAGCGAGACTCCGTCTCAAAAAAAAAAAAAAAAAAAGAACTGGGATTATTTATCCTATGGAAGACATGGTTGAGAAAGGATGAAATCATGGTTTAGAATTAGAGCAATGTTTCTCAAAGTGTGGTCCCAGGACCTACAACAGCAGCAACCCCTAGAAACTTAGAAAAAATGTAAATCCCAGGCCTCTATCCCATACCTGCTGGATCAGTAACTCTGGAGGAGACCTGACAACCTGTGGTTTACCAGCTCTCCAAGGTGATTTTGATGCACAGTCTAGTTGAAGAACCACTTGGTGAATATGAGTAGTGGTCTTGTGGACAATAGTGAAAGTGAATAGTGATACTCATTGAAACAGAAAAGAAGGGTTGGGACGGCTTTTAAGTATTTAATCTTTTCCCCTGTCAAATAAACCAGACAGCAAAAGAGGAAAGTATGCAAGTAACTCAAGGAAAAAACATAGAAACCATCTAGAAAAGGCTCCTTCTTTCCTTCCTTCCTTCCTTCCTTCCTTCCTTCCTTCCTTCCTTCCTTCCTTCCTTCCTTCCTTCCTTTCTTTCTTTCATCTTTTCTTTCTTTCTTCCTTTTCTTTAAGGAGGGTACAGAATCCATATGACTTCCTACATGAAGCTTTAGATGTAATTTTAACATTGGTTTACTCAAATGAAGTTTTAAGGGAACAATAGTAGCATCAGAAGTAAAGCTAATATGTATGTACACCAAATTCAAGCAGTAATGGCTCTTAAATAATCCATAATTGGCTGGGCGCTGTGGCTTTCGACTGTAATCCCAGCACTTTGGGAGGCTGAGACGGGCAGATCATGAGGTCAGGGGTTCAAGACCAGCCTAGGTAACATGGTTAAACCCCATCTCTACTAAAGATACAAAAAATTAGCTGGTCATGGTGGCAGATCCCTGTAATCACAGCTGCTCAGGAGGCTGAGGCAGGAGAATCGCTTGAACCCGGGAGGCAGAGGTTGCATTGAGCCAAGATTGCGCCATTGCACTCCAGCCTGGGCGACAGGACGAGACTCCATCTCAATTAAAAATAAAAATAAAAAATAAAAAATCATAAAAAAGAACCATGACTTTTCAGAAAATTAGTGAAAAAAGAAAGATGAAATACCAATAAGAGAAGGAAAGATAGAGAAAAAGGAAAGAAGGAAGGGCAAAATCAAATGGAATACAGAGAATTGCCAACTCTCAGCACAGGAGTGAGGGCAGGAATGAAAAGGGTGCTTTCAATGACCCAATACACATCACCATGCAACAGCATAGTACATTGGAGCCTTGCTAAGAATTCTGTCTTCTGGAGCCAGATTGTGAAACTGCTTTTTCATGAATTTCAATTCATTTTAAGATTTCTAATGGAGTCGAAATTCCTTGCTATTAATTTCTTTAGGCACTTTGGTAGATAAGCCCCTTGAATAGGTGCCAGATCATACTCACCTTATATAGAGGATTGTTACTACAGTGAGAAGCCAAAAACATGTATTTTTGAATCACATTTATTTGTACTTTATTTTGTGGGGTAGGTAAGTTTTAAGGATATGTAGACATGTTAATATCCATAAATAGTACAGACAAAAGATTTCCTACTCTACTTACCCTAAATCTCCTCTTTCAAGTAAGGATAATTATCAACCCAATAAGACAGCAAGAAAGAAAAAATCCAGTTATTTAAAACATCAATGTATGCACTATAGTAATCTCAATTATTCACATACAGAATGTTGCCTTTTTTGATTACCTGAAGCAAAATGTTGATCCCAGATCAACTTTCTCTGGTTATGCATCATTTATCTAGATAGCTGCTTCCTAGCATCAGTAGTTAAGACAAAACAAAACAAAACATGTAAATATGAGGCCAATGAAAACAAACAAACAAAACTAACCATTCTAGACTAACTTTACTTCTTTCTTTTATAGTTATTAGACTAATAGTTTTGGGGAATGACATTTGGAATCCTAACTTCAGTATGTGATTTGACTAAGCTTCTTATGATCTCTTTTTGGTAAGTTTGAGTCAAACATTTGAATAAGATGACTCTGAGAAAAACATCTAATTTAGCAGATATCTTAGGATAAAAAAATATTCAGAGATGGAATGATGAGCTGAATTTTAGGATGAGGGAAATAGAGTTTGACAGCAGCATGTATAGAAAAGACTTAAGTGCTTTAATAGATAGTAAGATAAGTTGAATCAATACTGATAGATGGTTGCTAAAAAGATTAATAGGAGTTTTATTCCCGGAAATCCAGTACTTAAGGAAAAAATTTTTAAAGGTGATCATCACTCATTTCTTCCCATTTGTCACTCCACATCTAGAAAAAAGCATTCAATTCAGAGTAGCACATTTAACAAGGCAACCAAACCAACTGAGTGTGGAGACACACAAGAATGACAAAGGTATGTGAAATAATGCCATGGGAGGAATGACTGAAAGTGCTAAGGGTGTGCAGCCCAGAGAAAAATGACTCTGGACCGAACATGATTTCTTCTTTTACATATCTGTAGGACTGACAAATAGAAGAGAAATTAGACTTAACAGACTTACACTATATCTCCTAAGGGTAAAATAAGAAACAATGAAAGACAATGCCTTTGTGATTCAATATAAAGAAAAAGTATTCGGCAGGCTCAGTGGCTTACGTCTGTAATCCCAGCACACTGGGAGGCCAAGGCAGGTGGATTATCTGAGGTCAGGAGTTTGAGACCAGCCTGGCCGACATGGTGAAACCCTGTCTCTACTCAAAAAAAAAAAAAAAAAAGAAAATTAGCTGGGCATGGTGGCATGTGGCTGTAATCCCAGCTACTCAGGAGGCTGAAGCAAAAGAATCGCTTGAACCAGAGAGTCAGAGGTTGCAGTGAGCCAAGATCATGCCACTCTACTCCAGCCTGGTGACAAAACGAGACTCTCAAAAAAAAAAAAAAAAAAAGAAAGGAAAGGAAAGGAAGGAAGGAAGGAAGGAAGGAAGGAAGGAAGGAAGGAAGGAAGGAAGGAAGGAAGGAAGGAAGAATTCAAATGATCTGGGTTGTCCAAAGAAGGAAATGCTGATCAGGAATGTGGTCCATTATAAGCTAACAGAAAATTCAAGCAAAAGATAAGAATTGGACTAGATGGCCTTTGTGGCTTCTTCATCAGTGAAAGTCTGTGAACCTAGAATCAAAAAGGGAATTTGACTGAAGTGAGCATCTAAGGCACATTCTGAAGACCATATTCATTTTTTACAACATCTGCACCCTGCTCCTCTCTGTTAACCTGGGTATTTAAAATCCAGTTGTGTGTAATCTAAAGACCTTCTCAAAACACTCTACCATATTTACATTCAAAATCTTTGTAAAGTAAGAACAAGTCAACTACCTTGTTTCTCTTCCTACTGAAGAGCTGACTCTACTACAGAACTTGTAAAGGAAATAATTATCAATAGAGTTAGATCTAGAACATAGCACCTTTGATTCATAAAAATGAAACTGTGAACATGTGTCTCTTGACCTTCACTGTCTAACATTCCTCCCCAAATTCTCCCTAATGCTGATGGCTTAGTTTATTAATTCAAGTCCGTTGAATAAGCCAGAGTCTGCAATCATGACAGTAGTTGATGAGAGCAAGTGTTGATGTTACTCTAAGTGCATGGGGAAGTTGCAGAGGTCCTTTTCTAGAGGCCTTCAAGATAAGTTGCAGAGGTCCTTTTCTAGAGGCCTTCAAGATAAGTTGCAGAGGTCCTTTTCTAGATATTGTGATTATTCTACTATTGGCTCATTCCTACTTTTCCACTAAATCTGCCAGTTATCACACTATAAGCAGAGTAAGAAAAAACTCTGGGAATCAAGAAATTCTGCCAATGTCACTTGTGTATTACAATGCTACTGCACTTTTGATTTTCTCCCTCCCACTATTAGTAAGTTATGATACAGCCTCCTCAACACAATACCTAATGCTGAGTACTGTAATAATCATGGTGCACTGCTCACAATCCCTGTGGCAAGCATTTAAACTGCTCTAAGCACCAGCAAAAAAAGAAACAAAAAATTTTTTGGTGGTTCCTTTTAGTCCTTGAATATATCACAATTTAACCCTAATCAGATTTACCTGATGTCAGGAAATAACCTGGGACTTTCGGCAGTCATTATCCTAAAGGGTAATAATCAGAAGGTTGAGAAGAAAAACTTAAAATGGGACTTATCTAATGGGCTAACTTAGGTGACTTAGATAATTAATTACAAAGGGTATAACCAGAGCCAAGTGTAATGTCCCATGTGATTTTTACTAGGAGAGACAAGTCTTAATAATTTCATCTTTGGACAACCCTCCTTTCTAAGCATGTACCTGCCACTTAGGGATCCCCAACCCAACATGCTGAAGCTCATTTCATCATCATTACAGCTCTAACCCCATTGTAAAAATTCACTAGGCTCTTTTAAGCCAGGATAACAAACTTCTCAAAGTGTTGAAAAAACTTGGTGGCTGATATATGCATAGACTAAGTTATGTATATAGGTTAATAAACACACACACACACACACACACACACACACACACATACATCTTTTAGGACTGGTTTGCCTGAAGTCTTGACATCATGGAATGTCAAATGTCAAATGTCTTTAAAATATGATTATCGGCCGGGCACGGTGGCTCATGCCTGTAATCCTGGCACTTTGGAAGGCTGAGGTGGGTGGATCATGAGGTCAGGAGTTTGAGACCAGCCTCGTCAATATGGTGAAAACCCGTCTCTATTAAAAACACAAAAATTGAGGCCGGGTGCAGTGGCTCACACCTGTAGTCCCAGCTACTTGGGAGACTGAGGCAGAAGAATCGCTTGAACCTAGGAGGTGGGGGTTGCAGTCAGCTGAGATCATGCCACTGCACTCCAGCCTGGGTGACAGAGTGAGACTCTGTCTGAAAAAAAAACAAACAAACATATATATGTATATGTTTTATATATATGTCATGTATATGATATATATGTGTGTATATGTATGTGTGTGTGTATATATATATATTTTGTCTGATTCTCCTAAACGAAGAGAGAGTAAACTGGCAGAGAAATAGGCATAAGATAATAATTTGACATTTCACATTGTTGTTATCTATATATAGTGTTGTCCTTGAGGTTAGCAGATGCCAGAATTCCTAGATCAATTAAATACAGCACCCTTTGCCCACAGCTTCCTTTGTAAAAGCTGAATATACTAACGGATTTTTCAAAATATCTATTTTTCATTTTTAAAAGTATCCCTATTTAAAATGTAGGAGTCTAAAAATATACACAAACCAAATGTTGATTCATTGTAGGAGTTGCATGTTATGATTCCCTCATTGCATCTGGTAACTGCATGTGGTTAGCTACACTTGGTACGACTGGATACAGCTTGACATATTCTGGGATTTATTAAAATGTAAATGACAAAGCAGAAAAGAATGTTCAGACAATTGGATTACTCCATTGACTGAATGTTCCAATACTGTATCTATTTTTGTCAAAGAAATGGTGGTTCCTGCTGTGGAATGCTGAATGGAATATTCCATTGCAGGGCATGGGGAGAACTTGAATAAAGGAAATTGAAACCTAACCATTTAATTTTTAATTCACCTCTCTAAAAGCAACACATTGCCAATACTTGTAAAAGAAATTATGATAATTTTGGCACACAATTATTGGAAGATCATCACTTTCAACTATTTATTCAGTTTGTCTATTACTGGTTCTGTAACTTCATTCATGAAAACAATGATACATTTGCTTGTTTTTGCTCTTGGCCTTGGCTTGTTTTCGTTATGAGCATTATGTGATGAGCATGAATATCTGTGATATGGCAGTGAATATGCACAATCCAAGAGAGACATTTTCCTGATGAGAACTGTTCTTATTTGTTCCAGAGAAGAGAAGGCTGGTAGGTAGTTGTCTTTAAGGACATGAAGGGATTGAGTTTAAAAGAATGGAGGCCGGCTGTTCTTTCTCTCCACAGGGAACAAGAGAAAATGGGATTAAACTACAGCGTGAGGGATTTGGAATAGAAATAAGAATTTCCCAACTGTGTAGAATCTCAAACACTGAAATGCATTTTGATGGAAGTATGTGGACGTTAGTTTTATTTCGATGCCTTTAAAATATGGAACGGCATATTTTCACTATGTGGTTTTATACGGAGGAAGAAGAGCAGATTTGATGACAGAGTTCCGGGATTCTCTTGATGTATGAGTAGAATCTAAAAGTGGTGCACAGTGGTAACTATGAGAAGTAACTATTTTTTATAGTGGTTATTTTTTAATGTCAACTTTTCTCATGAGGACAGACTGTCAATTTTACCTGTACTGCGAGACATGAAATGGAATGGAAGGTAATATAATAAGTTGGGTGGGGACAGATAATACGAGAGCACAATGCAATTTTTAATTTTGTCTTCCCACTACCATTTCTGCTATTGAGTAATTTAAGTTTAAAGGCAAAATATCCTTCTAATGGAGTTTAATATATGTATATTGATTTTTGAATTTGTAAAAATGTGCTCAGGATTCCTGGGGAAATGAGCATCTCCTGTACCCTCTTTATGGACATATATATATATATGTATATTTTTAAGGAGTTGCATTTTCACATTTGATTAGCAAATTAGCAGAATTATTTGAGTATATGGGATTCAAATTGGTCCAAATTCAATTTTGCTGTTAAAAATTATCACCACAGTGCATATTGGTCTTGACTTGAAGATAATTATATTTTCCACTTCCCTGAGATAGTTTAGTGTAGCAGGAAGAGTGTTGCGTTAAAATCAGAAACTTGGGGGTCAGGTCTTACCTCAATCATGACCTGGCTGTTTGACCTGGACAACTCAGTAACTGTTAAGTATCAGTTTATATTCTGAGGAATAAACAAAAATGTGTTAAACAAATGGTTTTTGTTCTAATATGCTATCAACTATTAATACCAAAAACTCTCAATTTTCTGAGCTGAGTCTAAGATTATGTTCCCATAAGTCAATAGTTCTCAACTTTGGCTGCACATTCCGATCTCCAGGGGAGCTTCAGAAAATTCCAATTCCCAGGCCACATTCACACCAATTAAATCAGAATCTGACCTAGGTATCAGTATTTTCAAAACTCCCCAGGTGGTTACAATGTACAGCCAAGGTTTAAAACTCATGCTTTGGATACAGTGCAGTAAGGAACTGAAATAATCATATTAGTGTTATCTACTATGAGTGTGAGAATTGTGTCCATCTTGTTCATTCCTGTATCCTCAAAACTGAACAAAGTGCCCAGCACATACTTGGTGCTCAGTAAATACTTAATATTTTTAGTAAACTTTGGCCAATTCCTAAAAGATATAGGATGTATCAAATCAGCTACCTCCTTTAATCATTTTTATGTTCATCTCATTCACTTAATAAGAGCTCAATTCTCTTCTCTTTTTTTGGTCTGTGGAAACATCAGACGAAAGTGAAATAATAGGTAATCTTTTGCTGCAATACAATTCACCTATCCTTAGGACGAAATTGAAAAAAAAATTATCTATCACATTCTCTAGAGAAGGGGCCCTTTGGAATCTAAAGACATGTCTCCTACATGACTCTACACATCTAGGTGAAAATTAATAAAACTAACTGTCTCTATGTGTCCAGATGTGATATTCATTCAGCAGACATTTATGAAGTACTTTTGATGCCAAGCATTGTGGTAGGCTATTGTAGACTTTCCTGAGCAGGGTTTTATACTAGAATTGAACCCTAATGCTCTGAGCATCTTTACACATAATGAATTATTTGAATTATTTTCCTTCCTTTGCATATAAAATTTTTTTTTAATATATCATTCTTGGGAGAATTGAGAAAATATCATTCAAATCATATCTTTGTTCTCTGTGGTTCACATAGCAAACCCCAGTTAAGAAAGGGCTGCAAGTCTAGAGGATAAAATAACAAGCAAAACGTAGCATTTATCTTCTAGAGTGGCACTGTCCAATAGAACTTTCTCAGTGATAGACATGTTCTATATCTGTGCTGTTCAACAGAGTGGCCACCAGTTGCATGTGGCTGTTGAGAACTTGAGATGTGAACAATGCAACTGAGGAACTAAATTTTTAATTTTACTTAATATTAATTAATTTAAATTGAAATAGCCACATATGGTGAGTGGCTACCTTGTTGAATGGTGCAGTTCTAGAATCTCATGTTCAAATATGAGCACGACACTGGATGATAAGTGCTAATAAGAGGTAAGCTCAGAATGACATGAAAGCACCTAGGTGGGGAAGCTAGTCTTAGCGGTGGTAGAGGTTGGGGTGAAAACTTTCCAGAGAAAATGACTTCTAGGATGGGATGTAAAGGACGAGCGATGGAGTTTGGAAGGTGTAGTGGAGAAAGTACTAGGTAGAAGCTGAAGTATGTGAGAAAGCGCAGAAGATAGAGGGAACATTAAGAAAAGGCAGGTGGATGGCACGAGCCTAGAATCACAGAGGGGCTGAAGAGCTGATGAGTCCAGAGAGGACTATTGGAGCCAGGATCTGGGCATGAAGGGTTTTAGGTATCACGATATCTCAAGGGCAATGGGAAGCCAGTGAAGCATTTGAAGCCATGGAATAATACCATCATATTTGTGGTTTAGAGCGATTTCCCTGGCTGCCCCTTGGCAGTGTGAAGAGGAAAACTGGAGGCATGGTACATAGTCCAGCTGAGAAATGAGAGTTGTACTTTAATGCAGTAGCACAGATGGAGAGAAGTAGACATATCTGAATAACAGAAAGAGAAAAAAATCAAAAGATTACCTGAGTGATTGACCATGGCTGGTGGAAATGGGAGACACAAAGGACCAGACCTTGATTTTTGACTTGGTAGATGACAGTACCTTTTATTTAAAGGTAACATGGGATCCTTTAGAAGTTGTCTCTACATTTAAATTTTCCTATCACATTAGCTGACTTGTTCCTTGTGGATCCTGAAACTACCTTTGATATATACTAGTGAAAACAAATAAATTATAAGAGCATACTTTTTCAAGAAATCAACACAAATTCACAGTTGATGCAACATTGCTTTTATTGGGGGTTAGGAACATATGACAAAGTCACGTAAAATGTCAACAAAGTCACACTTTATGCTTGGCTGCTCTTTACAAAAAATCCCTGTTTATTTATGAACTCATTTAATAAGAACTGTAAGAGATGTCGCCAGCAATTATCATGTTGAAAACAGGACGGCCAGAGCCATGAGAAGATCTATGTCTGACAATGCTAGCAAGCTAAGTGGAAATTTACCATAGTCAAATATCAGATACTTTCACACATTTAGATGTTTGTCCATAAGTAGACCCAGCTTAGCTGACTCCTTTGGGACAGAATTGTGTCTTGAACCTCTGTTATTCAGCTGACCACATTATTAATCATTACTAAATGCCAGTCACATGCAAAGGGGATGGATAAGAAGAATGAGATTTGCTCAATTTTAGCTTTTTATGGCTGAAGTATTTTTGAGTCAGTTACATGGATACGTGAGGATTATAATAGGAAATGACTGAATATTTTTAAAAACATAAGTACTATGGAAACAGTCATGTATAAACATTTGTGCAGAAGCACGTACAAACATATACTGTGCATAAAGTTGGTTAAGAAGATGCTCATTAGATATGATTTATGAAGGTGAACTAAGAATTTGAAATAACTTAAAAACACCATTGAAGACATTATACACATAAAACTTTGGACATTATGCATTCTTTTGGGGATGAACTACTGACAACTTCTGGACTTCACTGCTAGCTATTTTTTACATTGAGATGGGAAACCAAAGCAGTGCAGAACAGAAGCAATCCACTAGGAACAAAACTCCCTGGTCACTACCTATAGACAGACTGTTTCCACTCATCAAATTGAAGTGCATACTTAATTTAGGAAGGGCAGACTAGTGCAAGAGCTACTGATAGTGAACCGGAGGGCCTGGTTTCCATCCCTTACTCTGTCACACCCCAAAGTTCGATCTTCTGTAAGTCACTCTAAATTTATGGCCTTTAGATTTATTGCCTCTATTAAAAAGGGCATTGCAACAAGTGACTTAAACCTCCCCCTTTTTTATTCTCAAGGATTTGGGATTTTATGGAGACAAAAGTGAACAATCTCATCAAAGTCTTGCAAAAAAAAAAAAAAAAGTCTGAAATGCCGATAAACTTCATTCCCCATTTTTTTTCAAATTTCTATCATGAAAATACATTCTATCAACCTCGTGTAATTTTAACCAGAAGATTGAAAAGTTTTAGGTGATTATTAAATGGAATAGCTATTTGTTTGCCATGGAAAAATATCAAGGAATATAAAATGGGGTAATAATTGTGACATTGATTACAATATTGCAACTTAGCACTTTAGATCATGAGCTTTGCGACTGCAATCCTGAATGTGAGCCCTGTATATGGCACTTTGGCAAGTTTTCTTGCCTATAAAATGGGAATAGTAATACCTATTTTGCTAGGCTGCTGTAAGGCTTAAGTGAGTTAATATGTAAAATGCTTAACAGAATTCAATAAATACCAATTATCATTAGGTTAATGGAAAAAATCATGGTTCTCCATATTGACACCAATCTCCCTTACTTACTTTAATGGAAGGGAAATATGATAATAATTCTAAGGAATACCTGGGGTGAGAGACAGGAGGTGACAGTGCAAAGTCTTTTCCAGATATGTATAGAGAGCTGCTGAATGTCTGGGTTTAAGTCAACAAGATGTATATATTCATTTCCTCCTCCAATGACATCCACCTAAAGAACTCCATTTCCTCCTTCCTTTCCATTTATCTAAATCTTTGACACCACTCAAGGTTCATCTCATATTTTCCTCTTTTAGAACTTTCTTCCCTATATAATCCAGTTTTGCCAACTTGATGGCAAACTCCCCTGCACTCATCTTTTGCTTGGTTTTGTTTTTGATCTTACCCTCTACTGACCCTATCTGTTACTTATCTTTGCAAATGTTTCTATAACTTTTCTAACTAGATTTAAACTCTTTAGAAGCAGTGTTTTTTATCTGACAGAATCTAGCTTTCTCAATTAAAAAAAATAATGATCGATTGGTTAGTGTCAAGTGGACCAATGTGGTACTATGATTATTTTATCTTTTGAATAGCCTCACTACTTCATTTTAAAAGTACTTTTTATTCTGTAGGTCACTCTTTTTTTTTTTTTTTTGAGACGGAGTCTCGCTCTGTCGCCCGGCTGGACTGTAGTGGCCGGATCTCAGCTCACTGCAAGCTCCACCTCCCGGGTTTACGCCATTCTCCTGCCTCAGCCTCCCCAGTAGCTGGGACTACAGGCGCCAGCCACCTCGCCCGGCTAGCTTTCTGTATTTTTTAGTAGAGACGGGGTTTCACAGTGTTAGCCAGGATAGTCTCGAACTCCTGACCTCGTGATCCGCCCGTCTCGGCCTCCCAAAGTGCTGGGATTACAGGCTTGAGCCACCGCCCCCGGCCTCTGTAGGTCACTCTTAAGATCCAACCCAGTGTGTGGCTAAAAATCATTCTCCTTGTAGGATTAATTTTGTTTCTTAAAATATCAACACATTTGTGCAATTCGGGATTTTGGAGCAAGTGCAATAATAAGCATATTCATACTAGGAAAAAATGAATGTCACACGAATTTAAGTACAAACAGAGGAATACACACGAGGAAGGGAAAGTTCTTGTCTCATGAAAATCTAGATGTCATTATTGAGTTTTCCTGTTTCTTGAAAAGATTGTCTCTTGTTCTGAGAGTTCTAGTGGCTGAAGCTGCACAATTTGGGGGTGTTGCTTAGCAGAGGAGGTGTCTTCAGGTGATCACTTTCTTTGTTTCAACTTCATAGTTGGTTTGAGAGTCCATCAATATAGCAGTCTCTTCAGTCTTTGTCCTTGCACTGGGGAGACATTCCTGAGGAGGGGGACTATAGGACCAGCTGAAAGGAACATCAACACAACTAAAAAAATAACAGAACATGTCACAGAAAGTTATCACATTGACTCTTTAATAATAATAAATAAATGTAAGGATACTTTGGGGACCATTTTCACTAGAAAAATGCCATTGTTTTACATTGTTCCCCTTGCTAAAGAATCAGTCAGCAATGGCATTGCCTGAGTGTGTGTGATACACCACTCTAATGGCTCTGGGAGAAAATGCTGTGTAAGAAAAGCTTCAGGTTTATCCAACAGGGAACTTGCTGAAATAGGACACATAGGGAAAGAACAAAAGAACACAAGACATTGAGGACACATTCAAATAAATCCAAGGAGTGAAAACAAAGTAAGATAGCTGTGAGTACATAACTGCTTAGGAATGCAGGGCTGAATGAAGTCACTAGAATTGTTAGATGTTGTCAATTCCTTGTATTTGTCTTTGTATTCCCAGTGCCTGGCACAGAACATGGTATGGAAAGAAACAAAATAAAAAAAAAAAAAAAGAAAGAAAGAGGGAAGGAAGGAAGGGAGGGAGGGAGGGAGGGAGGGAAGGAAGGGAGGGAGGGAGGGAGGGAGGGAGGGAAGGAGGGAAGGAGGGAGGGAGGGAGGGAAGAATGAAAAACAAGAACGAAAGAAAGAAAGAAAAAAGAGAAAGAAAGAAGAAAGAAAGAAAGAGGAAGGGGGAAAGGAGAACAAAAAAAGAGAAGGGTGGAGGGAAGGAGGGAAATAAGAAGAAGGTTTTCAAAGTGTGGAAGAGGTTGGGGGACAGATTATGCAGAAAGGAAAAGCATATCCTGGAGCATATTCAATGACTTGGAAGCCAGAGAAAGCAGGCTCACTTAATTCAAGAAGAGATTACACATTCTAAGTGGTTTTAGAAAATAGGGTAGGGCAATTTCCAGGTGGCTTTGAACATGTTAAGATTTAATTTGGGAAGTATGATGTGTTAATGTAACTATTGTAGGCTTCCGAGAGGAATATTAAGATGATTCAAATGAATCAAGTGGAAGGAAAAATGTGAAACTCAAAGGAGTTAATCCAATGGAAAAAAACAAACCATACTGCAAGAAATTAAATGAAGGCAGCCCTAAAGAATATAGTCTTAAAATAGAAAGGCAGGTGCTTGTCGGGGTTTCTTCTATGTTAATGTTAATTGAGAGAAATGGGCTTAGAACTCAGATCAAGAATTTGCTTCTCCCACTGTGTAGCTTTTTTCATTCTTCAGCTGTTCTTTTCTGTTACTGCCCCTTCCTGAAAATGAACTCCAGTCCCTACTGTTTTAGCATCAATGCAAAATATGTTAGTAAATACAGAACGTGGAGGTGGAATCAAATATAACTTTGAAGGACAACTGTTGGAACAAATAAGCTCTGGATTCACTGGTCCTGGAGTTGTTCCTATGCCTCCATACTTTAGAATGACTTCAAAAATTCTTAAAGCTGTAAAAGAATTTACAGCCCAACTAATCCAACCCATGCATTTTAAATATAAGGGTATTTGAGAAGAGCTGTTATTAATGTTTCTCTTTTTTATTTTATAAAAGTTGATATGAATAAAATATACTTTTCAGGTAGACGTTAATTTAACTGAAGACCTTCTCATCAGCCTCTTCATCATGCTTACTCAGCGAAGACGTCTATTAAGTCAGGCACACCAAAAGGGGTACACTATGACACATGACTGCTTTTTGCCCTAACCCCTAACCACTGTGGATATACTGAGGATGTTGGCTCTCTAGATGGCAGGTATAATATGTTTTTCAATCTGCAAAATAACTAAGTGTTAAATGTTAATAGGTATTTTTCTAATTAAGCATGCAATAACTGATCTTGGATGAGTAATTAAATATACATCTTAAGATTTTAGAATGTATTATTTTGTGAACATTGACAGGGATGATGAAGTGCTAAGCTTTTGATACACATTTGTAAAACTCATTTTTTAATAAATTAAAATGTTATATATTAAGGAATAACATTTCACACAATTTTTTGTGGCTCATTTGGATATCTAATAATGGCAAATCCTTGAATACATGAGCAAGTGAAAACTAAACCTTGTATTTCTTTGGTATTAGGAGCTACACATCATGCAAAATGTCTCTTTTCTAATAGGGACTCCATTATTAAAACAAATTTTGAGAAATGGATAGTATAAATATGTGAATGACCATATTCTAGGTGTCTACTATGAGTCAACTGTTCTACAAATCAGCTTTCTTTGGGCTCTATGCCTACTCAATTGCAATGAGTCATATCTCGTATCATCTCGATATAAGCCTCTCTTAGAATCCTTTTTGTCTCCCAAACTTGTAAGCATAAATCAAGACCCTTGTATTGCCTTGCTCAGTCAGGGTCCTTCTGTGACCTGATGGTAATGATTCTCCAAATTTGCAACAAGAGCCTCTTCACCTACTGAGTCAACTACCAGGCTGACCAGCCAACTCGCTGTTGCTCTGCCTGGGCTACTCCTTAATAGGTAGCTCTTCAGGGCTCAGTTCCCTGGAAGGAGGCTCTCCAGTGGGGCTGTCAGTAGACCTTGGACATCATGTCAAGGCGTCAAAAGGGAAGTTGATGTTAGTGCATAAATAACCTAAGGCAGAGTTTCAGTATTCAACATGTGCCATGCAAAACAGTGAAAAACAATAAAAACAATTGCTGATTATTGTTACTGTTTTGATTACTTTGGTTAAATTAAAATTATTATCTCTGCCTAAGGTCATTTCCCTGGCATTCTATTTTGTTATTTCAACAAAGGAAATGAATTTCTTCTTAAAACAAATGAATAACATTATTATCCTAATATTCTCAATTACTTCAAGTTATCTAAAGTCAGGAAAAAGACTAAATCAATCAAGAGTAGCAAATATTTTACAAATTAAGCAAGTGTCCACAATCATAACCCTTTTAGAGATAATTAATTTCCAACCTCTAGGTCACACATATTTATTCTTGCATAAGAACACAGATTATAGAGTCCTCATATTCCTATATTAACTAAAGAATTTTTTTAAAATAAGCTTATTTTAAAAAGATTCTACTAAGGAACCATTTCAATGATGAGAAATGCACAAGAAAAGAAAAGAAAAAAACTCAAGTAGTCAACATGTAAACCAACAGACAACTATATGCACATTAGTATAATTACACATTGCAAATTATATCGGATGTATCTAATATCTAATTTTTTGAAAGCTGATTCCACTTGAGACTTCAATAACAGCATCAACATTTTGCAGGTGGCTCCTTCTGTAGAGTATCCAAAGGGAATTATTCCTCTAATGTGCTTACAACCCTCAAGTAAAAGCTAAAGCTCTCTCTTTAGCTTTTGAACACTAGGAATATTACCTTGATAAAGGAAGGGGGAAAGGTTTCACCATATATAATATTCAGCACGGTTATTTATTCTGTTCCTTCTGTGCCCATGATATTTATTTGCTTCAAGCAATAAGAAACAAACTTCAACAGGAGACTCATTAGAAAATGTGAACGAGGCTACATCTATATTCTGAGGCAGCGATATAAGAAGCTAAGGGTTGATAATTTCTTAGATCAATTGATAATAGAGAAATGTTCAACAGAATGGCAGATTATATATTTGACTGAAGACAGAAAGCCCTACATTAAATTCAGCACTTCTAAAACATATGATTAATTTGTCCTAAAGAGGACACCAGATCAAAGCTCTGCTTTGAGAAATAGGCTTTTGTCCTCATCTTTCTATATGAGTTAATCAATCATCAAATAACCAAAATAAATTTGTGATCTTGGAGAACGAAGCATATTATTCAAGGTGATTGGCTCCATTTTCTTGATTCCTCCTTCAAGATCTTTCTGCTAATTAGTCAGGGTTACTATTGAATTATTTAATTATCTGCACTTTTGTGCAATAAAATATGTTGTCATATCACATACTTTATCATGCTGTTGCAGTTCACACTTAATGATGCCTCTATAGTTAGCAATTTCCTTTGTTCTGCTCAGTAAGTGGTTTTAGAAAGAGGGTGGGCCGGGAAGGTGGAGCCCTGGGGTTTGTAAAATAAAATCATATATTCCTGGTCCACACGCCAAACTTTATGCATTTACATGAATTTCTTCTTAGAAACTCAGTGGCAATTCCATTTGTAATAAGCTAAGAGGCACAGGTCGGTGACTTGGAATGCAACCGCCACCGTGTTACTATACCTTGAACATCTCTCTAGTGCATTTCCACTGCAGTGCAATGGTAAAATGACGATTTAATTTTTTTTTTTTTTCTAATCAGCAAGGAATGCCTTTAACAAGGAAGAAGTAAATTATGATAATTACTCTGAATGGTCGGATCCTTGAGCATTACTAATTAGCATTTATTGCCTGGATTATAGAACAATGCATGTGAAACCGAACTGCGATTGCTCTTTTACGTTGAAGACTTGAAAAGGCAATGGAGCAAAAAGCCAGCATCATCAGTAGTGTAGTCAGTAGTTTACATCTCCTTGATAGGACGCAGAACCCCTCACTTTGGAAACACATAAATATGGTCCTCAGTATTTATGGCCCATTCATTTTTTTTTTTTTTTGTTAGTCACATATTTACATAAGATATCACAGTCATGGTAGACTAATGAGAGAAGCATTTTGGTTATGATGTCATTTTGGGATGATTTTATCAGTTGTGAGAGTTTAACAATAAGGAACATAAAACTTGCTGTTTCATAAAAATGTGAAATTTTCCTGGAGAAATTTTGACTTAAAAATGGAACAAAGAACGCAGTTGGTCGTGAATAAAATTTTACATTCGCTTCCCCACTTTCTCTTAGAAGATCTACAGTTGGGAATAACCGATAAAAGGCAATTGGTTTCTGGCTTAAGAGCCTTTTTCATTAGGAATTTTCAGTCAATTAAAGGCTGAAATTAGAAAAACATTAGACATTAATCAACAGACCAACACCAGTCACATAAATAAATGGCATTCGTATAATTTGGCAGTTGAAATTCTTAAATAATCTGGCAGGTAGAAGGAGAGAAAGAGGAAAAACGAGCCGTTCATCATTCTCACTGCGGTCTCACCGTTTCCCTCCACACCCCATTACAGCGAATGAAGAGAAAGAACATCGTAAAATATAAAGCCAGTACTAAATACAGTCACTAGTCTTCCGATACCGTCCGTGGATTCCCCACCCTGATCCTTTCTAGTTTGAAAGAATAAGTTTGACTAAATCTGTGAGGCGATTAAACAGGCTGGTGATAAAAATTAATTCTGCTGAATGAGCAAATGCATTTGGATTGCAGAGATGCAAATAAGATAATACTTTTCTTTTCCTTTGACATACCAAGAGGATTCGTTTAGAATGTTAAATTTGATTTTATTAGAATATATTAGCAGTGTTTTAATTAATACCAATCAAAAATGTTCTTTCCCTGAGGCTTGATGTGTTCCTCGCTTTCTAAATCATCTGTCTTTTTTTCACCAAAAAGCCCCTCTACCAAATTACCAAAGCCTTTGTTACATTCTTTATAATTTTACTGTATTCAATGGAAAATTATGAGCTGTTTACCTAAAGGTGTCTTGCCTATAATATTAGTTCCCAGGTGCTAGATTTAAACTGAATACTGTTCATTAGTACACATTTTTTTTTTTAAGGTAGACTTGAAAAGAAATATCTTCTGTACTTTTCTTTTGGGGAAAAATGTTGCAAAAAGAGTTTTGGCTGGTTCATATTATTTGGCTTTATTCTCACTAGAGCTTTCTAGAGCTGTTAAATTTCCAACTGCCTTGGTTTTGAGCTGGCATTTCTTTGGAAACAGAGGCAAAAAAGGAATTTTTAAAAAGGAGGTGGGGAGAGAATCTAGTTAAAAATACGGTGAGCCAGTGTGCCCTGTGAACTGAATTGTAACTGTGTGTTCCAAGGAGGTGCTGCATTGCATTTCACTCATTATCCTCTCCTTTTCTCTCAAGCTTCCTGTCCTCTGTGTCCGAAATCTCCAGTTCACTTCTTTCTCTTTTCTTCCCGCAACGCACCCCCACCCCAGTTCCCCGCCTTATTTTTTTTTTTTTTTTTTTTTTATCTGCCAAGCTGGATTTGCACTTTTAAAGATCAGTATCAATAATGCCCTGCTTGTTTCGGTTGCACTCTCCCTTTAAAAGACAGCCCCCTCTAATTGATGCGTCTGGGCTAGTCTAGACTGGTAGTGATTGAACCAACCACCAATTATGTTATTCATTTCACTGAACTTCACTGATGGGCTCGGTGAGGAAGAAGGGGTGTTGAGAAACCTGCCCTTGCACTGAAGCAGTTGCCTGCTGAAATAGAAAATCGGGTGTCGTTATGCACTCTTAAATGCCTGGGTGATCAATTGTATGATAGCAACCTCGGAACATGAGCAATCCACTTGAAAACATGTAAAAACCTGAGAGTGCCTTGAAATACAAACTAAAACACTTGCATTAAATTACTACCCTGTTATCAGTGAAAATCACAGAAGAATTTTATCTGACATGTTTTTATTGATCCATGTATACCTTTTCATAGAGTAAACTGCAGATATATTTTAACTTCAAAAAGCACCAACTGTTTTACAAATGTTTGATATGAATAATGTGGTAATATAGATCCCTAAGTTAAATAGATGCCTCGCTGTAATTTCCAAATACCTATGCATACACATCAGCTAAGATAGGGGAAGTCATTAAACCATCGAATATAAACTAACGATGACTCAACAATCAAATAACTATTTTTTTTGAGGCACATTCAGACTATCAAAGACTGGAAAGTAATATTCAAATATTACTACACAAGATGTTTCAACAAAAGACATGGTGCAATTGCTGCATAGTTCATATTCTCAATTCAATTTTCTCATACAAAATGGTTTCTTGATTGCAATGTGGCATTAATGACTAAAATTGCAATAAACACTTAAAAAAAAAAACCGGCAAAGAACAGTTCCTTAACCTTCAACTGCACATATAAAACAAGGCTACAACCTATATAAAATCTTAAGAAGAAGAAAGCATTTGGATTGGACTGATTTAGGTATTTTTCAAACATAGAAGAGAAATGTTGGCCCAATAATACGAAAATTGTTTAAATGAAATTTTATACCAGAATTTTTCACAACAAAGGAAAGGTAAGTTACTGTTTCTCTTCCCCAACTACAAGACAGACCTAAATCACTGAAATTATTCGGTTATAAAAAGTTACAGCTCAAGAAAACTACAAACTAGGTAATGCTAGCCATTACCTTAAGAAAGGATAATTTTAAATGTACTGTTTGGATGTTATAAAACATTTTTGGACTGAATTTAAGTACTGATAAAATTTTTCTTAGTTTTAAAATGAAAAACAGTATTTGTTACTCCGAAAGAATATGATAATTCTGTTTGCTGTTGTTGTTGCTTTCATTTTACATATTTAGAAGATTTATTTCCAATCTTTATCACCTTTATATCCATAAAGTATAACATTTTGTAAAAGATACCCAGCAAGGAGGTGGTATCCCTTCTTTTATTGTTAAAAAATCTTGCAAATTCATACAAACTTAATTTTTATTAATACTATACATTCTATCCTTTGTGTGGAATTGGAAGAATAGAATTTTAACCTACTAATATTTTAGTCCAAACTATTAGTTTGCCTTTATCTGCGTCTGTATGTTCACTGTCTAGCCATCCATGATACACATGTGTGGGCACTGAATATATAATATATTTACATGCCCATTTTAATTGGACACAATTTTAAGATTAACTGTGGAGTTTGAAAGTTGGAGGCATGGGGCATGCTGGGACTTCAGCTGAGATGTTCTGAGGTCAAGCACCAGGTACTGAGCTGTTCTTGTTACGCTCGTATACTACTGCGTGTTGCTCTCAAGGAACAGACCAGGCAGATGAGTTCCACAAGCCTCAGGCATCAATAACATACATACATGTACATAGCAGCCAACACGCTATTAAAGCAGAATATATACCTACTTTAACAGAAATTCAGGAGCTGCCACTCTCTGGTCACCTGATCCCATCTAACAATGAAAACCTCAGAGGTATACTCAATCACTTCAGACAAACTTTCTTTTCTTTTGTTTTTGCTTTAAAGAATAAAGTTCCACCAAATTTCCAGGATGCAAAAGCACGACTCGCAGCTCCCAAGAGCCTAACCCGTGGATTTAAACGGTAAACATCACAAGTTAGGGTCTCAGGGACTGAGAGGAGCGCAACAATGTTTTCTTTCTTGAGACAAAACAAAGCAAAACAAGAATGACAGGCAATTTCTGTTCGAGGTTCGTAACTAAAATGCAACAAACAGGTGGTATGGTATTTCTTCTCTAAGCTCCTTTCCTTCACAAAATTGAGATTCCATTTAAGCCTAATACATACATACACACATACGCAGTATCTGGGGGCGCATATACAGTTACGCACATACACATACAATCACGAGTATATCAGAGAAAACTCTTTCAAGATTTGGGCAAAATAGTTGACTAAAATGGAAAATAATATGAATAGACTCAGAAATGCCCACGTTTTTAAAACCATAGTCTACAATAAGGATTTCGTGTCTCTTCAAAGCTTTAATTTACGACTAGCACAGATGACTGAAGAGAAAATAGGAGGCATCTCTTTCCCCCAGGGCAAGCATGCCGCATGCAAAAATCATAGAAATTGGGTTTTCAAAGGAGAAGACCAAGAAGTAGGATTCAGAGGCTATAGAAGTGTAAATGTGAAGAGCATTCTGAACTCACCCATTCGAAGCGGAGCGGGCCCGCACAGCCTCCTGTGGCACCATCCCGAGCAAGGGGGGGAAATGAGAGCTCTCAGTGCGCTAGGCTGGGCGAGGTGTTTCAATAGAGGACGGAGAACGGGGGCGGGGAGGGGAGGCGGGGGCAGGAAGCGATACACCAAATCTCGAGACTGTAACTCTGTAGCTTATGCTTTGACGAGAGAAAAAAGGGCAGTTGGGTGGGAGTGGAGGGAGGGGCTGGAACTGATCAAATTTGGAAAATATTCACTTAAAAATTAAAAAAAAAAAAAAAAAAGAGAGAGTATGAAACCTCCCCAGAGCTGCTTTCTGAAAAATTTCTTCCTTCTTTCTTTAGCGTGCACTTTGCCAGTCCTGCAAACGGAGCCTTCGTCTGCATCAGCTGCTTGGCTGAAGTCAAGGCCAAATCACCAAGAGCGAGCACCAGGCTGTCATTTGGTAGACGCGAAGTGGGAAGGGCTGGGTGCGGGCTGGGGAGAGACATTCCCCCCGCACCTCCCGCTGCGGATTCTTTGAAGCCTTTGGCCAATATTTCAGAGGAATCCGAAGCATAATTCCCCTCCATCTTCGCAGACAGCCCCTGGTTCTGTACCTGATAGATTGTCGCTTTCCTCATCAGACTGGAAGTGTGGCTTTCCTGTGCCGCCTCCAAAAATGAAAGGAAAAGGAGAGGAGGCGGATGGGAAGACGACCCTTTTTCAAATATTTCTTCTCCTTTTTCTTTCTGTTTTTCATTTCATTTCTTTCTTCTTCTTGTTCTTCTTTTATTCCAGGCCTGAGCAAGGTAGATGGCTGGCTAGTCAAAGAGAATGACAAAGCAGCCACAGCCAGGAAGACACTGGAGAGGCCTCAACGCACTTAGTAAAAATGCTAAATATTTTTTAGATATTTCCATATGCAACTAAAAACAGTTAGAGCTCCAGACTCTCCCCCTCCCCTCCTTTAAAAATAGAATCATGCTAGCAAGACAGCTAAATTATGTCTCTTTTCCCTCTGTACAGTGTCTGTTTAGCACCCCCCACCCCCCCCCCGCCCCCCCCACCTTCAAGACAACTTTTTTCTCACCTCTGTAGGTTCTTCTCAGGCACAATCCTCCGTTGAGCTCAGGGGCTCTCCTTTTCTTTTCCCTTCCCTTTTCCTTTTCCTCTCAGAAGAGCTAGTCTGTCATCATCACACCTAGCTTCTCTCTCGCTCGCTCAACCTCTCTCCCTTTCTCTTTTACTATTAAAATATAATAATAATAATGGCCCTTTCGACATAGCAGCATGAAGTGGCTGCCTTTGAGAAGCACATTTAATCTTTACTGGCTCCCCTAGGCTTCAGTGAAGAAGGAGAAGGCAAGGGAAAAAAAAGGGAGAGAGAGAAAAAAAGATTGTAAGGGAGGCTGCTGACGGACAGCAGGCATCAGGCACAAATCAGCGACAAGTTGAATTTTCCTAGACCACACTGCCCCCTTTCTTCTCGGCTTGCTCCCTGGGCTCCTGGAAAGCCCGAGTGTCTGGTTACAGGAGGCAACGGGTCTCCTTTTGCCAACCATGGTGCAGATTCCTCGCATGCCTGCTTAAATCTCTGGCAGAATAAGAAATCAATATCCCCCTCTAATCACCTTTAGCTCTTCGATGGCTTCCCCCCTTTTCTGAGAATCCACTTGGCTCTCCTCGCCGCTCCCCCGCCCTGCCGGTCTCCTACATACAAAGCTTGCAGCCCTGTCATTTCTCACTTCCTTCCATATCTTGGAGACAAGCCTCTCTTCTAATATCCTCTCGCGCTTGCTCCCTCTCTCTGTTGTAGTGTGTTTCATCCCTGACTTGCAGTGCTGGATGCACTAAGGCATCTCCCTGACTACTAATGAGGCCAAAAATACATCAGCAGGTCAGGGGGAAGGCCAGACACTGTATTATACAAATACAAAAAATTTCTCAGCCTGCTAGACCTAGAGATCAGGTATCACATTTTCGGAAAGGCAAAACAGGGAGGGAAAGAAGTGAGGAAGGGAGACCACGGTGCAGTTTCTCTGCCTAATTGTTTCACATCCTAGGGGAATTTAAAGCACACATGCATGTATGAGTGCAGGTGATGGATTCTGTGAATCTTCGTGACTTTTCTTTATGGACAGAATGTCAACAATGCCCAAACATTTCTCTGCAATCAGCATTTAGCGGGATAAAAGAGCAATGATTCAGATCTACATTTAAGATACATAGACACTCTGTTCAGGCATGTGATGACTACGGTGCTAAAATTCCCTTTCCTTCCAGTGGCTGGGGTTTGCTCGTTGACTGTATTTGCAATATGTACTAATTTACCATCTATGTGCCCTTGGATTTTGAAATGAACTCGTCAGTCACTGAAGCTCATCCTAACCCTTTGCTTTCACTGCAGACATTTTCCTTATTCCTGAAGCATGTTTTTCCTCTTCACATGTCCGACAGACACATATACACTTCATCGATCAGCCTCAAGTCCCCCAAAAATGACAAGTAATATTTCAGATGACAAAAAAAAGAGGCACAAGAAAAAAGGAAGACATCCTAAGTTGATTGGGGGAGCATCTCCTATCATTTCTGTTGGCACTCATTTTTAAAGCTCTGCTATGCATTGATCCTTTAAAGCATGGATCTGCCGAAAATTAGGGTCTCTACCTATCTGTATACACAGTGGGTATGTTGCCATTCTAACCCAATTTTTCTGGCTAGAATCATGCAGACAACAGGTAGTGTGGTGTTAAATATAATGTCAGATTCTGTAAATAGCAAGGAAAGGGAGAAAGGTATCTGAGGATGCAGGTTTCCTCTAAGTCAATGTTTTTAAAAGATAGTTTCTTTGTGCTCAACTCAGACATAATTGTGCTTTGTCTCTGACTGTGAGACCTGCAGAAGCATATCTAGATGCCAAGGAAAAGGAGAAGAAAATGCACAAATAAGAAGATACAGAGAGAGGAAGAAGGGAGAGGAGAGAAGTAGAGAGGAAAGGCGAGGAGCGCGTAACAGTTAAAGGCAAAAAGAAAGTGTTGGATTTTTTTAATACTTTTTTTTCTTTTTGTCATTATTGGGAAGGAGAAAGAGGTGGTTGCCAGGAGTTGGTGACTAGGTTAGAATCTTTTTCAGATTTGGCTAACAGGGTGTTTTCACTAGACTGATGGAGAAAAAAGAAACACGCTAGAATAATCATGAAGGGTGGAGCTGTTAAAAAAAAAAAAATCTTTGACTCACTGGGTGCCTCCCTGTACACCAAAATGAATCATTCCTAACCAGAATCATCAATTGTCTTAGAGTACTTCTATATGAAGACCAGATTATGGGAATCATGTCATTGAACCCATTTTCAAAGGGAAAGGTAAATAGAGGACGCGATTCCCCGAGACTCTTTTAAACCTCTCTATATTTGCAACAATAGTTCAGCATGATTTTCACATAATAAGCTAATTTGCCCTTGCCTGTATTCACTCTGCTTACAAAGATATACAAATATATAGCTTATGAAAGTTTTGCTATGAACACATCATTTTCTCTATACAACTCAGCGATGTCTTTGGAGGATACTTATTTCAAGCAGTTAACACCTGACCCCAATTTCTGTGGGTAATTAGTGAGCTAGATAACCACACAAAGTGGGTAATTATTTAGTACCCAAGGGTACGCTAGAAGTGGGTAGTGGCTTTGTTAACAAAAGCACATCTCTAATTATTGTATCTATGATGGGTGTTTTAAAAATACCAGTTACTATATCAAGTGAACCATGATAAATAAGTGAACTAGTTTGCTGTCCTTAGCATATACATACGTATCTTCTATCATGGTTAATAATATTTACCTCTCTTGTATGGAGTGTTGTGAAGATTAATTAGTTAACATCTGTAAGACTCTCAGAAGATGAAATATTGCTAGAGGCCTTTTAAATACAGTATTATTATTGTTATTATTACCTTGGCTAAAATTCCCAGGAAGGGAGAAATGGAGAGGGTAAATGTTATTGTCTGGTCTACGTCTAAGTTTGCAAATACGCTGAGATCACAAACATAATGAGTTTGATTATGGGGAGTAGTTTCCTACCTGACAGAGTCTAACCCACGCTGTAATAGAAAAGGCAGAAGATATTTCATGGACAGCTGGCTCTGGTTGGATCTGAGGAACTGGGATAGAAGTGGAGGGGAAAGGGAGGAGCAGGAAGAAGGAGTCACTGATGGACTGGGAGGAAGCCGAATCTGCTGGACCACACCCTCCTTCCAAAGTCTTTCTATCCTTCTCTTTCACGAGCAGCAAATAAGCACAAAAACCCCCAAAGAAGATATCTATGCAAGTCCTGGGACAAATTCAGCGTAATGACAATCTATCTGCCAGTTACATAGCATTTCTTCTGGAGGAGAACCATCAGCACAAATTATTATAACAAATGCACATACATTTTAAAATATTACAGTGTTGAGAATAGGCACACACAGATCAACCTCAGATAACTTTAACCCAGGTTATGAGCAGCAATGAAGAAGCAACTTTTAAATTGCTTTTATGAATCACTCTCAGGGGGAGAAGAGGGTATTATTAATTTTTGCTAAGAAAGAAAGAAAATAAAAAAGAAAGGAAAGAAAAAAAAAAAAAAAGGAAAAGAAAACCCCATGCTTTCAGGGACCTAATTCTGGAGAACAACCAAGCCTTGAAAACAAACAACAACAAAAACTTACTGCTGCTTTCCCTGTAAATGCCCATCTCCTTGAGCTGGCTGTGTGGCTCTGGCTGAGGCAGGACAGACAGAGGCCTCTTGGAATCCAAATCTTCAAGTAGGCTCACCACATTTTTTCTTTCAAAGCAAGGTTGTCCTGGGGATTAACCCTAGGAGTCTGGGAGATGCAAGCATGTGGGGAGGGTGAAGAAAAAGATGCAAAGATGTTGTATTCAGTCCAGTTGACGGCTTCCAGGGAATAGAAAAAGGAAAGGACCCCATGAGCCAGCCAACAGGTACCACTGCCGAAATCTCTGCTGGAGGACGGCCTTTGGAACACGTGCTTGTGCTGTGATTGGAGGTCAGTGGTGTGATGAGCACCTTTTAAGAGTTTGGGAGCAGAGGGAAAATTTCTCCAAAAGCCACCCAAGCCAGGCTTCTGACCTGGAGCCCAGTACGTGTCACCCCCTCTCTGAGCTCAGAACTACAAAGGCTGACTGGCATTCTCCAACCCGCCCAGCTCCTTTCAAACCCACAGACTGTGCCAGACTGGCCCCACCTCCCACTGCAGCAAATTCTGTAGCCCTGCTCCATGCTGTGTTGTAAGGAGCCAGATTTCCGTTTTAATTGTCCTACCTGGCCGTCCCCTCTGCCACTACCCCTGGCTCTTGGTTCCTGGCATGGTTTCAAAGGCCCAATCAATGGCTTTCCCTCCCCCATTGGAATCTTAAACACTGCTAGTTCTCCCTTCTCCAAATTTTATCTCTTTCAAACTTAAATGTTTTTATGTCTTGTACTTTCTTTCATATCTGGCCACCACCACCTCGTTTCTTTGGACCCTCTCATTCTCTTGTTTGACACTTTTTTTGCCATGTCCTGTCTCATATTAGGACTGAAAACCCAAACCAAAAGTCAGCTGCTAGCATCTTTCCCTTCTCCTCCCCCACGCTATGTTTAATGTATCTGACAATCCAATGCATCTCAAGGCATGTCCTAAACTCTCGCCTAAAAAGAGTTGAAGCCAGCAGACAGCAGGTGTGTATGTGTGTGTTAGATAACCTAACTATGTGAATGTAGCAGGAAAGAGCCTGATGCACATGGGTGGAAGGAAGAACAGAAGAAAGGAATCTGGTATACTTGAAAATATTTAGGGTAAAACCAATGAAAGCTAATTGTGGCAAGAACTTACAGAGAAAATACCACACACAAACACACAGGCACACACACACACACACACACACACATATAGCTTATATCAAGCATCCATGCTGAGCAGTTAAATCATGATACCCTAAGATTATCTGATTATCTGAAAAAGTATTTACCATACTGTGAATGGGACAGGCAGGGCCACATGGTTCTGCAGCTGAAAGCTAAATACAAAAGCCTTCTAGAATGGATTGGAAGAGGATGGCAAACTCCTATGAATCATCTGCCTCCCTCCACCCTTGTCTGGGCTTAGGGCTTAAGAACTGTTATGGCACCTCTCTTTTATTCCCATCATGATTTTAAGCTTATTATTGCTATTCATTCTTTAAAATATTTGTGCCCTTAACCTTACTCCTTAGATATTCATGGCTTTCATGTTGCAAGTCCGTTCTCTGTGATACCCCTAACACCTATCATTGAAGGTCTTCTCTGTGTCAGACACAGGTAACTAATATCTCATTTAGTCCCCAAAACAGCCTTTAAAAGGTATCATCAGTGTTTTACAGATGCAGAAAATAAGGTTTGAAATAGTTCGAATTGCCCAGCTCATGGGTAGCACTGCTAGGATTTGAACCCAGGGCTAATTCATGGTCTTTCCTTTGCATCAATATACTCTTTGACTCCTGTCCTAGCATAAATGACACTTTCTGCAGTTAGTCCCCTCAAACTAGTTTAGTTTCTTCTCCTATGCATTTTCCATAGCACCCTATACTTACACTATCTTAGCATTCATTCATTCTTTTTATTTTGCTGATTTTTATCTAGTTCATAATTACTGACTACTTAACTCTATGTCGGGCACTGTGCTGGACAGCAAAATTTCCTTAGCCAGAGGCCAGGAAGTGATGCTGCAGTGCTGGCATCATCTGTGTACTATGCTACTCCATCTCCCAACCCTAAGATCACAAAGACAGAGGCTGTGACAGGGTCTCCCTGTAACCCCAGTACACGGCACAGCACCTGTTACACAGCAGGAGCTCAGCAAATCATTTCAGAATAAATTTTTATGCTAAGATGGCTTTGATTGTAACATTTTGAGAGAGCAATATTCACGCCTAAATAGCCCTTAAAATGCTTAATAAAATGCCACATAAACATGGCATTTAATAAATGGTAGATTGAAACCTTATTTTCTAAGACTGTACTCTGGCTGAGGTCCCACTTATAGTCACATTTGTGTTTCTGAAAACTAGAAAATTGCTCTGTTTAATTCATCCTATACGTTCTGAAGTCAGGCTGTTTCTGTTTGAAGCCAGTCAAGCTCTGTCTGAAATCTCTCCAATCAGTAGAGTAGGAGGTCACGTCAAGTGATAAACTGTCCAGGGTGATGTGGCTGTGAAGAACTATTTTGGGCTACATGTGAGGAGGGAGAGCTCTTACACTTTAGAGTGTGTGGCTAAATCCAGATCTGAGATAAGCAACACAGCTCAGGGTGCCCTCATTTCAGAAAAAGAAGTTGAGAAGATAGAAATGGTTCATGACCATATGACCTAAATGACTCTAGGGTTTCATACTGTATATTCTGAAGAAAGATTAGGCAATTCTTTATTTTGCCTAAGGAAAGAATATTTAAGTACATATAATGGCTACCCTTGGCAGACTAGCTTCTATTCTATTCTTTATCTGAGCAGTTCTTGTCTCTGAATAGAGTTAAGCAGGGGAATATATGGACTCCATTCTGTTTTCCACTAGCGTTGACTGACTTTGGTTACAAATATGTTACTATCTGTACTAGACTGGGATAATATTCATTATGTTAACCTAGAACACAGTTTCTAAAACTGTATCCTTTGGGGCATTCCTGGCATTTCCCAAGGCAAAACTGGATGGGTACACATCATTCTACTCTAAAGGTACTTAAGATAAAGACTATCTAAATTCCCTCAGCAAGACTCTTTCACTAACTGGCAAAAATATTCCTCTTCCTATGATAATACTCATCATAGGAAGAGGAAGAGGAGGCTCTAGACCAGTAGGGGGCAGTGTTTGGTACAGGCACTCTATAGCTCAAGTGGTCTCAAAGGGAATCATCTGGCAGATTTTGTACCCGAAAATCCACATCATTTCCAAGTGTCAGGCTAAGTAGAGTCAGGAAAAATACTTGGATTTTTGCCTAGTTAAAAAACTGCTTTCATTAGTATCTTAGGGGAAAAATGAATGCTGAGCTAAACCTTCAGTATATATTTAGTGATATTTATTGATATAAATATAAAAAATAATTCTGTTGCCTCCTTGTACCTCACTGGTTGAGTTTCAGAGGACTTTTCCTGGCTTCCGTCCTAATTCCATAGACAAGCTGGTGCTTATCTGATGGGCCCAGGTGGTTTGTGAAGCTCTCTGGAAGGTAATCTATGGCCTATTGATTGCATTGGGGCCCAACTCTACCAATTTGTAGGAAGTACATTTTAGCAGCCTTTGGGTTTTAGGAAGGTGAGGTAGAAAAGCTTCTGTCTAACAATAGGTAAACAGAGAGAGAAAGAGAGACAGAGGGAAAGAGAGACAGAGGAAAAGAGAGACCATTCCCCTCCCTAAGGTGAGATGCCTATTACCTATGCACTAAGTGGATTGAATCTGACATTATAAAAGTCATTATTCTTGGCTGGAGGATATCATCTAAGAGCCAAATGCTATTTTAGTCTAGGTTCCCTGCCATTCAGTCATTAGGTTTAGGCTGGCAAGCAAAGAGGGATATTTTTCACCCCTGGGACTTTTGAAGATTGCGATTGTAAGGCCAAGAACCTAGAGATGATATTCAAGCAGGCATACAGACCAGGGATTTGGTCTGGAGTTGTCTGTATTGTTTTGAAACTGCTGCAGATAGCCTGGCAGTTGGGAGGGAAAGAAAAGAGGTGGAGGAAGAGTAAAGAGATATCTTATTGATGCCTAGGAACCACGGCATTAATAGGACTCGATTTGAGACTGTTCTCCTCTCAAATAGGGTCTTATTGATGCCATGGTTTCTAGGGATGTCTTTGCTGACCAAATTAATGCTCTTTTGAAGATAGGGCTCCTTTTGTAGTACTCATAACCTCTGGATCTCTAAGCATTTTCCAATACATAGGCAAGAAGTAGCTAGGGCAATGACTCACCACTAAGTAGAATTAGATTGTCTTGGGTTGGTGCAAAAGTTATTGTGGTTTTTGCGATAAATTTTAATGGCAAAAACCACAATTAATTTTGCATCAAACCTAATAATTCAGATTTCAGGGTTTCCAGTCATACTCCCAATATTGCTGTTCAAGTTTTTATTAATGTTCAAAAAGTCAAGACACACTTCTTTACTTTCAAACTTCAGATTTTTACATTTTTTTAAGCTACTAAGATTCTAAAGGTTAGGAGAACGAAAGGGAGAAGCAAATATTTTCATATCATGATTCCTGTTTCATAGTTGGGAACTGAGGCAATTAATGACTAAATACTTCTCCTAAGAAGGTTGTTACAGCACCAAGAATAGAATCTAGGTCTTTCATTCAATCTAGCTGTTATGCGGAAAAATGAGCTAATATGTATGAACTGCCTCAAAATCATTCAAAGAGTGGGTTTGTGTAAATCTGAGGTGTCGTTAATAATCATACCCTGTGCATCTTGGTTCCCCCATAATTAACTGATGACAGCACAGTAAGGAAGAGCTTCAACAAGATGCGATTAGTTTACTTGAGCATTTGTAAAATAGATAAGCGTGTCAAAAGTGCTGAGTGTGCAGAAATAAAATTAAAGGAATATAGAAACATATTTTGAGACATATTTTTCGGTCCAAGGTGCAGCGGCAGTATCAGAATTCCCAGTGAGATTAAAACAGAGAGTATGTAATCCCAGCACTTTGGGAGGTTGAGGCAGGCGGATAACGAGGTCAGGAGATCGAGACCATCCCAGCTAACACGGTGAAACCCCTTTTCTACTAAAAATACAAAAATAAATTAGCCAGGCGCAGTGGCGGGCACCTGTAGTCCCAGCTACTTGGGAGGCTGAGGCAAGAGAATGGCATGAACCTGGGAGGCGGAGCTTGCAGTGAGCTGAGATCACGCCACTGCACTCCAGCCTGAGAGACAGAGCAAGACTTCGTCTCAAAAAAAAAAAAAAAGCAATGAGTAGGGAGCACCCTGGAGAAGCCAAGAAATATTTTAAAGGTGGAAACTGCTACCTCAGAGACTTTAAATTCGGCACATTCTACACTTCTCAAGGAGTCTCCATGCCACAAATAGCAGTGACATGAATACCACAGGAACTATGTCGAAGGGAGCCAACTCACCTTCTGGGGTCTGCTGCTTTCCCCTTTATGAAGGCCCATTGCACGTTCCAATCCAGGCCAGCACTGAGCAAACCAACTACCGTTTGCAAACAACCTGCACTCCAAAATCTGGGGGAGGTAGGTAAATATTTTTCACATTCTTAAGTCTTTATTTTTTGTCTTAATTTTTATTTTGAGTCAGAATCTTGTTCTGTTACCCAGGTTGGAGTGCAGTGGCATGATCATGGCTCAATGCAGCCTCAAACTCCCTGGCTCATGCAATCCGCCTGTCTCAGTCTGCCAAGTAGCTGGAACTATAGGTATGTACCACCATGCTCAGCGAATGCTTTTATGTTTTGTAGAGATAGGGTCTCACTACTTTGCCCAGGCTGGTCTTAAACCCCTGGCCTTAAACTATCCTAGATCTTGGCCCCCTAATGTGCTGGGATTACCAGTGTGAGCCACCGTACCCACTCAGCCAAGCTTTTAAACATTCACTGTGATGTTATGACTACCTAGCCCAGTTTTGGACTGTTTGATTTACAGGCTCATGGGTCTATACGCTTAACTGTGCATGATACTTACACGTACTGAATGAGGACATATATTCATTTTGATTCAACTAATACCACTATGTATGCTGCATAATAGGTGCTTTACAAATGATTGTTTATTCTGCACTCTTCTGGAAATTTAATATAATCTAGGTTGTAGCATTATGAAGCACAGACCAATCAACAGATTGAACTCACACAAGGAATCTTTAATTAATGATTTTCCTTTCCTGTCATGAGTTGAATGACCCAAAATCCACATCTTATAATTTATGGAAAAGTAAGAAAAGTCCAAAGGTAAGAAAGGAAAAAGCATACTTTGAAAATAAAAAGAAAATCTGGTTGGTGTTTAGATTTGTTTAGAATGTGAACAGTGATTTGGGTGCTTCTAATAAATAGTTAGGAATCTACCTGTCAATGTATTTTAACGTTATTTTTATTCCTTTTAGAGATGAGGTCTCACTCTGCCCAGGTTTGAGTGCAGTGGCGTGATCCCAGCTCACTGCAGCCTCAAACTCCTGGGCTCAAGTGATCCTCCTGCCTCAGTCTCCTAAGTAGCTGGGACTACAGGTGAGCACCATCTTGTCTGTCTCTTAATGCATTTTTAAAAACAAAGTGAACAGATAAAACAGATCAGAGAACCAAACCAGGGGAGGAAATAACTGATGACCAGCATGTTCACCCCAATTACTCTACATATGCATATATATCTTGGGTCCCAATGCCTTGCTTTCCACAGTGCAGTAAGAATTATTTGAAGTCCGGTAAATTAGCCTCATTAAGGAAATTCATGAAGAACTGATGAGGTAGCTAAAGACTGGCGGTGGGCATGGACGAGAGGGAAGAATTTGACCTTTTATTTCTCTTCCGTTAAAAACAGGGAGTGTTTGAGAGGCTGAGGCACGTGGATCACCTGAGGTCAGGAGTTCAAGACCAGCCTGGCCAACATGGCAATACCCCGTCTCTACTAAAAAACACAAAAATTAGCTGGGTGCGATGTCAGATGCCTGTAATCCCACCTACTTGGGAGGCTGAGGCAAGAGAATTGCTTGAACTTGGGAGGCGGAGGTTGCAGTGAGCTGAGATTACACCATTGCACTCGAGCCTGGAAGACAGAGCAAGATTCTGTCTCAAAACAAAACAAAACAAAACAAAACAAAAACAATAACCAAAAAAAAAAAAAAAAAAAAACGGAGCGCTTACCCTAGAAAATATCAATGCATAAAAATGAACTTCTCTGTCCTTTAAATAAAGCGGACAGAGGAATAAAAGCAGAAGAATTATTACATGATCTGCTCAGTCTTCTTTGTCTCCTTTCAGTGATCTCAGTCTCCCCTTTCTCAGCACCCCATCAGCACTGTAAGCACACCATGCACAGGAAATGTTGCACTACGATTGTAATTAAGACATGGAGAGATATATCTCCCTGTGTCTCTAGCCTATTACAGAATGACTGGCACACAGTAAGCTCTCAGTAAATGTGGAATATAAAATGAGTTAGGTCAATGTGAAGATAAAATTTAAGAGCTATAAGATGAAGTGCAAGCACAACCATGTCCAAAATAAGGAAAAGTGAGAGCTCAATTAGATCCAGATTCTGGGCTGGGTCTAATGGGACAGGAAGGGGTAAAGAAGAGTGTTCTGCATGAATCCTCCATCCTTCGTGAAGATGCTAAAGTCCTGCCACTGAGTTATACACACAGAGTTGGAATCTGGCCCTGGGGAAAACCAAAGGCTGACATATCCTTGTCTGGTCTGCTTACTTCAACTTCATTTTCTATTTCTGGCGATAGTGGTCCCAAGACACATGACCCAATGGAAGGAATATAGAACTGCAAGTTAAGAGACATAGGTTCTCCACTTAGCTTTGTCACAGTGACCTTGGACAAGACATTTCACCTCTCAGATCCTTAGCTCCCTCAACTATAAAATGAGAGGATTACACTAGACGAACTCTCAAGTTCCCTCCAGAAAAATTCTAGAATTGCATAGTTCCTCTCTCTGTCTAGATTCCATTCTCTTACAAGAATATTTTCTTAACAGCTATGATTTAGATGGAATTTGGATTTAGAAAATAAATAGAGCATCTTAGCTGATGTTGAAAAAAAATTACAGTCTGAATATACACAATGGGAGAAGAAAGATACGAAGAGTCTCAGTATGGTGAAATTCATCATAGCAGATCGGGTCATGAAAAGGGGATTCCCATTTAGCTATCTACACATCTCTTTATGCTTGAATGGAACAAAGAAAATTCGACAAGGTTTCTGGGCAACAAGAAAGCATGTTGTTGTGAAGGGACGAGAATTATTCATCCCATTTCACAGAAAGGAAAACTGAAGCCCAGAAAAGATAGATAACTCATTCAAGACCACACTGTGATGGTGAAGCCAACTTCCCACCCAATTATGTTGTCTGAATTCATCAACAAAGAAATCACCACTGCTCCCAGTGATCATGGTGCCACAGTCCAATAAAACTGGGCAACCCCAGAGCCAGCTTCACTCTCACGATCTCTGCTGCAATCAGACCTGCTCAAAATTTCTGTAATGTATATTGCTAGAGAAAGTAACTGCATAAATGACCCAGAGAGGCTCCTTAGAAGATTTCCTGTGGTCAAGATGCTTTCACTGGCCTTGGGTCAAGAAATCTGGTTTCCATTCCATTGTCTGTCACTTGAGGCTCTTGCATATTAATTTCCTTCTCTAGTAATCAAAAAACTTTTGAGAGAAACTTATAAAATATAAAATGATCCCAGATCAATACATATGAAATATTATTAGAAGAGTTTTGTCTGGTGTTGCCAATTATCTGAAGAAATTATTCTTATCTACTTTTTAAATCACGCAAAGATGCACATGCACATATATAAATAATATATATAATTTCTATTTAAATGTTTATAAGTGTATATACACACATGTAGACACAGTTCTCATAAAAATTATAGATGTATGTGTACGTATATATGTGTATGTGTACGTATGTATAATGTGTGTGTGTATATATATGTCTATATGATAAGTATGTATATTTCTTCCAGTCTAACTGGGAAATCTGTTTCAAAATCAACTGCTGCTCTCTCTTCGGACGTGATATATAGCCAAACAAGCCATTCTCGATTAACACTGCTCCCTCCTGGGGAAAGTCACAGAATAACTTTATTGATTTCTCTTTACCCTTCTCCACAGTTCTCTGCTGAAATGTTGTCTTAACTCTTCAATGCAAAAGCAAAAGGAAATGAAAATGAAAATGAAGAGAGCTTTGCTTTATTAGGGCCATGTTAATTATATTTTTCTTACTTCCTAAACAAAATTTTCTTCAAAGAACAGGATATCCATGAAGGATATCTATATGGTAAAGAAGAGAGAGGATGACATGATTCCTATGGTTTCTAGACAGCAGATTTCTTTACACTGAAACCTGTGCTTTACCCACAATGCTGGACTCAGAACTACACGAACCTAAGCGGATTCTCTTATGATTTGGCCAGCCATCTTTGAGAACCGCTAAGACATTTTGGCAAACAGTCCTTCCACTGTTTTCCAACACATCAGAATATAAAGAAAGTTTGTTTTTTGTCAGTTTTTTCTACCTCAAAAGATGTCAGGCATGATTCAGTTTTTGCCTTTTCTTTCTCTTTTTCTTTTCTTTTTTCTTTTCTTCTACAGAAAATTCTTTACTTTCACAGTTTCAGGATCACTGATACAATTTAGGAGTTTCTCCCATGCAATTGAGAAATGCAAAAGGGAGGTTCTACAGGCAGGATCTTTTCTGCCTGGAGCTTTTAAGATCACTGAGGAAAAATAACTCAGATCCTCACTCTTTCTCTCCTCCCAGCTTCTGAGCTGCCCTGCGGGCTCAGTTCTCACTGTGGGTAGGTATGGGTCAGTGTAGTGGAAAGAAAGCAGAGAAGGGGACACTGGAGTGGCTTAAAGTAAAAGCTCTAAAACACCTTTTCCATTTCCTTTTCCTTATTCCCCCACAGATTGAGTTCTACTTACTCTAATAACAGAGTTCATAAAAGATCACTAGAATTTCTATTTCTTTCAGTTCCCTTTTTTAGTATCCACAGGTTTTTTTTTTTTTTTTTTTTGTAAAGGGAAAGAAAAGTTAGACTTATTTACAACACAATGACAATCTCTGATTCTTCACTTTAAGCTAATAAAGACGCCTAGTGAAATAAACGGATTGTGTTATTTAAAATTGAAAGCTTATGTGAACCACCACTCAGAAACACGCTTAAAAAATACAGAAAGAAAATGAAAACCCTGTGACTACATAAGATTATTCTGATGCCAAATGCTGAGTGTACAATTAAGTAGAGTAAGTGTTAATAATATGACAAATACCTACTTCCATTGTACAAACGAAATACACTCAAAACTGTAAAGGACAGTGGCACTGTATGCTGCCCTAAGGTTTACAACCACACAGCTTTTTTTTTCATGAATTTGTAAGCTTTGTTTTAATTAAATGCCATTTACTTGTAACTAGCCAGTGTATCCTTTTTTAAAATTTTGTTGTTTCTCTGCACAATTTGAACCAACTTTGGAAAAGGTGTGGGTAAAAGTGGGTAGAAAAGGATGGTAAGAATTGGGTCTTCTTGTTGAAATCAAGTTTTCTTCTGTGTTGTGCAGCCTGAATAATGGGGGAAATCTGTCCTAATATCTTGCTGTATCTTTCCTAACTCACTCCTTTTACAGGGCCTCAGCAGAGGAATTGCATAACAATGTAATTTGTATCCTGGTTAAATAGGAAGGTCTCTGAAGCACATGTCCAGGAACGTTCTGCTTCATGGCAGAGGAGCCAAGATTGTACCTTGTAAGAAAAGGCACTGTTTCCTTAGGCAATGTAGGTTCTTTGTTGGAACCCAAGAGCGCTCCAGTGGCAGGCATGCTTTTGACTCTGGATAAATGGAACTGCCAGAGGCTCGTTCTATCCATCCTGTGTAGAGCACACACTCAGATTCTCGGATCTCACAGAAATGTGCTTCCCGGCCCTCTATAGGCAACACAGTCACCACAATTTGAAGCTATTATGTAAGAAAGGCCAAAATTTAACTTCCATTAGCTTTATTCAGCAAGTTTTTATAAGGCAGATCTCATATGGACTATGCTTTGCCTAAGGACGGTGTTAGATGGGAAGAAAAAAGTGGTGGTATCCTTTCTCCTCTTCCTTTCTTCCCAGCTCCTACTATTCATGGAATTTCCCTTGATTTCAAGTGGCTACTCACCAAAATCCTCAACTGAAAACAGCTTCCAAGGGGTCATGTACTTATTCAATTCTCTTCTCGCTTCTCTCCAAACACAACATCATCTGACCAAGGTTTGCATGCATAAGCATTGCTAATTAACAGTAAGTCTCCACAATGTCCTCCTCTCAGTAAGTTTGACACACAGACCACAGCAAAGCTGTATGTACTGCCTAAAAGTGGGAAAGATCCTCATGTTGATTTCTGAACCGTAAAAGGCAGGGATACGTTTTGGACTTCTTGTCCCTTACTGTGAACAGACCTAAGAGTACTTACTTTATTTTTTAGAAAGAACCCAGAGCTGCTGATGCCTGAGGGAGTCATTCTAACAGAGACCAGAATATCGAGAGAGAAAATTGATCCAGCTCTCTTGTCTGGTGCTTATAAAACATGAAAGTATCACCCTCGCCATGACAGACCACAGGGAATGATCAATGTGAATTGTTAAGTCCTCTTCTCAGTGATGCTTGCAAACAATTTCCCTGGGGGAAGCAACAAGTTCCTGACCACAGTGTTGTACACAAATAAATAAACAAAATGCTATTACTTTTTGTTCTTCACATTGGGAAGAGTTCAGAAACATCTTGTTTCAATTGATGGGCTGGAATTACAGAAAAACTTTAATTTTGTCTTTCCTTGCTAGTTCTGTGCCTGAGATGTATTGGTAAAATGGAACATGAGTCACATTTCTAATTGGGAAAAGCCTGGTAATCATGGGCAACCCAGATCTGGGTGACTTACAGAGTATTTTTGTGTTGAGAGAGAAAAGACACTAAAAGTAGAAGTTTCTTAGTTAGCAGCAGCAGAGAGGCTATAAGATTGAATCTGGTGTTTCACATGGCCTGTATCATGGTATAATGAGAAGGAATGTGTCTTGCACAAATTAGCCTATTAGACCTTTCTAATCAGGACCAATATGTGACATATACAGAGGCAAGATCAGCTGTAAGGAAGGATTCACTCCTTTACCACCAAGCCATGGAGATTGCCTTGGTCTCTGGATTTCCCTTACGTTATTTGAGTAGGAACTCAGGCACCAGTGATGCCCCCAATTAATCATAACCATAATGGTAGCATCCAATACCATTTAAAAAAAGGTCAGGGTTGTAGACAAAAGACTGATGTAGACCAGTGGGGAAGACAAGAGGGAGCTATGCAGCCTACTTTGAGAGCAAAGTCTGGTTTGGATCTTCTCTGCTACTTCTGTACATTTCATGCTAGAGGCAGAACAAGTATCCAGGGAACACTTTGGAACTTTCCTAAATTTACAGAGGGGCCTGTAACATTCAATTAGAGGGAACACAGAATGTTCTACTCTAACAAAATTTATAGGTAGTATAGGAAATTCCATCAAGTGTCTTGTGGAAAACTGAATGCATAAAAGTAAAACTGAGACCAAGGATGTAGATAATGGGATCATTCAATATAGATTTCAAACCAAAGTCCACTGCTTAATAACTGTGAACTTGGGCAGAGTACTTAACCTTACTGAACATCAGATTCTTTATTTGTAAAATGGGGACCGTAATCTCTTCTTTGCCCAATTATTTGGGGGATTAATGAGGGAATGAATATAAATTATTTATCACAAGGTCTGGTATATAGTAAGCACTTCACAATGTTTTTTTCCTCCCTTTATTGATGAATGCTTTCCAGATTTCTACTTGGCCTCTTCTCTTTGAGTTTATAGAATACTAATTTTCTGTACTTTCTGGCAAATCTATTCAATCTAACAGTTTTTAAAATTTATTATAATGTGAGACATAGAAGGAATATGAAGAATAAATAATGCATGCCATTTTTGTAAATGATACTCATAATCTACCAAGAAAGCTAGAAACATGCTGGGTCACTATACATTACACAATGCTAAGCGAAATAATTTGGTTATTTAAACATTTGGGAGAAGGGGTAGTCTAATTATATGCCAGGCACCATACAAGGTGGCAAAGACCCAAAGATGTATAAGATGCAATTATTGAACTCCAGGGCCCTTAATTTTTTTTTCTTTTCTTTTTTTGGAGACAGCTCACTGCAACCTCTGCTTCCCCGGTTCAAGAGATTCTCCTGCCTCAGCCTCCTGAGTAGCTGGGATTATAGGCAACCACCACAATGCCCAGCTAATTTTTGTATATTTAGTAGAGACGAGGTTTTACCGTGTTGGCCAGGCTGGTCTTGAACTCCCGATCTCAGGTAATCCACTTGCCATGGCCTCCCAAAATGCAAGGATTACAGGCATGAGCCACCATGCCCGGCCTAGGCCCTTAATTTAGTACAGGAAGAGACACGTGAACAAACTTCAACAGAAGATAGACAGAACAAATGATACTGAGTAAAGAAGTAACTCAAAGGACAAGAAATCACTTTGGTTGGAAGTGTCAGGGAAGGTTTCACAGAGGAGAAAATATCTAGGCTAGATATACAAAAATAACTAGGTTAGTAACTTAGATAAAATGGACAAATTCATTGAAAAATACAACCTACTAAAACTGACACAGATATAACAGAAAATCTAAATAGCACTATGTTTATTAGGGCAATTTAATTCATTATCTAGACCTTTCCACAGAGAAAATTTTAGCTCCAAATGGTATCACTAGTGATTTGAATCAAAATATTCAAGTAAAAAATGACACTAGTCTTATAAAATTCTTCAAAAAATAAGAGGAATAGGGAATACTTGGCAACTTTTTTTTTAAATCAAATCAGGCAAAAAAAAAAAAAAATACATAACAATTACAAACCAATATTCTGCATATGCATAGAGGCGAAAATCCCTAACAAGATTTTAATCCAATCTAACAACATACAGAAAATAAATCCTGGCTGGGCGCGGTGGCTCACACCTGTAACCTCAGCACTTTGGGAGGCCAGGGTGGGCAGATCACAAGCTCAGGAGTTCGAGACCAGCCTGGTCAACATGGTGAAACTCCGTCTCTACTAAAAATACAAAAATCAGCCAGGCGTGGTGGCACACGCCTGTAGTCCCAGCTACTCAGGAGGCTGAGGCAGTAGAATTGCTTGAACCCGGGAAGTGGAGTTTGCAGTGAGCCAAGATCACACCACTGCACTTCAGCCTGGGCAACAGATCAAGACTCTGTCTCAAAAAAAAAAAAAAAAAAAAAAAAATACATCCTGACCAACTAGGGTTTATTCCAGGAATGTAATTTTGGTTTGATATTCAAAAATCCATCAACATACTTGATAATATCAACAAAATAAATGAGAAAAAGTATATCATTATTTCAATACATGAAGAAACACTACTTGATAAAATTCAACACCTAACGATGATTTTTAAAATAAAAAACCCACCTCTCAGCATACTAGAAACAGAGAGGAATTTTCTCAATCTGATAAAGGACATTCTACAAAAAAATATTGTTCTGTTCATACTTAATGGTGAACTATAATATAATTTTCCCCTAAGACTGAGAACCAGGAAAAGACACGTGCTCTTACCACTTCTATTAAGCATTGCTCTGGCTATCTTAGTCATTATAACAAAGAAAAAAAAAAAAAAAAAGAGAGAAAAGCATAAATAGAAAAAAGAAGTAAAACTGCCTCTATTTGTAAGCAGCATAATTGTTCATGTAACCAGAACATCTTAAGGGAATCTACATAATAATGACTAGAGCTAGTAACTGCATTTAGTAAAATACCAAAATACAGGATTAATACACACAAGTCAATTATATTTTTAAATACTAGCAGCAAATAATGGGAAATAAAATACTAAAAAAAAATCCACTTATCATTATAAAACATAAAACACTCAGAGATAAATTTTCAAAAATATGAATGTAACGAGTTGCATTGGGTCCTCCAAAAGATATGTCTACCTGGAACCTTAGAATGTGACCTTTTGTTTTCTTAGGAATAAAAGGTTTTTGCGCATGTAATTAAGGTAAAGGTCTTATCTTGAATAAGGATGGACCCTAAACCTAATGACACTGTTCTTACAAGAGACAGAAAAGGAGACACTGAAATACAGAAGGAGAAGGTCACGTGAACATGTGAAGCAAGAGGCAGAGATTGTAGTGATGTGTCTACAAGCCAAGGAATGTCAAGGATTGCTGACAACACCAGAAGTTAGGAGAGAGGTATGGAATAGATTCTCCCTCAGAGCTTCCAGAAAGAATCAACCCAGCCCACACTTTGATTTTGGACTTTTGGCTTCTTAAACTAAGGAATATATTTCTGTTGTTTACCCACATTGTAGTAATTTGTTATAACAGCCCTAAGAAACTAATAAAATGTATAAGACCTTTGCAGTGAAAATGTCAAACTATTGCTGGGGGAAGTTTTAAAAGGCCTGAAGAAATGCAGAGATATACTAGGCTCATAGACTGAAAGACTCCAGTATTCTTAAGATGTTAATTCTTCTCAAATTGGGCCATACATTCAAAGCAATCCCAATCAAAATTCCAGCACGTATTTTTGCTGTTGTTGAAGAAATGGACAAGTTAATTCTAAAATTTGCATGGAAACACAGTCTCCAGAATTTTCAAAGTAATTTAAAAAGAATGGAGGATTTATATTACTTTATTGCAAGATTCACTATATAGGAACAATAACAAAGACAGTGTGGTGTCGAAGAAAGAATAGACAAGCAGATCAATGGAACAGAAAGGAGTCAAAAATAGACCCACATTTATATGGTCAATCGATTTTTTTTTTTTTTTTTTGACAAAAATGCCAAGGAAACTCAATGCAGGGTGGGAGGAAGTCATTTCAACAAATGGTGTTAGAACAATTAAATGACTATATAGAAAAGAATTAATCCTGATCCTTACCTCATACCATATACAAAAATTAACTCAAGTAAATAATGAACACTGATATAAAAGCTAAATCTCTAAATCCTTTAGAGAAAAACACAGAAGAACATCTTCACAACTTTGAAGATAGGCAAAGATAACAAAGATAAGATGCAAAAACAAATAACTATATGAAAAAATGATAAATCGGACTTGCTGAAAATTTAAAACTTTTGCCCTTCGAAAGTCGCTACTAAGAAAAAAATACACAACAGGAATTGAGAGAAAATATTGGTAATACACACAATATGACAGACATATTTGGTATATATAAAGCTCTCTTAAAACTCAATAATAAGATAAATAGCATACTAAAAAGAAAGAGATTCAGACAAATACTTCACAGAAGAAGATCTACAAATTGTCAATACATACATAAAAAGATCCTCAAAATCATTAGTCATCAGGGAAATGAAAATTAAAGTCACAATGAAAAATGACTACACACATATTACAATGACTAAAATAAAATACACTGACAACTGAAAGTTGAAGATACTGGAACTCACATATGATCTTATGGGAACATAAAATGGTAAACAATTTTGGACAACTAGCAGTTTCTTACAAAATTAAATATACATGGAACCCATGACCCAATCATTCTAACTCCTAGAGTTTACTAAAGAGAAATGAAAATATATGTACACAGAAAGACTTGTACACAAATGTTGATAGCACATCAAAAAAATGGAAACAACCCAACGTCCATCAACTGGTGAATGGATAAACAAACCATGATATATCCACGCTACAATGAAATATTACTCAGTGATAAAAAGGAACAAACTACTTACACATGCAACAACATGGATGAATCTCAAAATTGGTATTCTGAGTGAAAGAAACCAGACACAAAAGAGTACATACTGTTTCACTCCATTTATATAGAACTATAGAAAATGCATACAAATTTATGGACACAAAAATCAAATCAGTGCTTACCTAAGGCCAGAGCCGGAGGGAGAGATGGACTGCAAAGGATCTCAAGGACACTTTCGGAGATGATGAAGATGGTCTGTATTTTGATTGGTGGTAGTCTTATGGATGTAAGCCCTGTTAAAACTCATCAACTGTATACTTTAAATAAATGCAGTTTTTTGTATGTGAATTATATCTCAGACCTCACGTGAGCTTTATAATTTCTCCATCTTCCTCTGTACACTAGCAAATAACTCTTCATGACAATCCAAAGAGGGATCTGGATTGCTTTTTAATTTATGTTAGTAAACAAATTTGTATATTCTAGATTAGGGACGAGCAATCTACATCCTTGAGCCAAATGCAGCCTGCGCTGTGTTTTATTGGAATACAGTCATGGTCATTTGTTTACTCTTCTCTATCATTGCTTTGTTCACTGCGATAGCCAAGTTGGATAGTTGCAACAGAGAACATACGGCCCGCAAAGCCTAAAATATTTACTCTTTGGCCCCTCACAGATAAAGTTTGGTGGCCCTTATTATAGATCATAAAAAGTTAGATGTGGACATGGGAATATTTGCATCAATGTTGTGACAGAAAAAGGAGAGATGTACTTACATGAATGAGTAAGAATGGCACATTGGACTTAAACAAATCCATGTCCATCAATATGAATCAACACCAAAAAAATGAGAAGAGAAAGAATCAAACATATTTAGCCTTTGCGTCCTCAAACCACCTTGTATTAATCAATGCTGTTATAGCCAAAAGCTTTAGAGAGACTAACGTGAAACTTTTTAAAAAGAGCAAGAAAATACCTTATGAATTCGGCCAAAAATGTCTTGCTGAATTTCCCTTTCTTGGTCATGAAATAAATGGAATCAACTGTCATTTCTATTCATGAGGCAAATTCTGTATATCAGTTTGGTGAACAGTTACTTATCAAACTATGCTCAATGCCCAATTTCCTTCAAATATAGGAAAACCCTCTCAGTTAAGGGTGGGGAGGGAACAATGTATGCTAGTGGAAAGAGGTATGTCTTTGGGGAAATAAAAAGCTTAGTGCTAGATCCTGTCACTACCATTATGAATAATTGTGTGATGTTGGGCAAGCTGCTTAACTTCTCAAAACCATGGCTTCCTCATCTGTAAAATGGAAATCACATTTCCTCAGTTATGGGGTTGTTGGGAAGTTTAAATGCGGAATGTAAACAAAACCCCAAATACAAAGTAGTCAATGCATAAATATTATGTCTCCCCTTGCCCATCACCATTGCAACGGCAATCTTATTATTTAAGATGAATTTCATCTCAACATCCCAAGATGATACTGACAGTTACTGCTCTAGAAAGTATTTTTAAGGTGTTTATTTGGGGGACAAGATTAATTAATTTCTAAATTTGGCTTTAATTCAATTTTTACATAAATATATCATCTTTGTCTCTTCCTAGAGAAGCATGTTGTGCTTCTATGTGTTGTGAAATACCCGCTATGTTTTCCTAATAACTCTATATTCCCTATACTGATTACGCCAGCATTTGCAAAAGTAATTTAAAAACCATTTGCTTGGAAGGAAGAACAGCTTTCTCAAAAGGTTTTTTTTTTTTCTTTTTGTGGTGTTATCAGAATCCTTTTTAGAATTGAATGCTCTCATCTTTTTTGAAACAATTTTTCTAAGATAAGAGAAAGACTTTTCAAATACTGCAAGTCACTTCATAATTTTATGGAAGAAACTGTGCAATCAACTTAGAAATATTAAGTTCAGTTTCAGCATGCCCCTTAAATAGGATCAATGATGAGCAAATCTTTGTATCTGTGTTCTTGCATCACTGAGGAGCAGAATTTGTCTTTGGACCTCTCTGTGGCTATGACAATCCAAAAGCCCTAGAGCCACCTGTACCAGCAACAGCATAACGTCTCCCATTCCTAAGAGTGATTTTCAGCTTAGATTCCTAATATGTCCACATTTATCACCTGCCTTTAGAATTTGGAACCCTATCTATTTGCTTAGACTTGTTCCTCTCTTGTAAATTAGTCCTCTGTAGGTGCACTTTAATTTGCTGTCACCAAACCCCTCTTGCTTAATTAAACTCCCAGTCTGGTTCCTTCTAAATAGCCCTGGCCTGTTGTTATCCATATCCCAGCATGACATTAAGCCGTTGGTCCTCCCTGGGTTCTAGTTTAACCATGTATAAAATGCAAATGTTGTGTTCTTGGGCACTCTGCACAAATGTACTAAAGACTGATAAAAGGAGATACAAACACTATTCTAATTTTCAAGCAGAACAGATTTTCTTATTGCTGACATTACTAAAGGTAATCTGAACGGTGGTTTTAATCAACCATTTCTTTTTTAAATCAATTTTATTTTTATCTTAAGTTCAGGGATACAGGTGCGAGCATGCAGGTTTGTTACAGAGGTAAACATGTACCATGGTGGTTTGCTGCACCTATCAACCCATCACCTAGAGATTAATTTATCCTGATGCTCACCCTCCCCCTGCCCCCCACCGCCCTGACAGGCCCCAGTGTGTGTTGTTCCCTTCCATGTGTCCATGTGTTCTCATTGTTCAGCTCTCACTTATAAATGATAACACGTGGTTTTTGGTTTTCTGTTCCTGCGTTAGTTTGCTGAGAATAATGGCTTCAAGTTCCAGCCATGTCCCTGTGGAGGACATAATCTTGTTCCTTTTTATGGCTACACAGTATTTCATGTGTATATATACCACATTTTCTTTCTCCAGTCTATCATTGATGGACATTTGGGTTGATTCCATGTCTTTGCTATTGTGAATAGTGCTGCAATGAACATATGTGTGCATGTATCTATAATAGAATGATTTATATTCCTTTGGGTGTATGCCCAGTAATGAGATTGCTGGGTCAAATGATTTTCTGGTTCTAGGTCTTTGAGAAATCGCCACACTGTCTTCCACAATGGTTGAACTAATTTACATTCCCACCAACAGTGTAAAAGCATTCCTATTTCTCCACAGCCTTATTTGCATCTGTTGTTTCTTGACTTTTTAATAATCGCCATTCTGACTGGCAGGAGATGGTATCTCATTGTGGTTTTGATTTCCATTTCTCTAATGATCAGTGATGTTGAGCTTTTTTTCATATGTTTCTTGGCCACATAAATGTCTTCTTTTGAGAAGCATCTGTGCTCATCCTTTGCCCACTTTTTAATGGAGTTGTAATCAAACCATTTCTATAACATTTCAAAATAGCCAATCTAGAAGTTATTATAATTTTTAAATCTTACTGTGTTTTCTTTAAAATAGCACGTGGCATGGAGAAAGGAGAGTATCTATATGAACATACCTAGAAGAACCTAAAAATAGAAAAGAAACAAAACAAAGCTACATATTGCCAGACACATGAAAAGCCCACCTGACTACTGATAAGGACTCACAAGTAACCATCAAGAAGCTTAGCACAAAACCGGAAGCAGTGAGCCAATAATGGCTTGTCTTAATCTTTCAGTAATAAAAGTTGTGATTTTCAAAGTGACTCTTTCCCTTTTCTATCTCTATCCAGAGTGGTGTGTCTAGCCTCCTCTGCAGTGCTTGGCTCTCCTGAGCACCATGCTGGGACTTACTAGGGACAGCACTTTTCAGAAGCACTGAATACAACAGTATTCCCACTTAGTGAAATGAAAACCATTTGACTCTGGTTTAAGAAAGTGGCCTGCAGTGAAATTCACAAAATATTGTATGTGTTTGTGTATATTGTGAAGAAGGCACTCAAGATAGGTGTAGAATATCTTTATTTTCATAATGTCATGTTAAGCTAATTTTGTTTTTGAGACAGGGTCTCACTCTGTCACCCACGCTGAAGTACAGTGGCGTGAACACAGCTCACTGTAGCCTTGACCTCTTAGTTTTAAGTGATCCTCTTGTCTCAGCCTCCCAAGTAGCTGAGACTTTAGGCATGTGCCACCATGCCTGGCTAATTCTTCGTGTGTGTGTGTGTTTGTATATATATATATATATTTTTTTTTTTTTTTTTTTTTTTTTTTTTGTAGAAATGGAAGTCTCGCTATGTTTTCCAGAATGGTCTCAAACTCCTGGGCTCAAGCAATCCTGCCTCAGACTCCCAAAGCACTGGGATTATAAGCATGAGCCACCATGCCCAGCCCTAACTTACTATCTTATCACATTGATTATAGAAAAGTCTCCACTTTTCAGATATGAGACTTTGCTTTCTATCCCTAAATTAATTTGGGACCTAATCAACCATAGTATAAATAGAGCAACACGGCAACATGCCCTTCCTTACCCAGAGGTCAGTGTTTTTTCAACCTCAACTTCCCAGAACCCATCCTAGAATGCAGAAGTGAGCAAATGAAACACTTTAAACACTCGAAGTAGCATCTGAGAGTCTCCACCATACAGTGACGACGTTCTCTTTATAGCCCCACTCAGAACTGGAAACTGACTCATTTCATTTACAATTTATGACAGTCTTGGCTAACTTTTTCCCCTGGCCCGAAGATGTTTTGGAGTAACAAACTACAAGTGAATTGGGAGAGCAGCTGGGAGCAGGCACAAGAAGAGCAGAAAAAGCAACTGCCAACAGCTCGATACAGAATACAGACCGAAAGGCAAAAAGCAGACAAAGACTTTTGAGAGCACAGAATTCAACAACAGCAGTTCATAACAGTGACCCATAGCCATCCAGTGCATTAGGCGCAGAAAATTTGTATGGAGACTGAAAAGGCAGAAACTGTTGTGATGCGGGTAGGTAAGCTCCTGTTTTTATAAAAATTTACTTATATGGGGATTTCATTCCTTAATAAAATAGGATAGCTGAGGCACTGCTAATGTAATTGAAGAGGGGCTCATTTCAGCACTTTTATTTGGTCATTTTACATTATTTTCTGTTGAGTTATTGCATGAAGGATCTATGTGCCCAGAGAGGGCAGGCCCATGTGGGTTTTGCCCATGTGTCTATACTTTGCATAAACACAATAAGGTGCTTAATGAATGTCTGGTGATGATGATGATCAAGAGCTTAATAACAGGGTCTTCTCTAAAGGCTGATTAATGGGGCTTCAAGTTAATATCTTCTCATTCTCTCCTTGCACTCATATTTTTGGTGTGTGTATGGGAGTGGGGGGTAGAAGGACTCTAAATTGAGTATCCATTGGAAAGAATGTAGAAAGGCTATTCTATTTAAATAGTAGATAGCTTTTACAAAATACTTGCTGATGGTGAAATAAAATATCCGAAATTATATTCCTATGACACATTATTTGGATATATCTTATTTATTCAAACTCCATTTCCAAGATTGTATAATCATACTTGCTATTTACAACATCTGAAATGGACCTGCAAAGTTAAGTGGTCTTTGGTTCAATCAATGAATTATCTGGCAATAGACCTATGTACTAGAAAACCAAGCGGTGCTGACAGTTCCTGTGATCCTACAGTTCTGCCATGACACACACAAGGCCATTTAATTTTCTACTTGAATATAGCAGGTGGTAACTCTTTAGTCACCGGCTCTCATCCACCAGTTAGTTTAATTCTTATTACCATTAAGTCAAGCATAAAAACAATAAAACTAACCCTGCCTTAAATAGGATCCACTCACCAGCTTCCTTGTTGCCATCCACTGTGCCATCATTCTTCCAGATTTAATGTGCAGGAAGTTATCTTAGATCTGCCCCTCCCGCAGCCTCCTCAAATCCATTTTTAGTGACAATGTTCTATAGCTCTCCTGAGCCACATGTGTCTTTTATCTCTCCACTTTTCACTATTGTCTTTGTCTAAGCTCTTAGCCTTCTTACCTCTCAGATAACTTCAGCAGCTTCCTGACTAGCTTCCCCATCTCTGGTTACTTTCTTCTCCAGTCCACCTAGAATTTCATTAACAGGATAATTTGCTTTAAATTCTGCTTTTAATTTGTCATGTCCTAAGCCCTTCACTGGAAACTTATATCATTTCATATTTATGAGTCCATAAATATGAGAAAAACTCCATAAGCAGGAAAACATTATAGACTTGGCATCGTCACAGTAATGACTCCTCCTGGATGTGACATAACATGACCCATCTTCCCTGAAGTATAACCTGATTTGAAGCTGCTGGCCAACGTGCCACACTGGGCTCTGGTTAGGTCAGGCTTGTCACTGTCAGTGAGCATATCCTATTCTTCCTGCACCACTCTTCCCTCCAGGGGCTGAATGAAAGTACAGGCGGGAGTTTTTTATATTGTGAAATGACCAGACCTACAAGGTTTGCCCAAGAGCTCTGTTCTTGACCCCCGTCTTGTTTATTTTATTAAAACCTTGGATGAAAATAGATTACATTCTTATCAAATTTGCACATATTGAAAATGGGGGGAAACAAAAGCTACACCAGATGACAAGATCAAAGTTCAAAGAGAACTCCAACGAGAGATCAAAATGAAGAGCACGAAATGTGACAGAAATAAATACATTTTGAATGTTAGATTCAAAGCTCCAACTGAACTGGATGGGGGAAGACCCTGTACAATTATTATTCTAAAAAATTATCAGGAGAGAAGGTCAGGATGAGGGTGAGAGGGTATGGATTAGTTACAAGGAAAAGATAAAAAAAGACAAAGGTTCTGCTTCCAAAATGGCCAATGTGCACTTAGGCTTAGTTAACAGACTTATGTTGGCTAAAAGAAGGGAGGGGCTAGCTACATGGTGTTCTTCACTGATGGGACAGCTCAAGAATATTTTCAATTCTGTTTTCTGTATCAATTGACAAATACATGAAGAATTATGAAGGATCTAGATATCATACATATAGTATAGACATAGATTTATAAAGAAATACATATAATACAGAGTTTATTCATGTTTGACCTGAAAGAAGTGACATAAAGAAAGGATGCAATGTCAGTGTTTTGAAGGAATATCTGAGCAGATTTCCTCCCTGTGGCTAAGGAAATAGGAACTAAATCCACTGGTGAAAGTTTGGAGGAGGTAAACTTTGGTTCAATAAAAAATATCATTTTCTATCCATGAGAGACATAAAGCAGTGGAATAAGGTGTCTTGAGAAATTAACTTCTTATGACTGGAAGTTTTCAAGTATAGACTGAGTGACATCATCACAGAAATTTTTCTGGCATTCTTGGAGTGCAGAAAGTTAGACTAGATAACCTAGATGAAAGAAGACTTTCTCCTTTCATCTCTAAGGTGTAATATTGGTCCTCACACCTTGTAAAGCCCTCTCCTCTCCCATCTCCACACAACACATCATATTTTCTTTCCACTGACAGACATCTCTGTCTTTCTCACCAGACTGGGAGCTCTTTGAAGGTAGAGATTCTATTTTTTATCTATATATCCCTGGCTTCTAGCATGATTCCTTAAGGAGCTGAGGTACTCAATATATTTCACTGAATTAACTGAATTATGAAGTTCTACTGAAAAAAAAATCCTATCTACCCTTCAGTGTCCGGCACAAATTTCCACTTTCCACAGAAAACCTTCCCTGATCACTCCTATAGCATATATTCTGTGTCAGACAATTTGCCACATGTAATTTTCTGTTTCTTTCTTGTATAATGTTGTTTACTATGTGCCATGTCTATCATCCCAACTAGACTGTCAGTTCCCAATAAACAAAAGAATACCCATTCATGATCTCATGGAAGTGGAGAGTACAGTGATGGTTAACAGAGGCTGAGAAGGACAGTGGGGAGAAGGAATAAAGAGGGGTTGATTAATTAGTACAAAAATACAATTAGATAGAAGAAATAAGACCTAGTCCTCAATAGCAAAATAGGGTGACTATAGTTAACAATAACTTATTAAATACTTCAAAGTAACTAGAAGAGTAGACTTGAAATGTTCCCAACACAAAGAAATGACACATATTTGAGGTGATGGATATCCTATTACCCAGATCTGATCAGTGATACACATTGCATGCTTGTACCAAAATATTGCATGCACCCCACAAATATGTATAACCATTATGTATCCATAAGCATAAAAAATAAAATAAAATAAATACCATTTTAAAATTATGCCTTATTGCCATGCTCAGGACAGAACGGGCTACTGATAATGTGCTCACTGATCGAGAAGTAATATTGTAGAATGTTTTGGTGTTAAAGAATCATATTCCACGTTTTAATTACAAAGAGAAAAATGGTAACTTTACAGTGGAGAAATGTGAGAGATAGAACCGTACCCAAGTAATCAAAATTTACATCACCCGGGAGACAACGTCTTGCCATAATCGACCCTGAGAAGATGCAGTGAAAAGGGCACATCGTTGCTTGCGTGGTGTTTCTGCCAAAAATGAAAAACCTCCATCTAATCACAAGGAAACACCAGACAAACCCAAACTGAGGGACAGTCTGCAAGATATCTGACCAGTAGTAAGCCACAGAAAAGCTGAGACACTGTCACAGATTAAGACTGAGCAAATGTGACACTGCATGCAATGTGGGATCTTGGATTGGATCCTGGACCTGAAAAAGGACATCTATGGGAAAAGTTGAGAAATTCTAATGAGGTTTGTAGATCAGTCAGTAGTATTATAACCAAGTTAACTTCCTGGCTTGGATACTATGGTTATGAAGACGTTAACTTTAGGGGAAGCTAGATGAAGGCTCTATGAGAATACTGCACTATTTTTGCACCTTGTCTATAAGTGTAAAATTACTTCAAAATAAAACGTTAAATAAGATTTATGAGTTTGGTTTTCAACTCGAGTGAGGATCCAAACAACGAAGGCAGATACCGCGAACCAAAATGAATAAGGTGCACTCCATTCTTGTTACTTGCGGGAGCTGTGTTCTACGTGGTTGCTGCGAATAGCGAATTAGCGAATACTAAAGCATTGCTCCTAGGGGAAATATAGGGTTCGTTTCCTAAAAGCCTCTGGCCACATTTTTGTCAGCTGATCAATGCACAACATTGTTTTATGTGTGTTTCTGTTTAAAGACATCCTATTTAATATGTATTGTTGATTCATTAACAATGAACTCATAGCTTAAAGTCCTGTAACTCATGCCTGAATGAAGTTTATTAGCCACATATTTTCTTCATCAGGCACATCACAACCTTCTTATGCTTAGGAACTCTAGCCAGCACTTCAACATTACACTTGGGAGTCATTTTAAACAGCAAAATCATCAACAGAAAGCATACAAATGCAAAGAACAGTGGCATCGGGTGACACACATTTTTTGCCACTCTGTACATGTCCATAAATGATTACAGAAGTTCAGCAAGTGTTAATTTGGGGATTTCAAATACATTTTAGTGAGTGGGCTAACTCACAATATGGAATCTATGGATAATGAGGATTGACTGTACCTAGAAACACGCACAATGATTGTGAACTTCTTGGCAGTCACCTTGAGTCAACAAGAAATAAGTATAATGATATTTGCATTTGAAATGATACAGAGAATTCTTGAAAGATTAGCAACTTAGTAAGTAACTTAGTTCTATCTCATTTTATGGTCTTTTTCCTCATCCTGGCTACACTAAGGATTTTTCTAGTACCCTGGCTTCATCAATGCTAACGGTATTTGTCTCCTTTCCATTTTAGTCATCAGTAAACACAGCCACAACCTGAACTTCAGTTTCAGTATCCCCAACTGCTTCACCTTCAGGAAGTCACTTCTTAATTACCACATATCCCACTCTCCACTTCTATTGAATCTATTCAACTTCCACTTAAGGCCTAAAAACAAAAACTCCTACTTATTCCCCCAGTCAATCACTCTCTTCTAGCTGTGCTTTATTTAGTCGGTAATACTTGGGAAGTTATTTTGATGATGCTTTCACTAGCACCCCACAATCCACTATCGTTTGATCTTTTACAAGTTTTTATCTTCCAAACTACGATCGCGGTAATCAGTTTGTTTTTTGTGTGTCCATTGCTGGTCTGCCAACTATTTCTGCAAAAATTCACAAACACATATTGTTTAAATGCAAAATAAATTAATTTACCTAATCAACCTTCAACAAGTCTTCATTGTTCTTATTCTTATTGATCTACTTAAAATCCAATTGCACAGACAGGATCTGCCAAATATTCCCTCCTTTCTACACACACTGCCAACACTCTATTTCAGACTGATACATAGATCACCTAAGCCTATGGTAATAAGTTCCTAACTAGTCTCTCCACATCCTGTCCTGTCCACTTTATAAGCTAATTAATCATCTAAAGTAGACAGTTAATCAACCTACATGCTCCCCATAGCTACCTGGCAAAAGTTCAAACACCTTTACATGGCATTCAAATTCTTCTACGAACTGACTTCAGATTACTTGTAAAGCCTTTTCTTCTACTAAACCTATTTGCAAACTATGTCTCAGCCCAAATAGACTATTTGCATTCTTGAAGATGTCCTATTTCTCTCTAATCAAGTCCCCTGTCTGCACTTTTCTCTTTATGTGGAATATTTTGCCCCTCATCTCTGTCCATCAAAACTTTACCTGTTCTTCAAGCCCCAATATAAAGTACATCTCTCCATGAAGCCTACTCTGATTCTACAATTGGAAAAAGTCTCTTCCTTGGATTCACTATAGCACTTCGGAACTGCAGTTAATGCATTTGTATTTGTAATTATTTTATTCTTCACACTACATTTCAAGATCGTTGAGGGCAGGAAATACCATTTCAATCTTGCATTTACCACAGCACCTAGCATAAATGCTCAGTAAAGTACTATTTAATACATGAATGAATAAATGTGCCTCCCATATGCTTAATATGTATATGTATGTAATATATAATGTATAGATAGATACATTTACATGTAACCTCTGTATAACAGTTAAAATTGAACAAGGTACAACACATTGTCAATGGACCATATTATTGGTAGATTAAAACTGGCAGTAGACATAGGAAAAAAAGAGAAAACAAGAGTGGTAAATTAAGAATTATTTGACAGGCCAAAACAAAATTGATTGGGAAAACCTACGTGTGATTAACTATTATAATATTAACTTTTTAGGCAGGGTTGTATTGAAATCTTCCCAGATATAGAAATTTACGTACTTTATTCCTAGGAATCCAAAAGAAAACATAAGAATAAACATATTCAATGAATCTTAAATTGAATAGACATTGCTAGACACAGTTAATACTATAATGGCACATCACTTAACTTGAAGGACTTTTCAATTTTGATTAAATGAAAAAAGTAACTCCTTCTTTATTCTCTATTCCATTTGCACAGTGAATACTAACAAAATAAATTGCCATCATTACCATCACTATCAACATCATCATAAAATGTATTTCTTAGTTAAAAAAACTTCAAAAACTATACTAAGAGATGTAGCTCTGTAGGAAGCTACAACTGTAGAAGCTTAGTAACATCAAAGCAAAGCAATTTATCAATTTCATGACTATGATGGTTTTATTTACATCTAATGAACAATATAGAAAAGGGTATATCAAGGCCCAGCCATTTAACAAGGGACATTTCTCCCCAGTAAGTTTTGTTTTGTTGCAGGAAAATTGAATGTGATTACTCTAAAATTTAAAAAAATTAAGTAATGAAAATAAGTCAGTTCTGTACTGATAAGCATGACAATATTTCTTCCTGAGGTATTTTCTACATATTTATGGTGTAATGCACCCTTTAATATCTGGTGATTCCCAACATGCTAAGGTAACTTTTCAAAAGCTAAGCTTCAGTTGCAGCCTAGTGTCATTGGCTATTGAACATGTTTCAGACTGGATCATGTGCACTGAAGCAACAGTAGAATGAAAGGTAAAACTTCTGTAGATGCTAAAAGAAACCTCTATGAAACTTACACGGAGGGTATAAAGGTGACCTGAGATTAACATTTCCTAAATCAGAGACTTGTGAAAAATTGCTTGCCAGAAGAAAATTTTGTTCAAGTGAACACACACTTATTGAGCACCTATTCCGAGTCAACCTGGGAATAAAAGGATGGTTAACGTGGTGTCTATCCAATCAAATAATTCAAAAAACTATCACAAAATAGACATATACAACACTCAGTATTATATGCTATGATACGTTAGTTGTTTAAACAAAGTATTATGTGAAAACAGAAGAAAGAGTTGTCTAAGGGAGGGGAGATGGAAACAGAGAAAAAGGCTAGTCTTTGACCTAGGCTTCAGAGGACACAGACAGCCCAACAAACATATCCTCAACCTTGAGTGTAGCCTTCAATAGAAATCCAAGTTTTAGGATAATTCCAAAGCATGATATATGAAAGTGATTGAGATGAAAGATCTATCATAAATATCTGAAGTGATGAGTATGCTAACTAGCCCGATTTGATCATTCCACATGTATAGGTGTCAAGACATTCCATCGTATTCCATAAGTATACACAACTATTTGTCAATTTAAAATAAAATAAAACTTAGAAAAGATAAATCATAGGCAGAATGCGTGATGAGACACTGAATGAAGTTAACAAAATGAATTATGTTTATGGGGATGGTATTCTCGCTTAATAAACCTTAAGACTCTGCAAGATAAGGAATATATTATTAGGTGTGGTGGCTCACCTCTGTAATCTCAGCACTCTGGGAGGCAAAGGTGAGAGGATTGCTTGAGCCTAAGAATTCAAGATCAGCCTGGGCAACAAAATGAGACCCCATCTCTCCAAAAAAAAAAAAAAAAAGAAGAAGAAGAAAATTAGCTGGGCATGGTGGTGCACACCTGTAGTCCCAGCTACCTGGGAGGCTGAAGTGGGAGGATGCACTGAGCACAAGAGTTGGAGGCTACAGTAAGCCCTGATCACACCACTGTACTCCAGCCTGGGAAACACAATGAAATGCTGTCTCAAGAAAAAAAAAAAAAAAACAGAAAGGAATATATGCTACAGTCCATATTGAATTTATTGTCAGAAGCGCCCCTGAGAGATGTCGTCATCTGATACAGAAGAGGTTGGGAGTGACTTACTGGGGCTTTTAGCATTTACAGGTGACTCTTCAACATGGGTTTGAACTTCATGAGTCCACGTATAAGCAGATTTCCTTCTGTCTCTGCTACCCCTGAGACAGCAAGACCAACCCCTCCTCTTCCTCTGCCCCTCAGGCTACCCAACGTGAAGATGACGAGAACGAAGACCTTTATGATGTCACACTTCCACTTAATGGATAGTAAACATATTGTCTCTTCTTTATGATTTTTTAAATAACATTTTCTCATCTGTAGCTTACTTTATTGTAAGACTCTAGTATATAGCACAGATAACATCCAAAATATATGTTAGTCAACTGTTTATGTTATTGGTAAAGCTTCCAGTCAACAGTGGGCTATTAGTAGCTGTTATACTTGGATTTTTGACTGTGTGGGGGTTGCTGCCCCTAACTCCTGAGTTGTTCAAGGGTTGGCTGTGCTATATAGAGACAGTAGAAAAATGATCACCTTTTAAGAAATACTTTAGCTTAAGGATAAGCAACATAATCAATCGTGCCATGGGTTGCCAAGCTATGGGCTGCCAGAAAGTAATACATTATATTTAGAAGACTTTTCTCCTCAGTACTCAAATAGAAGAGATTTCCAAATAATAAATCAGGATTCTGGAAGCAGAGAGCACGATGGCTGGGCCCTATTAGCAAGCCTCAGACAGAATTCCTTGCTACCACCATTTTCATCAGAACAGACCAGCATCCAGACACCTCCTCTGAAAACAGAGTGGCCTGAAGTTTATCCTATACTACCTTAGAAACACAATCTATAGATAATTGGATTTTCTATACCTTCTTAATAGGTATAATTTAGCTACATTCTTTTAACCACTGTATGCAAGAGTTGGGCAAGTAATCAGTTGAGAAGCCCTAAGCCCTCTGAAAGCAAGATCTTTTGACTGTCCCTATATTTACTTGTAAGAGGCCCAAGGCCATGTATGAAGGAGATTCAATTAAAAAAAAATTTAAATCAACAGCAACAATAAAAACAGCTTTGATTTTTGATCCCAGACAGGCCATTTGAAATATTACCTGATGTGGAAAGCCTAAAATGCTTGTACAACATAGAGGGTAAAAAATAGTTATTTTCTTGTTTGTTTTTTTGAGACGGAGTCTTGCTCTGTTGCCCAGGCTAGAGTGCAGGGCCACGATCTTGGCTCACTGCAATTGCCGCCTCCCAGGTTCACGCCATTCTCCTGCCTCAGCCTCCCGAGTAGCTGGGATTACAGGTGCCTGCCACCACGCCCGGCTAATTTTTTGTATTTTTAGTAGAGACGGGGTTTCACCGTGTTAGCCAGGATGGTCTTGATCTCCTGACCCCGTGAACTGCCTGCCTTGGCCTCCCAAAGTGCTGGGATTACAGGCATGAGCCACCACGCCCGGCCAAGGGTAAAAAAGAATTCTTAAAAAAGTTGTCTTGGAGGGTGGGATTGCGGGTGAAAGATAAAAGACCACACATTGGGTACAATGTACACTGCTCAGGTGACGGGTACACCAGGATCTCAGAAATTACCACTAAAGAATTTATCCTTGTAACCAAAAACTACCTGTTCCCCCAAAACTATTGAAATTTTTAAAAAGAGTTGTCTTTGCTAACAGTCCTGGGGAAGGGATTTTTTATTAAAATATTGACATTCCTCCCAATGCTTCATTTGTCTAGATAAATGTAGCCCACGGCACAAAAATAGGTTCTTAGGTCGGGCACAGTGGTTCATGCCTGTAATCCCAGCACTTTGGGACGCCGAGGCAGATGGATCAGTTGAGGTCAGGAGTTCGAGACCAGCCTGGCCAACATGGTGGAACTCCATTTCTACCAAAAATATAAAAAATTAGCCAGGTGTGGTGGTGGGCGCCTGTAGTCCCAGCTACTCAGGAGGCTGAAGCAAGAGAAGTGCTTGAACCCAGGAGGCGGAGGTTACAGTGAGCCAAGATCGTGCCACTACACTGGGCGAAAGAGCGAGACTCTGTCTCAAAACAAACAAGCAACACCAAAACTACATTCTTAATCAAATTGAAATGCACAGTGATTATGCTTTATTTATCATGCTTGCATTTTTCTAGCAATTTTTATTTTTCTATCATTCCCAACATTTTTAATTTTCCATGTGCCTGGGATAGAATGTGGAATTAAAATAAAAATTAAACCAAATCTCTATCTAAGAGCTTTCTTGAAGTATGACAAAGGTTTAGGGACAATGCATTTGTAATTCGCTGATGGCAGGAAAACTAATTCACTACTGGGGAATTCTGACATCTAAAATCTACATATTGACATGCTGGAGGGGAATGAGAGAGAATGTCTATGATTTTAATTTACTTAACCTATTTAGAAAAAAAAGTCACTTGAGTCATCCTGGCTCACTTTCCTTAGCATTAGTCAGACTGCATTTCCTTAAGCCTGCGAGTGTGTTTCTATGTAAATAAACTATGTAGTTCACTTGGGAATAAAAGTCACAGTATTTAGAGATTATAAAGACCTATTAGATCATCCGGTCTGGCCCACAAGAGATAGTCCCTAGATAGGGAACATAACTGTTGATCTTTGCCAAGAAGCCGAGAAGAAACAGTTGGTAAAAATATTTTCCATACTTTTTTTTTCGTTTTAACTTATCTAACAGTGCTTCAGTCACTTCCCAAGTGGACTAGTAAAATGATCATGAAACAGCTCAACTTATCGAGGAGATGCAAAGTTTAACTTAGCTGAATTGACAATGTTCCACACTCCTCCATTTGTTAAAGAAATGCTCTTGTTTGCAAAATGTGAACAGTGAAGAATCTGCTCTTTGAACTAGTCAGGCAGTTTCCTTTCAGTTAAGAAAGTCAAAAGGCAAGTTGTCTCTCACTGGTTTTCTTAACCTAATTTCACTAGTTTCATAGAAATTAGAGATTAAAAGAAGAATTTGTACAGAATAGAAAATGAATATGATACATTTACAACTTACCGCTTTACAAACCAAAGTATTTTCCATTTTCATTTTCTGTATTACATAAAATATGAAATATTATTGAAACTTGAAGTATACAGAAGTTTGGCATTAGGGTAAAAGTCAAAGTGACTCAGCAATATGAACCTTAAGAAATAAGAATTTCCAGAGTCAGTATGATAGTTGTATCATGAGAGATTATATTCCATTAGAAATGCTGTTGAAAAAAAATAAATAACGTGGCCCTTGACTTCTTAAAGTCTATATCCTAAAGACTGGGTGCAGTGGCTCCAGCCTATAATCCCAGCACTGTGGGAGGCCAAGGCAAGCACTGTGGGAGACCTTTTACCTAGGTCAGGAGTTCGAGACCAGCTGGGCCAACATGGTAAAAACCCATCTCTACTAAAAATACAAATATTAGCTGGGCGTGGTGGCAGGTGCCTGTAATCCCAGCTACTTGGGAGGCTGAGGCGGAAGAATTGCTTGAACCCGGGAGGTGGAGGTTGCAATGAGCCAAGATCGTGCCACCGCACTCCAGCCTGAGCTACAAGAGCAACATTCCGTCTCTAAATAAATAAATAGTAAAGATACCTATTCTGGTCACTATTTCATTTATTCCCTAGTTCTTAAATCCTGTTTTGATCACTCTACGTGTTCTCCCTACTGAGATTATATTCAGAAAATTGTGAATATTCCCGAAGAGGTGAAAGTCACGCACACACACAGAAATAGGAAAAACTAACAAATAGTAGGGGATGAGCTGGTAAAGTAAAATTAAAAGTTAGAAAATTTGGATCTAAACATTTAAAGTAGAATTATTTCTTATCAGCTAAACACAAATCAACCTAGCCCAGGAAGGAAATTTTCTATTTTTATTTAGTTAGAATTTCCAGAGTCAGCATGATAGTTGTATCATGAGAGATTATATTCCATTAGAAATGCTGTTAAAAAAATCATGTGGCCCTTGACTTCTTAAAGTCTACATCCTAAGTCAAGAGCTTATCTTTTATTTAAGTCCGTAACAAATTTGGGGATTTCAGAAATCAGTGAGACTCTCCATGTGCACCAAGCATGCACTGTGAGCTAAGCCCTTTGCCAGATTTTGCAAGAAATCATAAAGGCGGTATTAGATATGGTCTCTGCCCTTCCAGAGCTTACAGTATGATAGGAAAGATAAATATCTACTCCTCCAACCCTCATCTCCCACACATGATGGAAAGTGAGTGACTAACTTCTGTTATCTCGTTTACATTGACCTCAGATGGTGAATCAGAGTCTAGACAAGAAAATCACACGTGTAAATGGGGAAACTGAGGAAAGTTTAATGAAAGGATAATTTGTAAAGATTGGACAGAGTTAAGAGGGACCAAGAAGAGATGGCGAAGTGCTCCAGGACTAGCAATAGCAGGAAGTCCTTACACCCAAAGGCCTGAAAGAGCAAGAAGAGCGAGTAGTTATCAGAGGCCAGAGAGAGAGCTGAGACTGCAAGAGATGGTTCCCCTCAGGAAGGAATAAAGTCAGGTCCTCTCTGTAGCCTACAGGAAGCAAGTCAGGGGCATTTAGTACCCTAACCTCTCTCTTCACTTTCCCTCTGATCTCTCCTTGTTGACTCCCTTTAACCAAACACACTCAGAAGCTGGTGGGCAAAAGAGACTGTTGAGGCAATGCATGAGGGTGAGCCTCTGAGAGTGTAGAGCCAGAGAGAAAAAGGTAGAGAAAAGATCTGGCAAGGCAGGGAATGGTCAACAGAGCTGGATGAATTTAGAGCCACCCAAGCTTACAGGATAAGGATATGCTATATCCAGAAGTAAACATTTGGATAGACCAGTGAAGAGTAATGCTTTATTTGCAACAGAACATTCTGGCACTTTCCCATTAGATAAGATCAGTCAATGTTAACATAAGCTTCCAACTTAAGCCACAGAACATATATGGTGAACTCTCATTTAACCAATATTCTGCCAAGTGAGGTCTGTAATTTGCACTTTTATGTGTCAACTAATTACACAAGATAAATTTGGTTTTATAACACTGACCTTCAAGCATGCAGGATTCAGAATAACTTATAAATCTTAGGAGACGTTAAATTGTATTTAAAACAGTTTGTTTGTTTGTTTGTTTGTTTGAGTTTTGCTCTTATCGCCCAGGCTGGAGTGCAACGGCATGATCTCAGCTCACTGCAACCTCCACCTCCCAGGTTCAAGTTGAGTAGCTGGGATTACAGGCGCCCACCACCACGCCCGGCTAATTTTGTATTTTTAGTAAAGATGGGGTTTCACCACGTTGGCCAGGCTGGTCTCGAACTCCTGACCTCAGGTGATCCACCCACCTTGGCCTCCCAAAGTGCTGGGGTTACAGGCGTGAGCCACCATGCCTGGCCAACAGTTTTAGTTTTAAGCAGAATATATTCTTTATTTTAAAAACTGGTCATTTGTATATCTCATACATGGCAATTCTTTTAAAAACTATATTTATTAACCAGAAAACTCTGCTTCTTGGTCATGGCAAATAATAAAAAATTTACTTTCCATAAATTCATTTTGCTCCTTTCTCTTCAGTCTTTGAGGGATATATTATCCTTTAATTATGCTTCATTCAATATGTGTTTTGCATATTGGTTCCAGTATACCAATAGCACTTTGTTACTCAATAATAAAAAGCTACAACTAGATTAAAAGACTCTTTTAAGCCCCTTGAGTATTTAGAACACACACCACGAATGTTCCATTTATGTTTCAAAGTTGCTTATTGGCAGCTGAGCAGGAGCAGTATGTTGCTGTAACACTGCAGGCTCACCATGGAGCATCATGCGTCCCAATTCGGAATTCAAGTTATGATTTGAATCCTATACATTTTATTCAAATATAAAAATGGCAACCACAGAACACTTGAGGCCTTATTCATCAAACAATGAGTCATTCTGGAATTGCTGTCTTTCTTTCCTGGACTTGATGAACTTTGATACATGAAATTTGGCTGCCCTTGGTACAATTCAATCAACAATTAGAGCACTAGAATTGCAGTGATCAGCCTGCTTTGGAAACATGTCTAAAAGTTTTTGAGTCAATGTAAAAGCTGAATGTGTGGCCCACTCCTCTTTCCCCGTTCCCCTCATCAAAGCCCTCACAGTCATCTGACAGCAGTACTTAGCAGTAATAAACAATGTATATCCCTCAAATGTTTCATAGACTATATATAACATAAAAAAGTGATCATTATTTGTTGGATCTAAAATGTGCAGATAACCCTGAAAATGGATTTCTGACCCAGAATTTTTTTTTTTTTAATCACAGAAAGAAAAGTCTTTAGCACTTGAAGAAATGGGACATCTTAATTTTAGCTTCTGATCACAGTTTATAAACTATAAAACAAATTTCTTTTTAAAGTCTTATAAGAACAAGAAGTGATCTTGACTAAGATTCCCCTGAGAAAGCCTCGCAAGTGAACAGATAGTAAGATCACAAAAATGTGTTTGCCTGTGATCTTCAGATGATCACACAGAGCACACAGTCTACTTTCAGGTAACTTTCAAGTAAAAATCTCAGTGTAATCATAATGTATTGATTTGTTTTGCCTTGACTCCTTTTCACAAATATATCGATCCACATTCCTTCTACCTAAAGCACTCAGAAGAGAAAAGGCAAGATGCACAAAGTAGGATAAGTAAGAAAGAAGTGGCTATGTTATCAAACATTTATTTGGGTCACATTTTAGGAAATACCTCATAAAGTCTCTACTGTGCTTATTCAAAGAGTCCTCTTTCCCTGAATTTGTATCTTGAGAGGTTAAAACTCATTTTCCCCTGCCAGAACTGGAACTATTTGTTAATGCAACAGAGAGAAAATGAAGAAGATAGAGTCCACCTTCTAGACAAGGCTCAAGCCATATTAAACATGATGTTACATGAACATCTCCCCTCCTCCACCCTCCTTAATGCGCCATATAGAGAGGCTCTCATGCTGTAAAGATGTCATATATACTTTCTCTTCACTCAAAGCTTCCTGAATAAAGAGACATCTATTTGTCTCCATGGTGTTTTCACCATTAACAGTATCAGAGCTGCAGGAACACAATGGGAGATGTGTTTTCCGTTAACCTCTTGACTCAGAGATGTCCTGATGCTAAACGTTATTGCATTTTGCATTAGCACAGAACAGTGGGAGTTCTGTGACTGATGTAAAAGGGTTGAGAAGGGCCACAGAAGCTCTCATGTGCTTCATACTTAAGTTGGCGGTGGAGCACGAAGCACATAATTTTTGTTCCGAAAGAGCACAAATGGGAACCAGGGAAGGAGGTGGTGAATCTGACACATTCCCTCCTGTTCACCACTGAGATAATCTACACTGTAAAATGATATTCAGTGTCTGATCATAGACATTAGCTTGGCAGAAACTAATTTACTTTTCTTTATTACCTTAGTCATCAGCAAACCACGGAACCAACAAGGGGATTAATATTTACTTTCTTCTCAGAGTACTTTTTCCACTGCCTTAATATGGCCTTCAGCATTAGTAGTTTGATGTGGTAACCATTATTGAAAATGTTCCTTACTATTCTGCTCATGTCTCTTTGACAGTGCAGAGATAGAATTGGGGAAATACCCTTCCACGCTATAAGACAGGAGGATATGGAGTCTAAGAAGTAAGAGTCATCCGGGCGCAGTGGCTCATGCCTGTAATCCCAGCACTTCAGGAGACCAAGGCAGGCCAATCACAAGGTCAGGAGATCGAGACCATCCTGGCTAACACAGTGAAACCCCGTCTCCCCTAAAAATACAAACAATTAGCCGGGTGTGGTGGCAGATGCCTGTGGTCCCAGCTACTTGGGAGACTGAGGCAGGAGAACGGCGTGAACCCAGGAGGCAGAACTTGCAGTGAGCGGAGATCATACCACTGCACTCCAGCCTGGGTGACAGACCGAGACTCCAGCTCAAAAAAAAAAAAAAAAAAAAAAAAAAAAAAAAAAAAAAAAGAAGTAAGGGTCTACTCATGAAATCAAAGATTACTGAGTGACAATCCCAGAATTGCAGAATGTTCATTATGGGCACCACGGAAACTATTCTGTTTCATTTCACAAGTTTACATATTTGAACAGTGGAGGTCATAAAGTTTAAACGATTTGGCTATGGCAGAATCAGGTTGGGTACCAGCACTCATGTACGCATGTCCCCAGGTGAATTCTCTTTACATGCACTATTCAAGCATGCTTCCGTTGAATGAATGACCATTGAACTATGAAAATCTATAGGACCCTGCTCAATGTCACTATATCCCTATTTCTAAAATGTAACTTTTTTTGTGCTGCATCAAAGGGTTCTGTATTAGTGAAGAGAACTAAAATGTATTAAAAAGATAGGCTGTGTGACCCACAATTAAAGGGGGGAACTTGATGTATTTATGTAAAGATGGGAAGCCATCCTCAGATTTCTTACCCTCAGCTTAAGTACTTAGTCTTCTGGAGTAAAGAAGCATTTGATTATGTAAAACCTTGCTACCCTAGAGTGTGTTTCATGTGTTAACAGCATCACCTGCCCTGAAGGATTGATAAGAAAGAATACCAGTGGCGTAGGCTGTTATTCTATATGTAGTTGGAACTTACATTAAATATTTAGGAAATATATATTGGTTGAATTAATGAAAACTTGGTTTACTCTTTTTTCCTTAGATCTTCATGAAGCTTAGAGAAGACAATATGCCAGAGTCAATTTAGAGAGAAAGCCAGTGTTTGTCCTCACAAGACTGTCTTCAGAAGTAAACACATTTCTGGGATAAGAAGGGGGTTGATTGCACTGTTACATGCTAGCTTCAGTATCTCTATTAATAAGCCAATTAGGAAAGAATCTTACGCCTGCTAATTAAGGAGCACAGATGATCCATCTTCAATAAAGTTTATAAACTCACTATTCTAAATGACCAGTCCCCTTAATTGGGTCAGCAAAACATTCTTTGCTGGATGAAGAAGGTCAAGATGCCAGCAACATTTCTATGTTTTGAAGCTCATCAGTGAACTAGAAAAGTAGCTGGATTAACAGATTCTGAAAAATTAAAATAAGATATGTACCACCCATAGAGATATAATTCCTTGATACACAGTTTCTTGATAATATGTAAAAGTGTATCCTGCCACAAGTTTCTTTTCCTTCCCCCCCACGTTTTTTTTTTTTTTTTTTTTTTTTTTTGAGACAGAGTCTCACTCTGTCACCCAGACTGGAGTGCAGTGGCACGATCTCAGCTCACTGCAACCTCCGCCTCCTGGACTCAAGGAATTCTCCTGCCTCAGCCTCCCAAGTAGCTGGGACTACAGGTGTGTGCCACCATGTCTGGCTAACTTCTGTATTTTTTAGTAGAGACAAGATTTCACCATGTTGGACAGGCTGCTCTTGAACTCTTGACCTCAAGTGATCCACCCTCACTTGGCCTCCTCTTTTCCTTCTTAAACCCTGAGATTAATTGCTAGAATATACCATGGCCATTTGTCTAAAAGATGTATTTTGGATTTATGGGGTTAAAAATGATTGTCCACTATATAAAATTCAGTGAAGAGTTTCCCTGAGGAAATAGAACACATACTCACCAAAGATGAAGACAAGGGATACATTATTTTGGAAAATACTTTACCCATCCACTACTGCTGAAATTCACACTAAGATGGTATCTAAAGTGGCTTCCAACATTATTTATTTTCCTTGCAGTTCTCAAACTCTTTGTCCCACCATGAGCTATTGGCTAAAAATCACAACAATATGAGTTCCTAGACACTATAGTCATTCTAAAAGCATAGAAGGCATTATTTAAACTCAAGTAGATAAAACCTCATTACTAAAGTCAGTAGAAATTCAATCCTAGTAAGGTTACTTTGCCTTCAGAAGCAGAGTATCCCAAACACTAGCTCGCTCTTGGGAATCATGGATGTGTAAACCCACCCAGGTTTATCCCATTGAAAAGGAGAGGATCTTGTTGTTTTGTAGAGAAAGATAACTTGATTTTTTTTAAAAAAAGAAGAAGCTTTATAAATGTATAAACAGTACTAAGTAGGTCCTTATCTGTGTCAAGTGGCTACAGATGTTTAATATACAAACTCATCCAACACAGATACAGGTAACAAGTATGCTTAATGTTAAACTCATAATAAATGTCACAAAGTAATGACAGCATCTTCTAAAGCAAGGCATAGTACCTTCTAAAGAATGGAAGAATGAGCTAAGAAATAAAGATGGCACGAGAGCCTTTGAGTCTTGCTCCTAGTCCTGCTACAGAGTTTCAGGGTGGCTTGAAAGTAACATCGAACCTTCAGCTGTGCTTCATTATAAGGGGGGGCTAGTTATTCCTGACCTCTTAGTAACATGGCAATCACTGGTGGTAATTCACCATAAAAATATTTGAGCATAGAATCAAAATCCTGACACAGGGAATTTCATCTCTTCTTTGAGGTAGCTGAGAGAGAGAGAAAGAGAGAGAGAGAGAGAAAAAAACTATACCTACAGACTGCATAACCATTTCCTTTGACATATTTTGTACATTAAACTACCAGAAAATAATAAAATGGACTAAACACCTCATTATGTACCTTCTGACTACCCGTCTGCATTTTCTGCTGAAAAGTATCCAGACATGGGACAACTAACTCCTTCCTAACTGACAGATCTGGATTTGAGTGCTGGTTTTGCTGCTCATGTGCTCTTTGCTGACTGTGGGATTTCCATCTAAGACAGGTAAAATGTCGTTGTTCATGACATTGGTTATCACTATGAAATGACCAAGTTTATGCTTTGAGATAGTCAATCTCTACATTATTATTATTCCAGTCTTTTGGTATTTTTCCATAGAGGTTTTCACAGAGGTTAGCTAAAGCATATCTCAACAACAGGGATATAAAATTGCATTCAAAGACCAGCTTAGCCTAAAACCCTAAATACGAATTCCAAAACATGGTTCTTTATCTTGGAAACTTCCTTGAGTGGAGAGTACAAAATTCTTTTAATTTGGTGATATCTAAGAAAGTGCAATACAGTTGCAAAAAGCAGCCCCAATTTGTAATATGTCTTCCTGAGTTTATGTCCTTTGCCATGAAACTTTGTAGTAGTGCTCACTCTGGCTTCAGGACTGGCCATGTGGCTTCCTTTGACCAATGAGATATTAGCAAACACAAAGCAGGCAGAAGCTTGTAAGATCCTTAAGTCATTTGGCTTGCCCTTATTCTTACTCCTCTGCCTTTACCATAAGAATGTGCTAGAAATAATCTGTTGTCAGATGTGACACATAGCACAGAAATGAGTTGCCCCCATCAATCTAGTGACCCCATCTTAGAGCTGATAGCCGGAAGAAATGAGCCCAGGCAAGACCAGAAAACCTGTGTAAATCACAGATACACAGACTCATGAGCTAAATATACATTTATCGTATGCCACTGAGGCTTTGTGTTGTTTATTATGCAGCATTTTTGTGACAATGGACAAATGATATACTGAATCCCTCAAAGTCTCATATTTTTCTTAAAACGAAATCTAACCCAAGGAAACAGAATATGAAAATACAGCATGGGTACAAGGATTACACAAAACTTGAATTCTAAAATACCATAAAATAATTGTACCCAATCTTACCTTTCATAGGGAGAAAAGGCCTGGAGGGATCATGATCATTCTTACCATGTTGTTTAGTGCAAGACCCAAGGAAAGCTAGGAGGCTGTACAGTTATCTCCCTTGATGTAATTCTAAACTATACAACCTACTACCTCAACCTGGGAGCATGCAGTCACAATGGCTGGAAAACTACCATTTCTTAAGCAAGGAAATTACAAGTTAGTCTTATAATGATTCTTCATGCTGTCACCTATCTGGGCCATTCATAAGAGACAACACATCAAAGAGTCTGATAATAGAAGACATAACACAAAAACCTTGGCTTGAGATTACTATGCAAACAGGAAGGGAGTAAATACTTTGGATTGGCCTTCTTGAACTATTTGTGCATGGAGATTATAGTAATGTTACATAATGGTGATTCTGAACAATTTAATGCCTTCTGATATCTGTTGACGAAATAGAATAGTAGAACAATATTTAAACTTGGGCAATTTTAAAAAGGATTAGAAAAATAAATGTTTCTCTGGTAAAACCGAAAAACTGGAGTCACTAAAAGATGGATATACAAGAAGAAATGGCTTAAACCAAAACACAGTGAAAAGACATAGAAAACATGAATCTGAGCAAAATACAGATTAAGAAATACCGCAAAAGCTACATTGAACATCCACCCAACAATACTTATCATGTATTTTACATAATTCTCATATTTAGAAAGTGCTCCTTTTTCCTGAGTTGACTGTTTCAGCATTTTTCATAAGTCTGTCCCCAACAGTCTATTCAACAACCTACAAAATGTGCCTATTTCCCTGTTTGCACCTGTAATTTTTTTTTTTTCCAAGACAGAGTCTTGCTCTGTCATCCAGGCTGGAGTGCAGTGCCGCAGTCTTGGCTCACTGCAACTTCTGCCTCCATGGTTCAAGTGATTCTCCTGCCTCAGCCTCCTCAGTAGGTGGAATTACAGGAGTGTGTCACCACGCCCAGCTAATTTTTGTATTTTTAGTAGAGACGGGTTTCACCATGTTGGCCAGGCTGGTCTCAAACTCCTGACCTTGTGATCCACCTGCCTCATAATTTTAAACTGAATCTTTCCTGTATCTTCAGTCCCAGGCAGGTGCTGGAGCAGGAGATAGGCTTCTACAAGCTTAGCAACTTCTCATCTCTATGTAAATTCAAGTTTGGTCAGGTCTATATTTTCCCATAAGGACTGCTGTGGTCTACCAGAAGCCACCTCTCCTCATTGCTTAGCTGGACTCTGGTTTTGCCTAGTAAAGGCTGCGCTACAAAGCAGCTAGGTCAGCCTAGGCAAACAGAGATGGAGGCACGTCTGAGCACACTGAGAATCTTCCAGATACTTCCGTTGCACTGATTGTGTTCAAAACACAGATTCAAATGCCATAGCATTGATATTTCTTCATGCTATTCCACTAGCCTGGAGAAAAATGATTTTTTCCCAATGTTTCCAACCCTATATCCTTATGCAGCTTTGATGGGGTGAAACTGCTTTTTTTTTGTGGGGGAGTGGTGGGGGGGGGGCTGCCTCTGTTAGATCAAGTCTACCTAGTTTGGGAAAAAGACTGGGAGGTTAGTTTTATCAAAAAAAACTCTCATTCATCCTTCAAGCCTCATTTCAAAGAGTTCTTCCTCTGATTATCTCACAATTTCATATATGCATTTATGCTTTAATTCTCACATCATTGCATTATAATTTATCTGTTTGTCTCATTCACTGGACCCCAAGCTATGTGGAAATGGTGCCCCATAATTCACCTTTGCCAATATGGTATGATCTGCAATGGCTAGTAGCTGGCACATGTCAAAATCAAAAAAAATAAGTTTTTCAAATGAAAAAAAGACTATATGCATAAATGGATAAATGGGAGTATAAATCAACTTGCAGTTAAGGGATGATGATTTTTATTTTTATGTCCAATCCTTTGTTCTTCCACTTATATTAGAATTTCACTCATAGTAAGATGGATTTGCTATTAAGATTCCAGAGAGGGCAAAAAATCATAGAGTGGCTGAATTCATCCTGGCCAGTTTAACCTTAAATCCCAAATCTCCTATGGAAACTTAAGATGTATTTCCGAGTCTTCTGCTACTAGATGCTCACTTATGTAGAAGATTTAACATTTACCGGGACCAAAAAAGAAAATATAATTCATTTTCTTTCCTCTTAATTTGAATTTTTTCATTCACCTTGCAGTGACTCTGTGCCTGACTCTGTAAACACAATCACGATATATAACCCTTATGAATGGGACACAAGGCAGGGGAAGGGCAGTAAGTGTTGACAAAGGAAGACACAACAAAGAGAGGATAAGATCCATGTGCTAGAGTGCTAGTCAATCAGCTACAACATACAGTTCAGAGGGCTTTTAAATACCCAGAAGTGGAAAAATTGATCTTTCCCCATGTACATTCTTATTCTGGGGGTCAAAGATATAAAGATGCTGCTCTTAGAATACTAATGGTTTTCAATACCCTGCTCTTTTGGTTGTGAATTTCCTTGTTTATTTACACTGAGTTTAGCCCATTATCATGTATTAGTGCAATTATGGCTCATTACATAATTAGTGTAAATATTTGTAGGCATGTAATAACAACATGCAATTATGATATGGAATGATGTCATAAAAATTCTTATTGAAAAGTGCAAGTGAAAAATAAAATAAGAAGTAGTATTTGTAGGCAAACAACAGTAATATATCTTCAGGTAGAGACAATCTATTGTACTTATTAACTTAAAAAATCTTCCATACATTCTCTGAACATGTGTAAACAGACTCTCATGCTATCAAACACCGAGGTTTTAAGTGCTGCCAGCAGCAATCCTCCAAATGAAGTAAGGATAAACCTCAAACAATGCTATGAGTGTCTGAGATTAGGAGAAAGCAGAGACACTCCATTAGTAAACATCTTCTATATTTGATTAGGCATTTGGAAGTTGGACAAATGTTATGATTAAAACATGGGATTCATTAAAACACGTGTCTGTATGGCTGACATGCAATTCTTCAAAGGAGCCCCTGATCAGATAATTAGTTTTTTGAAGCCAGAGTCATATCTTTGTCCTTTAGCAAAGTACTGAACACAAAGTAAACATTCATAAAGGTTTGTTGAATGAATGAAAGAATGAAGAAATCATAATTTTTCTAGCCTTATGGCTATGCCAATTGTAAAAAGTGGCTTTTTTTCCAACTCATACTTTATTAACTACCATGTTAGGTTCTAATAAATCTTTGAATATCTTTGAAGAGTCATTCATGTCGACTCCTCTGTACAAATTCAGTGCTATTACAGGCAGTAGAGGCTTTAAAAATCTTAATTGGAGAGGCTAGGTGACATTTGATGGAATTAAATACCATAGTCAACAGATAAGGATCCATAGGACCTAACAAATATTGAGGAATGATTGGTAAGCACATTGGAAAAACAAGAAATCATATTAGTTTAAAATTCAAAATGAATTCTATCATACACATGCCATTTTTCCCATGTAAAGAAATACATATATTAATTTTGAAATATAAATAAGAAAATTTCTCAAGCTAAATCTCAGCTTCTCCCTCCTCAAACTCTGATGATACAGGGTGAGTTGCTTTATCAAATGCATTTCTTGAAATAAGTTTCTTTTTTTCCTGTTTTTAAAAAACAAATCTAAACCATGTCCTGGTATTGCATCTTAAATATATTTTGATAGTGATGATTTGAGAAATTTAATAAAACTAGTTTGCTTTATACCCATTCTATTTCCTCCATGCAATAATAGCTGTTGAAATATTTCTTCCAAGTCTTTCTGGGGAAATTCTGAAATTATTTTACTTTCTGCATGGTTCCTATAGGATATTTGGTACACTCTGAGGGAGCCTCAAAGGAATAATTAATATCTACAGAACCATTCACTCATGAACATGGAAAGGGGGAAAAATACTGAATTTCATCATCATGTAAAATATTTAATATCCTGTTTCTTGTGGCCAATGTCCAGGGGCTTTGGGCTTTCCACTAGAATATTTTCTAACCAGATGAATCAAAGTTTGAAGCCCTTTAGAAACTTTGAAAGGGCCAACTGCTCTATATAATCTTTTTTTCTTGGGATAATGTCTTTTTAAAAACCTCCTTAAAAGAAGTAATCTGGCAGTCACCTACTGGCCATTTTGCAGTCCAAGTATTGTTCCTGTTCGGGGAATATTGGGAGCTCAGGGTCTCCATGGATCCATGAACTCCACCATTAATCCCATGGTTAACAGCAGGTTAAAGGGATGATGAGTGGAGATGTGATTTTGCCGTTATCAAACAAGTATTTATCTAGTGGAGGTACAGGTTTAACTTGCTAGCAGTTTATTCATTCCAAGTTAACCACTTCAAAGAGGCATATAAAACTAACCAAGCAAATTGTTTGCTTATTCGGTAGATAAAGGCCTTAGGCAAACAATTTATATAACACACACCAATGAGGACAGTCTTTCACTCTGGGTTATAATATGCCATCATTCTATAATAAAGCAATGCTTTCTTGGCAAGCAGGGGGTTGAGCACTATAGACAACCCTCCTCAGTGCTTTGCAAAGGAAATACATGGTAACAATGTCGTCTTGGTCTGGCAATTACAGAGTTCCAAATTCTACCCTTTATACATATGTCATCTGTATCTAGGGTGTCCTAATTCAGAAATGCAAAATCTCATTTCTATGTACTGGATAAAAGAAGAGTTTTAGTTATTCCTGAGTAGGTCTTAAGAGGAGACAAAGTTCATCCACTTGAATTTCAAACTTTTTTCTAATGTTAACCCATCAACTACGTCATGTTGACTTTTTTTGTTAGAAGAGGACACACACACACACACACACACACACACATCTTAAGGGAGTTTCTGGCACTATATTTTACCAAAAGGGAATACAAAAGTTTTAGAGTCATACAAATTGATCAACTTTTCACCCTGGGTTCTAGTTCTGTTTACAGACTCCTCAGCTCACATTGTTGGAATGAGACAAATATAGCCAGCTTTGCTTTGATCTGTGGTCAGTTTAGCTTTTCAATCCTGGCACAATGGTGACATTTAAGAGGCAAGGGGTAAAACTATTTTCATTCCAGCCTTTAAAACAGGATAAAGACTTATAAAACAACTCTGGCCAAATATTAATTTGTACCTAAACAGGCAATTTCTTTTTTATAAGAAGTCCTTCTTACACTGCTGGATATAAATAGAAGTATAAATAGTTAGGCAGTTAAACACATCCATTCTGATTTATCAGTCCTTCAGAAGCAAAATTATTGGGGAAAATGGGGGAGGAAGAATTGCAACAAAGGAAAACCCAAAACCCAAATCACGGCGAAACTGGCCCTGTAAACATGTCTACCACTTTCCAGAAAATATCATAATAACTTTGAAAACAATTAGGCTTACAGAAAACAAAAGAAACCCTTGTTTATCTATTTACTCATCACTCAACCAGTTGTTCCAATCACTCAAATGCTTGCTGCCTCACCTGCAAGTCCAGCCTTCTAATTTGACAGCTGAGACCAGTTACGAGAGATATGGGAATTGAGGGCAAGCCTATTAATTCATCATTGAAGAACCTCATTCATTTCAGGACAAAAGGTCTCCTTCCTCCACCTCAGCCCCCTTTTCCATTTTTATCGCTCTTAAAGGAAACTAAGGGGAAGAGAGGGAGAATGAAATAACTCAAAGGGATATTGAGTGGCATATAAGCAAACCCGAGGTCTGTGAGATTGCCTAAAAGACACATACCTATAGACACAAGCTTGTGCGGACTAATACCACAAGTTCGGATCTACGGGTTTGTGGCAACAGGCCTCAATATCTTCTCTCGTTTGGGGGTGTGACATGTCTGAAAATAAAACGTTACAGCCATTAATCCAACAAAAGAGTCTACCATTCAATTGTTTTATACCAGAAATGGAAAGGACTTTGTCCCACTCTCACAAAAGCAAAAGTTAAGCAACATCTTCTATGTTCTCCCCAATGCGCCTCCCTTGGTTTCCACTTTTTCCACAAATCCAGTAGGCTTTAGGTCAACCTCATCATTTTACTGTTTATATATGGAAGACTCATTTATTCACTGCTGAACACACAATCTGGGCAAAGTGATACCAACATGGCAAACCAGGAGAATAAAGAAAATTCTTTACATTGTAGGCAGAGAGAAAGAATACATGAGAGCCCAAATGCAAGTTCATTCCTTTAAATACCTGTCATGACATTAAAAACGATGGTGAAACTTTCATTTTCCTATTTGCACTCTGGAAAGCAACTGGAATAAACTTAGCAAGTACTACCAACAGATTTGTAGGAATATTTTTTGGAAAACCGCTCTAGAGGAGATTGTCAGCTGTATTCAGATCTATCTTTGGGAAAAGTTTGCATTTTTGTTGCCACCCCCATCCCACCCCCACACTTATTATTGATTCAAACACCAACAACGAGCAGGTTTGGGTGTACTTTATAGAATCTGAACCATAGAAGAAATTACACAGTTGTTCCTCCTCCCGCCCCCACCCCCCCACAAAACTATTTGAGAGAACAGGGATGAATCTGTTTCCGAGACCTTCTTATAAAACGATCTCATCTGTCAACATAGTATTTTTTTCTGCAAAGCCAATGTTCTACATATAAGACGGGAACATCCAAGACAATGAACTTTCATTCATGGTGCTTTTGGTGAATTGTATTGAAGACAGTCATAATCATAAGCACTTCAGGGACATATGTTAGAAAGCGAAATGATTCCCTGTCCTGGATGCTGAGAAGCACATATGACTCCTTCCCTTTACAGGACCTAAAAAGAGACCTTTTTAACTTTTGTTAGCTATAATGATGGATCCTGGCTCTCAAAGTAATTATCTCATTTGCCTCAACAAACGGACATTCTCTCCTTTCTCAAGAATCTGGGGGCAGGCACTGGTGGCTCATGTGTGTAATCCCAGCACTTTGGGAGCCCAAGATGGGCAGATCACTTGAGGTCAGGAGTTCAAGACCAGCCTGGCCAACAGGGTGAAACCCGGTCTCTATTAAAAATACAAAAAAATTAGCTAGGCATGGTAGCATGTACCTGTAATCCCAGCTACTCTGGAGGCTGAGGCACGAGAGTTGCTTGAGCCTGGGAGGCAGAGGTTGCAATAAGCCGAGATTGTGCCACTGCGCTCCAGCCTAGGCAACAGAGTGAGACTTTGTCTCAAAAAAAAAAAAAAGAAAAAGAATCTGGGAGATGAACTGAAGCCCTACTAAGGGGAACAAACAAAAAAAGAGCTGAATTGAGGAATTATTCAGAGAAAAGAGCAGGTCCTCGTATATGCAACCTAGAAAGTTAAATAAAGAGAACAGGAAACCAACAGTACGATGAACAGAAACTGAGACATAACCATTCATAGACACTTTGTTGTCTCCCTATCTCATCACAAGTGAGCTGTGGTACAATTGCTCAGAGCCTGCTGGTGCCGCGAAGGTTGGCAAAACTGAGAATTTAGTTGTAGCTCTGTGGCTTAATTTTCAGATCCAAAGAAACAACAATAGCAAGTGGAAGTAAGTAGTATCCAAATCAGTCACCCCCAGATGGTCTTTACTTACTTTATTTTATTTTAAAATGTTCATTTCCTTTCTAAAATAAAAGATTTTTAAATAAGCTCTGAGCTGCTTCTTTTCCTTCGGTCTCTCTGACAAAGGCATGGGGCTAGAGGTATTTGAGGAGGGACACTTTGAACCCTGTTAAATATTGCTGGAATGTGGGGGATGGACGTGCTCCTATTATAATGGAACAGAGTAAGTCCAAGGTCCCAGAGTAATGAGAACGAATTGTTATCATCACGCTTATTAAAACGATACAATATTTGTTAGCAATAGACTAAGATCTATCAAAGTGGTACACTGAGACGTTCAAATAGCACCACTTTCATAAATTTGCATGGCACTCTTGACCTCCACAGAAAGGAGCTCAATGCTGCGTTTCAGTTGGGGGCGGCTCTCCCTTTCCTTGGCAAATATAGAACAGAGAGAAGTTTTTTATTTCAAATGGTTTGTAGTGTTAACCTCCAAACAATCCCAAGTTTCCATTTTAGAAAAGAAAAAGAGCAACCAGAAGACACCCAGGCTGCAGGAAAAAAAAAAAAAAAAAAAACGAGAAGAAAATCAAATACTGACCTACTAAAGGGATGGTTTGTTTGGGAGTAGATATTTTTCTTAAAGTATTAATTGAATACATCCTTTCAGAATCTTCTTTGTGTTGAGGAGGAAAATGAGGGGATTTTTCAGAAGAAATTTTGGCTTGCTTCATTAAGCAAGAATCTGTGGGCTCTCTTAGTAATATTAACAAGTTGGAAAATATGGGTTAACGCTAGTAAGCAATGACAAAGCCCAAGTAATGTAACTTATAAAGCAAGTATATAATTTATGTTATTAAACATTTTTAGGTGGCATAAAACCCTTCAATGACACTAAAAGGAAACTGCCTCTATCATGAACGCTAAGATCAAATCCTACTCACTGAATATGCAAGGGAATAGTTTCATAAAGTGCCATATAGTATTACCAATCTACGACTAAAGTAAAAAAACAATCAATATTGTTATTATACAATTTATATAAGCTCTATCTTCCAGGAATTCAGAACACATGGCAGGCTTTTTAGAGCCAATCCTGTAATACTTATATTTTTTAATTCAAATGCCCAAGATAGCGACAGAGTTAAGGGGCAGTGCCTGCTAGTTTCAAATGCTTGTTATGATTGCTCAGAGCCTGCTGGTGCTGTGAAGTTTGGCAAAACTGAGAATTTAGTTGTAGCTCTATGGCTTAATTTTCAGATCCAAAAACCCAAGTGCTGTTCAGTAATAAATTTTTTAAAATTTTCCAAACTCCATAGAGTTGAATGCCATGTCTGCTCTACTCCTTGGCTATGAAAATTATAAAACTGGTTTCTTTTTTAAAAAATTAAGTTTAAAATGTAGTTATTCTTCATAATTAAATCATTCAAGCATTCCCTAAAAATTTGCAATACTTGAGAAATGAAAGGTTTGGGAAAATTACAGAAAAACACCATTACCTGAAAAAGGTAACTTCTTATGTAAAATTTTAAACCTGCTTCCATCTTGCTAGGCTAATATCTGCAAATCGTACACCCACTTCTGGAAAATAAGACATTTACAATATTTTTTAATGGGTTAAGAATTTTTACTTGTGTTTCAGTTGGTTTCTTTCACCACCCAATTCTTTTGTAAAGTTGAAAGTAACATTAGAACAAGAGTAAAAGAAAAACAAAAACTGAAATAAAAGTATTTCTAGAAAAACATCGGGAACCATTATGTTTACTTCATTTCCAGAACTGTGCATAATAAATAGGTTCTGCAAATAAGTAACTTCACATTTTTCCTGGAATTCCCCTTGGACCTTGAGAACAATTTTTACCAGAAAAATGATCAAATAAGAATGTGAAGTCTCGGAATACTCCCAAACTTTTGTACAAATGTTTTATACCAAACCACTCACTTGCTAAGCATGATGAAGAGATAGGCTATCTATAGTTAAGAATAGTTTAAGGTATAATCAATGAATTGGGCAGTGATTACCTGGCATGATGCAGCACCATTGAGACATCATTTTAACTTTTTTACTGTCAAATGATTCGGGAGTCATTATTTCTCTCGGCTGATAGGGCTGTTAAAAAGAAGCAAGTATCTGATTGTGGTGGATTCATGAGTCTATGCCTCTCCACCACAGCGGGATTCCTGGCTTCCATTCCAGTGTCCTTTCATTGGCCATGTTTTGGACGCGGGGTTTGCCTTTCCTTCATTGTCCCTTTACTAATGGAAGGCGAACTCACAGTGCAGCTGCTTGCAAAAAGGAAAATTTATTTGAGTTTTGCCTGGCTGTGGACTTGAACACTGAATCCATGGTGACATCAGCAGAACGACACCAACGGAAAGATTTCCTGCCCTCTACCCCCCTTCCTTTTTAAAGATGTACGTCCTGTACAAAATCTCAGTGGATCTCCTTTGTCCCAAACAGATGGGACAATTTGACCAGACAATTTTTTTTATCTGGGAAGGATAGGAAGAATTTTTTTTTATCTGGGAAGACAATTTTTTTTATCTGGGAAGGAGGAAAAAAAGAAGGAAGGAAGGAAGGAAGGAAGGAAGGAAGGAAGGAAGGAAGGAAGGAAGGAAGGAAGGAAGGAAGGAAGGAGAGATAAAGAAGAGAAAAGGGAAAGGCAGAGAGAGAGAAAAGAAAAAAGAGAGAAAAAGAAAAAGAGACAGAGACAGAGAAAGGAAATAAAGAGCAAGATAGAGAATGAAGAAAAAATAAAGAGAAGGAAAGAATAAGAGAAGGAAGGAAAGAAAGGGAGAAAGAAAGAAAGAGAGAGAGAGAAAGAAGAAAGAAAGAAAGAAAGAAAGAAAGAAAGAAAGAAAGAAAGAAAGAAAGAAAGAAAGAAAGAAAGAAAGAAAGAAAGAAAGAAAGAAAGAAAGAAAGAAACAGAAAGAAAGAACGAACGAACGAACAGGCAAGCAAGCCTGCTCAAATCTAATCTTTGTTGTTCACTCTGACAAGGGGTGTCCCCTGAAGCAGGGAGACCCTGTTTGTTTGGTCTCCTACAGCTTTTCAGTTTTTCTGATCTTTTCTCTCATCCTTTGCAGTCATTGGTTTTTGCCAAAAGATCCAATCACCTCAACAAAAGAGGCACATCCAGCAATTGCTACTCCAGGAGTAATTCATTGGTGCGAATCATCGTGCCACGTTTTATCCACCTGTGACATTGCCACAAGGATATCAGGCCACAGAGTGGGAGCAGCGCTCAAGGATATGATGCAGAGGCTTTTGGCACCAAAGCCAGTTAGCTTAGGTAGAACTCATTCTTTTTTACCAGGAAAAGTTGAGCAGAAGGGAGTAGGGAGAGAGGAGAATGGCAAAGCAATGCCATGGTTTTCATGTTTCTTTCAAGCAAAGGGAACACTGAAGATTGATGGATATTTATAATCTTCATCCCACCACACTTTTCCCACACTAAACAATATTTTATGAAAATGATAAATGCAAGTGTGTGCAGATCAACCAAAGAGAAAAGACATGGAAAAGAGTATAACAGAAGATAGATCGGATGAAAACAAAAGACACTCTCAGATTATTTGAATAGTGAGCTTACTTTTCCGTAATTAAAAAAATCTTAAACCCACTTAATGTTCACTTAAAACAGACATATAACAGAAATCAACTATTTGAGAGTGAGAAATTGAAGGCAAATTCACTTTTGACACACCAGATGAAACAAAAGAGACTTTGCCAGTAACAAGTTGTATCGTGTGCGCTGGCTAAGGGATACTACTTTCACTTTTAAAAGGAATAAGTTTGCTCAGGATGACAATTTTTCTTCCTTTTGAAAATGCAAACAATGATGCCAGCCTACAACTTCCTTTCTAGCTATTTTGCTAATAAAGCAGGGGAGGAGAATTGAAATTTGAAAAAATAATAAGACCTTGATTCTGACACAGAAACATCAGACACGTATTTTTAAAAATCAGATGACTGTCATCTCTTTAATAGAAGTGAACTATATGCTATATAAATGCTTCCTAGATACCAGCCAACTTTAACACTTTCTATTCAAAGCTACATTTTGCTCTTGAGAAAGTATCTCACAATTAGATTAGAAAGTAGGTGGATAGGATGGCTTGGGAAGATTTGAAGATCGAATCCTGCAAGAAAAGAGATACATAATATGTAAAGAGTATTTCTTGAGGGTTTTGACTGCATGACAATGGAGACTTGTTCTGGGAAAGTTATAGAGAGGCCTGGAACCTCCACAATGATACTTATAAAAAGAAGCAATCTTCAAACCCAAGAAATGATGTTCAGCTGAAACAGAAAGACCTTTGCCTTACTCCGGGGTGCAGATCCACTCGGAGGACAAGCCACACACCCCTGTCTCTGCATTTCACCCAGCAGGTCGGTGTTTCTCCACCTAGGGCTCTCCATGTCTACTGATTCCCACATTTCTCTCTTTGTTTGGAACAACAACCAACCAACTAGAAGACGATTTTATGTACTCTTCACCAAATAGAAGTTGGGAAAGAAAAAAAGTATTAGACTGTTTTCCTTACTTCCAGCTCTCAACTTGTCCCAAATATTGATCTGGTTATTTTGCTTTCTAGCCCTTCATCAACCTCCTAACTCTTTCTCTCTCTCTCTCTCACACACACACACACACACACACACACACACACACACCTACAACTGCTGCTTGGTTCAATCTGGTGCCTGCTTAACAACAAGAGAATGACAAGCAACATCTGTTTGTAAAAGAGCCAAAGTCAAACCTTAACGTTTTTTTGGCTAGGTTTCCTTTTTCCTTTTTCCCCAGACTCTAAAATGGGAGGGGGCAGAAAGAGAAATATGAAGATTTATATTCAGCATCGGCTCCAATGAGGCAGCATCTATACTCCCCTAGAGCTATTTCAAGGTAAAAACAATTTTAGGTAAAACCACTGCAGAATTTACGGTCGTCTTCCCTGCAGCAAGCCCAGCCACATAAAATCCAACATATCAAATCCCTAAAAGTCAGGATTTTTTCCTAATAGCTTTATATTCATCTTCTAATAAGAATTACAGGGTCTTTTGTGTTGGGGGAGGGGTGGTGAGAGATAGAAAGGGAGGAGAGTAAGACAGAAAAAGAAAAATAGCAGAGAGGAAAGGAGCGCCGTTGTTCCTCCCAGATTTTATAACCCAGGCATATAACAGGCACATTTACACTTGTGCCACATACAGGAGCGTGCACTTGAAGCAGCAAGGCTGTGGCAGAAATCTGCACAGCTGTAGCCATCAGAAACAGGCTCTCTCATTCCCCCACGGAGAGGTGGATTTCTGGAAAGCTACCAACAGACCACAAAGTCACAATGCAAAGGATCAGAGCTCCCTCAATGGGAGGGGTGGGGGTTGGAAGGGAGAAGAAGGAGCTGGTAAAAAAAGAGAAAGCCTCACTCATCAAATGAAACAATTTTGCCCCCGAAGAAGGGAAATAGGGGACTGTCAGAAACTCAACTCCCATTTCACTCAGGGTTTGGAAGAAACCCACACACATTAAGGGAAAAATAAATGCAGACAAGTTGCTAAGGAGACTTGTGTAAACTCCAAGCGCAGACATATTTCTTGGCCTTTCCCCCTACGTTCCATCTTGTATTCTGATCACGCTGCTCTGCGGCAACGTTGCACCAACCCTTCTGCATTAATCTTGGCCTTAACCGTGCATTCTGGCAAAGCACACGGGTTGTAGATATCATCATCTTTCAAACTTAGCAAGTTAAAAGGGTGTGTGTGTTTGCGTGCGTGTGTGTGTGTGTGTGTGTGAGTGATTAATTGGGGGGAAAAGTAGAGAAATCTTGATTTGGATTTTAAAAACATAGGTGTTGAACAAAGAATATTTACAGTGCATATTTTGGGAGCAATGGGGAAAGGGGTAGGTAAAACATCTAGCACTGGAAATTTCCTTTAGTCCGTAGATTCCTTCATTTCTCCATACCCCTAGACTTTTTCCCCCTCCCACATCTTTGGTTAAAATCCTGTGCCCCTGGCAGATGCAAGCAGAGCCTGCATCATTGCAGATGACAGGTAGGGGCCTAGGCTTCTGCAGAAAACAGTGCATTCGACAAAAGTCGAATCCTGCTCCCCTACTCAAGATGTCCCAGAGAGACCAGCTTTTTGAAAACAAGCTAGGTCAATTCAAAAAATACCTAAACCAAACCTGTTTAGGTTAGAAACCAGCTAGCATTTTGGAGGAGGGATTTCAGTCTGATGTCCATCCGCTGGAGCTGAGAGCTTGTCCCACAGTGATACATCTTCAGTAGCAGCTGATACATGTCAACATTTGATTTAGAAGAAAATTAACATTTTCTTTCAGGACAGGGATGTTTGTACTGTAGAAGCCAATATTTTCCTTTCTCAGCCTCTCATATTAGAATTTCTAAAATCTTCCCAGAACAGAGAGAGGGCAGACAACAAATGTCCTAAATAATTGCTCAGAGCACTGGAGCAAACTATATGCCCCCAAATCAAATCTGTGTGTAGATTTACATGTGTGACTTTGCATGTGTGTTTACATTTGTTTGCATGTGTGCACATGTGTGTTAATGTGTGTGTTCCTTTGTATGTGTGTTGCCTCTATGTGCATGCATGTATATTTGAGGATGTATATTTGTGTGTGTGCAAGTGTGTATGCCTATGTGTGTTTGTGTTCTTGCAGGTGTTTGTGTGTATGTGTACACATGTGTATTTATATGTGTGTTTGTGTGTGCTTGCTCACACGTGTGTGTACATGTGTGTGCGTGTGTGTGTATTTCCCTGCCTCGCTATGATAGTGGGATTGGTGAGATGCACACCAAGGCAGTTGGAAGGTGAGTCATCTGCACAGTCCCCTCGCAAATTAGGGAAGTTCACAACATTTGCCCACCAGCCACAACAGAAAAGCTCCAGTGGCGAGCACCCAATCGAGCCTGCTGATTTAGTTGCAATCCTTGGAGGGGTGGCCACGGGACAAGATCCTGGTGAAGGGATGGAAAAAGTCTTTGCATTCCGCAAAGGGCTGGGTGTGTCTCTTCATGCTCCAAGAGGCTATGCATCTTTCATCTCTTCCCTCTGCCAACCTCTATTTGGTTTTCACACTTCAAGGCTAAAGCAAGCTGTGCTGCCTCAGTTGAAATAAGGCCGCCAACCAACTCTTAAGCTAGCAAGATGGAGATTTGGCTCCTGCCATTTGCACAGAAAGGCACTGTCCTGTAACTAGCCCTGCTTGCCTATCCTTTACACATAGGAGCCCTAGATTTTAGGGAAGGGGAGATCATTGGAGCTTTTTATGACCTTTTCCCTACAAAGCATATCCTCAGATGTTTTGTGGCACTAAGCCATCATGACTCAATCAAAATGAAAAATGAACCTGGAGGGAGAAGCTCAGGGTGGGCATATCTCAGCAGGCAACTGGGCAATTACCATGTGACCTGGTTGGCCTGGGGGCAGGGCAGTGACACCTGCATTTTTTCAATTGTCCATGAAGCTGCAATAGCCTGAACCCCAGGAAATCCTGCCCAGACACCTGTTGGCCTATTTTTCCTGCCTGCTGAGATTGAGAGAATTGTCTCACCCTAATGTGAAGACATATTTGTTAGGATACTGCGTGATTCTATATGATCAAAGAGAGGCAGAACTAATTTACAGGATCAATGCAACAAATGGTCCTAAAATAGAGGATTCTTTCCCATGTAGATTGCCAAAGAAAATGCTTTCTATTATAAGTTGACTTACTGCTTTCTCAAATTCCCTAAAGAACAGAAAACACATGAGACACCTTTCATTATACCACCACCTCCCCTCCCTCCAACCTTACCAATTCTTCGTGGAAAAATGAAAGCTATTAGAAAAGAAACAAGCAACATGACTAGGCCAGCCTAGAAGGGAGAATGTAGAAGACACATAAGTGCATTTGGATAACTTTCAGATAGAAAAAATATAGTTTTAAAAAACATATTGGAAAATCCTTAAGAAGCCTGTTTGTTTGTTTGTTTGCTTGCTTGCTTGTTTGTTTTTGAGATGCAAAAGGAAAAATAACCAAATTAACAGTGGCTGAAAAATTAAAATGCTACCCAGACACATCTCAAAGAATAAAGTAACACAACTTCTATTTCCAACAGGGGTATTGGGACATGTTTGTATATATGTCTAGATTTGTAAACAGACTCAAGTACTTGTCATCCAAATCTCTCACTTCTAGCCTTGAAGTGAAAGAACACATCTTTTTCACATTGTGTAAAGTGACCTTCCTTTACTCCACCCTAAAATTCAGTTTTATACTCTACATACAGGTTAAGGAACAGAATGTTCTGCCTCCATCGTTTATCAGCTTATGCTTCAGATTGTGAAATGCTTTACACATCCTTCAGCAATTGTCTCCCAAGTCCAGTTGGTATTATCACTCCACATTGCATAGAGAGTTGACATAGAGGAAACGTTAAGTGTCTTTCCCAAGCTTGACAGCATTAGAATTCAGATTTTTCTCCCCTTTTCAAACTGGTGAGAGGGTCCTAGGTCTGGCTGAAGGAATTTGAAGGTGTCCCTTCCCTCATTCTCCATTGTCAGTCAGCTGTTTTGTATCACATGTAATCCCAAGGTATAGAAAACCCCAATCATGTGGCCTCCAGTGCTGCCATCTTGGGTAACCCCAAAGAATAAGTAACCGATGGCTCATCTTGGGGACTGGCATCAGAGATCAATCCAGGTTGAGAATGGTCTCCAGAGCTGTATTCTAATCAAGCCACTCCATTGGCATGTTTCTATCATTCTGATCATGAGCAACAGATGACAGGCCTCACTCACAATTCTGCAAAATGGTTTATACTATCTAGACTAAAACTAAAGCCCAGCTTTCCATCACCTGAGTTAACTGTCCGTGCTCTCCGAATTTGTATTGTTTTTATACACAGGACAAGGTTGAGGAGAAGACAAATTCAAGATTTGAAGAGAGGGTATCAAGTACAAAGTATCCTATGTAAAATATTTATGTTTTCTATATATCCACAAGTCAGGTGGTTATTAATGTACACTTAAAAATTGCTAATGTCTCTCGGGGGTCATTCAAATGGTTAAGATGCTATTCTTGGGTAAAATTAATCCATAACATAATTACATCTGTATTTTCATCTCACATAAATAATTTATTTCTGACATTTAATGTGAACCAGACATCACCTCATGGATGGCTCATAGAAGCAGGGTCATATTTCCCATTTCTTTTGGTGTGGTATTTTTGGGGTGGTAGACAAGAATGGGTGGGGTAAGTGGAAAGTCAAATCTTGACTCGCATCTAAATGATTTGTAAACAGAAAAGGCTGGGAAAAATCACAGATGCAGTCCAAAACTCCTTCTGGAGACATTTTAATCATACCACGAAGAAGCTGAGATGCCGCCATTTTTTCCTTTTATTTTTAAAAATTAAGCCACTTACTCCAACTTTAACTGACTGATTGGGGCTTTTTGGAAACTGAAAAGTATTCTGAAATCATGTCTGATCTTGGTAGGAAAGAGTTTTATAAGCACTTAGTAAGTTATCACTGCCCTGGGGGAAAAAGGTTGATGACAAAATATAGATCAAATATTTGCCATTCCTGGCTGACCCCAAACTTTTTCTGTATTGGCATGTCTTTATCTTTCTCATGACAATGGGAGAAAGCTATTCAGCAGCTTCTCTGTGATCAATATTTAGATTCTTGAGAAGAATATTTTTATTATTATATCATTTCTGGACATTCTTGCTAATAAAGAAGGAGTTCAGGTTGATTTTTCTCTTGCATTAATCAGGTCCGACGCATTTTATTCACACAATCTTTAGGGCACAATCTAAGTTACTAGAGCAAGGTAGTAAAAAACCAAAATAATTCCCATTCCCTTTTACCCATCACTGGAAGATGTAAACCTGCTGATAGCTAAGCCTCTGTTAGAAGCAAAAAAAAAAAAAAAAAAAAAAAAAAAAAAAAAAAAATCAAGAAAAAGAGAAAGTTCAGTGCAGCCAGGACTCTCAAATCCATTAATCCTAAGTCTAATTCTCTTTAGAATCTAAGTAAGACAATACATTTTACAACACAAACCTCTCTCAGGCCAATGCAACATGACAAGACTGGCATGGCTATTTCTTCTGGGAAGACTGGGAAACAAACTCTTGGTGATGAGTGAGGGCAAGCAAGGGTGAGGAGAAGCCATTGTAATGAGCTGTGGATGCTTTCCATCTTACCTTACTGACTTTGCCAGGCTCCCTCCCGCTACAAGGTTAGACAGCTATGGCTGAACAGGACATAAAAGTAGCAGACTTGCCCTTTATTTAAGACACTCAGCCACAGACAGAGGCACCAGAAGACCTTAAGCCCCAAGGAAGCTTTATCACTGTAAACGAGGTCTCGCTATAAATTCAAAGGATCACTAATGGACTGCTGTTCCTACATGGAGGTGAAGCTTCAGTCTAAGGTCCAAGTAATTCAAATAAAAGTCCCTTTTCAGATACAGATGCCTAAAGGCACCACATTACATACTCTCTCACTCCTATTGATCTAGATTTCTCTGCTGAACTCATATGGTGGGCCATGAAATCCACCTTCCCCAGAGACAAGGCAGTTGGGTACTGATTCCAACCTGCGGGGAAACCCACTCTATTTTCACATTTCCAAGATGAGGCAGAGGACGCTTTCCTGCTCTTAGCCCTCAGGAGCTACCATAATGGCCTACAGAGATGGAGACTTTCCAGCCATTGAACAGAGGTCATCGGTCCTTTTTTTTGAGCAAAATAGATAGGGCTCACAGGTCCTCATGAAGTTGGACCATCACCCAGTTCATCCCTCTGTCACCAGGGAGGAAGAAAAATGTGTTCTCCAGTCCTTCCCCACGTTCAGTACATTTGGTAAATGAACAGGAAGGGTCAGGGCCGCCAGATGTTTTTCAGTGACCTGTGCGCATGCAGCCAGGGATTAAGATCAAGTCGCTGATGAGTTTTCCTGGTGGACCTGGAGTCCCCAGCAAAAGCGACGACCACAGGAGACAGAAACCCCTTCCTCTGAGGTAGAAATTTTCAAGGAGACTTAGAGGCTTGACCTCCAAAGGGGAAGCCTGGTTGGAGATTAGAAATAAAATACAATAAAAACTCTGTCTGGAACAGGTTTACATAGAATCCCCTGGGTAACAAAAAATTATGAGAAATTCCATCCAGGAGTTGAGCTGAGCATCAGAACCTTCGTGTCTGCACATCTGTAAGTCCTATTAGTGCTTATAAGATTGACTTGCCCCTGGATAGATTTGGGAAATGCAGTTACCCTGAAGGGGCCATGACAATATGAGAGCTAACACACGGCTGCCTCAAACCTCTCCTCAGAGCTTCCTTTCCGAGGGAGATGAGCAAGTGGATTGTGAGCTCCAGGGTACCCCCATCCTAAATTATCACCCCCCTATCCATGTGCAGAAGTATAACTGTGTGTCTCCCCAGCAACTGCCTAGTCGATGCCAGTTTGCAGGTAGAGATGTTGGCATTTTACTGCTGAAACCCAGAGCTAGATTTTCTTCTTAGCAGTTCACAGCCCCTCTAGACCCATGGCAGACAAAGGCATCACCAAATCCTCACTAAGCTAACATAAAAGCCCTGAGAAACAGAAACCCTCTCTCTCTCTAACTGCCTTTCTTATAACATATGGCCAACTGGCCTCACTCATGCTAATACAACGAAATTCCTATTTAAACATCTTAGCGGAGGGCTCTAAAATGGCACTGTCTCTACTGTGCATTTTCTTTCTTTTTTTTTTTTTTTTTCTGTTAGATCTCTGCCTTTACTAGATTCCCACTTCCCCGCACACACATACCTCACAAATGGGCTGTGCCAGATGGACTCTTAATCATAGTAATCAGCTGGGAAATTAAAAGTTAGAAAATCCAGCTAGTCTCCTGAATTTTCCCACTTCAGATTAGGGCCTGAGCTGTCACCATGTCCTATATGAGACCCAGGCTGCCTTTTAAAGAAGGGCCAATGTGACAGACCCAATACGGGCTCCATACTTTATGGGTGTTTGTGTTTCTTTCCCGGAAAATGACGGCAGCTCAATTCAGTTTTGTTTCAGTTCTGACGGCTGCTATTAATACCGCCTATTTACAGAACACACACCTCAGAGGAGTTCAAAACATTTACAGAAATTAACCAAGCCTTGCAACATCCTGTCAAGTATGCAGGGGCTAGATCTCACTTTCTTCATTTCAGAGGAAGAAACTGAATTGGCATTTTTTTTTTCACCATGCCACAAAGACAGGACCTCATCACCCCCTCATTTCTGGTGCTCTGCCAAATGAAGCCGGTGTTTTGTTTGTTTCATATTGTACTCACCAGCTTGTTACGCCAGTATTTTTCAGACACGCACAGGCACACATCGTGATGTAAAATCCTGATGTGCAAATACGTCGTCTTTCCATAAATCTCCCCACAAGTGTTATCACCGGTTTCCTCTAGTAGGTGGTCAGTAAGTATGATTGACTGGTTTGCAATAAACCTAACATCTTTCTAAAGTAGTTTTCTCCATCTTTTCCCAGAAGGCTCCTAGATTCTGCTCAAATGTTGCTTCCTCGAGTGACTCTGAGGTTCCATCAACAGCCAGGATTTTGATGATTCTGTAGTGCCCACCTCACCCAGCTCTCACCCCACTGGAATTATTAAAAGGCATCATAGTAAAAAGAAAGGAACTTTGTAGTCTTTGAGATAGGACTCCATTTGAATGCAAGGTCTACCATTGGGGGACAAGGTAATTAACTTTTCTCTATTTCTTTATCTATAAAATGATATAATAATATCTACTTCAGAATCCTTCAGGATGCTATTTGTAACAGGTGAAAATGTAAACTATTTACTATTCATCAATATGGGAATTATCAGATACATCCCCAGTATTGATATATGTCAATGCTGAGGATACTCTGTAGCCCTTATAAAGAAATACTAGACATATATAAAGCAAGAACTGACAAAGAAATACTTCTAAGACATATTAAGCGTGAAGAACAAGTTGAAGAGAATATATGTGATTATAGATAGATAGATAGATAGATAGATAGATAGATAGATAGACACACATGAAAAATTCCCAAACTATATGGTTATAATATAATAGTATACAGGCTTACTGAAAGGCAGAGAATGAGATAGGTGAATGAGATAAATTGTATGACGTATGTATAAATAAAGTGCTCAAGAAATGATAGTTACTTCTGTTACTATTATATGAGTTCCTTGGGGGTGTGACTGTGTTTTAATCTTTTATTTGTAGCTCCTGGCAAACCACAGAGGCTGACTGAGTAAAAGAAAATTACTCAGTGAATGACTCAATCAGGAATTAATTGTTGAGTCAGTAAATAAGAGCACTAATGTGAATTACAAAGACTCTTATGTATTGTTTGGAATGTTTTTGAATGTAGGGAGGCAACATAGTCCTTTGGGAAGAAACAGGACTAAAAGTCATAAGGCCTTGATTCTTGATTAGTGTTTCTTAAAGTGTGGTCTCAGGACCACCTGCAGCCAAATCACCCAGGAGGCTTATTAATCATTAAAGATTCCTGGGGCCCACCCCGATCGGAATCAGATTCTTTGAAATCGAGAGCCTGGGATTTGTGTTGTAAACAATTTTTCTTTTTTTTTCAGCTTTTTTGAGGTATAATTGACATATAGAAATTGTACATATTTAAGGTGTACAACTTAATGTTTTGATATATGTATACTATATGAAATGTATATATTTTGATATATGTATACATTGTGAAATGATCACCACAATCAAGCTAATTGACACATCCATTACTTCACATAGTTCTTTCTCTTTTTCTCTCTTTCTTCCTTTCTTTCTCTTTTTTGTGGTGAAAACACTTAAGATTTACCTGCTTAGCAAATGAAAGAAAACACAGATAAATGGAAAGACATATGATATTCATCGATTGGAAGACTTAATCTTGTTTAAAAATGTCCATACTACCCAAAGTGATCTACAGATTCAATGCCATTTTAATCAAAACCCTAATGGCACCCTTCACAGAAACAGAAAAAAAAAATTTTTAGAATTCATGAAGAATCACAAAAGGCCCCATACATCCAAGGCAATTTTGAATAAAAGGAATAAATCTGGAGGCATTTATTCTCATTTCAAAATACATTGAAAAGCTACAGTAATCAAAGCAGCATGGTAGTACCATAAAAACCTATAGACATATAGACCAATGGGACACTATAGAGAGCTCATAGATAAACCCACATATTTATGGTCAATTCATCTTTGACAAGAATGCAAGGAACACATAATAAGGAACCGCATATCCATATGCAGAGAATGAAATTAGACCCTTGTCTCACATCATATACAAAAATCAACTCAAAACAACTTAGAGACTTAAAAGTAAGATCTGAACCCGTAAAACTACTCGGAAAAAAACTGGAAAAATGTTTCTTGACATTGGTCCTTGTCAGTGCCACTTTGGATATGACATCAAAGACACAAGCAATAAAAGCAGAAATAGACAAGTAGGATCACATAAAATAAAAAGCTTCCACATAGCAAAGGAAACAATCAACAGAGTGAAAAGGCAACCTACTGAATGGGAGAAAATATTTGTAAGTCCTATTTCTGATGAGGGGTTAATCTCAGTCTATTTACAGATAAAAGTTTGAGAACTGCTGGTTTAGATCATGTTCTGACTTTCTGTTTGACTTTGGGCAAATCACTAACCTTTCCAGAACATAGTTTCTTCTCTACAATGTAGTGGTTGGATCTTAAATGCACCTTGAAGTTGTAAAATTCTATACCCATGACTAATCCAATTCCCTGACTTTTGGTAGGTCTGTATATAAGCCATATAAAATGAACTATTCAAACCGGTTTGAGCTGTCTTTGGTCCTTGGGCTATCATTTGGACACCTTTCAAATTCAGAAGCTGCTTCCTATTCGTCCTTGCTCCTTGTAGTCTTTAATTATTAAAACCAACCAGTAAGGACATTCTCTGAGCATTGGTTCTAAATGATTAAAACATATCATTTTAATTTCTAATATATTTGTATCATAATTATAATCAATATATTAGCGTAATAACTATAACAAATAATATAACAAATATATTCTCTCTCTCACACACACACACACAACACACACATAAGAAAGGCAGAGTAATATAAAGACTTTGGAACAGATATGAAAAACAATGTTAGGGAAAGATTACTGAAAAATGCCAGTAAAATATCTCTCTTTGGCCTTGGGTATTTATGAAATAAGAAGAATGTGTCCAGACATTTTTATGAAAATTAAAAGCCAAGAGCACAGATGGCTGAGTTGAAGGGAGCTGTATAGCATATTTTAAGTGTAGAGGACAAAAAATGGCAAGTAATAGTAACACCCAATAAACCCCAATGGTTTTAGAAGGCAAAATCCAAAACCAAATTAACTTTTCCTTTGTCTTCAGATACAGAAGCATTTCTTAGAGTCACCAAGAAAATGCTCTAAGTCTTAATAAGAATGTTCTGAAAGAGATTTCTACCTAAGAAAGGACTTTGAAGTCAATAAATCTGGATTTCAGTCCTCTCTATCCTATTTATTAGGTGTATGGTGTTGGATGCCTACCTTAGCCACTTAGAGCCCCAATTTTCTTATCTATAAAATTGGAATAATGATGAGATGTATTTCACAAGGCTATTGGAACAATGCAAAGAAATAACGCATGTTAAAGTGCCTAGCCTTGTGCCCAAGATGTATCGAGATTTCAGACAATATTGAAAAGAAAACACACTTCATTTAGCCATGGTATAGAAGGTAATTGCCCCTTGAGCCCTGTTTTGCCTTTGCCAGTGAGCCTGACAAAATAAAGTGGTGATTTAGGACGATTTAAAAGGGCCACGCTTTTGAAAATCTCAAATTGTTGTAATTTTAGAGTTTCTATGTTATTCAACTGTGCTGCATATTCCTTTAGAAATTAAAAGCAAATCACAAACCTTATTATAAGTCCTTTTATCAAAAGCTGGAGTCTAAAGACTCAGAGACACATTGAAATATATCTTATAAGGGAAGGCCAAGATTATTGATGCTAACACAGGGTAGTGATTTTGGGCTAATGAATTACTAGGGTATAGAACCCCGTCTAACACATAGCAAGTACCAAATACATACTAAATGAACACAAGATTGGACACTTCTAGCTATTTTAAAAATGGGAACAGACTTTAAAAAAAAAAGGTCAATAGAGTATGAATAGTAGAGATGGTGGGGCTAAACTCTAAAATTCACTGGAAATCTTAGGTCACAGCTAAACAAGACATCTGGAAATAAGCTAGCCTACCAATAACCTAGATTGCTGATGCTATTTAAATATCTGTTGTGTAAAGGACCTCTTCAAGGAGAACTACAAACCACTGCTCAGTGAAATCAAAGAGAACACAAACAAATGGAAGAACATACCATGCTCATGGATAGGAAGAATCAATATCGTGAAAATGGCCATACTGCCCAAGGTTATTTATAGATTCAATGCCATCCCCATCAAGCTACCAATGAGTTTCTTCACAGAATTGGAAAAAACTGCTTTAAAGTTCATATGGAACCAAAAAAGAGCCCGCATTGCCAAGACAATCCTAAGTCAAAAGGACAAAGCTGGAGGCGTCACACTACCTGACTTCAAACTATACTACAAGGCTACAGTAACCAAAACAGCATGGTACTGGTACCAAAACAGAGATATAGACCAATGGAACAGAACAGAGCCCTCAGAAATAATACCACACATCTACAGCCATCTGATCTTTGACAAACCTGAGAGGAACAAGAAATGGGGAAAGGACTCCCTATTTAATAAATGGTGCTGGGAAAATTGGCTAGCCATAAGTAGAAAGCTGAAACTGGATCCTTTCCTTACCCCTTATACAAAGATTAATTCAAGATGGATTAGAGACTTAAATGTTAGACCTAATACCATAAAAACCCTAGAAGAAAATCTAGGTCGTACCATTCAGGACATAGGCATGGGCAAGGACTTCATGTCTAAAACACCAAAAGCAACGGCAGCAAAAGCCAAAATTGACAAATGGGATCTAATTAAACTAAAGAGCTTTTGCACAGCAAAAGAAACTACCATCAGAGTGAACAGGCAACCTACAGAATGGGAGAAAATTTTTGCAACCTACTCATCTGACAAAGGGCTAATATCCAGAATCTACAAAGAACTCAAACAAATATACAAGAAAGAAACAAACAACCCCATCAAAAAGTGGGGAAAGGAAATGAACAGACATTTCTCAAAAGAAGACATGCATACAGCCAACAGACACATGAAAAAATGCTCATCATCACTCACCATCAGAGAAATGCAAATCAAAACCACAATGAGATAACATCTCACACCAGTTAGAATGGCAATCATTAAGAAGTCAGGAAACAACAGGTGCTGGAGAGGATGTGGAGAAATAGGAACACTTTTACACTGTTGGTGGGATTGTAAACTAGTTCAACCATTATGGAAAACACTATGGCAATTCCTCAAGGATCTAGAACTAGATGTACCATATGACCCAGCCATCCCACTACCGGGTATATACCCAAAGGATTATAAATTAGTCTACTACAAAGACACATGCACACGTATGTTTATTGCGGCACTATTCACAATAGCAAAGACTTGGAATCAACCCAAATGTCCATCTGTGACAGACTGGATTAAGAAAATGTGGCACATATACACCATGGAATACTATGCAGCCATAAAAAAGGATGAGTTTGCGTCCTTTGTAGGGACATGGATGCAGCTGGAAACCATCATTCTTAGCAAACTATCACAAGAACAGAAAACCAAACACCACATGTTCTCACTCATAGGTGGGAACTGAACAATGAGATCACTTGGACTCGGGAAGGGGAACATCACACACTGGGGCCTATCATGGGGATGGGGGAGGAGGGAGGGATTGCATTGGGGAGTTATACATGATATAAATGATGAATTGATGGGTGCTGACGAGTTGATGGATGCAGCACACCAACATGGCATAAGTATACATATGTAACAAACCTGCACGTTATGCACATGTACCCTAGAACTTAAAGTATAATAATAAAATAAAATAAAATAAAAAAATCTGTCGTAATTCTACTAAACTCACTGCTATGGTTTGAATGGGGCCCCTCCAAAATTCAGGTGTTGCCAATATGGTAGTGTTAAGAGGTGGGGCCTTTAAGAGGTGGTTAGACCACGAAGGGTCCTCTCTCATGAATGGGATTAAGGCCCTTACAAAAGAGGCTTCACGCATCATTCTGCCATGTGGGGACACAGAGGAGGCCGTATCCCTCTGGAGGATGTAACCTTCACCAGGCAACAGAACCCACCAGCACCTTGATCTTGGGCCTCCAGAAATATGAAAAATAAATTTCAATTTCTTAAAAACTACCCAGTCTGTGGTATTCTGTCATAGCAGCACAAAGAGGGTAAGATACTCAGGTTCTGTCACCTCAACAATACCCAGCTTTTTCTTGAAAAAGTTTCTAAGGGAGAGAGTTAAAATTCTTTAAGTGACAGCTGCCATTTTCAGAAATCTTTGGGCCTAAAAATGGAGTACTAAGAGCCCTTAGATGTGGTTTCTGACTGTCTTACTGTCTCTCTCCTTCCTTGTTACTCTCTCACTCTCATTTCTCTCACTCATACCATTCTCATTTTCACCTCTGAGTCAGACATCTTGGCCTGCACCTTCCTTAGATGCAGGTCTCACACATTTCTTGTTCACTGCCATGTGCCCATCCCTGGCATGCTGTCAGGCATACAGAAGTACAGAAAAAATAGTTGTTAAATAAATTACATATTAGCTGAACAAGTCAGGGAGATTTCACATAAGGTAGAAAATCTCATTGTTTTACCTCTAAAAGTATCCCCAGTCATTTGTACTATACTCCGCTGTTTCTTTTTGCTAGGCATATTTTATGTGCTTAGCAAAATACATATATTATGTATTTCATATACTTATTTGGTCACTATCCTATGAGCTGTGAGAGCCTCGCGAATGAGGAAAATATCTTTCTCCTCTGCATCTTCCCACAAAGAGCCACTTCAAGGCTCCACCCACAGTGGTTGGTGATTCACCAAGTATGGCTGACTGACTCAGAACCAACATGATACTTGCAGCCCAATCTGGACCTTCCATGGGAGAAGGGACCACATCTCACTCATCCTGGCACTTAGTCCAGTGCCTGACACTCACTAAATATTGACTGAGGAAGAGAGAGAAGCAGTATGAGTGAATAATACTAAAAAAATCGGAATGTTTCAGCAAAGCCAAACATGAAGCAAAATAAACTAGTGTGCTTCTTCCATTCATTGTATCCTGCATTCATTCAACAAGTATCTATTGAATGCCTAGTTTGTGCCAACCATTGTGCTTGGCGCCAGTGACTTGCAGAGTAATTATATATGACTGAGAAAACAGGTCTGCATGGAATTTCCACTCTAGCGAGGAAGGTGGATGATACACAAATGTGTGCTAGCATTGTCCATGGGTAATGAGAAAGCACATCTCAGCTAGGCACGGTGGCTCACCCCTGTAATCCCAGCACTTTGGGAGGCTGAGGCAGGTGGATCACGAGGTCAGGAGATCGAGACCATCCTGGCCAACGTGGTGAAACCCCATCTATACTAAAATATTTAAAAATTAGCTGCACGTGGGGGCCTGCGCCTGTAGTCCCAGCTACTTGGGAGGCTGAGGCAAGGGAATCGCTTGAACCAGAAAGGTAGAGGTTGCAGTGAGATGAGATAGTGCCGCTGCACTCCAGCCTGACAACAGAATAAGACCCCGTCTCAAAAAAAAAAAAAAAAAAGAGAGAGAAATTACTTCTCTTGTAGAAGTGTTAAGGAAGCACAAAGGAGGCGGGTGAGCAGGGAGAGATGAGGAAAGGAAGAAAGAGGAGACTGAAAAATCTTCAATAAAATTCGTCTGCCTCTGCAACAACGAACTTCTTATAAAGACAAATGTACTCAGTACATCAGTCACTCCTTAAACTTATGGTTTAGTGTGATGGCAAATTGCGATATAGCAAACAGACATATTTTACACATAGCAATATTGACATGCATCAGACAAAAAAACCCAACATTCCCATTTGATTGACTCATTTGACAGACTCAAATTCCTGTGCTCAAGTGTAGTCTGGGCTCCCTGACCTTGGCACTAACACAAGAGGTGTTTCAGTATGTTTCAGCAAGTTCTTAGAAGTGGTCAGATTTTGTTTAACTTAGTTTTCACAGGGATATCTGTTGCCTTGCACTTGGCATTCAGTGTAATATTTTGCACCAGGGATTCAAGCTCAGTGGGAAAGAGCAGCAGGGATAGAGGATGAGGAGGAAAGGCATCTGGGAAATTTTCAAGGTAGAAATTTTCAAGGCACAGGAATTTAAACACTAAATAAACTACTTGAAAAAGGAACCCAGAAGTGAGTTACAACATTGTTTTAGAATAAATTCAAGCTCAAGTGCAACTACTTTAAACATCAAGATGAATAAAAGGAAAACCAAGGAGTTCCAGTATTTGGCCATACACAACCTTTTGATCTGGCTCTGACAAATCCGTCTCTGTTCCACATTTTTACCTCCTGTAACCATACTGGCCTGCCCTATACCAGAAGTGAAGTCACGGACCCTGATCTCTAACATGGAACCTTTGTAGTTGCATTAGCAGGAAAGATGGGGGAAGACTCAAGCTTACATATGTGGAGAAAAAATGAGTGTTCCCCTGTATTGACCTGCATACAAAAGGAGTGCAGGGAAACAAGAAAATAAGTGTTCAAACAGAATATTTCTTATCACCAAGCATGTCCTTTTATCCAGGTTCTCAGAATTTTCTTTTTGTCCTAAGGAGTTACCACGTAGAAATACAGAGGCAGATAGCCAAGGGTCGCAAACAGAGTCCTACCACCTAGACGGACGCCCTGGATAGGTTGCTTAACTTCCTCATATTCAGTTTTTTCCATCTAAAGCATATTGAGTTGGAGAGTACGTAAAGTCGCTTGGCACCTATAGATGTCCAATAAATATGGATTACTTTTTCTCATTCCCTAACAGAAATACCAGGTAAGAACCAAGGTTATGTTTGCTTAAATGTTTTTGTAAAACAAGGAGGGTTAATGAGCAGTATAAGCAAAGATACGGGGAACACACCTGAAATACAGTATTGAGTAACCAAAGGTGAATACAGGACTCTCAGAGCAATAAAGGAAAGAAAAATGGCACTGTTCCTTTGGGAGATAAATTCTTTGTTTCATTCTCTTTTGCTCTGTGACCTTCCTGTTTCTATGACCCTTGCACATGCCCACTTGCTTCTGAATGCCCCAATGCCCCAGGCTCAGCGACACCTAATGAAGACGTTGGTTGATGTAGGCAGCTATATCCCAGCCACGCTGCTATCCTTCCACCCTAACTTCTCAGGCGAGTCCTCCCACTGGGACAACAGGATCTTGAAACTTCTTACAGCACATGCTTCTGCCCTTCCTTGGTTGGACGCCCCTGAAACAGGCAGGCCGATACCACTCGAATTTTGCTTGTTATTTCTTTTATGAAATCCAAGATTGAGATAAAGAGGGAAGGGTGCATGTCCACAAGACTGCTGTGGCCTTCTAAAGAATGATTCTATCTGAACGAATGTAATGACAAAACAGCTAACGAACTAAATGGCAATTCACACACTCACAAAGGTTCACTCAAAAGCCTTACATCCATAGTCTGTAGAATTTCTATTTGTCATAGAAAACAAACATAGAAGGCACTTTCTTTGAGTGGTTTATCAGTTAACTGAGCTTCCAAAATACTATGTTCATCAACACATTACATAGGGGACTATTGTATTTTCCTTATCAACATAATATAAATAAAATATCAATAATAAGTTATTTACATTGTAATATAAATATAAATATCCATCTAACAAACATTTATTTACTACCTTCTGTGGTTAAGCAATGAGTTAGATGAACAGAAATGCATACATGGAAGAAACTTGTATATTCCCTTGAACATGTATTTATTGATATAGTTTGGATACAGATTTCATGAATATACCGTGAAATATCCTGCCATATTTTTCAAGTGTATCGCATTTAGCGTTCATAATATTTTCATAAACGTAACATTTTCACCCTTAGTGCATTCTTTCTTCAAATTATTTTTGGCCAATCTCACCAAACTGCCATCTCTAGCTTTAAAAAAAATGGAAGTCCCCATTTAGGATTATGTTACACTTGCTATGAAAATATTGATTCTAAAAAGAAGGACTGAGATCAGATACTGTTGGACTCAAATGCCAAATAGAAGAGAAGCATATTAATGCCAGGATGATGAGTATCCTCACATGAGGCCATCCTTTCTTATAGTTTCCAAGGTAAGTCATGTTTGCAGAGGTCTTTGGAGAGAAGAATGGGGAATAATAATAAAGAAGAGAAAGACAAGTAAGGTAGGGAAAATGTCTGTAGCTAAAATATACATTACATATTATTAATAAATTTTAAAAATTATTAAAACAGGTTCATTTCAAAGAAAAGTAACGTTTGTTAATGGGGTTCTGGGAGTATAATGACAATTATTATTTGCCCATAAGAAGTGGGCTTAAAGATGAGGATATGGCATCTCAGAATATGAGATGACATACTCTCAAAGTGGTGATTAAATCATGGACTACTGCTCAGTCTTAAAAAAAAAAAAAAATGAATTCATGTCTTTTGCAGCAACATGGATGGAACTGAAGACCATTGTCCTAAGGGAAATAACCTTGAACTAGAAAGTCAAATACCGCATATTCTCATTTATAAGTTTGAGCTAAACAATGGGCACCCACAGACATACAGAGTGGAATCATAGACATTGGAGACTCCAAAAGATGGGAGAGTAGGAGGAGAGTGATGCTTGAAAAATTCCCCATTGGGTAAAATGTTCACTGTTTGGGTGATGGGTTCACTAAAAGCCCAGACTTTACCACTATGCAATAGATGCATGTAAGAAATTTGCACTTATACCCCCTAAATCTATAAAAACATTTTAAAAGGGTTGTGGTTAAAATATGTTGATATTTATGAGGAATATAAAATGGCAGCTAATGACTCAGTGAATAGACAAAGGCAGGAAAAAGTTAAAAATGCAGAAGGGAAGAAGACACACGGCATTGGCCATCAGCCCACATACTCTGGGGACATGAGTTCCATGGGGCTCCCACCACTATTAGCTACTGGTTTTTGAATACTTCTCAAATGCCAGGTGCATTGCACGATTTACACATATTCTCATTTAATTCTCAATGGCATAATGAGGCAGGTAATATTTTCCCCATTTTATCAATTTTCTAAATAAGGATGTGAGACATACAGAAGTGGCATGTCTAAGCTCACATACTCAGGAAATGTAAAGGCAGGGTCTAAGCCAGGACCCAAGTTTGCCTTGTATTGCTTACCTCTGATCAGGTTCAATCCAAAATTCGAAGTGGGAAATCTAGTTGAAAGGAAACAAGGGTTGCTTCAGAATATTTTCTCCATCTACAATAGTGATTCTTATTATTTGTTGGGTCTCAGACTCCTATAATAATTTTATAAAAGTGGTAGACCCTCTCCTTAGAGAGAGGCATATATGTTCACAGTTGTGTGCATGTGTACTTTTTAAGGATTTCAAAACTCATCAAAACTAAAGTTAAGAAACTGCGAACTAAAAGTTGTCACTAAAAAGGGACCTAGATCACAGATAGAACCTGACTGGGATGAGTGCACAGAAATGCCTCCTTGGCCAACCCAACCCAGTTGGTGCAAAACCTCTAGTGTAAGCAATTCTTTACAAGCATAGAATTGACCTTTAACAGGACTAGTCATGATAGACAGAGACCCCAAATGATAAAGGTATTCACAAAGAACACAGGTTACAACCCAATTCTAGAGGGACCCTTGAGTGAGCCAGATGCAGTGTGCAAGGGAGAAGGAAGAATTTTGCTAGAATGAATGTCAACTTTACTGTTGGGCTGTGCCCCTTGGTCATGACCTTGAGGCTCAAAGAATTGGCTCAGACAGTTCTGAACTGAGTAGCCATTTCACAGACAGCCCACAGCCCAGCAGGTTGCCGCTCTCTAACTCTGCCATCATGACACTGCCATCTGTAGCCACTGAGCTGAGATTTCTCAAGACCAAATTTATCACGCCCGAGAGTCCATTCTTACATAAGAATCACCTGTCGCTGATGCATAAATTTCAGCACCTAGCAGAGCCAAGGGTAATCAGGATTTAAAAGGAAGGGGCCTGAATAAATTCAAGCAGATTTCCTCTCTGTGGGACTGAGTTTTGAAAAACCTTTGTGCCCTCATCTGCCCCTCAAAGGAGACTGTCATTTTTCTATTTTCTGTCTGCATCACTATTGTCGAGGGAATGATGCGCTCAGAGCCACAGGCAATCTGTCTTCTTGGAGGTTCTGTTCCAGCTCTGACCTCGGTTTGTTGCAACTTATGTCTCTTCCCACAAGTTTCAGCTTGCTCTCATCACCAGCTAAATTAACCATAAAGCAAAACCTTGATTCACACTATTGAAGCCTCAGAGAAATTGGTAGAAGCCCGGAGTGATGCATCACTATATCAAAGAAAGCACTTTGGGTCAACGAGAAGATTCCCTTGTCTTGAAACCTTGGAATGAATGTACAGGTGTTCTAGATGAGAGCGAAGAAAATGCCATTTGAAAGCACTGAAAGGAAGGAGAGTTGTCTAAGAAGTGGTGGGATTGGGACAACACTGGATGGTGGGAAGGATCTAGGAAGGAGGGTATTTCCTAAACTAAAAAAGGGCCAAGGCCAAGAAAATCACCTGCAGCTCTATTCAGTGAAATGTGGGGAAATTAAATTAGGATTAACAAATATCTGAGAAGGTCTGCATCTGTGACCTTGGGCAAATAGTTTCCTTCTCTGGGTTTCCATTTGTAAAATGTAGGAACAGAATGGAGGCTTCTTCCAGCACTGGCATGCCAGGATGGAAGGTAGAAGAAAAGGCCTTTGAAGCCAATATAATTACTCCTCTGTCCAGAGAAATATAAACAACAATAACTCCAACAGCCTTCAGCTCTGCTTTTGAATGAGTTCTTTGCTTCTGCCTGAGAGGTAAAGCAGTTCATTCCTTGGGGAACAGTTGAATGTGGAATGCTAGGCCATGCCCTTCTCACTTTGGTTTCATTATGTTATTTTGAATGATTATTAATACAAAGAACATTCAATGTAAGTTAACAAAGCTTTACTGAGTACCATGTATCCAGGCCTGCAGTTGGTCCTCTAGGGTAGATGAAGAAAGAGTGTGTGACATGTTCAGGGTCTTTAGTTCCCTTAATCTCCCTTAATGCAGGTTTGCATGTCCCACTTCAAAAGCCAAGCACAAAATGAGCAAAAATGAGGCTAATTGTTTAAATACATTTTACTTCTCTGTATTTACATAAGCAACTGAGTTTAATGAAATTTGCTAATTTTGATGCTCTTACTAATACATACTGCATATGTGTTTTGTATCTTTGCTGTGTATATCTATGAGAAACCTCACTTTGGCATTTATAGGGTGTGCATTGGCTTGATTCTAGTCAGATGCCTCTGGGTGAAACACAAATAAAAGTCAATCAAACAAACTTTTGACTTTTCAAGCAAACACCTGCTTATACATTTTGAAGTTCCACTCAAGTACAATCTCTATATGACATGAAAGCAAACTAAATGAATCATTTTGTGGAAACTACTCTAATTCCTGAGTATGCACATTGGTTAATATTTTTGCATATCTCTGGAACTCCAATGCTGCTTCACACTAATTACTGGCAATGTACTATTATTCTTTGATGGGTACTTATTTTTTGATACCAAGTAGATGATCAATTATGATGCCTTCCTCAGACTTTTTTGTTTTCCTTTGAGGTTTTCTAAAACCAATCAATCAATTTGTTGTAAATGGCAATCACATCCAAAATATGCCTTGGGTACAAAACAGAACTTTTCAAGAAGTAAAGATGATCCATATGAGCTTTTTCCAATGCAAATTATCTTCATGACAACCTGAAAGTACTTGTCTTAATGTTCTGTATAAATACTCTTGTGTACTTTCAATTACATGTATGTAAACACATAAGGATGATCTAAAACATGGTTCCAGTTACATATTTCTAAGCACCAAGAATGATGCACCAAGAATTAAGGTGCATTATTCTTACTTAAGAACAAAGGTACTATAATGTACCGTATTGCTATGTTTTTCTTCCAATACCCCAAAGCACTATTTTTGGAACTTGGGTGTTCAGAATTGAGTTGATTATTATATTCTTCATTTCATGAAATGTCAAAGCACTTTTATTCTGTTGCTCGTATGGTGACCACAGTAAGAGAAGAGAGGTAGGTATTTAGGGTGACCAACCATCCTAGTTTTCCCAACACTGAGAGGCTTTTGGGACATAGCACTTGCCATGGGAATGGCCAAGGGACAAGTTGGTCATCCTGCAGGTACTATCATTCCCATTTATAATAGGAAAAACAAAGGTACAGAGAAGTAAAATGCTTTGCCCAGTTTACCCAGAAAGTGAGAAGCAGATGTGGGACTGAGTCCTATGCATTCTAACGACAGTCAGTTCACAACTACACAGATCGGTACTACTTCTTCTGCACCTTACTTTCTCCTTGAACTTTAAGAAAACCCATGTTGTCTTTTGCCTTTTTGTGTGCTACCCTTCCAAAAGTGCTAGGTTGAATCCCACGGGCGGTACTGAATGGGGTCCTTTGTCTATGTTGCAAATTACTCAGGAGGAACAACATTGCCACTTTGTGTTTTAGAGAGAGGAATGAGACGTTATCATTATCACAGCACTCTAAAGCAGAGAAAGCACTAGTACAAGTTCTGTCTATCCACCAACTATCTGTTAAGACCACTAAGATATCTGGTCTTGACTGGGCCAGATGTATAATTTCATGAAACAGATCAATCTAAATGAACCTCAGGAAAAATGGCCAGGTAACCACCTTTTGAACCACTATATGCTAACAGCCAGCATTTACTGAAGGCTTACTGTGTGCTGGGTGGTGTGCTTACAGCTTTATAGGGATTAATTCAATTAAGCCTCACAACAATAATTTCATGAATTTGCAATTATTGTTCCCATTTCATATGTAAGAAAAATGAGGCTGAGAGAGGTTAATTCACCAAAGTCCAAACAGCTGATACAGGTTGGAATTTGGATTTAACCCCAAGCAATCCGACTCCGAAACAAGTGCTTTTAGCCACCCAGTACCTCACTTTTAATAAAAACAGCCAAACAATGTTTAATCTGTCCAAACAGTGTTCTGACTTCCAATCACTGAGGCAGCTTATTAGGGTAGATCTAAAACTAGCTAGACTGCAAATTGCTGTGAAGCAAAGCGGGTATGTCTGTCTACCTGTTTAGGTCAAAAGGTATGAGGCTTTCTGGTCATAGGTATTAAAGGATCTGAAGGGAGAGATTTTAATCTGTTGATTAATTTAGGAGATTAATTGCCCTGCCAAGCTGCTGTTATGTCTTTGCTACATCTATTTCCTTCTCTGAAAAATGTAAATAATACATCCTGTGCTTCTATAAGAAATGACAGGGTGAAACAAGTGTCATTTTAAAAAGCACTAAGCAAACTGTAAAGTGCTTTAAAACAATTATTTCATGTGTTAACAAAATAGCAATTTCTTCAAATGCCCTTGCAAAGCAAATGAGACACAGCTGCTATGATGCTCTGCAAAGAGATGGAAATCCAGCTCTTTAAAATGTCCAAGGGGAAAACGCGCACTGTAAAATTACTCCAAAGATGAATTTTACAAGAAGGATGGAAGTGTCATCAAGTTTTTCCGTGGTTAATTCTAAAAGAGTGCCAGCATCGAAAAGATCAAAAAAGGCAGTTCTTCAACAGAAACCTGGGAAAATAGTCTTCAATGACATCGCATAATAGAAACAGGAATTAAACTCACCTGAGGAGCAGAAGAAGTGAGGAAGCCAAGTTTATGAGTTCGTCTCAATTTTGTCCCAAGACAAGTCTGCTGGGAATAAAAAATATTATGAGAACTTAAAAAAGGAAAAAGGAAAAGAAAAAAAAGGAACGCCAAGAAGGATGAGCTGTCGTGGAATGCTATGAAGTTTGAGAGTGACTCAGCACTAGCTAAGGGGCAGCAACAATTAAATGAGTTTGTTGAAAGAACGCTAATAAAACTCAGCATTCCCTGTAATCTCAGAACAAGGTTGCACCACTAAAGAAAATGTTAAACCATGCATTAGGGGGGCTGTGGTTTGATGAAGCTGGTTGGGGGTGGGGGAACTCAGGGCTGAGTCACAGGCTCCTTGGAGGGAGCACCATTGGGTCTCTGCCCTCTTGCCTGTTTCTCTCCCTCTCTCTGGGGAGAGTTCCTCTACAATTAGCCAAATGAAACAAGTGAGCTGGCCACTGAACGATGAGAAATTGTGATTCACTTGTAGCATAAATTATAAAATACATACACTGTATAAATAACTCCTGAGATGGAGAGGGGGAAAGAACTTCTGCCACATCTTCTGGGCCCACGAGAATCATGAGTGCAGGTGCCTGTTTCTAGATGGAAGAGCACCTAGGTCATCCAAAATGGATGCTGAGCAGATTTTCCACATTCTCTGGGAAAAAGATCACAATTCCTCCTAGTAACTAATTTATATCTTTAGTTACTCTTTCTAGCCATTAAGCCCCATGCTAAAACTACCTTAAATTTCTCCTGTTCTAAACTGGCCTTGGTGGTTGTGGATGAGCAAATTGTTTTCTCACTATTGAAAAATATAAAACCTTCATATATTTGCACGGAGTTATTCTTATACTAAACTCAGAATGGAAACCCAGGCAGTTCTCCTCTCCCTTCCAGAATGAGAATTCTCCACCTCTCTATCCAAGTTACAGAAAGAAAGAAATATTTTGAAGCTCTGGCATCATTTTTTCCTATTTTCATGGGGTCAGCTATAGACTCAGTGAAGAGTTTACATGTTCACAACTTTAAAAAAAAAAGAACACTCAAAGGGTTAAAAACTGGAGGTTTGACATTTCCATAATAAGTGTTCTAAATGCTTATATTGATATATATTTGTTCTAGAATAAACTAGGGTACAAAATTTAATAGTTGTAAGTTGTTCTGCCAGCCAAACTGTTCTCCTTCATTTATAAATGAAGTTGCTCAGCGTTCAACAACTGATTGCCATAAATGAATGGGGTCCTTCCAAGTCTCCAAAGAGCTGCTACAACTTGGTTTTCCCCTTGGGAGAAAAAAAAAGTTATTGTTCTAATTGATTTTTTCTGTTCTGAAGAGAAAAAAATAAATTAGATCCTTCCTTCCTTCCTTCTGTCCTTCCTTCTCTGCAGTCCAGTACAAGTACCGAATAACCGTCCTCCTCCACAGCAACGGAATGGAAGGAAGGAGGGACGAAGAAGGCGGATAGGAACGGAAAGACCTTCCTCCCTCCCTCCCTTCCTTCCTTCCTTCTTTTCTTTCTTTCTTTTTCTTTCTTTCTTTTTCTTTCTTTCTTTCTTTCTTTCTTTCTTTCTTTCTTTCTTTCTTTCTTTATTTTTTGATTGTCTTTGTTTTTTTTTCTTTCTTTCTTTCCTCCCTCCCTCCCTCCCTCCTTCCCTCCACTCCCTCCCTTTCTTTCTTTCTTCTTCTTTCTTTCTTTCTTTTTTCTTTTCTTTCTTTCTTTCTTTCTTTCTTCTTTCTCTTCTTCTCTTTCCTTTTTCTCTTTCTTTTCTTTCTCTTTTCCTATTTCTGCATTCCTAGAGGAAGAGAGAAGGAATATTGTGCTTTTCATCAACCACAGCAAGAGTCGTTTCAGTTTGAAACAGCTTGTTTTTAAGGAAACTATACTATGGTCTTCTGGAATGGGAAGACCTTTTTCTTCCATGGGACAAAAGGTGAGATTTTCCTTTTGTCTTCACCCTTTACCAGTACAAAAGAGTGAACCATCTCTACATACATGTTCAGAGGCAAATCCCATGACTAATTGCAGAGTAAGCAAACTCCTTGATTCTGATCAAACCAGCAACATGCATTTGAATTTAGGGTGGATTTAGATGAGCAAGTCAGTAACTTAGTATAGTGAAAAGAAGACTGAGGACTTAGGAATCAAATCCCATAGTGACCTTGGTGAGGATTTTGCTCTTTTATGGACAGCTTAGTAGATAAGGTCAGTCTTTCAATTTACTTAACAAATTGCAGAGAGCTCTCCCATTGTATCATTTAATCATTTCCCCCCAACTCAATTTCCTCATTCATGCAATTGGGTTAATACAACTTACTGTGCAGGGCTATCATAAGGACTAAATACGATGTGTATCTAACATACTTACTACAGTACCTGGCACATAAAAGCTGGACAAATTGTTTCTTTCAATTCATTCTTTAAATTCGTGCTTGATAAACTGATGCTGGCTATAGTAATCTGTCACCCCTCACCCCGCCCACAACACACACATGCAAACCACACACACACAGCAGCTAACTAAGAACAGTCCCCTAATTTTGTCAATTTTATGGAATTTTTCTTAAGGAACCCCATCACCATCTTATACCTACTACAGTAATATATTAGTCACTTACCATGGGCCATGCATTACACTAAGTTACTTTACATGGACAATATCGCTTCATTTCCCCTACAACCCTGTGAGCTCAATACTATGGTTATTCCCCTTTTGCTTCAAATTCACTTGATCACTAATATGAAAGAATCTTAAAAAGTATTTTTAAAACATCTATCTTATATGTTTTATTATTACAATGGACTGAACATATGTGCCCCTCCAATATTTATATGTTGAAATCCTAACCCCCAATGTGATGGTATTAGGAGGTGGGGCTTTTGGGAAAAAATTAGATCACAAGGGTGGAGCCCTCATGAATGGCATTAGTGTCCTCATAAAAGAGACCCCAGGGAGCTCTCTTTCTACCACATGAGGATACATCAAAAAGTTGGCAGTGTAGAACTCAGGAGAGGAACCTGCACAAACATGCCTGTACTCTGGACCTACATGCTGAACCTATAGACTCCAGAAATGTCAGAAATAAGTTCCTGTTGTTGATAAATCACCCAGTTTATAGTACTTCGTTATAGCAGCCCAAACTAAGATCATTACAATTGCAAAACATTTACGCAATACCTTACTGAGTTGTGTTTTGTCAATTTTGTTCAAGCAAAGCACTAAAATATAGTTTCTAACCTCCAAAAAGTGACTTTTTTTTTATACCACAGAAGAAACAGAATTTAGATTAAAGGGTTCACTATGTCTTTTTAAAAAATCATATAGGTGCTTCCTATCTCTGATTTAAGTTTGTGTACTTATTATAAATAAGAATAGTGGAAGCTCCTGTTTATATCTGTTTAAGAATTGCAGCCAATATCTACAGAGTACCAAATTGACAGCACTGACCAGATGATGGGGGCCAGTCATCTTGTTGAAATGAAGAGCAAGAGGTGGCTAAAGATTTTTCATAGAAACTACTCCACCCATATATAACATCTTAAAAAGTTACATTTATGCACATTGAATTGGCAAATAGAAAAATTCATATAAAATATCCCTATTTTTGAATAACTCTGAAGGTTAATGAAGCAATGAAGAATGCCTGTGCTTAATACAGAGACATTCACCAGGAAAAGAAGTGTCCCTACTTGAAAAGACATTAGATCCCTATTCTAAAATCTCAAGTGTTTCATGCAGAAAAACTCCTAAAATAGAACATTCACAGCATACTTTTTGTATTATGTGTGACTGTGTTTTATTTTTTGAATAAATATTTATAGATGCATATACCTGGGCTTCATTTTCTTTTGAACAATTTTTGAGATTTTATGACATAATGTTTCCTACTTCATGGAGAAACTAAGTGATAAAATGGAATTTTACAGAGGCCCTCACTGCTATATCTACTCCCTCCCCAAGCAGCATTACTACCCTAAATATGCCTGTTACTATGGATGACAATAATTTATATTATCTTTGAAGCCAAATCTTCCACTTGGACATTAGATACCACTATTTGCCGACTCAACAAAATTGCTTAAGGAATTCTTGCTGTCTTTCCTAAAACATGAAACTCTCTCTCTCTACTGGACCATTTCTATCAGCACATAACCATATTGTAATGTCTCTTAATCAAAAACAGCAGCAATAACAAACCCCTTAGGTTGACCTCACTTTCCTCAGGTGTTTTCATCCAATTTCTTTGCTTCCCTTTGCAGGAACCTCAAGAGTTGGATTTCCTCAGTGTTTCCAATTCCTCTCCTATCATTCCCCATTAAGCTACTCAAAACAGGCTTTAACTATCACAATGCTACCAAATTATGTTCTTGTTCAGGTCACCAGTGATGCTCAGTTGGAAAATTCAATGAGTGACTTTCAGTATTTATCATACCGGATCTATCAGCAGCATTTGGCACGACTTTTGACTCTCCTCTACTTGATGCACTTCATTCTCTTGGTTTTTAGGACACCACAACCTCCTAGTTTTTCTTCTACCTTGATAGTCACACCTCAGTCTCCCCTTGTAATTCTGAGGACCCCTGGAGCTGAGTCCCATTCTTCTCTACTTTATTTATACACATTCACTTGATAATATCACTCAGCCTCACAGTTTGCAATCCCAGCATGTTTGTGACTCCCAGGTCTCCATCTTTAGCCGGTGTAATGTTAACATCTGATTAGCTCCAAATATGCATGATCAACAACCAACTTGACATCTATAATTAGGTGTCTCATAGTCATTTCAATATCAGTGTGTCCAAAACCTAAAACCCAATATTCTTCACAAACTGGCTCTTCCTATAGCCATCTCAATCAATAGTATCTCAATCCATAGCAATTTTATATTTCTAGTTGCTCAAGCCAAAACTTTGCTTTCTTTTCAACTCATACTCCATATCCAATCTATCACAAAATCCTGTTGAAGTTTGATTTCAAAATATATCCATATGAAGACTACTTCTCATAACCTCTATTGACCAACCCACAGCCTGAGCCACAGGAAGCACTATCTTTTTCTTGGGTTGCTGGCACAGCCTCCTAATTAGTCTGTTGGCTTCTATCCTTGCCCTGCTCATCTAGTCTCTACATAATATCCTGAAAGACCCTAGTTAAAAAGTCAACTCTTCCTCAGCACATTGAAGTAACACCCATTTCACTCAGATTAAAGCCAAAGTCTTCTATCAGTAACCTACAAAGTCTTACGGGGCCCCACCCTTGCCTCTCTGTTATCTCTCTGACCTATAATACGTTTCCTTCCATCTCTTTGAATCATCCATGTTGGCTTCCTTGCTGTTCATTAAATGTGCCAGGCAGTCTCCTTCCATTGGGCCTTTGCACGTGCTGTTCTCTCTGCCTGTGATACTCTTCCCTGGATATATACTTATAGTCTCAGCTGCCTCAGATCTTTGCTCAATTGACACTCCTATTTAAAATTGCAACTGTGCACATGGTCCTCCTCTGCCAGTGCACTACCCCAGTCTTAAACCTAATTACTCTCCTTTATTTTCATCTTTTCCATAGCATTTACTATGAAGAATATAATATACTGTCTTATGTACTATTTACTGTCTGTCTTCCTATGCTAGAATGTAGATTCTGCAAGGGTAGGGATTGGTTTCTGTCTTGGTCATGTCTTTTTTTAAGTCCCTAGAATAGTGCTTAGCATAGGAAGTCACGCAGTGGGTGTTGAACTGAATTGAATAAAATAGGCTTCCAGGAAAAGAACCAGAATTGATAACATTGTACCTATGTGAAATAAGAACTTGACTTAAAAGAACTTGATAGAGAATTACTGTCTAGTGTCTGATTAAATCACAAAGCAAGAGGGTAGAATACATGAATACATGGCCTGTTTGTTGGAAAAGAGATGACAACCTGGAATGACCACCTGAAAAAAAATGGAAACATATCTCCTCTCCCTTTCTTTTAAAGAATCTGGCAATATATTTTCAGATGACTCCAGAAGGAGCTTGGAACAGACCACAATAATGTGTCCTACAAAGTCATGAAGGAGCTGAGCTGAGAGCTTAACTAACTAAAAAAAAAAAAAAAAAAAAAAAATCTGTTTCTCTACATCTAGGATTCATTGTAGTTCTATACAGACACTATGACCCATAGATGTCTGCCTGTGGCTTGTGCTATTGATGGCTTATCTAAGTCTTAATTCATTAAATTAGTCTCAGAAAAGAGCAGCAGTCCCATGGAATGTTTATTTTCACCAGCCTCGGCAATCTTAAGAAAAATCAAGTAGCACAGTGTTCTCAATGTGTAGTCCCCATTCTGTGGCATTAGCACCACCTAGAAACTTATGATAATTGCAAATTCTTGGGATCCACCCCACCCCCAAATTAGAATTTACAAAATCAGAAATTTTAAGAGTAGTACCCAGCCATCTGTGATTTAAGTCCTCCAGATGACTCTGATGCCCATTCAGGTTTGAGAGCCATTGAGGAAGCAGAATTGTTCATTTACAAGTTTATAATGACTTTCTTAGCAAGGCAATCTTAGAATACAGACTTCTTCCATTGATTAATGCAATACATTTGCTCTGGTATCCAGCACCCAACAATGACTCAACGGACTTCTCTTTTGCACTAACCTTTGCGAAATACTCTTTCTGGGCATTCTGCCTCAGCTTAATGAGAAAGTGGTAGACTGCTCACATATTCCAGAAGCCTGACTTAACTGATTTCATAATGCTCTGAGCTGCTTAGCTCCAGGTTCTTCCAGTTAAGATTTATGAATCCAGACTAACACCATTTCTCAACATATCTTCAAGTTGATGATTTCCTTTCAATAGTAAAGTTGACCATAATGGAAAGGTATTAAACAACAACAACAAAAAACCAGATATCAAGGGTTGTGTGAATTTGTCAAAAATGACTTACTAATTAAAAATATTAATCCACAAGTAGGTCACCAAGAGCCCCTTTGCTTTGATTATTCATGTAAAACCCATTAGTCCGTAAATTATTCACTTAAAAACTAGAACTCCATCTAGTCTGTGAAGTCTAAAACAAATATTCCTTAAGGTCAAATTTCCTAGGACTCTCACATACCCACTAAAGGTAGACAGAGATCCCATTTAACCGATGACAAAACAGAAGCTCAGAGTCTTAGCTAAGGCCACATCATTATGGACAAAGTCGCAACTAAGGCTCAGATTTCTTGAATTTTCTTATAGATGTCAATCCAATGTAATTAATATGTATTAAGTACCTGCTCTATGCCAGACCCTGGATTAGGGGATGGGGCTATATAAGTTTCTTTTCTTTTATTTTCTTTTTTCTTTTTCTTTTTTTTTTTTTTTTTTTTTTTTTTTTGAGACAGAGTCTCGCTCTGTCACCCAGGCTGGAGTGCAGTGGCGCAATCTCAGGTCACTGCAACTCTGCCTCCCAGGTTCAAGTGATTCTCCTGCCTCAGCCTCCTAAGTAGCTGGGACTACAGGCATGCGTCACCACGCTGGGCTAACTTTTTTTTTTTTTTAGTAGAGACAGGGTTTCACCATGTTGGTCGGGCTGGTCTTGAACTCCTGACCTCAAGCAATCTACCTGCCTTGGCCACCCAAAGTGCTGGGATTACAGGCGTGAGCCACAATAAATTTCTGACATAGTCCCTGCCTTTAAGGAGTTCAATGCAAGAGACTCTGTCTCCCTGATTATTTAACATCTTCCTTTGGCTGACTTCAAACTCCAGTGAAGTAATGAAAGGAATAATAATGATTGTTGATTTTTACATTGAAGAAATCTTGTGACAGAAAGATTTTCACCAGGAGGAGAATCAAGTTCCTCACACTGACCACACACTATTATTTTTTTAACTTACAATATTTTATTTATGAGTTATACCTCAACAAAGCTGGGGGAAAAAAAGAAAGTATGAAAATGTTTCCCAAAATGGATGTATTATTTTATATTTCTTCAGTAATATAGAAGAGTTCTAGCTGCTCTACATCCCTGTCAATATTTGGTAATGCAAGTCTTTTTAATTTTACCCATATGGATTTTTTTTTAGTGAAGTGTCTACACAAATATTTTACCCATTTAAACTTTTTTTTCCTTTTTTTGAGTTATGAGGTTTTTTTTTTATACTTTAAGTTCTAGGGTACATGTGCACAACATGCAGGTTTGTTACATATGTATACATGTGCCATGTTGATGTGCTGCACCCATTAACTCGTCATTTACATTAGGTATATCTCCTAATGCTATCCCTCCCCCCTCCCCACAATAGGACCCGGTGTGTGACGTTCCCCTTCCTGTGTCCAAGTGATCTCATTGTTCAATTCCCACCTATGAGGACCACACACTATTTAATCAAGGCACCAAGATGTCCTACATCTTGGTGATGAAGAGATTAAAAGTGCCCTATTGTGGGACATTAATATTTCATACCAGAACACAATGTAGAGATACCATGTGAAAAAATGATGAGCTTGTAGGAAAGGCAGTGAGAATTGGAGCTCAAGGTCAGAGAAGAATAAAAGCTTAGTATGAACAAGTTACATTTTATAATTTAAAAATAACATGATGTTCAGATATATTCCTAAAACAAAGGCATATTAGAACTGGTCTGCACTTTTGTTATTCTCTTCATTATATGAGTACAAGGTTGGGTTTGAGAGATCTACATTTTTCAAAGCACTAGCGCTACCACTTTTGCAAATGTTCAGGTTAAGGCAATAAACTTGTGTGGCTGGGAACTGAAGACTAAGTTCTGGTCTCCAATCTAACACTTACTGACTTTATAACCAAAGGTAAGATTATTTTGGGTGGTGGAAAAGGTGAAAGTAAGACAACTGCAGACAAGATTTTTTAAGGAAATTGAAGTTTTCCATAAAGCATTAAAAGTTATAGAAATACAAGGTCATATTTATTCAGTCACCATTTTAACACCTGTAATACACTCTGAGTGGCACCAAGTCCTGGGGATACCCAAGTGTATATATTGTCATCACTTGGCATCCATGGAAAATTGGTTCCAGGATCCCCTGCCAATACCAAAATCTGCAGATGTTCAAGTCCTTTATATAAAATTTTCATGTATTTTCATGTAACCTATGCACATCCTCCTGTATGCCTTAAATCATCTCTAGATTACATATGATATCTAATACAATGTAAATACTATGTGAATAATTGTTATATTTTATTGTTTAGGGAATTACCAGAAAATAATCTGTAGGTGTGCAGTACAGACACAACAATCCTTTCTTTTTCCCAAATGTTTTTGATCCAGAGTTAGTTGAATCCCCAGATGTGAAACCCATGGATATGAAGGACCAATGGTAACAAAGCATTGGTGTTTTTAATTTATTACTAGAATAGCTGGGAAACATCCTTAGAACATCAGCCCAAAGTGACTTGAAGTGTAAAAAAATTGGATATAAGAGAGCTTTTCAAGAGAGTTAAGTTTCTAATCAAGGTTTTTCTAATCAAGGATTAGAAAAAAAAAAAAAAAAAACTAGTGAAGGTAGGCTTTTACAACTTAAAAAAAATTACAGTATCATTTTAAGAAGAGCTTAGGTCAGCCAGTATGAAAGCAAAGAAAAAGAAAAGTTAGCCTCAAGTCATAGAAAAAAAAAAAAGATTTGGAAAGAGATTAGGGAGACTGATTTTTCTGGAACACTAGAGCTAGTTATTGGGGGAAAAAAAACCCTGTCGAATTGCTCTGCTGAAAACATTTGGAAAGTAATTAGCTAATTCTCTTTCTCAATGTGTTTAAAGATATGACTAAAAGTGGGTGCTAGAATACTCCTTTTCTTGAAGCTCCACTTCTAGAACTCTGAATGGCAATGAGGTAGATTAAAAGTCTGTTCTCTTCTCCCTCCCTTATTTGGCTGGCATGTCTAATTCCAGAATTGGAAACTCATAGACATTGCTATGAAATGTATCATAGATCATGACTCACTATGAAAAGGACAAGTGTGCAAGTTGCCTTACCAGTGAAAAATCCTCTGCCTGCCCTCTTTCTTCCTGAGACAAGACTTCAGTTCTTTCTCTCTGATTCATATCCTGAGGAAATCAACATGATAAAAAATGGCTGTGTTCAATTAAAAAATGTCTCCAACCCACACTTTAAAAACGTAAGCTCTTTTCAATCCAGATATGTGTTATCTTCCTGAGAAAGTCTTTTCCTTCAGAAGAATTTTGTGCCATTTAAGATAGGCAAAACAGGCAGAATGCCTTTCCTGCAATGAAAGTTACACATTTAGCCAACAGATCTGCAACGTGTATCTGCCATGGCAATGGATTTAAAGATGGGAATTAGTAGGAGAAAGAACTATGGTTTATTTGAGCCCACCAGCACCAGGTATTCTAGGTACTCTTCAATAGTAGTGGTTAACATTCATTGAATGCTTGCTAGATGTCAGGTACCATTCTAAGTTTTCCTTGCATTATTTCATTTAATCCAAACAAGTTCGTGAGATAAATCTTATTATGGCTCCTAACTCACAGATGACGAAAATGAGGTTCATCAGAGGTTAACCAATTTGTTCCATGTGAGACGGCAAGTAGCAGAGAGGGTATTCAGATCAGAACTGTCTGACATCAGAACTTAAACTTCTAACTATTCCTCATGTAGTCTTTTAGGAAAAGGTAGATAGAAGATCCCCATCGTGGGTATGAAAAAATGTAAACTCAGAGAAGGTAAGTAACTCGATGAAGAGCACAAAGATTACTGATGTTTTTGGCCTGGGATTTGAGCTCAGGTCAGGAGGACTTCAATGTTCACTTTCCAGTCATATCGATAGAAAACCTGGGAGATGAGTAGATATCTCCACATTCATTCCATGTAAATTATTTTTAATTCAAATAAGCAAATGTCCACTCTGCATAAAACTCTGTATAAGTCTTACTGCATGTAAGGCTTTGAAGATAGTATGAAAGAATTAAATATATTATACTTGCCTCCGATGAACTTTAAATTCTAGTTGACAAAGAAAACACACAGATGAATAAACTAAGATCAGTTGCAAAGTATTGTGACACGATAGGTAAAATAACATCCTATGCATTAAATAGATTCAGAAGAAATGCTGGGAGAAGCAGTGATTAGAGAAGAAAATTGATCAAGAAAAGCTTCCTTGAAAAGGTATAAAATGATATGTATGATGAATAGAGTTGATCCCATTGCCTGACACCCTGTCTATTTTGTGGGTAGAAAAAAAAGATACTTTGGAGAACCTATGGAGAGAAAATATGAACTTAGCACCTATGGGAGAGGTCCTATGAAAGATGTGGCTCACAATTACAGAGCCATGGAAAGGTTGAAGGAGAGGGAAGGATTTCTCTGTGATTACAGTTAAAACTACTAGCGATTACTCTTTCTCTTGGCTAATAGTTTTCCATAGGGTCCCATCAAATATAAACTATAATAGTTATAAATCAAATCTATACTCATTCTTTATGGAAAAAAAGGCAAATGGCCAGAGGAGAGGGAGAGGAAAAGTCAATTTCAGCATTTTCAAGGGATTTTCCATGAGATCTAGCCAGTAATAGAAAAGAAGAAATATTTTTTCTGAATAAGGAATGGGCCCAAATGCTGATTACTTATTTCACCTCCTACCTCCCTGGCAAACCCGCAATTTAATAAAGAATGGGCTATTAAAAAGAACCCTTGGATGGTAAGCATGTATTCCTCAATTATAAGATTTATCCAAGCTATGTTCAACTTTTTTTCAGTCTAAGGCATGGACTTTAGCTTTCAAGAGGACTATTTACTGAGACTTCTCTAAGAACATTATCTTCTTATTAATTAGAAGCAAGAAGTATTCAAGGTGTTAATGAGCATTACTAAATAAAACAGTTCTAAAGTCCAATAACTTTAGAAAAGCTGAGTTCAAATGTTTTATTTTATTTCACTTTATTGTATTATTTTTATTTGACAACCTTAGATTTGCTCATGTGCATTTTGGATGTCCAGTGGAGACATATTCAGGATTTCTTAAATTTGTTTGACCTTTAGAATGCCTCCTTATTTTGGAGAACTTGTATTGATATCTCAGACTTCATATTCCAAGAAAAGAGTCATGCTCTCCTTCCTTACATAAGTTTTAGAAAGGCAGCTCTTAGAAGTTAGGTCCAGGTGGATGGAGTAGTGGGTGGAGAAAGAGGACTACCAACTGGCCATAACTTCGAGCCTATAGCTGGGAGTGATGGGCCTCCACTTTTAGCTTCCTTGAATTCATCATTAAGCAAGAGTGAATGACAAATCTCTAATGTTTCTGTTGATGCTTTTCAGGGCCACCTTCACAGTCACATGGCAAAGCACTGGAGTCACTCTCCTCTATAATGATCAGCTCAGTGTTGGTAGCAGTGGGAATGAGGGAGACAAAGCAGGGGTTTCTTCCCACAAGATAGCCAAGGGCTGTCTAGAACTGATAGAGCACGTGGAGTGAAGGATCATTTACACTGCATACCTGAACACACTGTGTCAATTACCTTTTAGTATTTCACCCATAGTCTTTGAAAAGCACTCAGAAGAGTTCAGATTCCTTTAGTGGGTCATTCTGTATCTGTTGGATGTTCCTTGCCCTTGCCTACGTCTGACCAGAGTATAAGACTAATGAAATCAAACTTCTCTAAACATCACTTGCATGAGTGTGACTTTAAAATGCTGCCATTGCTTATGGTCATTTAAAGAGGAGGAAATGGAGACAGTGAAAAGAAAGTTGCACCACTTAGAGTTCTATTTTAAGACAGAAATCCTCAAGCAAAACTTCTGTCTATAAGAATGCAGTTTGCTTAGGAGAGAGATTACCCCAAAATTAGCACACCTGAAAACTACTTAATTCCTAGCACATCACACGTACCACCGAATCAGACGGCCTATCCTGAAGGGCTGATTTTCTGCCCTATCCTAAGAGTCAGAAATGCATAAAAATACACAGTCAACTCATTAACACATTTGCATTTTGCAATAGCATTAACCAAGATTTTTATCCGGTAAGTAAAATTAAAATATTTCTTAATGTAAATATTGTATCTTTGCATGTAAGTATACTTATACATCTTTTTCTATCATCCAAATATCTTTGTCAATGAAGAATTCTCTATTTTACAGATAAACAGTTTTAATGAACAACTTATATTTGTGTAGTGCTTTACATTTTATAAGTCTTATTTTATCCTCGATACAATTCTGAGAGTTGAATCTTAGTGTCTTCATTTCATGATGTATAAATTAAAGATTGAGAAAATATCACCAGACTAATACCTGGCAGAGTGAGATTGAAACCCGGACTTTTTTAAATCTCAGATTTAGCCCTGTCATTTCTCATGAGGTGAGTCAGAACCCACACTTTCTGAGAGATTTCCAGAATAAGTCCATGGTGATCCCTTCTATACTCGTAGTTCATTGTACTGCAAAATTGGTACTTGATTGGAAACTGTCTTATTGTCCAATTACTTCATGTGTCTCTGTCTTATCTATCACACCCAAACATAAGCCTGTTATTATGTTGCTCTTTGGGGCATCCCCTGACTTCCTCATGTGCTTTTCTTACCACAGAGAATGCTTTCTTTCAGGCCCCACACAACAAGGCTCAGGAGTATTCAACAGGACTCAGGCCAGGGGCGGTCCTGGAAGGTCTTGCTGGCATTCTCAACCGCCATCCTTGCTCCAGGAAGGAGACTCTCCTGTGTGCTCCTATAGCATCCAGTGCTGACATCTGTAATGGATTCATCCCACTGTCTTGTACTGCCAGTGTCTATTTATCATGCATTTCCCACATGACCTTCACCACCTTGAGAACAGGAATCTTATGTTACTTCTCTTTGAATCCTCAGAACCTACCACATAGTAAACTGTTAATAACTGATAAATAAATAATTGAATAAAAAAGTAGCACAAAACCAATGAAGGCAGTTAGTTAGTGCCTTTGAGGAGTTCTCAGACTCATGGGAAGAAGAATCTGTAAAGAGACCAGGACAAGCAATACAGCAAGGTGTACTTCCCCAGTACAGATGGGTTCAGGTGCCTTGGGGGCATACACAAGAAGGGACAGTGCTGCCCTGCCAGTCAGGCCTCAGAGAAAGCAAAGTTGAACAGAGTCTTGAAAGGAGAGCAGAAAGTCACCAGTGTTTGTGGAGCTGAGAGAAGTAGGGTCAGAGTAGGCGGCAGGAAGAGAAGGCAGGCTTTAGCAAGGCTCTATTTTATCTTGGCTGTGTAACAACCTTTTCTCTGGGGGAGCTGACCTTCTCTGCATCCAACCTTAGGGTTCTATAGCAGCTGCCAGTCATGTTATCTTGTTTTCCTGGCTCAGAGGACTTCCCAGAGGTTTTGCACATTTTTCCAGCCTCATGGAGGAAGGTCTAAGAGAATAAAGCTGACCCAGAGAGAGAAGCTTAAGGCAAAGTGGGAGGAAGTGCCTGGGTCCCTGATTCTAGTAATTTCTGGAGCCCGGTATACCCCAGCCCTTTCTAGAGTTTGGTTTGTTAACTAACTAAATTAAGCTGGGTTTCTTTCACTTGCAAACACAAGAGTACTGACCAACACTAAAACCTTAAAAATGGCTGGGTGCGGTGGCTCACACCTGTAATCCCAGCACTTTGAGAGGCCGAGGCAGGTGGATCACTTGGGGTCAGGAGTTCGAGACCAGCCTGGCCAACATGGGGAAACCCTGTCTCTACTAACAATATAAAAATTAGCTGGGTGTGGTGGCGTGTACCTGTAGCCCCAGCTACTCAGGAGGCTGAGGCATGAGAATCACTTAAACCCAGATGGCAGAGGTTGCAGCGAGCTAAGATCATGCCACTGCACTCCAGCCTCGGCAACAGAGCAAGCCTCAGTCAAAAAAAACCCCACCTTAATAACATCTCCTGTGGGCTGGGCATGGTGACACATGCTTGTAATCCCAGCACTTTGGGAGGCTGAGGCAGGAGGATCACTTCAGCCCAGGAGTTCAAGACCAGCCTAGGCAACATAGTGAGACCCTGTCTCTACACAAAATAAAACTATTAGCTGTGTGTGATGGCACACACCTGTAGTCCAAGCTACTCGGGAGGCTGAGCTGGGAGGATCACTTGAGCCCAGAAGTTTGAGGCTGCAGTGAGCTATGATCACACCACTGTACTCCAGCCTGGGTGACAGTGTGAGACCCTGTCTCTAAATAAGAATAATAACAATGAATCTCCCCTACAGCATGCATATAGAGATAGGCACAAAGTAGCTACTCAAGAGTTTGTTCCTCAAATCGACCTTTTCCCACCATCTGTTCAATCCTTTCATTTAAAGATGGAGACACAGACTTTTCCAAAGCCACCCATTCTACTCATAACAGATTTTATCCTAGAGCCTGACTTTCTTCTCAGAACAGTGTTCTATCCACCAAACACTGCTTCCTTTGCTTTTTGCTGGCTAATAAACCTTAAGGTAAGAGGTGATCATGGGATTCATATTTGATGAAAAAAATAAAAATGAACAAAAATCATGATCTGACTATAAAGTACTGAAATTATTGTTTTTTATTCATTTAACAAATAGTCCCCACATGCATCTGCCTCTGTCATAGGCGGGTCTTTTGGGGCAAACAGGACATGCTCCTTGACCTCAAGTAAGGTCAATAAGTGGAGGGAGGAACTGTACAACTTGCCAGAGCTTCATATACCCCCAAATCAGCAATCTAGGAAAATATCTACTTATTATTTTTTCAATTGCTGGTAAGTCCCTTTGAACCAGTTATGAGGCAAACAAAAATGTCAGCTTACAATTTTATAAGTGCATTTAAATTCGTTTTTTTTTTTTTTTTTAATTTTTTTTAGATGGAGTCTTGCTCTGTCACCCAGGCTGGAATACAGTGGCATGATCTCGGTTCACTGCAACCTCTGCCTCCTGAGTTCAAGCAATTCTCCTGCCTGAGCTGCCTGAGTAGCTGGGACTACAGGCATGTGCCACTATGCCCAGCTAATTTTTGTACTTTTAGTTGAGATGGGGTTTCACCATGTTGGCCAGGCTGGTCTCAAACTCCTGACCTCGTGATCTCCCTGCCTTGGCCTCCCAAAGTGCTGGGAATACAGGTGTGAGCCACCACTCCCAGCCTTAAATTCATTTTTAATCAACAATGGTATCATCCAGCTGGACCAATTGAATATGGCACTTGGGTTTTTTTTGAAAACACAAAATAGCCTCCAAAGACAATGAATTTCTTCCACTAAGTATACTGAAAGAACATGCTGTAGATTCTTAGGTCTGCTATGAAACAGGAGGTTCAAAGATGTTTTGCCTAAGGCTAAGGCAGCATCACTACCCTGAAAGGACCTATACTATTCAAGATGAGTATGTTTGTATGCATTTGTTAAAATAATGAGTTCTAGAATTTACATTAAATTTCCAGACAGGCCTAGAGGCAGATGCCAGGATCGCCTTAAGTCACCTTGATGCCCTTCCAGCTCTGTGATACTACGATTGCTTATACTGGATTTCTCCAACCCTGTGATGGGCTGAAGAGCTATTTCTGTCCTAGTTCTTTGCCTTATATAGGTCAAATCCCATTCCAATGAGTACCATAACAATAACCACCTCATGGCCTGGTTATTTTAGAAAACCTGATGAAATGAGAATCAAGCATGACCTCCAAACCGAAGTGGGCTGTTACAGAATTTGACCTGAATATTACTTAAGCAAGGAGGTGGCCAGTGTCTTAGGTTTTCATTTTCATGGCACTGAACCACTGCAAAACTGTTAGATTGAAGGTACCAAGAATCTATTAGTGAATCCAAACAACTATACCCAGAGTCCCTAGTCAGTGACTCCATGTGCCTGATAGATACTACAAAATCAGAATGTCAGGGGACCGAATGCTATGAATTTCCACGTAAGAATGGTCTCCAACTTATGCCTATCCACTATAGCCAAAGAGTGTCAGGGCAATTGTCCATCTTAATTCAGGGCTATTAATAAGCCTTCTTTTCAAATTGGGCATCCCAAACCTGAGGTTTCTCTCTCCAGTCTCTCCCAGGGAGCGAGATCCATGCTTCTTTTTGCATCTATTGTTCTTGCTTGAAACAAGGTGCTAGTTGCTGCTCTCTGAAACGTACCTTTACAAGAGTGTAAAGACCCTGAGGGTACATATTTGGTTGGTTGATTCCCAGCTATGCTTAATATCTGGGTTCTCTCATTAGAATTTAAGTTCCACAAAAGCATGAAATCTCATGCCTAGAACAGTGCCTAGCACATAGTAAGTGCTTGATAATTATTTGTCAAAATAATGAATGAATAATGATGGATAGTTATTCTTTGAGACCCAATTCCAATGCCACCTGTCCCCTCCCAAAGCAGCTATGTGTCTCTCCTCTGATCCTTTAGTTCTGTTTGCATTTTTCTATAATAATACTTACAGGATACTCTCTTTATTGTTTATATCTGTTTTCCCAGTTAAGCTGGGGAATCTTTTATGGCAGGAACTATGCTTTACAATGCCATATGCTTTGTTTCTAAAACAATAGGAGTTCAATAAATGTTTATTGCTTGAATGGTTGAAAGACTGAATAAAAATATTTCTCTTATCATGATAAATGCTAAAGATTTGTGATTTAACCTTATACCTCAAATTTTGCCTGAACTTAAGAGCTTTCCATGGATCAAACTGATGAAGCCATGAGTCACTGGGCTTGGAGGGGAGGGGTGTTTGTTTGTAGAGGATTTGCTTCCCGACCTCGATGAATCACATGTGTAATCACCCAAACTGCATCCTGTCTGGGGAAGTAACCAAAACCCCTATTTCTGGCCTCAATGGCTTTTTGGTTTTATGAGTAAATGCCACTGGCATGTCATTAAATAAATGCCCTCAGAAAGTCCTCAGCCAGTGCTATAACCTACAATAGTCAGGGTTGTGACAGAGAAGCAGCCTTGCAATTAGAGTACAAGGTAGAGGAGATACTTTTTCACCTGGCATCTTTCTGGTGACCTGCCTCCAAGCTCTTTTCCAATATAAGTCACATTCTACTCCCAATCACAGGTGTGATCATGTAATTCACCTGCACACAAAGAATCAGTGGTTCTCACTATCTACAGAATAAAGACCAAACTTCCTAACTTACAATCCAAGGCCCTCCAGAATCTGGTTCCATGCTGTTTTACCTCCCTTGTCTTCTTCTATCTCCATATAACCATATGTTCCACAAACACCGAACAATTTTTTGAACACATCCAAACCCTACATTTTGCTCTTATGCTTTTGCTCCCTCCTAGAATGCCACCCCTCCCATTTTCAGATGCCCAACACTTGTGTATTCTTCAAGTCTCACAAAATGCCACTTCCTCCATAATGTCCTCTGTGATTGTCTAAGGAAGAACGACTTCTCCATTGAGCATACCTAAGATTTTATCCGTGCTCCCATCCCATTGCTTATTTCTAATAACATGTAGGCACATGTTTGTTTCTCTAATCAATTTTCTTAGTCAATGTGATACTCCAACTCTTACCAGTGCCTGCCACAGTGGACACTCAAAATAAAAGTTGGTTGAAGAAAAAATTGAATTAGTTCAATTGTTTAAATCCTTATCTTTGGCTTGGAATATTGAGGGAAGATTCAATGTAAAAATTTCTTATTCTTATGTATCTCATTTTATCCCTCACCCCTTTCCAAGAAAACATGAGATTAAGAAAAGCTTTGGTCCCAGCAACAATTGTTGTTTTATATCTATGAATCTCAAAGGCAAGGTTTTCATTCCAGGCATCCTTCCACCTGATATCTAGCACCTCGGGGCCCACTTTGCTAACAGATGTCCTAAGCTCAGAGGGGAAAATATAATTTTGATATTAACTTGAATAAAAATGAAACATAATGAAGTGAGGATTTATTGTTTCAAAATGCAAAGTTTTAAAAGATAGTGTATTCCAAAAAAAAAAAAAAAAAAGACTTTTCTGTTATCTGCTATTTGGGAATATTCATGCCACAGTGCCAGTTTCAGCGTGGACACATTCCTTTCAGTATGGATAAGTGAGAGTTGATGCAGTAAAGTTTAGCTTTGACTGCAAACCACTTTGCTTTCCTTTCTGTTTATTAGTATAACTCTGGTTATGAGAATAAGGACATAGAAGCAGACAAGGCTAAAATCACCCCGGCCAAGGTCAGATAATGAGAGAAAAGAATGTCAAGAGTTTTATTTTCTCTACTGTCTTTGGGCAATGGTCACATCTAGGTGGATAAAAGAGACAGGTAGCCATTATTGCAGTTTGAGAGCCATCTCCTTTCCTGCTTCTAGAAAGCTGCCACTGGGGCAGCATTCTTCCTTCTTTAGAGGTCAAGTCCTCCCTACACCACTTTATGACTGAATGACTACAGAAAAGTCGGCAACTGGTCATCAGAGAAATGCAAATCAAAACCACAATGAAACGCCATCTCACACCAGTTAGAATGGCAATCATTAAAAAGTCAGGAAATAACAGATGCTGGAGAGGATGTGGAGAAATAGGAAAGCTTTCACACTGTTGGTGGGAGTGTAAACTAGTTCAACCATTGTGGAAGACAGTGTGGCGATTCCTCAAGGATCTAGAACTAGTAATACCATTTGACCCAGCAATCCCATTACTGGGTATATACCCAAAGGATTATAAATCATGCTACTATAAAGACACATGCACATGTATGTTTATTGCAGCACTATTCACAATAGCAAAGATTTGGAGCCAACCCAATATCCATCAATGATAGACTGGATTAAGGAAATGTGGCACATATACACCACGGAATACTATGCAGCCATAAAAAAGGATTAGTTCATGAAACCATCATTCTGAGCAAACTATCGCCAGGACAGAAAAGCAAACATCACATGTTCTCACTCATAGGTGGGAACTGAACAACGAGAACACTTGGACACAGGGTAGGGAACATTACACACCGAGGCCTGTCGTGGGGCAGGGGGAGTCGGGAGGGAGAGCATTAGGAGATATACCTAATGTAAATGATGAGTTAATGGGTGCAGCACACCAACATGGCACATGTATACATATGTAACAAACCTGTATGTTGTGCACAGGTACTGTAGAACTTAAAGTATAATTAAAAAAAAAAAAGAAAAGTCGGCAATTTCTTCATCAGTTAAGTGAAGATAATAATACATAACATGGTCAGACTTTATAAACTCTAAAGTGCTATTCAAATATTAGCTACTGTTATAAATTCAAAGATGAGTATTTTTTCCCATGACATAACACAGAGGTTGGCAAACTTTTTTTTTTTTTTTTTTGGTGAGAGAATGATAATAGCATTTTAAGATTTGTGGACCATGTGGTCTCTGTCGTAACAACTCCATTCTGCCTCTATAGTAGAAAAGTAGCCAAAGACAGTATCTAAATAAATGGATGGGCTTTGTTCCAATAAAACTTTATTTATAACAGGTAGTGGACCAGATTTGGCCCATGGGACACATTTGCAGATCTCCACCCTACACCTTTGGTGAGAATGAAACACTAGAGGCAGAGGGGAATATCTAAATTCTGTTTGTGGCATGAAGAGTAATATAGTTGGGTTTTGTGATCAGTTGTCTTGAGGCTTTCAAACATCTTTTTAAGGTACTCTCTTTAACATTAGAGTTTTAATTTTGTGCATTATCACTACCATCTTCATCGTCATCAATATCATTTTGTACCTATCTGAGAAGTAGTACCAAGAGAGGTATAAAAGAACACCCGTTTTCTATACCTAGTCACTTGACCATACTCTGTTCTGGGAAAGACAGCTCTGATTATTGTTAAAGAAAATATCAATCATACTTCTGGCGAAAGGTCTTTACATTTTTTAACAAATTGGTCCTTTGAGCAAGATGGATTTTAATGGATTGGTTTATTAACCTAAAGGTTGAACCAGACTGAGAGTAACTGAATGATTTGCTCATAATTAGTATTATTTATAATTATTTTACTTGGGAAAAAATATCACCTTAAATGTCAGGATGTTTTTTAATTGCTCCAGATGAGATTCAAAATAATTGACTTCGCATATTTATTTTTAAAAACTCATTTAAAAATATCTGAAGCTGCTGACAGTCTGTCTAGAAGAGGCAAGATATTGATATTCATTACTAGGAACAGGGCAGAAATTGATCCATGATTTTTTTTACCACATGAATTGTGTATTGTGGTCACTTCTGGACTCCTCTAAAATAGTTGCAATGCTGATAGAGTGATGTGTTTGTTCCTCTTCCCCATTAAATCTGCTATCTAAGTGAAGATGCTTTGTGTGTGGATGTAGGTATACATTTCTTGCTCAAATACATATTTACATATATTTTTATTAAAAGGGGAATGGGCACATGCACAAAAAAGGATGTATATATGTATTTAGTTTTTTTTAGAAGAATACAAATAGTCTATGTACACATTGTGCATCTATTCATGTGATTTAGATAGGATACTAAGTTTCTGACGGTGAGTAGGTATATGACAAATTTAGCATCTCTATAAATATTTGATTTATCAGTTGATTGGTGGAAATGAAAAAAAGTAAGAGAATATATTAACAGCTGGGGAAAGACAGCTTTTCAAATAATTTAAATTGTGAAATATGGGTAAATCACTAGTAAGAAACATGCAACAGAATAATGACGATAAAACCTCACAATTATACAGCACTTGGAGAGTTACAAACTGTTGGTGTGTGCAGTATAATCTCATGTGCTCCTTACATCTACATTTGGATGCACAAAGGAAGGATGGTAACAGTTTCATTTGACAGATGAACAAGAGAAGTCAAGTGATTTTCCCACCACCTATACTGCCTTCCCCATACACCACATGGCCTCTGGAACCCAAGCGAAGGGTGAGTGCATCTATAGGCATCAAAGCCAACTTCAGTCTTCACAGCCAGACTCAACCAGCCAGACCCAGTGTGCAGAACCCAATTTTCCATTCAAGACATTTCAATGAACTAAGAAACAAATGACCCAGACCAAAAAAAAAAAAAAAAAAAAAAAAAAACACACACACACATTTCAGGCAAGGAATATAGTGATGGGATGATTAACTGATTAACAGAGTCTCTTATTTGCTTCTTCCCAGCATATTTAGTCTGATCATGTGCCTGAGACACGGTGTGACATTTGACATTTGCTCCGGCAGCAGCATCCAGGACACAGAAAAATCACTCATCTAGGTAGCCAGGCAGACACCATCAATCATTATCTGCATGTTTGAGAAATACAAAACTGTAGCCGAGGTCGGGGAAAAGAACATTTGATGGTGGCTAAAAGGTAAGAACACAAAGATTCCTATTTATCTGCCAAAGAGGTTACTCTAACATGTGCTGTGGAAATAGAGTCATATATTCTAAATTTTCCCACAGATAGTAGGTTAAGGCTAATATATCTATATAAAGTATATGTTATATATTATCTTATTCTTCATATATATATTTCTCCACAGCTCAGTAGGCAAATCCGCTGTTGAGGATAGGAAGAATATAATAACTGATTAATTATTATTAATGCCATATTTTATTTAACTAGCAATTGTAGTCTATTAAGAGCATTCATTCACACTATCTGACTTATTCAACCCTCAGAAAAAGCCTGTAGGGCTCATAAGTAATATATTATTATCTTCCTTTTATAGACAAAGGAAAAGGAAACTCAGATATTTCTTTTCTTAAGCGAATATCACCAGTAAGTGGCAAAGCCTGGACTAGAACACGGAATTTCTGACTCCTAATCCATACCTAGAACGACTGTGGAAGAGCCGAAAGAAGAAAGGGAAAGTGTGAAACATGAGTTCCGAGCGGAGAGGACCTGAAAACACCCTCAGACCAGAGTTCCTTCTAGTTTGGGTTAAAGTCCGGAGTGGGTGTGGCTATATGACACAACCAGAATGATTAGATTGACTTTCTGGCACACCTACTCACTTTGAATTTTCTTGTGCAACTGAGCCTTTAGTGTCAATCTCCCATCCTCTCACGTCTTGTGAAGTTTCCGGGGTGGCCGAGTTGGAACCAACTTCAAACCCTCTTATGTCTCTGATTTACTTTCCAAACCCTCCCTCTCCCACTCCGTGGTGAGCCTTTTGCATCACACCCTGCAAACATTTTTTTCTTTTGCACTCCTTTGGAACTCCTTCCTCCTCTCTCCCTCCGTCTCCCAACTCCTCTGCACTGCCTTTCCCCTTTAATCTCTGCTGACCATCTTTTGTGAATGCTCCATCCACTCCTCCCCCCGTCACGACTGTCCTCTTGCAGGTTCCTACCTGTGTGCTCTGCAGCCACACGCACCTCCTGGTTGCCCCTCAGATGTCTTGGTTCTGTCTGTCTGATGCCGCCAGCCTCCACCCGGGGCCTGTGAGCTGTGCATGTCTTCAAGCTCTTTGTTACTTTTCCTCCTTAATTTATAATGCTAGGCAAATAACAACACATAATAAAAGATGATATCAGCTGTGTTTCTCGCCTGCAGCCTCCAGAAGTGTTATCTTAGACCCCATCATTGCAACAAAGAAATCTCTCAGTTGAGTGAGTGAAAACCAGTTACAGGACAGGAGGAGAAAACTTCTGCGCTTCCAAAATTCCGCAGCCCCAGCTGCCCTCCGGGGGCTCCCCCTTGTGGGAGATGTGGGGCATGGCAAGGCAGTGCCCAGTTGGGACGGTGCCTGGGTGGGAGGAGGGCGAGAGAAGATGCTCACACTCAAGGATGTGCCCCAGAGGGCGTGGAGTCCAGCTCCAGCCACGAAGAACAGCCTCTGTGTGAGTTGCACGGATGAGGTCCTCTGTAATTTCTCAGGAAAATACTTTGGGGAGACGGAGTCCTCAGGGCCTGGAGGTCTCTGGGTCCAGGTGAGTATGGTGTGAGTAATAAGCCTGCATGGCTTACGCGCTGCATGGGAAGTCCTGTATCACAATCACAATGTATCATAAAGTCGGATGTTCACACAGGGCTGTTCTGAGAGATAAGGCGTGGTCTCCACTCTCTGAGTAAAAGACATGATGGTCCAATCTCCTGGATTCTCTTGCCACCGTGGACACTTGGCCTTTCAGTCTCTCTAGAGCTCTGGACACATACTGCTTCCCACCTTAGTGAAAACAGACTGTATGTCCAAATAGTATCTTTCTCCAGAGGAACACGGTCTCATTTATACTAACCCACTCTGGCAGGTATCGTTGTCATCCTCCTCCTCCTCCTCCTCCTCTTCCTCCTCCTCCTCATTTTAGTGTCACACAGCTTCTTTTGCTTATGGTTATTATTATTTTTAAATCTTTATTACTGTAGTGTCTATGTTGCTTATGGAGAAACAGCTCATGAAGTAGCTGTGGTTTTTAATAAATGGAGCTTTATTATTTTATTCCAAGTTCAGTCTTCACATATGGTTCAGCACAGAGCTGCCACCAACATCAGAAAGGTAGTCGAATTTAACAGAGGCCAGTGGAAATTGGTCTGAGATTTGTTTTGCTGAAATTATAAGCTCCCTTGCCAGGACTGCTGGAAGAGTCAATGAGACAATGTGACGTGGCAAAACACGCTCTAGGCTTCAACAGATCTAGACTTGATACCTAGCTCTGCTACTTATTTTATGCTCAATTAACCACTCTCGCCTCAGTTTCTTTGTCCATAAAATGGAGTTAACTTAGTTTCACAAGCAAGATCTCACAACTGGTATGGTGGCAACATGAAATAATATGTCACAAACCACATGCTAACCTACAGTTCAGTGGCAGAGCACAGTTGTCATTCTGGAAAGTTTCCTTGTTTCCATTCCACTAACTATACTGGTAAATAGAGAGCATCCCACCAGGACTATTGGTTGTTTCCTCCACATTTGACATCATGACCAGTTTTCTCCCACAGATTCGGTCTGGGTCTCTCTGTCTGTGTCACACCCAGCATACTGTTCTCACAGCGGGGGAGCCAATCAGTACTCCTTAATGGTGTGGCTCATTGTCCTGTACTGAGGATGATCAGTGAGTGTCACTCCCACTTTTCTCCAGAGACAGAACGTAGTCTAGACATACGGGGCAGGAGAAGGTCAGGAACCCTGGGTTCTGATCTTAGCTCCACTTGCTAGTGCACTGGAAATGATACATGAGGTTGCACGAGTCTCTGATTCTGTTACAGCTACTTTATGAGTTCCTTCTCCATAATGAACATTGGTATTACAGGAATAAAGGCAAAAGACAGCAATAACTTTAAGCAAAAGAAGTTGTGTGCCACTTAAATGATAATGATGATGATGAGGATGATGACAAAGCAGAAGAAGGTATGTCAATTGATGATATTGCTATGAACCATAAACTCAATAAATATTTCTCAGACCTATGTTGGGCCTAGGGCTGACTATGAAAGGGTTAAACTGCCCTGAAGATAATTAAACCCTGTTACAAACTCAGGTCAAGTAAAAAAAAAAAAAAAAAAAAAAAAAAAAAAAAAAAAACAGCAACAAGGATTTAGAGAAATCAAGAAAAGCTGCAAAAACAAAAACAAAAACATTCCCTTTCCCTTTCACACAAATAGATCTAAAACTGAGAACCTTCAGTGACAAGCCCGCTGTGAAAGACAGGATCAAAATCCAGAATTACTTCTACAGGAGGAAGTATCAGAGGGTCTGGAGCATGTGAGGGACATGGGGTCATGAGTGGAGAAACAGGAAAATGAGTGTGAGGGAAGGAGAGTCTTGTTCTCCTTTGGATTGGCAGACCATTCCATTCTGCTCTGCACCCCACACCAGGAAAAATGCAGGACCCAGACAATAGGACAACCAAGATGTAGAAGCAACCATGTCATGAGGAATTCGAAGAACTGGAAATATTTAGGCAGATAAAGATACAACTCTGTAATTGCTGTCTTCGAATATTTAAAGGACTCTCAATTAGAAAAGGGTGGGATTTGCTCCGCCCAGTTTCAGGAAATAGAATGGAACTAACGGAGAGACACGTCAAAGAGAAATATTTCTGATCCACTGTAAGAAAAATATTCAGGTAGTTTAGTCCAGATTTGGAAAGGTCACTTTGTGTCTGGAGAAAGCTGTGAGGGCTCTGTCACTGGACGTTCTTTGGTCAAATAGGAGGGCCAGTCATGGAGGCTGCCTGCACTGAAATAACCTTGGGATCCTTGTAGCTCTTGGACTATTTGAGTCTATGAACAACCTGGGATCCAAAAGGAGAAACTAGACAAAAGCAGCATGTGACATCCTCACACAGAGCATTTTGACTCCTGCTGAGGGATCTCCTGGTCTAACACATTAGCTGATCAGATAAATCCAAAGTGTGCTTGCGGCCTTTTCCTCTCTTTCCCTTGAGCAGCACTATTTCTTTAACTATCACAGGTAAGTCCAAGAGTTAGGCACCTCCTCGGTGGGGCAAATGGCCTTTAGTATAGTGGAAAACACAAAAGAAAAGGAAAAACTCCTACACTGCATGACCAGTTTAAGGAGAATAGCAGTTCTCAAAAGAGATGATGTTTAGAAGCCATCTTATCAAATACCTCCCCCGATGTCTGAATTCCATCCATATCTTCCCTGATTGAGTGGTTGTCTGATCTCTGTTTGAACTCAGTCTCTGAAGTCAATTTGATTGGAGGCCATTCTGATGGGGCTCAAGAATAAGCAAAACACACACATAGAAAATGCAGTTAGCAAGACATGGACGCGAGGGAAAAGGCACCTTTGGTATAGTACCAGAATACAAGGCAGAACCTAAAGCTAATTAGAATTTCTTGAAGTCGGAATTACAGTAAATTTTAAAAGTCCTACCTACAGTTTGAGGAGACACACTTGGGACACACAGTACCAGTAAAAAGTATAGGTGACATTGTTGCCTATTCTGCAATCTTTTGCATCTATGTGTGAGCCTTACATTGCAGGCTGGGAAGGTACAAGAATAGGGGCAGGGCAGTAGAAAGGGTGCAGATTGCTAAAAAGGAAGGACTAAATACTACGGGGCTTTGGGCGGGGCCGTATGTGGTACGTGTTTGGAGTTGCTTTCATGATATTATCCTGGACAGGGTTGCAAAAAGGGGTGCAAAGCTGATGAGGGTGTCAGATAAGAGAAATGGAGCATTCGAGAATTGACCTCTGATTGAGCAGAGGGAACCCTGAGCTCAGGCAGAGGAGGAAAAACAGAGTTTAGGGATGAAGAAAAAGGGAGAAAAATTTAGAGGTAGGGAGACGTGAAGGGAGAAACTGCATGAGAGGTCTAAGATATCTGGGTCGTTTCTAAGACCATCTCAGGGTCTCAAGCAGTGATGAGAGGCAGGAATAAGAGTAAATGTTGGGGAGGAAAAAGAAGGCCAGGCACTGAGAGATCTTCTGAGTAGAAAGAAGCAGAAAGAAAGCTAGACTTGGTGTCTCCATTTCCCAACTAGCTCACTTCTCAGGAGAGAGAATCAAAGGGCACCTTCCTGGCTGCAAAAGATTGTCAATTAACAGGAAAAATCTGAATGCTTCAAGTATTGACTAGACACCTCCTATATGCTCAAGACACAGGATAGAAGTAGAAATCAAGTTCCACAATAACCCGAATTACTATTAGTCAGTCAACAATCATTTGCTCGGTAACTACTCTTGGCCAAAGACCATGGTAAGCATCAGGAACCCGACTGGGATGACGAGACTGACCCTCCAGGGGTCACAGAGTAACAGGTGAAGGAGAAAAGCACAGCCAAGTGTAAAACTCCTGCAAAGGATTATAGGGTACTGTGAGGGAAAATAACAGAATATCCAAAGAATCATTGCTAGGTTTTATGTTTTTAACAGAAAAGACACATCAGACACCACAAAGAATCAGGAACAGTCAGTCTATATGAAGTGTCGTCCTGGCCTGGGAATGTCAGAGAGAATATTCCTAGTCCCCGGTGTCCAGATAAGGGCAGTGGAGGCTGAACCCAGAAGAGGACCACTGAGCAACTGGCCACACTGGGGGCTGTACTCCTCAGGGCAACGAGGAGGCTGAGAATGGAAGGAGGAAGCCTCCCACTCTAGATCCCCACTCACCCTGCCAAGGGACAGTTCAGTGGATGTGACTTCCACCCGTGGCTAAGGAAGGAAACAGCCTCTTTGGAGCTTCTCCAGTGTTGCAGCTCTCCTGTGCCCCTTGCTGTTCTACTCAGACTCACAGATGAGCCCAGCTCCTCTCCTCCACTCTAAACGCCTCTGTTTCAGGGAAGCTTTTGCATTTTCCTTGGCACAGGTACAGCTTGCTGAATTCTTTTAGACCAGGCCAATTACAACAAGCCCTAAAATTGCTGAGCCAAGTGGTTTCTTCAGAGATCTGCTTACATTCCCTCCCTGAAAAGAGCAGGGGGCCCACTTCGTGCAGTCTCTGCACACAAAAAGTGCACGTTTCGCTTTTAAGGTGGAGTAGGCACAGGACAGTTTTCCCAAAGAGAGAATGAGATGCAACCTATTTTCACTCTGATTTTACTTCGCCTGATTGGGCTTCATCCCATTTCAGAGGACGGACAAGATGGCTCAGGGCCGGCTCCCTTGAAGACTGTCTTGAGAAAGGGCTAGAGAGGCTTTTAGCACAAGCCCCACGGGATCACAAGTTGAAAGAAGTATTTATATGTGTCAGTACCCTCTCATTCCTGAACTTCAACTAGCTTCAGGGTTCAGTACTGCAATCACATTCTCGTAAATTCTGGCTTTGGGAGAAAGACGGAGACAGTAATGCATAACTTTGTTTTTTTTTTTTTTATAATCATGATATTTGGGTAGAAATAATTCAGTTCCAAAGAATTATTTAGATTAGTCTAAAGTTGGTTTTTTTCCTGATTTTGAAATTGTTACACCATGACTTTTCAACAAATTCACCTCTTTGTTTATTTTCTATTATGCTTACATCAGAATACATAACATTCCCTAGCTATTTCTAGCTTAGAGGAAGGCATTGAGAGATATCGTAATGAAAACAGGTCAAGCGGTGGCATAGCCAGTTTGGAATTTAAAATTATCCACGAATAATAAATAAAGCATCTAATCTAGTGCAGATCATTGAGAACTGACCAATTCTGAGAGATACTTGCCAGAAAACCAGAATCCTTCCCACAACAAAAATTTATCATAGAAAGAAGTGTGCCCTTGATTCTTAGCATTAACTCATGGCTAGTAAGGCCAAGGCATTGCAGGACTGTGCTCTGAGTCTGAAGGCATTCTTCAGATGGGGAAACAGAATTGCTTGAAAAGGGAAATTTGAACTCATTCTCATAGATGAGACGACCTCCATGTGTCCAGAGATAGGAGAACCATCATTCAGAGCAGAACTTTCTTACTCAGACAGAAACTAAAGGGTCGCAAGGTAAAAAACTGCCATTTTTAACTTAAAAGACACAAAATCAGGGCAAATCTCATTTGCAGATGGATAAATAAATTCTAGGAACCTAATCCGGTTCTAACATCCTTATCAAAAAGCCTGGCATGTTGGACAAGAAGGTCTCTGGTGGTCATTCTCCTGGGAGGGGGCTCCACCGGGAGCCCCCAGTGCCACTCAAACCAGAGACTTTCAGCCCCCACTGGGTACTTGACAATCAGAAATAACCACACGTCTATGCTTTTGAGGAAATTTTACAAACTGAAATTTGCCTGGCTTAATTACAAGGGTGCTTGGTTTTTCTATATCAACTAATGAACAGTAGAGGTTCATATTTCCACGCCAAGAAGGGAAAGAACATCCTAAACTCACAACAGTCTTCAGTGTGGGAAACCGAACGGGATGGTGGGAGGGTCAGGTTTCCTGTCTTTCATTTAGAATAGAACTGGACTCAAGAGCTGCTCATCTTCAGGGAATTTTGTAGGTTTTTGGCTAGGGACCAATCTGGGTCATAAAAAGAGGAACCGCCCCCCGGGCCCAGGTAGATCTCTAAAGAAAAAGCTTTGGTTGCCTGGGCTTTGTTTAGCAAAAGAATATTTTTTTCTTGTCCTAGAGTCAGCAAACACGCTGCCAGGTAATCTGAGAGGCCCACAGGGAGACTCCAAGAAGACAAGCCTGAGAGTCCCATGCCAAACTCTTTAATCTTGAAGGCCATTAAGGTGCCACATCTTCACTACATTTCCAAATGCCTACTGCCTTTGGGTGGCATCACAGCAATAAACACAGGACTTAATTAAAAGTCACTTCCATTTCATTGCTAAAGCCAAGGAAATCTGGTACCATAGCCTTGAATTTATAAGTAGGAAAATGGTACAAAAAAAAAGTGAGGGTGGAAACTAATTTAAAACACGAAAAGTCACTCAACACTGCCAGTGGGTGGTGCAGGATATTGCCATGGCACTTTCTGTTAAATTTCTTCCTCCCATTTCTTTGCAGAATTCTCCTCACTTGTGTGTGGAGAGAGCCCCACTAACTAAAAGCAACCTGAGTATTAGATATTATCACCATGAAGAGTTAAGACAATGGGACCCACTAAAACGGTATCACCCCTCAGGGAAGTACAAACCTGCACCCACTGCCCTATTTCTGATCTTGACTCACCCTATGACAGGGTCATACTCCCCTCATCATGAGAGGTTATGGGGGAGTTCACACAGCTAACAGGCCACTGTTACTCCCTGCTTATTTGTCAGCAAGAAAAGTGCAGAAAGTTCAGTTGCTCCCATTGGCCATTGGACAAATGCCCAGTTGCTCTCTGGGGAAATCTGATTGTGACTGTGTCATAGTTAATTCCTCCCTCACCCGTGCCCCTCCTTTATAGCTGCTTAGTTGCCAAGCTCTGTCCATTCTTTCTCCATTGTATTTCTTGAATTAGTCCCTTTCTTTTATTCCTACTGCAGTTACCCTCGGTGAAGTTTTCATTTTTTCTCGATTGGATTATTGCTATATCTTCTTACTTGGTTTCTTACTGCTAGGATCTGTCCGCCGTAATCCATTTTACATGTGACTTTTCATTTAGTCTCCCTAATACATGCCTCTGATTATGTCACTCTTATGTTCCAAACTTCATGGTGATTCTTTGTTGCCTGCTGGTCACAAGTGATTCTGCATCGCCTACTAACCAAAGTCCAACAAACACATTGACAGCTTTCTTCACAAAGATAAAATTGTCCTATGACTCACATGTTACCCCATAATTAAAGGACTGAGACCCAGAAAGTTACTCAAACTTCAAGTAGCTCACGCCCCAGAGGTAAATTTCACTTGCTCTATTTAAACAAGGTTTTCTTCAATATATCCTCCTTGTCACAATCAAAAAGTTCTTTCCAGTGTCTGCCTTGAATTATCCCTTAAGCTCTTGAACTCTACTATCTTTAACTATTATTTGTTTTAATAGCAAGTTCCATTCTCAGAAATGAGACTAGCAAAGTAAAAAAGAAACAAGTGACTCCCAAGAAAAACACCAGAGCATGACACCATAGTGAGTTGAAAGGGGCTGAAATTGGAAGTGGGCTAATGGCTGTTTATGATTTTTGTTTGTTCAACACCCTACATCTTAGGACCTTAATCCTCCACAGACTATCTTGATTGTGATGGGTATTTATCTGCTGCACTTATACTTCCATTCCTCAAATCATAAGCATTTATTATATATCACCACAATCAAATTGTAACAATAATCCATGATGATAGCAATAGTCTAATGAAGAAACATGCTCTGGTAAAAATCCTTGGATATCAGAGAGAAGTGTGAAGATTGTAGAAGACGGGTGCGGCGGCTCACGCCTGTTCCCAGCACTTTGGGAGGTCAAGGCGGGCGGATCACCTGAGGTCAGGAGTTCGAGACCAGCCTGACCAACATGGTGAAACCCCATCTCTACTAAAAATACAAAAAATTGGCCGAGTGTGGTGGCGGATGCCCAGCTACTCAGGAGGCCGAGGCAGGAGAATCTCCTGAACCCGGGAGGCGGAGGTTGCAGTGAGCCAAGATTGTACCACTCCAGACTAGGCAACAGAGACTCTGTCTCAAAAAAAAAAAAAAAGATTGTAGAAAGCAACTTGGAGAATAATTCATAGAAAAACAACTCGGACTCTTTACCCATTATTACAGCATTGCCATTTCTGGGGTTGAAGGCAGTAGTGGCTACAAATGTGCACATTAACTGTTCACACTGAGGGGATAACACACTATACCAGGCACAATGTTGGGGGTTCAGATTCTAGAGAGCGTCTTTTTGTCACGTGTTAAAGATGGATATAAAGGTTCTCTATATGAGGCCTATGATAGTCAATGGTCATTCCCCTATCTTGGGAATGGTATAGGCTATACAGATAACAGCCTAGAGAGGTGAGAAGCTAACTTTTCTTCCAAAAAAAGATGAAGAGAAGAAGGGAAGGGAAGGGGAGGAGAGGGGAGGGGAGGGGACGGGAGGGGAGGGGAGGGGAGCTCAGCAAATTCTGGAGCACAACTTACAATTTTGCCTGCTGTCTTACCACACTGCACAGCTAGGAAGTTCTTCTGAAGATCTAACCTGTATTTCTTCTGATGTTGTTGTTTATTTGTTTACCATAGATTATTTATCGCCTTTTTCCAAACAGAGAGATACAGCCTTTCCCAACTGGCTGTTTGGCTCAGCTAACAGAGCTGCTCTAAAAGTCACGGTTAAAACTTCTTTCCCCTAAAAGGGTCATCGAGTTTGCTCCAAAAGAGAGCTACATCAATCACCCTTCCTAAGTGACAGTCTTGTCATACACAGAAGAGAAGCCGGGCAGGTGAGCAAATGCCGTTATCACCACTGCTTCTATCTATTAAAAAAATGAAAGCAAGATTTTCACCTACTCTCCAACCCAGCCAAAGAGAGCCTCAGAGTCAGACACCTGGAATTAACCCTCATCCTTGCATCCACAGAGGACGCCTGGCCAGAGCAGTGGCGGTGGTGACAGAGCTGGGACCGCCGACATCTGAAATGCATCCTGCACTCCAGCCTTATGTGGTACTTGTCTGTCTCATAAAACCATTTTGTTTTTTGAGGATGGAGATGAGGTTCTTTAACAACATTTTCAATCTATAGTTGTACTCCAACGTGTTCCTTACACATCTACGATTTCTTCTATCTTACAAAATAAAATATACTCTTGATTTCAGAGAAAAAAGAAAGCACAAGGGTATGACAGCATTAAAAACAGGAACCTCAGAGGCCATGAGGCTTTTCACATTTTGCCAGAACCAGGCTTTTTTCTGTGCTGGTGCCCTGGAACTCAGGGGTTTCTTAGGAACGAGAGTGCAAGTGGTGTTAGGACCTCAATGATTGGAAAGAGACACCTTGAAGACTGAAGGAGGAGGTAAGGGCAGAGTTGAATCCAATCTGTGCTCACTTTCCTGTTCAGAATTACCTGGGCAGGTAGTTTAACATCTCCTAACCTTGGTCTCCTCACCTGTAAAACAAGAATAATAAGACAACACATCCCACGGAATCTTTGAGAACACTTATTCAATGGAAAGAAACCCTTAGCACAATGCCTGGCACCTCGGGAGTGACCATTAATGGTGCCTCTTGTTTTTAATATTATCGCAGTCATCTCAGGGGGGCAAAGTAGCAAAGACTGACCGTGGGAAAGAGAGCTGTGGGAAAGTGACAGAGGTGCTGCCATCCCCTTGGCCCTGCCCATGACCCCACTGTCGGGGGTGCAGAACATTTCTCCCATTCCCAGGTCCCAACTCACTCCCAGATAGGGCAGCTTGGTGGAACAATAAAAGCCTGGCTCCCGCAAGATGGCACCACGACGGGCTGTGCCTGGATCCAAAGGAGACGTCTCTGTCCAGCATTTCCATCAGGCTCTTCCGAGCCAGCTCCTGGGGCACGCACAAAGACCCATTCAGGATGGCTGGAGTTCTGAAAGCCAGCAGATGAGCCGAGGGGCTGGGAAGGGGGTGGAGAATCAGCACAGCGCCTGGCACTAACCCTGCTGGGACCTGCCCTGGGCAAGCGGACGTGGAGGGCTCAGGTCTGCTGCCACGCCTGCACTCTTTGTTTTCCCGCAGATTCCGTTCTCTGATGGTGGTCCAGGGCACCAAGGACACCAGCTGCCATGGCTGGGATTGAATGACCTCCCTGGGGTGGCTGGGAACCCCCACTCCCATGGTGCCAGCCCAGTGGGCAGGATACCCAGTGGAAACAGGCCATTACTAACAGGCCTGCCATTTCGAAAGTGCCTCTTTCTGGGAAAATTGACTCTCAGAGGTTCCCACCCTGGGAAGGTACAGTGAGAAATCAGAAGCTAAATTACTATGCAGTAGCCAATAGTTATTCCCCAGGGCCTAGAAAGTGACTCTGTACCCTTCAGCCTCAGTTTTCCCACCTGTACAATGGGGCTAGGTACAACAACCTGTTGGAACTCAAAAACTAGCTGCTGTGAGAGAATTTATCAGTAGCAGTTGGTTTATTCCCTTTGAACACAAATATATCAGATCTGATGCATCAAGGATACGCCAGTTCTGCAGCTCCCTGAATGTTAGAGCGCAGAGGCTGCTTAATGGACCACGACCCTTGGATGCAAATGAAAATAAGACTCCCTCTTTTACTCTTTCCCTCCTAAGTCTACAAGAGGCTGTCCCAACAAGGTGACAAGCTGAACATGGAATAGAAAACTGAGCCCCTTTAGGCTGCCAGAATTGTAAGACATTTCCTGTGGGACAACAGCATTTCCCAGATGACTCGATTCAGAAGGACTAAAAGGAGTTTTTATGATCTGAAGATGTTTGTACATCAGCTAATCTAGCTTTCCATCTTTGCCGGAATATGCTGACTGCATTTATTCCTCTAGATATCTCTCACCCAATAGTAAGACTCAGTAGAAGCACCTCCTCCTTCAGGAAGCCTTCCCTGACTACACAGTTTGAATTAGTGCACTTTCATATTCTCCCACAACACCCTGGGCACACTTCTCTCTTAGCAACTGGGAAATTATATTGAAATTGTCTGCTTGTTTGTCTCTGTCTTCTTGGTGACCAGGTACTATACTTTGCCATCTTTTTACTCCAGTATCTAATACAGTGCTGGCATAATGCAGGAATTTAATAAGTGTTTATTGAACTAAATGGATGTGTATCTCTCTCTAAAGTATTTGCTAGCACAAACCCCCATTTGTATTGTATTTTATAAGGATATCCCATAACCTCTGCTTTTAGGAAGTCCTATCTCATATCTAACTCAGTTCTCTCCTGGGTGCTTATATTTCTTTTTTTTCAAACCTCAGGCGGGAGACCACAGCCAGTCACCATCCTCATTCTTATCAGAGTGATCACAGAAATCACAACTCACACTCAACATTGTTTTCCTCTCAGGTTCAGCTTTATTTTTTTGGTCTTAAATCAGGAATGAACTTTCACAGTCTCAACTCTGGCATTTTTTCCTCTTGACAAACAAATAGAAAAGAACTTCCAAGAAGGATTTTGACCAGATAGAGTCTGCTCCTTTTAACAAGATTGTGGGAAGCACCTACTATGTGCCAGGCTGTGTGTGATGGAGAGGGAGCAAATGCGTAAGTCCCTGACATCCAGAGATCTTCAACCTAAAACAAAGAATAATGGGGGTACTTAATTTAACTCATAAAAAGTAGCACTCCACTTTCTTGTGGTCCCTTGGTTAGAATCACCAACTTTTGTGAGTTTGCAGAAAAGCCCAGAGTGCTAAAAAGTAAAAAGCAAAGATTCTCATTTCTGAGCAACTTGGGAGAAACTAAGTGGCCCAGTCAGGGGACACATTGGGGAGTCCCTTAAAGGATAAGTGTCATGTGTCTGTTGACATTTCTAAAGAAATCCAATTGCATTTTCACTGCTAAGGAGAGGCCAGCCTCCACTGGCCACACATTCAGAAAGCTGGCAGGAGCCACCGGTCAGCAACCCCCAATCAAACAGGCTCCCTCTTTCTGGCCAAAGAGCTCAGGGTGCGTGACTTGAGGCAAGTCATCCGGGGACATTTGGGATTCTGATCTAGTGAGCCAATGAAGGCGGTATAGATAAGGCCCAGACAGAAATCTGGCAGCCTAAATAACATCTGGTTGTTCTGAGGTTTGGACTCTGGCTGGGGCTGGGAGCCCAGGGCTGGCGACTGGGGAGCCTGCATTTGGAGCTGGTGACAGCAGGTGGCGCAGGAGCGCAGAAACCGACCCTCAGTGGGCCCTGAAGGAAATCATGGTGTTAATGCCACCCCAAACCACAGCCAAGCAAGGCAAAGGCGACCATGTTGTCGTCACAGTCCTGAAAAAGACAAATTGCAGAGGTGGAGGATAGGACCATAGATGGGCAATTCTCAGGTAAAGAAAAGCCAAGGGAGGTCGTCAGAGATCTAGGTAAAATCCTTGGATGGTCAACGACTTCAGAACTTTAGGAAATGCGCAAAGAAAATGAAATAGAAAGACAACACATAACATTAACTTCAGGAGCAATACAAGAGCTCCTGGAGCTGAAAGACTCAAGCTACTTTGAACCCTTAGGGTAGCTGATGAGCCAGGTAGCTCCAAATAGCCTCTCCTTGCCCCCAGCAGCAAAACGCAAACAGAATATTCACAACAAAAACCTCACCTATTACAGTTAGTAAAGCTTTGAAAATCAACATTTTTAAACAAAAATGGAAATGTTATCTCCATCTTAAAGCTAGTAGAAGGCCCCTTCTTGTTGCTCCAATCTCTGCATAAGCTCTCCTCCAAAGCATATCACTGGGGGAAGAAGGGAAAAAGTTCCCCCCCAGTAAATACCCAAGGTTCTTCAGTTTCTGTGCCCAAAAGGAATAAAAAAGCATAGTCCTACTTATCTATTTACACAACACCATAAGTCGAGGGATTTTAAGCAGCTGATTCTAAAAGCTAGAATAAAAGCATTACACACAAGGTATGAGACAACGTCCCTCTTCCGAAAAAGAACAGGTACAAGCAGTAGACTGCTGAGAGACGCAGTGGAGAATTTTCCCTCATCCACTTAAGCAGTAAGGGTTGGCTTTGGGATAAATCTCAGGGAATGCAAAGAATATTACTTATTTTTCCGTTCGGTTTACTTTCATGTTGTTACTTCTCTCGTGGGAAGTAGATGCCTAAGCTCTGATGTATATAAATCAATTTTCAGTGTTTACTTAAGTACATATACATACACTATAGCAAAATGTTGCTTTGCTTGAAAAATCGTTGAAACATTTGATGTGTTTGCTCTCAATGAATATTCTGCAAAAAGCATCTGGGTTCGCTGCTCAACTAGGACAGCAGACAAGTCTCAAGTCTTTTCCATGAGCCACCTGCCACTTGCCAGCTCTATGGGGCCCACATCACAGTTGTCCCAGTAGCAGAAAGTATAAGGGCTATGTGATTTAGGCTCCAACAAAGGGTGATGACAGAACAGAGAAAGGCAAGGTGAATTCCCTCTGGATGTGACGAGAAGGGCTTCATGGAGAAGGACCAGTTGTTTGACTACTCCCTGCCTGTGGACATGTTGGGTTTTTTTTTGCCCGAAATGCCATTCCTTAACTCCCACCATCATCCTTTTGGGGGAATTTCCAGTTTCCTTCAAAAATAAGTTCTGATGTTATCTAGAGTACCCCCCACCGACTATCACTTTGCCCCTTAGAAGTCCTATACAAATCTCATTCCACATATATGGCACAGAAATGATGTTCATGTCTTTGTTGTCTTTATTACAATATTCACTCACCAGCTGGGAGACTCCTTTTTTTCTAGTTCTTTTTTTTTTTTTTTTTTTTTTTTTTTTTTTTTTTTTTTTTTTTGAGATGCAGTCTTGCTCTGTCACCCAGTCTGGAGTGTAATGGTGCGATCCTGGCTCACTGCAACCTCTGCCTCCTGGGTTCAAGTGATTATCGTGCCTCAGCCTCCTGAGTAGCTGGGATTGTGGCATATGCCACCACGTCTAGCTAATTTTTGTATTTTTAGTAGAGACAGGGTTTTGCCATTTTGGTCAGGCTGGTCTTGAACTCCTGACCTCGTGATCCACCTGCCTCGGCCTCCCAAAGTACTGGGATTACAGGCGTGAGTCACCGTGTCTGGCCTTTTTCTACTTCTTAATGGTTTCCCTGATACCTCTCCCTACAGCTCCTCACTAGGTAGAGTTGCCAGATAAAAACAGAACTGCCCAGTTCAATTTGAATTTTGAACAAACAACAAATAGTTTTTTAGTGTATTATGTCTCAGATACTTCATATATCATATTTTCATTTGTTAGCTATGGCAGTCTTACTCCTGAGATCACTGAGTTCATGCCTTGTGCCCCCTTCCAGCCCTAGGGCAACCATTCAAAGCGGCAGGTGCACTTTCTCGGCATTAGCCTCTCTCCTCAGCCTTCCAGAAGAAAGGGGACACTCCTTGCACACACTGTTAGCAGCCTGGAATAGTCATCTAAGGTCAGTTTCAGATCCATTTTGAGGTTTCTTTTTTCTTTTCTGTCCTGTATTGGCTGTATTTATTCAATAGAAGTCAAGTTTAAGTGTTTCAATTCAATATAATACCACTTGTTCAATTGTTAAGTAGGAGAGTATCACTTACTTTTCATTTAAATGCGGTTTAATGAATTACTTGAATTGTATGACTATGACACTTTGCAATCTGTTAAATCCATGTTTAATTTCAAAGTATGGCTGGCTGGGTGTTGTGACATTTACCTTTTCCGTTCCTGCTGTCTCTTTCTACCACTTCTCTCTTGCAGAAAACAAGGGAGATCTAGCGGGAAAGGTAAAAATCTGCAGAAACACATCCAGTCCTATCAGAGTGGCCACCACCAGGAAATAACTTAAAGTTAGAGTTGCCCACTTTATTTCACTACCTTGGCAAATGAAGCTTTAAAAACGAAAATAGAAACATCTTGGATTCCTCTAACAAGTCTCTTCTACCAAGACTAACAATTTTTCCATTAACATCTCACTTCCCAGGGTGAAAAATGGCAAAAAGGATAATTTGTAGCAACGTTGCCCGACCTTGTTTCACCTCATGACAGGCACAGATAATTATAATAGCTGAATGCCTGGGATCAATTGGGAAGAATTTGGGAGATTCAGTATGAGGCTTAGTAATAAAATCAATTAATATGAATTAAAATTAATAAAATTATTTTGTTTGTTCATTATTTTAAAATATAAAATGTTATATACAATATATTAAATGTGAAATTTGTATAAAATCTCCCAGTTAATGGTTTTCTATTTAGAAATGCCTGACATCTGATTTTAAAAGGTAAAGGTAAAAGTCACATATGCCTTCTACCTTATTAGAACAATACAAAATATAAGAGCAAATTAAATCAGAAAACAATATTTTTATACTGCAGGCAAAGCGAAGAACTTCCTTGTGAATAAATAAATCATGACTAAGAAAAAATTGAACTCATACTAGGACATTTTAACAGGAAGAACCAGGGAATGAAATGTACTTCAGCGGTCGCACAACACTCTCTGGTGGCAGGGTTCGTTCAGAGAGTTGCATACGCCTAAACAGTCATCACAGAAGCTAGCGAGTTTATAAACAAACCAATGTATGTTCAAATAAACTTCAAAATTTCTAAATGCTTATCCAAATGATTTTCATACTTTACCACTACAAAAAGCATATAATCATGAATAACTCAGGGCACACCGGTAGGCCATTCCAGGTGCCCCCAGGACCACACAGCACCCGTGGGAAGCTCTGCCTTATAGAAAGAGGTCACAGTGTGCTTACGTCCTGGCACATTTTAAATGAATGAATACCAAAGAAGAGAAATATTTTAATCTTTTAGCTAAATGAAAATCTTCCCCTATTAAAGACTGTCGTGGGAAAATGCAGGGATAGCCTCCCTTCCCTAGCCAGCCCTGGCGTATGGAAAGGGCAGGTGAAACCATTCTGTTTGGTCCCACAAGCAAGTAGCTGTGAGATGCCAGGCACCGGGGTAGGCACTGGAGAGAGAAAATATGTAAACACCCTGGTCCTATTTAGGATCAGCTCACAATGTGGGGAGTGAGACTAATATATATAAACAGAGATCCAAAAGAATCTATGGTTTATCATCATCACGCCCGTGATAAGATTCAATGATTCTTAGAATTCAAGGATTCTTCTCCGCTCACCCTCAATGTATGCTTCAACCAGACACACATGATTTTAGCATCGTGCTGTCTTTCTCCTGAATAATTCTCTTTCCCCCCAATAGCTTGCTTTAAGCTTGCCTCTTAAGAATGTTTTTCTCCTACTGAAGAGTCTGCCACTGTTCTCTCTCTCACTCTCAGCTATCCCAGATGGTTTCAGAGCTTGGGACGAAGAGCACAGCACCGCCGGTTACCATTTTGTGGCTGTATTCCTACATGCTTCGAATGTTAAACTCAGATGGGTGGAGAGCTGGGTTGACAATGAACCCAACAGTGTTTAAGGAAAAAGAGTTTTCTCTACGCATCCCATTTTCTAGGCCTCAGCAGGGTTTCCTTGAGCAGATGACTTTGAAATTGTCAGCCAAACCTGTGCCTCTCAAGAGCCTGTCTCCTTTAGTTCCAGCCCTAGAAGGATCACAGTATTGAGCCATGTGGTTTTGTTGACTCTGTCATGGATGGCACATCCATCAGGGAGTCCCATCTGAGCCCCCAGCAAAACAAAATTAACTAATGTGCATAAATTAGCACCAAATGTCTCCTCTGTGGAGAAATGCCAAAGCCATTCTTTCCTACAACAGATAACTGACCGTCCCCCAGTTCCCATCAGACTCCCTTCAACAATGACCTGCGCCTCACTGCACCTTGTGTTTGCTTTTATACCTTACCAGATGATTTCACATGTATCTCCTCACTTGACCTTTGGCATTTGGGAGGCAGACAATGTAGATGTTTCCTTTCCATTATATACACGAGTAAAATAAAGCTCTGAGGAGTTAAATGATGAACCCACGTCACACCACTGAATCTTGAAGAGGCAGTTGTTGGACCAAGATCTTCTGACTCTGAATCCACTATTCTTTCCACTACACCATATCCAGCCAGAAGCAATAAGAAAAATATTTGAGAAAACTAACATTGAAGGAGCCAGCATGTCTCTCTCTTCTTCTCTCAACCTCCAAAACAATTCACCAGAAATCTTTGGCATGTTTCATAAATGTCTGAGTCGCCTTTGGTGCACAGTTGATTCTGAAAAAACCTACACACATATGTGCGCGCGCGCGCGCACACACACACACACACACACACACACACACACACACATTGTTATCTGTATAAAATGTATTATCATCCCAGTATTGAAAACTCTTTATCATGTTCCATGTTGTTCTTCTCAATGCAGTATGTGCCTATAACCTAGTTCAATAACTATTTGCTGAATGAACACATTAATGTTTATCTCTCTCATGGCCACATCTTCTTTTACATCTCAGAATCATTCTTCTATTTCAGCCTGCCCCATATCCTAGCTGCCCCTACCAACCCTGCTGCAGTTTTGGAGCAGGCTCAGCCTAAGAGGAAGCCACGTACAGATAAATGAATCACAGCCAGACAGAAATAAAACAACAGTCCCTATTCTGCTGAAACACAACCTATAAATTCTAGCTTCAAAGATAAGTGGGGTAAATAAATGCTTTAATCCTTTGAGACAGATAACCCCTTGAAACAGATACGCAAATCTCATTTTATAAGTGAAGGGCTATATGCTCAGAGGAGTTAAATAACCCGTCAAAATTCACACAACAGACAAGTGACAGAGGCCGAATTTGAACTCAATTCTTATTATTCAGTTTACTGCTGAGTACCTAGTGTCGGGCAAGGTAACGGGCCTCTCTGGTGCTTCTTGAAAAGGTGCTGTACATTCTACTTGAAGGCCTTTGTACTGGACGTGTGCTTGACCTTCAAGGCTCTTCGGCTCTTCCTTAGCTATTTGCTAGATGATGGCTAACTCCCTCACCTCCTCTGAGGGTTTGCATTTTACTCAATAAGCCCTTCTCTCCCCATCCTAAATTGTAACCCCTCATTTCCCCTGCCTCCCTCACTCTAGATCCCTCTTGCTCTACTTTGTTGTTTTTCCATAAAACTTATTACTATATCTCACATATAAAATTTAGTCATCTATTATGTTTATGGTTATTTTCTAAGTGGGCTTTGCTATAGTATGGATTTTTGTCTTTTTTTTTTTTTTTTTTTTTTTCTTTTGAGACGGAGTCTTGCTCTGTCACCAGGCTGGAGTGCAGTGGTGCAATCTCAGCCCACTGCAACCTCCGCCTCCCAGGTTCATGCCATTCTTCTGCCTCAGCCTCCCCAGTAGCTGGGACTACAGGCACGTGCCATCACGCCCAGCTAATTTTTATATTTTTAGTAGAGATGGAGTTTCACCATGTTGGCCAGGATGATCTGGATATCTTGAACTGGTGATCCACCCGCCTCATCCTCCCAAAGTGCTGGTATTATAGGCATGAGCCACCATGACCAGTTGGATTTTTATCTTTTTAAATGTTCTGATGCATTCTGAACACTAAGAATTCTACCAGAAAAAGAGCAGGTGTTTACAAAATATTTGCTGAATTGAAGGAATAAATGAATGGGAGACACTTAATGGTAGTTAATATTTGGTGAATGAATGAAGAGTCAAAACTCTTTGCCTTATCTAAGCCATCCTGTGAATAGATTTCATTTGTTAAGCATCTCCCACATCTAGGCCCAGTGATGCATAAGTCATCTCACTTAATCAGCCCCCAAATCCTTTGAGGTGGAGAATAGTATCTCATATTCTAGATGAAGATATGCAAGTTCAGGGAAATTAAATTAAATTAGCCAAAGATCATACAATTGATAAGTGAGAAAGGCAGAATTTGAACTCAGTTCTATCTAACATCAAAGTTCAGGGGTCATTCTGCCCTGTCACAGCATTTCTCAGTGCACTCACACCTAGAAAGGTGCTCCTCTGTAAATGAAATGCTGCCCCATATGAATAGGTAAGTTTTAGCCATTCATAGTTAATATTATTTTCTCATTAGACTCATGTTCAATCGGAGACACATCCATTAACTGAGATGAGGCTGTTTATTTCCTCCACTGTCCTGGAGCTGGGAAGCAATGCTTCATGCTGAACCAAGTCTGGTAATTTACATTTCTAATCACTCCACAATTTAATTAGTATCATGGCCTTTATCAGGTGCACTGCAAATACAGCTGACGTCATCAGTGCTTACTTAATTAGTTTGAAGGAGAAAAACCTTTTTTTACGGTCTGAATATGTCTCCACTGGTATGGCCTCAGGGGTTTGTGGAGGAGAAACCAACTTAAAATCTGGATTCTGTGATTAAAGTTTTTTTTTTTTTTTTTTTTCATATAACCTGGGAATGGTTTATGAAACTGTAATATCACTGGAAATAAAAATATGAAGGTAAACAAGGGGTAATTTCGATCATTTTTTACAACCTTATTACAGTATAATCTACATCCCTTAGCATTCACCCATGGTTAAGTGTACAATTCAATGATTATTTGTAAATTTATAGAGCTTAGCAATTATCACCGCCATCCAGTTTTAGAACATTCCTATCACCCCTCAAAATTCCCTCAAGCCTGTTTGTCACCAATTCCTGCTCCTGTCTCACCCCTCCTCATCCTCCAACAATCCCAGGTAAGCAAGGATCTGCTTTGTCTAAAGTTTGTCTTTTCTGGACATTTTATATAAGTGGAATCATAAAATATGTATTCCCTTGTGCCTGGGGTTGTTTCTTTCTTTCTTTCCTTCCTTTCTTCCTTCCTTATTTCTTTCTTTTATTTTTAGATGAAGTCTTGCTCTGTCGCCCAGGCTGGAGGGCAGTGGCGCTAACTTGACTCACTGCAACCTGTGCCTCTCGGGTTCAAGCGATTTTCCTGCCTCAGCCTCCCGAGGAGCTGGGATTAAAGGCGCGCACCACCACACCCAGCTAATTTTTGTATTTTTAGTAGAGACGGGGTTTTACCATGTTGGCCAGGCTGGTCTCGAACTCCTGACCTCAAGCGAATGGCCCACCTAGGCTTCCCAAAATGCTGGGATTAGTGAACATGCCCAGCCATGCCTGGGTTCTTTCCTTTAGCATGTTTTTAGGTTCAGCTATGTCACACCACGTGTCAGTATTCTGTATCTTTTTCTTGTGGAATAGCATAAAAAAAATGTACCCCATTTTGTTTCATCACTCGTCAGTTGATCAGCGTTTGAGTTGTTTCCATTTTTTGGCTATTGTGAACAATGCTATGAACATTTATGTACAAGTCTTTATGTAGATGTGTACTTTCATTTCAAAATATTGGGTAGATTCCTGAGAGGGGAATTGGTAAGTCTTATGCTAAGTTTCCATTTAATTTTTTAAGACACTGCTAAACTGTTTTCCAAAGTGGTTGTTTCATTTTACATTCCCACCAGCAACAGATGAAGGCAACCATTGATTTTTGAAATTGCTCTAGATAGTGGAATTGAAAGTCTTCAGCTTCGGTTACATTTGGTCTTTGAACTGCAACCTTGAAAGAAAACTGTGAAATACCCAAATTATACTATGTACTCTTAAAGAGAAAGAATGATGGGAAATTAATTGAAATAAATGAGGTTTAGATAACAGAAGGGATTTGTAACAAGCAAGTGTTCTCAGGGATAGTATTTTCAGCTTTCATTTGCTAGGAAATTAAATCAACCAATTAAATAAAATAACTCTCCATAAAGATCAGTTAGATTTGCCACATAGATTGTTCATTTACCAAAATGCACTTTGAGAGTTATGTAACAAAGACACTGGTTTCATATATTTCATTCTCCCTTCCTTTAGCTCCACATCTTGGAAAGAAGAAACATTTTATGAGCTTCATCCAGTTTTAGTATTTACTAGTAAAGCTGGATTGAGCCCACTTCCACATGGGAAGCTATAAATTGTTTTATTTTGTTTGAGATCTTCAGACAAAACTCCTGCATCACCAAGATGATGCAGCCAAATCCTGAGATGCAAATTTAGTTGGGGAAAAATGTAGGCTCCCTATTTCACAGTTCATTAGTTCATTCATTTACTCTGGAAAACATTAATATGTTTCTTGAGATACCAAGACTCCTAAGTCATGGGTTGTGGCTTCAAGGAAGAAACAAGCATGTCAACGAATACTGCAGTAAAATATTGTAAGTTCTATCAGGAAAATAAATAAAATTGGGGAACAAAACCAGACACACACAAAAGAATAGGTTAGGAAATATAATATAATATAATATAATATAATATAATATAATATAATATGATATGATATGATATAATATAATATAATATAATATGATATAATATATATGTATAAATATAATTTTGACATAAGATCATGCAAGAGGTAATTACTGAATGGCTACATTAAAGACAAGTAGATGTTTGCAGAGAGTCAGCCATGGGGTGAAGGGGTGGTCATTCTAGTTAGATGATCTAGCAAGAGCAAAGGCCTGGAGCTGTGGAACAGCAGAGAGTGTTTAGAGAAGTGCAAAATCCTGCAGCATGTCTGGAGTGCCCAAGGGACAAACTGAGTGGATGAGGCAGAAGAAAAAGGCTGGTGAGGGCCTTATTTGTCTTAGCAAAGAGAGTAAGTTATTTTACAGAAAATAGGGAGCTATTTTAGGCTAGATCTGACATAAGATTTGAATTTTGCTCAGTTTATTTTGAATGCAGTAAAGAGGATAACTCAGAGACCAATGAGGAGACTGTTACAGCAGCCAGGCTAGAGTCTGAACTAAGGCAGCAGCAGTAGAAGTCACGAGGAGGCGCAGGATGCGAGCGATGTTAAGGCGTAGGATCTAGAGAAGTTATTTGGGGTGGATTACCATGATCTCAGGCTCATCATGAGAGGCAAACTTTCAGGTCCCATAGGCATGATTTATAGGTCTGGACTTTGGCCTAGGAACCTTCATTTTCATAAGCATTCCAGGTGATTCTAACACATCTTGACTGAGGATGCTGACCTGAAGTTTGTAAGCTCACAATACAGAACCACTGAATCTCCAGCTACCACGGGAACCAGGGAAATCAGGAGACTTCGAGGAGTAAATCGACGGCCAAATGTTAGGTGAACTTTGCCCTGGTCTTTGCTAAATTAGCCCCTCACTCTGGTTCAGATAACTTTGAAAAAGAACATTGTAATTCAAAGGAAAACAAATTGAAATTAATCAACAAAGGCAACCAAATTTAATAGAAATCTCTCTGCCCATGTATAAGATTCCAAATAGGGTATCTCATACTCATCTAAAATGAATTTATATGTCACCACATAGATAAATAACATTTCTATGAACTAACTCATTACAGAAATATTATTCTGCCTTAAGAGTATCTTCTCTCTCTCTTTCTCCCTCTCTCTTTCATCTCTCTGTCTGTCTGTCTACCTATGAGACAGAGCTCAGTATTATCTCTTTTATACCACAGACTCCAAAAGAGTAGAAACTCTTTGCATCAAAAATCATGTTTTTCTGGTGTGCATATGGAAAATAAGTGCAAAATAAATGCTTTGTGATGATGAATCTGCAAATATGTTGATGCTTTATTTGCATATTGCCATAGATGCTGAATGTATAATTTGTGTATTATGCCAATTTAAGAGAGTGGGGACTGTGCTGTGTTTTGTTTTGCATGACATTTTTTAAATGCAAAAACACCAGGGCAATAAATTAAACATTTTAATTAAGTGTTGTGGCATACTGCTAGTAGAATTCACTGTTACATGGCTCTGATAACTGTGTCAAATAATGTCCTTATTACACATCTGCATTTACTACAAGCATGATAGGACATGGTTAGCCTATATCTGATCAACTTTTATTGTGTCCCTCAACCAGAACGATACATACTGTCAAGTATAATCACCTACATTTAGTGCCTATTATTTCATACCAGGTACTAAGTGTTTTACATGGAAGATTTCATTGAATGTTCACACAGACCTTAAATAGTTGATGCTATTAGCTCCATTTTACAGATGAGAAAACTGAGGCTTCAGTTAAGTAAACATAGTCAAGGCCAAGTGATAAGTAATTAAGGAGTAAGAATTTAACTTAGGTCAAGCAAAGTGGGCTCTTAAAACGAGCCCATTATTTCTTAAGTTTCCATTCTATGTGAGCAATTAAATAATGTCATGTGAGAGAAAATGAAGAACAAAATCTAGAGTATGGAAGATCCTACCCCACAATGGTTATCTATAGGAATCACTAACTGGAAATTCACCCTACGTCTCTTTTAGTGGTGTGATGGTCAATGTTTACCATGCCGCTCTCCAGGGAAGAAAAAGTCCTGATTTGTAGCATTTGCAGATTTCTGTGTTGCAAACACTCTCACCAACCTTCCATTACTAAAGGTGGAGTTAGGAAGAGATCACACACACAACTGGCTTGCACGAGCTGCTGAGAGCCAGCTCCAGGATACCATAGCGCCTGTTCCCTCCTAAAGATCAAATTTCTCATCGTCTCTGAACATACCCCAGAGACCTTGGATCATGGAGAAGATACTTACCTTTTTCTGTGGGAGGAGCCAGTGCATGGAGGAAGCGTGGTGCTCAACTGTCTACATCAGAGTGCTGGAATGTACATGCCACCAGGCTATTTTTCATTAAAAAGTGATGACAGCTAAATATATTCCCTGACTCTGCAGCTAATAACTTCCTGACCTAGACCTCACTTGCTAGACCCACTCCTGAAACCAGACCGCACTAGTCCCTGTGGGGCTTCCATTATTGGCGAGCCATCTCAACAGATGCAGGTCTAACCAAATCCATGTCTAATATAAGCATGCAAATTGGGAGATGAAAGGGAAAATTTTATGTGCTGAATCACAATCCAGGGAGAGAGAGAAGTAGGGGCATAAGCAGCTGTCTGGAAGACAGGACACCAAAAGTCATCGGCCTGGAGGTCCTAAGCAGCACAGGGTTCATTCCATCCAGCCATCATTCATAGCTGTGCCCTTTGAATATTTATCTCTCACATTAAAAATATTTGCCTGGCTGCCCTGTTATGAAGGTCACGTGTATGTATCAAAGCATGGTTTTTACAGTGAGACACACATGAAGCATTTTATCTGCATTTTAATACCATTTAATCCTCACTATTATTATGCCCATTTTACAGCTAGGAGAACTGAGTCACAAGGACATAAGTGGAAGTTCTTGAATTAAAACCAAAATAAGCCTAATTCTAGGAGCCAAGCTCTTCGCTAATTTATTTTAAGTCTCATTTCCCTGCTGACCAACTCTCCCTTCCTCTTACTTCAACAACCACACTCATTTCTTCTTCTCCCCCTAATTTTTTTTATTTTTTTATTATTATTATTTTTTCTGAGACAGGGTCTCACTCCCATCACCCAGGCTGGAGTGCAGTGGCATGATCATGGCTCACTGCAGCCTCAACTTCCCAGGCTCAGGTGATTGTCCCACCTCAGCTTCCCAAGTAGCTGGAACTACAGGTGCATGCCACCATGCCCGAATTTTTTTCTTTTTTTTCTTTTTTTTCTTTTTAGTAGAGACGGGGATCTTGCCATATTGCCCAGGCTGGTCTCAAACTCCTGGGCTCAAGCAATTCATCTGCCTCAGCCTCCCATAATGCTGTGATTACAGGCAAGAGCCACTGCACCAGGTCCATTTCTTCTTTCAAGAGCTTGCCAAATGCTACTATCTTAACTTGGAACCTCTCCCCACCTCCATCCCTTAATCCTATCCAAGTTCTAGCCATGCTTTAAGTCTCTAGTAGGAAAGTCTCACCTTTCCTGTAATGTTTTCTCAGATGATTCTAACCCAGGTAGATATCCCACTCATATTACACAAACTGCCTCTGTACAGCTGGCATTAATTTGGTGTTGCCTCAGTTGTACCCTGTTTCATAATTTGTTTGGCTTATTTTCTGACCTAACGTGCACATTGTCAAGGGCAGAAACCACATGTAGAATTCATAATGCTAAGTTCTAAGTAGACACTCAAAACTGTTTTAATTAATGAATAATGCTGATACTGTAAGTCTATTGATGGACTGAAGCTCTGAGTGTTCTAGAACCGGGAGGAAGTGTCAACATTTTTGAAGGCTTACTATATGCTAAGCCCTAAGTTAGGCATTTTCTACAATGATTTTATTTAAACCTATGTGGCTGATACTGTGACTTCCATTTTACAGACTTTTTAAAAGGTCCAGAGAGGTTAAGAAATTTGCTAAAACAGGGCTGGGTATGGTAGCTCACGCCTGTAATCCCAGCACTTTGGGAGGCCAAGGTGGGCAAACCACGAGGTCAAGAGTTTGAGACCAGCCTGGTCAACATGGTGAAACCCCGTCTCTACTGAAAATACAAAAAAATTAGCTGAGTGTGATGGTGCGCACCTGTAAACCCAGCTACTCAGAAGGCTCAGGCAGGAAAATCGCTTGAACCTGGGAGGTGGAGGTTGCAGTGAGCCAAGAACATTGCCACTGCACTCCAGCCCCGGGCGATAGTGCAAGACTCTGTCTCAAAAAAAAAAAAAAAAAAAAGGAAATTTGCTGACACATTATTAGATTGTGGCAGAGCTATGACTTAAATGTAGACCAGTCTGACTCTAAAGCCCACATGGGTCATCACTGCATCTGTGAACGAGTTCACCTACACAAAACCCCAGGGGACGGGGATCGCAGCTAGCCCAGAAAGAAATGACAAAGGCGGTCGCTTGGTAATACATTCTAAGTTCTATTAACCCTAATATTCAGAAAGTTGTTCTTCGTGTCTGACTTAATTCTCTCCTGCTTCCATTTCATGTCACTTCCCTTTGTTTTGTAGTCAAGCAGATGGAAAACATCTGGCTACCATTTCCTAGGCACCACTCCTTCTTGGTCTAAAAAATTCCTACAGTAGCAGCTCAACTTTATTTTGTGTCATCTAAAATACAGCCACACACCTTTTAGAGTGTGGGTTGTCCTAACTGATAGGCTTTCCTACCCAGGCAGAATTATAGCTGTCAGCAGGGAAAATGAGTGAGAGCTACTGGCAGGATGAGATAATCCATGGTCAGACGCTCTTGGATCAAAGATTCATGCTGAAACCAGCCGTCAGAGCAAAGAAGCCAAGTTCATGGATGAAAACAAATGAGGCTGGGAAGCACAGTGCACCCCAGTTACCTGCCATTACCACTGGCCTCAAAATAGCCTTGGAGCCAGGATAGGAGGTGGAAGAATACAGAAACCAGGCAAGTAGGCCATGGCAGAGACTAATTTGGGGAAACCAAGGATGGGCAGGCAGCCCCCATCCCCTGGCATCTGGGGAACTAGGGCAGCTGTACAGGAAACATAAAAACACAGTGGAGACCAGAGGAGGGGAGTCTTTCCAATGAGAATGTTAAATGTTTGGAACCCAGTGGCTAAGAAAGACGTTGCCAAGTGTCACACTGAAAACAGGAAAGCTTTCCTGGGCCCTGGGTGTGGAGGCCACCGAACAATGAAAGGGGAAGCCTGTAAGAAGAATAACAATGACACGGAAGCCTGCTCTAGCCTGGTGAAATCCCTTCTGCAGTTCTTACAGGAAGCAAAACAAACAACAGTCTGACCCGCGGGCTCGCCCCCGACGCCGCACCCCCTCCTCAGTCCGCAAGTTGGGTCAGGAAGGGCAGTGGTGTGGCCAGCTCCATGAAAGGGATTCTAAGAACAAAGCCTGTGCCGTTTACCTGCAGATCAAAGTTTGCTGTTAATAACATGTGTGTTGCAGAGGGCAGAGAGACGACCGTTGCCCCTGCATTCCATTAAAAAGGGATTACGGGCTGTCTGACCAGGTAAGCAGCGTGATCTGTGAACAGAAACTTGTCCTTTGGAGAACGTAATCAAAAGCCAGAAACAAAAGCCTTAGGATACGTAATCAGCAACCGTTCACTGCAGCAGGGCGGTGGCGCCGTGTCTGTGTTTGTGCCTGTGTGCAAGGGCATGTGCGATATTTTCTGCTGTTGCTAAGACGGGTTCCCCCTTCACTGGCCTCTCGCCCAATCGAAAGGTAGCTGCTCCTCATTGGCTGTCTGGCTTTATCGAATGACCATGACGAGCTGGAGCGAAGCCCACCTCATTGGCTTATTCCTATGGCCATTGTCAGGGGAGAGCAAATCAAACACCTAATCAATATTTTGTGAAGTGGCACTAGACTCTTGGCTAAATTTGCATTAAATTTCTCCCTGTCTGTGCCTTTGCACTCAGATAAGCATCATATTAACTTCGGGGATAGAGAGAGAATGACAAGCAATCAAACACTGTCATCCTTCAGCCATTTTGGATGTATTTCTGAGTCTTGGCAAAAGTCTTGGAGTACCGAGGGTGCAACAGAGAAATTAGTCATAAACAGATGCAAACCTCCTGAGCAGAGACATATTTAACTAGGCTAGATTCATGGTGGCCCTTCTAGACAAAAACTAACTTCCTTCCTTCCTGCCTTCCTGCCTTCCTTCCTTCCTATATTCATTCAGCAATTACTTATTGCACACCTATTCTGAGTCAGGTTCTTCGATGGCCCCGGATATATCACTGTGCCAAGCAAGAAATGTTTCCCTGCTAGGTCTCTCAGGGTGCTAAAGGGCCAGGGTTCACCACATTGTAAATTACCTGGCTCTTAAAGAAAAGAGAGGGGGGCTCTGATCATCAACCATGGAACGAGATGGAACCGAAGTCCCACAGATGAAAGCCTCCTGAGTAGACACAGATTCTGAATGAAAAACTGGCCTAGTAACTGGAGTTTGCCTAGAATTCTACATGAATCTCAGTTAAAACGTGGATAGGTAGTGATCCTGAGGAAGAGAAAAAAAAATGGATGTGAATACATTTCACGTCTTTCACAGAGAAAACTGGGAGAGAAATTCCACATGCCCTCCACCTCCCACCACTGAGAAGCTAAGCTGTACCTGCACCCCTGCCCTCTGTACTCCTTCCTGTTGGAACAAACAACGAGGCGTATTTCTATCAAAATCAACCCTTTGGCTTGTGTACAAGTCCCATCCGCATTCGCCCACTCAAGCATCTCCTGTCATTCTCACCTTGTTCTCTTACATCATCAAATTTTCAAACTTCCCCTCTCTTCTGGTCATTCTCATCATCATTAAAAAATGCTGCAATATCCCTTATCTTTAAAAATAAAGGTAATAAAGAAAAAAACATAACTCTGTATAGATCCAAGGCTGATGTTCAGCTGGCACCCATGAACACTATTATGGTGATTGCTCAAATACTGAAAGACTTCTGGATGGGTTGGTGAGCACTGCTACCCTGAGCCTCTCAAGTATCTGCCTCTGACCTTTTCCAACCTAACCTCTTCCCTGGGACCTCCTGTACGGTCTATAATCCAGAAACCAAAAGGTTAATGCCAGGACCAGCAAAGCCCTCCAAGACCCTGCTCCAGACCTATAGCAGCATCCCTTCTGACTCCTCAGAGCCCATGCCATAGTTATTCTAATATCTTGTTAGACAAGACATTTTCTTCGAGTCATTCCCTTTTCCCCTCGCCACTACTTTCCTCTCCTTTAGAGTAAAACCTCTGAAAGAGTTGTCTATCCTATCTCCATTTATCTTTTTTTCTTTTTTGAACCCATTTCAACCAGATTATCTTTCCAATCTCTCTCCAGCATCACTTTTCTCAAGGTTATCAAGGAAATCTCCACTTTGCCAAATCCAAAGATCAGGCCTCAGTCCTCATCTTTTTTTTTTTTTTTTGGCTTACTAGTATCATTTCACACAGCTGACCAATTCCTTTTTCTTAAAACATCTATTTTTTGTTACTTTCTTTCCTCGTCTCTGAGACGCCACTTTCTCCTGGCACTCCTTCTTCCCATCGGTCTGCCTTTTGCTCTCCTTTTCTGGTACCGTCTCACCATCCTGGCTCCTAAGGCTGAAGCACTCTAGGGCTCAGTCTCTGGAATCTCATCTATCTTCCCCTCTGCACTCACTCTTTGGGTAATCTCTTCTAGTCCCCTGACACTGAATACCATCTATATGCCATTGATTGTCAAATTTCTATTTCCTGCACCAACATTTCTACACTCATACATCCAATTGTCACTCTGAATCTTCACTTGAATATATAATATACATCTCAAATTTGAATTGCGTAGAACTGCGCCCTTGCTATTCCCCTCAAAATTTCTTCTTCTTGCCCCTGGTCTTCATCTTAGACAGTGACAACATCATTTTTCCTATTGCTGAGGCCAAAATCCTTGGAGTCAGCCTTGACTCCTCTCTTTTCTCTCACACCAGACTATAATCTACCAGCAAATTCCAAAGCTCTACCCTCAAATCAGACCCAGAATCTAAACGATTTATCACCACCTCCCACCACAGCCATTAAGTCCAAACCATTATCATGTGTCTCCTTTATTAGTGCAATGATGATCCAAAGGTTTCCCTGCTGTCAGCCAGGCCCCTTTTACAATCTTTTCCCTGCACATTGGCTGAATAAGTCTCTTCAAGTAAATTTAGCTCATTATACTCCTTTGCTCAAAGTTTTCAAGTGGGTTTCATCTCTTCTAGAATAAAATTCAAAGTCTATACACTACACTTAGACACTAAATGGAGCCCACACTTTATTAGCTGGGTTCCGGCTTTGCTCCACAGTGTGGCCATCTTCCAGATATGTTATTCATCACAAGGAAGACTGGGCAAGAATATGAATGTTTTACTATGCAAATCTAAAACTAAACAAAACAAACAAAAACAAAATATTAGTGACCAAGTTAAATCTTAATGATGGTCCCTTATGAACTTCAACTTTTTATTTAAGAGCACTATATTTCCTTAATATGCATTAAAATGATTTCATTTTGTCTCCACTCATAAGCTGAAATTAAATTATGTCTAATTGTCAGTGTACATAGTGGGCATTCAAAATATGTATTGAATCAACAAATGCTTAGAAAATGACCTTTTTTTTTTTTTTTTTTTTTTTAGACAGGTTCTCACTCTATCATCAAGGCGAGAGTACAGTGGAGCAATCATGGCTCACTGCAGCCTTGACTTCCTGGGCTCAAGCGATCCTCCCACCTCAGCCTCCAGAGTAGCTGAGACTACAGGCATGAAACATCACACCTGGTTAACTTTTGTATTTTTGTAGAGATGGGGTTTTGCCATGTTGCCCAGGTTGGTCTTGAATTCCTGGGCTCAAACCATCTGCCCATCTCAGCCTCCCAAAGTGCTGGGATCGCAGGTGTGAGCCACTGGACTTCTTATTAATTACCTGTGATGATGATAATGATAACCGTAAATTGAATATTCCTAGGTAAGGTATGGCATTTTGTGTATTTAAATTACATATGTTTCCAACAACTTTATCTCCATTCTAAAGGTGAAGCCACAGTTTTGTGCTTCAGAAAATTTGATGCCTTAATCAAAGTACAGTACTTGCTATGGTAAGTAACAGAGTTTGAGATTTAAACAACGGTCTGCATGGCTTCAATGTTTGTGCTTTTGCAATAGCCATATCATGGTGAGTCATTTATGGCTGTAATACTTTTCGCTTTATTATGCTATCGTCATCATTATCTCAACAAACTCTAAGGATCACTGACAAGTGAGAAGCTGATACTGCTGTCCTTGGTCTGTGAATGGGGATGATCAAGTAAGAAGAGAACCTCAGTCCTCTGTTCCCCTCTCCCAGTATGTTTCCACTAGTGTCTCGTGCTACTTTACCCATATTTTTCTTAGCTTAGTGAGTGAATTGGACCTATTTACCCTACGAGTTCCAGAACAGATTTCCTAGAATCTATCAGTTTGCAGGTCACCTTTTTCATATACCATGATTTACAAAGCCAATTCCTCATCTGCCGGAACATAAGCCTACTTTCTGAAGATGCTCTCAAGCCCATGGGGAGCTGAACTCAATTTACTAATTTTCTGATGTTAAATTCCAATCAGGTGTTTGTTTTTAACATGAATAAGAAACTAAACAAATTCAAAACTGTGCACATGCACTTGTATATTCTGACATGATCCAATAAAGAACAACCTCCTATGTGGCGGAGAATCTCCTAGATTTCATAGTATTTTTGGAGAATTTAGTTTCTGTGAACTAATCATGACTTACCCCTATTTGCACCAAACATGCCCCTTTTGTCAGTAGCCTCTGTGTTGAATGATTCTTCTGTCCTTGGTCCAGGGAAGAGCCAAGGAGGGGAGAATCCTATTGAGGAATCAGAACAATGGAGTGACATTGTGTAGCCTCTGCCACAGGAAGGCTGATCTTCTAGGTCACATAAATATGAAGCTGGCCAAGTGAATCAGTATACAAGCATAGCTATTAGGAGATGCATGGCTTCATTTCACTTCTCTAAAGAAAACAGAAATTCATACAAAGCTCTGCCATGGGGTCAACTTCATGGGTTGAATAAATGAATGAACGGTCATTCAGTCATTCAACAAGTACACCTGCTGTTTTCAAGTCACTGCTGTCAGTGTTAGGAAGAGAAATCCTTTTAAAGACCTTCATTGTATCTACAAGTTATACATAAAGAGGCACTTTGATTGAATGTTGCTGCTAGATACTTCAGCACTTGGATACCTGCACATTCTGCTGAAGGAAACTTACCCTGGGACAATCAGGGTTAGAGAAGCAATGGTATAGTAACACATCCTTTTAGTATGTTCCGCAGAAATAATTTTAACACATATAAAACACAGCCATGACTAATGAAGAAAGTAAACCTCTTTTAAATGAATTGCTAATATTATAGTCTACTTAGAATAACTATTTTCAGACAAAGACAAGCCCAGTGGTTGCACAAGCTAAGCAACCCCAGCGTATGGTCCAGGAATTTCAGTAAGTGCATTTTTTTAAAGGTTTGTTAATTCTGGATTGGTTTATTAAAATTAATCTTGGAGATGATTTTTCCTTTAAGATGAATTTCCTTTAAGATGACTTATACCATTGAGATATGATAGTCAGATGCTGTCATAGTTAACAAGCTTTCTTCTAAGTATTTTTCATGAGTGTGATCTGTGATCATAAGATTCCTGAGGGCAGCATTACAGTTACCCTTTTAAAGAGGAGTAGCTTCTTATCCTCCAATGTTTTATTAGTGCTGAGTATAGAAAGGACTCTTGTACAAAGTTCAAAACAGAAATAGATGGTCTCACTAATAGGAATACTTCCATGGACTAGAAAAAGGTAACCATGACACCAGAGACCAAGGGCATCTATAATACTCTGGGGACCTACCAACTCACATGATTCAGAGGGAAAAGGAATTGGGCAGGTCTGGCTTGCTTCTCTTGGTACCTCCATGAAATCTGCAGAGCTCTGCAGAGAACAGTTTGAAGACCACAGATATAGCCTACCTTCTCATTTCTCAAAAAGAGAAACTGAGACCAAGAAAGGCAAAATGGCTTCTCCAAAATATATAACCAACTGTTATTGAGCTGAAATTAGTTTCCTATTTCCCAAGACAGTAGTTTTCCTCATCCCAGACTCATCTCAATTTCAGAGTTTACTGCAGCCTCCCTCCAGCAACCTTCCTCTCTATTTCAGGCAACCAGAGCAGGCCAGGTTGGGACAGAGCCACTCAAAGCCATTTGTCAGTGCCAGTCTCCCACTGGGCAATGCTAACCCCAGCATCTGGTCCTGGTTCCTAGCACTTATGCTGTCGTGATTAAAGAGCTGACATATGTAAACAAACCATAACTTAAGCACAACATGGTCAGTGAGTAGAGCCCAAACGTGGATGAGTGCTGACTCATAAGTTAAAAAGGAGTCAGTTTACACATTTCTAGTCTTGTTTTTCTCTGGTGACAGGTATATAAATATTGCAATTGTCACAGACAGCTTTTTTTGTGCTTTACATTTATTTTTATTTTCATTTTATTATTATTTTTTCTTTCCAATGTTTAGGTTCAGGGGTACATGTGCAGGTTTGTTACATGGGTTAATTGTGTATTGTAGGGGTTTAGTGTACAGGTTGTTTTTATATATATATCCTATTTTATACATATATATCCTGTAAGTCTGTACCTCTAGAGAACCCTAATATAATGTGATATACCACATAAACAGAATTAAAAACAAAAATCACATGATCATCTCAATAGATGCAGAAAAAGCATTTGATAAAATCCAGCATCGCTTTATGGTTAAAACTCTCGCCAAACTCTCTGGTGCCAAGCCTAGAACCCAATAGATAGTTTTTTGATCCTCACCATCCTTCCACCCTCCACGCTCAAGTAGGCTCCATGTCTATTGTTCCCTTTTGTGTGTCCATGTGTATTTAATGTTTAGCTCTCACTTATAAGTGAGAATATGCGGTATTTGGTTTTCTGTTCTAGCATGAGCTTGCTTAGGATAACGGCCTCCAGCTCCTTCCATGTTGCTGCAAAGGACATGATTTCATTCTTTTTTTTTTTTTTTTACGGCTGCATACTATTCCATGGTACATATGTATCACATTTTCTTTATCCAGTCCACTGTTGCTGGACATCTAGGTTAATTCTATTTAACCTTTGCTATTGTGAATAGTGCTACAATGAACACACATGTGCACGTGGCTTTATGGTAGAACAATTTATATTCCTGTGAGAATATACATAATAATGGGATTGCTGGGTTGAATAAAGTTCTGTTTTAAGTTCTTTGAGAAATCTCCAAATTGCTTTCCGCAGATAGCTTTTTGTAATTCTTACCCTCAAATATTTCTCAACCCCATAGCAAGTTTAACACAATGTATTCTAGCCCATTTTGACTGAGTAGGACTTTTTGAGGGCCAGCAGGTTGGAGTTACTTTCTGATTTGAATCAGGGTTTGATTACTCAGTGGGACATGCCAGGCCCAGCATGGTGAGAAAACTCTTTGTGGCTCTTTTCAGGTCACCAAAATAATCTTATTTGCTGCGAATGTGTATAATTTTACTGGCCCTCTTCTTGGGATAGACACCATTTTGAGTGGCCACACTCAGACAATATGTGAAACAAGATCTGAAAGATCCACAGCAGCAGCAGCAGCAGCAGCATAATCTGAGAGATGTGCTGTTTTCCTCTGTTGCTGAAATCTGGTTGCAGTTATGTTGTTTGACTAACACGTCATATTTCCTACTTTGTGAAACAAGCTAGAGCCTCGCCATTCAAATTGTGGTCAAGTGCATTAGCATCACCTGGGAATTGGTTAGAATGGTAGACTCCCAGGCTTCATAGAATCAGACTCACTCAATCAGAATCTGCATTTTAACAAGATGCCCAGTTGATCTGTAAGCACATTAAATTCGAGAAGCACTGATCTAGAGATAAAGACCATGATCCCCTGGTTTCACCATTAGCTCCATCTATAGAATTTCAGTTAGTGGACAACGTTGGTTTTGGACAGTTAAATAGAGAAGAAAAACAAATCCAAAGCTTCCTTAAAGTGAATTCTCTTTTTGTCCCAGCAGGTTTATCACTTTCATCTTTTCCTTTAAGAGCTGTTGGAGAATGATAATGTTTGACGTTGTACCGCCACTCAAATCTCACCTTGAACTGTAATCCCATAATCCCCATGTGTCATGGGAGGGACCCAGTGGGAGGTAATTGAATCATGGAGGTCTTTTCCACCCATGCTGTTCTCATGATAGTGAGTGAGTTCTCGCGAGAGCTGATGGTTTTATAAGGGGCTTCCCCCTTCATTCAGCACTCATTCTCTCTCCTGCTGCCCTATGAAGAGGGGCCTTGTGCCATGATTATAAGTTTCCTGAGGCCTCCCCAGCCACGTGGAACTGTGAATCAATTAAACCTCTTTTCCTTATAAATTACTTAGTCACGGGCAATTCTTTATAGCAGCATGAAAATGAACTAATATAGAGAAAAATCTTTATTGAATCGCCAATGAGGACTTGAAGGAAGTATACGTCGTGGATTGTTATAGCTGCTAGTATGTATGTTGGCTTTAAATTAAGAGACTCTTTGGCTGGGCACAGTAACTCATGCCTGGAATCCCAGCACTTTGGGAGGCTGAGGCAGATCGATCACATGAGGTCAAGAGTTCTAGACCAGTTTGGCCAACATCTACTAAAAATACAAAAATTAGCCAGGTGTAGTGGTGCATGCCTGTAGTCCCAGCTACTCAGGAGGCTTGAGGCACAAGAATCGCTTGAACCCAGGAGGTGGAGGTTGCAGTAAGCTGAGATGGCACCACTGCACTCCAGCCTGGGTGACAGAGTGAGACTCTATTTCGAAAAAAAAAAGGAGTCTCTCCTTCATTTCTGGACATTCAGTTGGCCGCCAAGGCCTTTTGATTTTACTTCCTAAATTATTTTCTAAACTGAGTTCTCCCTTTTGTTCCCACTGCCGTACTTTAGGTCACATCCTTATCACCTATAAAGTGGATATTAAAACAGTCTTTCAACTGCATGACAGGCCTCCCTATGTCATGTTTTCCTCTCATCTAGTGCATCCTCCAATCTGTTGTCAGAATATTCTCAAAGGCAGATTTGATCATATTAAAGTCCTCCAATGGTATCTGATAAAGTCAACACCTACAAGTATGTTATGCAAAGTCTTTGGTCACGTTGTTTTTTTCTGCCTGCCCAATCCCATTTCTTCTACTTTCCTACTTTTATTCCAACCTCCCAACATACACTCCATGCCTTCCCCTTTGCCCAGGCAGCCTCTCTGCTGGGAATTCTCCTTTTTCTCTGTCTTCCAGATAAACCTCTTCTTCTAAGATCACGTCATGCTTTTTATGTGAAGCTCTTCTTGACCATGACTCTCTACCATTAAAGTAGAGTTGACCATCCTCAGAGCCTGATTGCACTTCATACTTGCTCTATAAGCAGTGCTTTCACTGAACTGAAGTGTTGGGAAATGTGTCTATTGCTGCACTAGTTTAGAAGAACTTAGGGCCAGGAACCATGTCATATCTTTTTTTTTTTTTTTTTTCGTATCTTGAGTATCAAGTACCATTGCTAACATATAGTAGACTCTCAATAAATATTGATGAATTAAATAACTAAATGAATATAGTCATTGTGCAAAATACCTATCCCATTGCCCCTGGGAACTGTGAAAACTACGTAGCCACCACAGATCTAGGAACTATTTTCAAAGGATTAACCTTTGAATTTCTCCAATAATGGATATTAAGGAATTGGATTGACATTAACAGTAAAAATTGCCTGCATGAGCTCTGCCACTACCACAAAGGAAAACAATTCTATCTCAAATCCTGTATCAAACACCAGATCACCTGTGACATCTAGTGAAGAGCAGAATTATAGCCTAAGGCACAACCATGTTGTGCCCTACCTTCCAGGGACTTGGACAGTTAACGTGAACACCAGCCACTCTGCCAGATGGTCCTAGAACTCTTTCTCTTGGGGCCTGATGTTGTTGTCAAGAGGGGAAAAAGACAAGAGGCCAGATCAGGTGGAGAAAACAGATCTAAAAATTGGGTCTTGGCCTCTTCTCCTCCATATCCCCACAGTGAGGTTCACTGAATCCTCTGATTCAAGCTCAGTTCAGAGGGTCTCCACAAATGACTGGGGCCTTGATCAGGAAAGAATTCAAGAGCCCCAGCCCAGCATTCTTTCTCAGAGGTCAAGCTACACTTGCAACCTACCTCCCACCTCGTATTCCCACTTCCCTGTTCTTGAGGCCCAGAACTCACCTTACACTCCAGTTTCTGTTGATGAAAGCAATAATAATAATAATGTGATTTCACATTAATGCAACCTTACTATAGGCCAGGTACCATTCTGGGTGCTGTACATATATTTACAAGTTTAATCACCACAACATATTGCCTTACTAGGTACCGAATTATCCACATTTTACAGATGAGGAAGACAAAGGCACACAAAAGCTTTGTAAGTTGTCTACTTTTTGGTTTCTCATCATTATGTTGTGCCTAATTACTGCAGACTCCATGATGCTGACTGCTGTGGATTGTCTTACCCTTTAGATATTATGCCCTGAACACTTGTGGCTAGACCTGCATACCCATGTCCCCTTCCCCCTTTCCCCTGCCACCTCCTGTCCCCTGCTACCAGCTATTACAGATCTACCTGCTCATACCAACCCTGTCCTGAACAGGAAAGGAAAAGATAGACTAAAGCTCATTTATTCTCTACTCTATTAATATGGGTGCTTAATTAATGCTGATAGAAGAATTAAACACAGGGTATGTAATATGAGTAAAAGGCCTAGTGGTGACAGACATCCACGGTCTATAATATCTGAATTAAAGTAGAGGAAAGACAAGGCACTATTTGAAAGAATGTGTCATTTTGTAGTATTCTCTTAGACATGCAGGCTCCGTAAACTCTCCTTATAATAAAACACAGGGTGTCCATTAACAAACTGGAGTATCTACACAGAACAAGAAGCAAATCATCACTGCTCCATTACCTGGGAGAGAGAATCCATGGAAACACCAGACTCAGGATTTTATTTGCCCCTAAAGAGGCTTTTCAATGAACTTCACACTCGCTTACTCTCACATTTGCATAGTTCAGATAATAACAGCTCTCTATTTCATTCTCAGTGCTGAGGTCAATGTCAGAAAAAGCTGTTTTAGCAACGATTCCCCTTTGCAGTCATTTCTGGGATCAGGTAGAACAGACAACTTGGAGAAGTGGGAATTGAAACCATGTACTGTGCTGTGCTTGGCGTTCTAAAGCAGATTGCACTTCCAGACACATATGGTAATTTTAAGAAAGGAGCGCACAGCAGTATCCTCTGGAGAACTTTGAGAAACATAGATTAGATTCCATTATCCTACTCCATCCCTTTAAATCAGAATTTCCCAAGTGTGACCCGGGTAACCATATATATATTTATATATGGATATATATATAGCTTTCTCTGTATATAGCTAGAATACATCTCACTGACCAAGAGATACTGCACATTGTTGTGAATGTAAATAAATTCTTCCAGAATGATAATATAAGGTGGAGTATGAAAGAATTATCATCTCGGAAGAGCAAGAACATTAATAGTGTATATATTCTGCTCTAATAATATCAGGAAATGTAAATGAGATGCTAATAAACTAAACCAAAAGAATTAGGAACAAGGGATTGTCCTTAAATACCAAAGAATTCTGATCATGTTGAAATGGGTTCTTCAAAATCTCATAAATGATGACTGCCCCTCAGAGATACTTAATTTGAAAACAGAGGGGAGAAGTGAATGTTTAGCTGACCCCTACCTTAGAGAAACATGTATTAAAAATTCCTAACTAATAAGAGATTAGGTAGAAATTAGGAGAATGAAGATGGATTTGAGAGAAGATTCCTGGCAGGATTTTTCATTGTAGTTCACTGACTGTCTGGTATGTTGAAATGGTAATATATAACTTACAAATATTTGATAAACATAATTTGAAGAAGAACATGTTCCACTATCTACTCTGTAAAAATAAGCTGATCTCTGGACAAGAAGTTTCCAAGCCCATGAAGGTGAATTTTCAGAAGTCACAACATTGGTCAGATTTTCCTCCCATTTCCTGTCAACTTCTGTCCCAGTGTTGGTGACAGCGGTTGCCTGAATCGAAGACATCGTCCGAGACAAAGCTCTTATGTGATGGAATGTGCAGGTCTTACACAAGCAAGACCCACACGGAACTGCAGGAGCTTTGGGTCCTTTGTAACCAAGACAGGTCATTAAAAGAAATGAAAAGATGTCTTCTGGAAGCTTAATTAAGAAAGTTAATTCTAGGCCCCATCATAGGCCCATTAACCTTTCTCTGTTCCTAAAATATCTTACGTAATGTCAAAAAGAAGCAAGGATAGGAAAAGGAGCAGTGTAATTAAACCTACTTAACCTTAAAATGGAAATGTGTCAAGGGATAAAAGCAATTGGTATGAAGCTCCTAACCTGTATATATGACCCCAAAACCCAGAACCCAAAAGCCTCATTTTGCTATGCTCTTCTCACATTGTCTTTGCTATGGTGTTGGACAATTTGGCCTGTTAATTTACTTAGCATGTCTGACCTGAACCATGAGAAGTCAGTTCTGAAAATGCTGGAAGGGCAGTGCTGTCCTGGTACAGGAAACAAATAAATTGCTGGTTTCCATAAAGATTTCTTGTCACATAGAATATGTCTCAAGGTTTTCAAAGTGATGGTTTTCCCTGACCCAGGAACACCTGAGCACTGACTTCTTTCTCCCCTGTCCCGTGAGAATGCGGCCTGGCTGGGGTTGAGTTTGGTTAAGATCCAGGAGAACCTGATGGATGTGTTCTCTTCAATAAAAGCGCATTGTTGTTAATGTAGATAAATTCTTCCAGAATGATAATATAAGGTTGGGTATGAAAGGGAGGGGCATAGCAAAAATTTAGCTTCCTTGTCAACTCCAGCAGAACCTTGTAAAGGGAGTGTGACCAGCAGGTTCCTACCCTAGCAGCGAACCATCACAGGGCCAGGGAACCAACTGGTTGCAATTGTTTCTGTTCTGCTTAGTCACCTCATTTCCTCCAAGTTCTGTGTCCCAGCCTATATCAGTTAGAAAGAGAGCATTTTCCACCAATCTAAAACTGATCAGAAATACTGCAAGTTCTCAAAATTAACATAAGCAATCAAGTCTCTATTAAACATAAGTAAATTATGCACACTCCAGATAATTCATGATGACTCTGTGTTCCCCAGGAGCCTCTCAGTGCAACCTTTTATATTGAGGTTGACATAAAATACAGGACATCTTTATTTTTATTTGAAAAATCTGGCAACTCTATTTGATATCCAATGGATAATCATCACCCATCACCATAAGACAGAGAGAACTCCAGTCCTACCATCTCATTTTACATATGAGGAAATAGAGACCTGGAGCTTTCTTTTTGATAGGGGTGGAAGGGCTGCTTGTACTTAAGTCTCACAGCTAGTGAGGGGCAGCATATGGACCAGAAGTCAGCTTGATTTCTACCCATTTTGTTTCCACTGCCTATGCTGCTTCTTCAGTAAATGCACAATTTTTCAACTTGTCATATTAACTAGGCTTTCCAAAATCTTTCTAAAAACCTGACATTTGTTGAGCATAACCCTGTTCAGGCCTCTATGCCAAATGTTGTGCACAGACAAAAAGAAGTAATATGATCTCCCTGACCTTTAGTGTTTTTATAGTTTTGATCAGTTTAAATGCTAAAGAAAATAAAAATTAAGAAAAGTTTTAATACTGGAAAAGGGCCAAAGAATAATTTTTTCACATCCAAATATAAAGATATGCTTTTTAATGAACTATTTAAAATTAATTAGGCCATTGTTTTCTTCCACCAATGTTAATAATCCATGCTGGCATTCCAAGCAGAGTGAAAACTACCGTGAGGCTTTAGCCAATTGTTAGATCATTCAGTTCTACAGAATCCGTTGTGGAAGTTTATTCCACTTTCCATTTAAATCCAGCTGGAACATCCCTCATACCTTCAGTCACTATCCATCCAGAACTTTCTTTATATACTTTCTCCAGTAGAAGACATGATATGAAAATTTGACATATACATAAGTCTTTCACTCACTCATGAAGAGCTGAACAGTAAAACAGCATTGGCTATATTCAAGGTATAGGCAATGGAGGGCAAGCTTCATCTTTTCATTCATTTTTGGGCTGGGCCTGGTGGCTCATGCTTGTAATCCCAGCACTTTGAGAGGCCAAAGCAGGAGAATTGCTTGAGGCCAGGAGTTCCAAAGATTAGGAACTCCTGGTTACCACTAGGTTAGATACCAACCTAGTCAACATAGCAAGACTCTATCTTTACAAAAATTGGAAACAAAAAAAATTAGGACTTGGTGGTGCATACCTGTAGTTTCAATTACTCGAGAGGCTAAAGTGGGAAGATCACTTGAGCCCAGGAGTTCAAGGCTACAGTGAGCTATGACCATGCCAGGGTACTCTAGCCTTGGCAATGGAGAGATCCTGTTTCAAAAAAGAAAGATAAACTTGTTCCTCTCTAGCCATCCCATGCTACATGAACTCTATATGTGCTTGTGCCTTTCTTATTTAAAACAATATTTTTTTCAGATCTTTCTCAGGAATAATTGATTTTGCACCTGTTTATAAAATATGGTCTTGGACTTTGTAATAATAGGCATCACATACTAATATAAATGAATCCAGTCTAGCTAGGACTTTTACAATGATAATATTAATCCACTTGGAAATTCAATTTTTATTTATGCCTTTAAATAAAAGATTTATATTTTCAGATTATCAGACTGAATGGTGTCCCCCCAACTCCAGCAATTCATATGTTGAAGTCCTACCCGCAATGTGATTACCTTTGGAAACAGGGCCTTTTTAAAAGGCAATGAAGCTTAAATGAAGTCATAATGTTATGGTCCTAATCTGATAAAACTGCGTCCTTATAAGAAGGGAAATGACAACAAGGATGTGTGGATAGAAGGACAGGCATGTGCGGACACAGTAAGACAATGGTCACCTGCAAGCCAAGGAGAGAGGTCACGTAGGAATCCAACCCTGCCAGCATCTTGGTCATGGACTTCCAGCCCCCAGAACTGTGAAAAACTTAATTTCTGTTGTTTATGCCATCCATCTGTGGTACTCTGTTATGGCAACTCTAGCAGGCTAATATAATGAGAGTAACTTTTATAAGCGTTAGCCAAATAATGATTAGAGTGCCACATGAATGAAAGCAAGAATTCTATCTTGTTCACTGCAATATTCACAACATGTAAGACAGTGCCTAGCACATAATTGGTACTGAGTAAATAGCTAGCAAAAGATTAATGAATGAATTATCCCCCATAAGCTGTATTATCCATACAATGTAATCACAGTGTGAGATTGGGAAAACTGGGCCTTTGGAGTCTGACACACTGGTTCTATCCTTAGTCCCTTTAGTCCCTGGGACCTTGGGGATGTTTCCTTATCTTTCTGGGCCTTGGTTTCTCATCTATAAATTGGCAATGGTAATGTTTTCATCATTAGTTATTGCAACGATTAATTGGGGTAATGTGCCTGCACATATAAAGTGATAGCTGCTATGGTGTTGATGCGAATGGTGGCGAGCTTCCTCTTTTCATTCATTTATTCATTCACCAACTATCTATTGAACCCCTTCCATGCCCCTAGCATTGTTCCTGACATTGAGGATAAAAAATAGGTAAGAAGACAGTCTTTCAGCTTATGTACACCTTACATTCAAGAAGGTGAAGTCAAAAATAACAAGAAACAATAAAATAATCTCAGAAGATGATAATTGTCACAAAGAAAATAAAGCAGAGTAATGTGATAATGACCGTGGGTGACAATGTCTGTGTAAGGGAGCAGAGGCAAGAAGTCTCTTGGAGAAGATGACAGGTGAGGCTGAGTCTCAAATGAGAAGTCAGTCAGCCTAGAAGGTGTCTGGGGAAGAGCATTCTAGAGAGTACAGCTGGTACAGAAGTCCTAAGTGGGGAATGACTTTAACATATTCAGGGAGCAGAAAGAAGGCCGGTGTGGCTGCAGTGTTGTGAGCAAAGAGGGGAGAGGTACAAGATGAGGTCCAAAACATTAGCTGGAGCCAAATCATGTGAGGACTTACAGGCCAGGGCAACGGGTTTGGATTTTTTATAAATGCAATGGGAATAATTGTAGGGTTGAAGGAGGGGAGTACCATGATGTGATTTATATTAAAAACAATGTTCTGCTGCTATGAAGATGGGTGGTAGAGAGGCATGAGTGGAAGCAGAAAGCTGGTCAGGAGTCCTGCCAAGTAGCCTAGGAGAGAGCATCAGCTTGGACCAAGGTGGTATAGAGATGGACAGTGGATGAATTCAGTTGCTGTGGCAGCGAGTGGACAGTCCCTTGATGGATTGGATGTGAGGAGAAAAAGAATGAGAGGGTCAGGGATGACTTTTGGGGTCTCCGCTTAAGGAACTTGGTGGGATGGTGCCCTCTGTTGTGATCCTTTGTGGGTTGGGGGAGGTAGAGAGAATCAACAGAGATGACATAAACCCCAACTTTGTCTCTATCCGTTGAGTTGATGCAGCAACCTTCTTGGCATAGCCAGCAGAAGCCTGTCCCCTGAGAAAAATCACTGGTGATAGGTCATCAACATTTCAGATTAGTTATTGACTCACTACTCTTTGCTGAGAATCGTACTTTAAACAGTCGTGTGAAAAATGATCTGGGCGAATCTTAAGTTTTACACTGGACTCCTATTCTAGGCTTTGGTTTTCTTTGCTAAGGAATGAGGTTTTCTTGAGTGTTTATTTTTTAAGACACTTCCCAACTGAGCCACATCATGTACCCTCACTATAAAAAGGCAAAACCAGAGCAGAAGCATCTCCTAAGAGCTACAAGGATGGGAGAATAGATCCTGGCCACAATGTGGACATTCTGTACCTTGTGCAGAGTTCAGATTTCTTGCTCTCCCTTATTCTGCTCTTGCCACTCTTCCTTTCCCTCTCAGGCATTGTCTTCTTCACTTAGGGCTCATATGGCTGCCATTGGCTGGCTTTAATTAGTATGGGGTACTGAGCATCATTACCATGTCGGTGGTGTTAAATTTCAATATACTTAAATACCATGAGCTGAAGTCACAGCTCATGACAACTGCAGGAAGCTAGCCTTGAACTAAGCTGGGAGATAATTAAAACAGGCAGGAGCAGAGATTGTTCATACAGACCTCTCCTGCACTCCGACCCAACCAGCCTCCTTTGGTGTCATATCTTTCTTCCTTTGTCTTATCCATTTTCTCTCCAGTAAAGGTTATTCTGAAGTGGGCATCTAACAAGGATGACAATGTTGTGAGCAAGAAAAGAAAGCAAGGAGAAATATGAAATGTTTGTCCTGAGAAGCCGCCTCTGATGGGTTTAAAATCATTGGGGAATAAAACCAGAATGAATTGCTCCTAGCAGTACCAAGTGTGCCTTTCAGGCTCAAATACTTCTTTAGTCCTTCTATTGTGTCTACATGAGGGTAAGCAGAGTTTTTTGTTTGTTTGTTTGTTTGTTTTTTTCCATTGTACTAAAGAGAAAGAAGACAGTCACAAATAGTAGCTAACTCAAAATCAGAGAGAGAGCTTTGGAATTTACTTAGGCAAAAAGCCTTCATCATAGGCAGTCAGCAGACATGCTATTTGTCACTTAACCTGAAACCCACCCACCCCTAACCCTCACTGTCACTGGGCCCAAAGTGAAGTGTAAAGATTTTTTTTTTTTCTTTTTTTAGACCGTCTCGCTCTGTCACCCAAGCTGGAGTACAGTGACCCGATCTCTGTTCACTGCAGCCTCCATCTCCTGGGTTCAAGCGATTCTCCTGCCTCAGCCTCCCAAGTAGCTGGGATTACAGGTGCGCATCACTACACCCAGCTGATTTTTGTATTTTTAGTAGAAGAGGGCTTCGCTATGTTGGCCAGGCTGGCCTTGAAGTCCTGACCTCAGGTGGCCTCCCAAAGTGGTGGCATTACAGGTGTGAGCTACCATGCCCAGACAGGTGCAAAGAATTTTGATTGGCAAATAGGAAGCTTGCTTTTATGCGGTTTGGATACATAATTAGCCTTGTTTCAAACCGAGGTAAGACTGGATTCTAGGAGATGCTATTATGGAAGCTATGGATACAAACAAGCAAGTAAATGGCTTAGCATCTAACCCCAGAGCAGAGATATTTGAGAAACAAGCCTGAATTTCATGGACTATCCCCACTTCCAGGTTTAAGTCGTTTTAGGCAAAAATTAGCTGTAAGAAGAAAATCAAGCAGATGTGGTGATACAGAAGAAATAAGAGGCAGGAGTGGCCTCTCTGAGAAGGTTAAATTTAAACTGAAGCATGAAAAATGAGGAGCAGCCAGGCGCAGAGCCAGACAGGGAAGGAAAACAACAGGTGCAAAGCTCCCGGGGTGGGAAAGAGCGTGGAGTGTCGTGGAAACTGTCACAAAGCCAGGGAGGGCTGGGTAACAGTGACAAGGGGCACAGGAACATGGAATGAGGTTGGAGAGCTAAACAGGTGGGCAGAAGCCAGATCCCATGTAGTGTTTAAGGCAGAGTAAGGAGTTTAAATATTTTCTATGTAGAATTGGAAGTCATTAAAAGGTTTAAGCAGAGAAAAGACATGAACTGGTTTTGTTTTGTGTTCAAAGATCACTCTAGCTATTCTCTGAGGAACAGCTTGTTGGGATGGGGTTGCAGCAGGGAGATCAGCGAGGCAGCCACTGCAATAACACGGGCAGTAGATAAGATGACTTGGGTTGGGATGGTAGCAAGAGGAGATCAGGAGAAGAAAACAGTTTAAGGTGCATTTTAGATGTAGAATCAACAGGACTTGCTCATAGACTGAATAATGGGAATGAAGGAAAGGCAGAAATTGAGGGCAACTCCCAAGTTTCTGACCTGAGCCCACAGGTGGGTGAAGGGGCCCCTTTTCTTTGGGGGTAACACCAGGAAGGATGAAGGTTGGGTGCAAGGAGAAAGAGTTCAGGAGCAGGAGAAAATCAAGAGTTCCATGTTGGACATCTAAATACTGGGATTCTTATGAGGCATCTAATTAAAGGCATCATCTATCATTAGTTACATAGTTAAGTACATGAATCCAGAGCTCAAATGAGAGGGCAGGGGTGAAGACGTGAATGTTGGGGCATCATCATAGTGATGGCATGTACGTCACTGGGTTAGATGAGCTCACCCAGGGAGACAGTGGAGACAGAGCCAAGAGGATAACCCCAAGGTCAGATACAGGAGGAGACTCACCTTCATGACAGGAAGAAAGGGTGATTCGCCCAACCCAAGGTGAATGGACCCAAAAAGAGAGAAACAGCCAAAGAGAAGGTAGTCCCACCCCAGAGCCTAGTGCCTGCCAAGGAAACCACAGTGGGGCCCTGTGAAGATTAAATGAAATAATGTGAAGGAAAGCATCTAGTGAACTACAACTTATTATACAATATAAAAGGATTATACTGTGGTAAAAGGATTACTTTACTATCTCATCTTTGATTTTTATATGTGTTTACTGCTTTTCCTCTTACTAAGGGGCAACCACATAAAGGCAAAGATGCCACTTCATTCACTCATTTTGTTCTCTAGCACCTAGAACAAGTAAATGTTTATTGGCTGATGAGTCGATGGTTGTTTTGACCATTACTAAGAGAATTACTCTCCAATGCCTGCTTCAGGTTGGCTTCTGATAGACCATTCTTGCTGCTTCCTGCAGCTTCACACTTGCAAGGCACACATCAGAACTCCTTAATCCTGAGGAGAGCATGCAGCAGAATCTCCTTCTTTCCAATCGACAGGAACAGAAGAGATGCTCATCTGTTCAGGATGGGTTTTTTTTCCCCCTTTAGCTTTGCCAAGAAAATTCAAAATCACACACAAGAGTAGGAGAACTCACTTGAACTAAAAGGATACGAGGGTTTAACTGAAACTCTTGTAAGAGATCTGGACTTCAGCATATTTCTCTGCAGGGAACATCAATAAGGCAGGCCATCAATCAGAGCAGAGCAAATGCTACTGGAGAACTTCGCAAGAGGAAAAAAAATAAATTTTCTTACTTTTTCCTCTATCAAGTTGTTCTTGCCTATTTTTCAAAGAAGCTTTTCTTTTCTCCTGCTAAAGCCAAATACAGCCTCAAGAAAAAAAAAATTAACAGATCTTCTCGCTTATGTTACAAATCCACCCTTCCTCCTCACAGGACTTCTAAACTTTCTTCTTCACCTAACTGCCTTTCAGGAAATCTGAGGCAAAAAAAAAGATTAATCTTTATTGCAAAAGGTGAGAAGGTTTAGAGGTTAAACCATCTCAGCAGACAATAGTAGAATGTACTTTCAAAACACATTTTGAGAGGATGCACACCGCCCTCCTCACATCAAAAATAAAACTCCATGAGAATTGCCAACATCTAAAAGGCCTAGAAGTGGAACTACAAAGGATATGAACACGGCATATATGGAAGCCGTCCAGACTTCACAATCAAAAGGAATTGGTTTCTAATCCTGATTTGCTGGCTGTGAAACCTTGGACAAATTATTTCTCTATATCCTTTTCTTCATTTTACAAACGGATTGATATCGCTTACCTTGTATAGTTTTGGTGAGGTTTAGATACAAAGCACGAAGAGTTGGTACTCGACATGGCAGAATATACGGGTTAGGAGACAGACGTAAATGCCTACTTGCTACTCTGCTGTGGCTGTGAGGACCACACGGGAAACTGGTGTACAGTAATAACACAAACAATATTTTTGAGCTCTTGCTTTGTATTAGACACTGTTTGAAAGCAGTACAATCATAAAATTTAAGACATTTTCTTGAAGTTTCTCAGTAGGAAGTGGTGAAACTGGAATTCATATCCAAACATTTGGATATGAAGGCACTCACATCCAGGGTACCTTCTCTTCCTACTAATAATATACTGTTTCATAGGTATATCAAATATATATATATAGAGAGAGAAACAGAGTACTTGGATTCTAGTTTGCATTTCCCACAAATTTAGTTATTTGGTCCTTGGGAAAGTCATCTAATTCCTCTGACTCTCAGTCTTCTCAATTAAAAATGGGGGGAGTGGCTGGGCATGGTGGCTCATGCCTGTAATCCCAGCATTTTGGGAGACCGAGGCAGACGGATCACTTGAGGTCAGGAGTTTGAGACCAGCCTGGCCAACGTGGTGAAACCCCATCTCTACTAAAAATACAAAAATTAGCTAGGTGTGGTGGCACATGCCTGTAATCCCAGCTACTTGGGAGGCTGAGGCAGGAGGATAGCTTGAACCTGGTAGGCGGAGTTTGCAGTGACCTGAGGTCGCGCCACTGCACTCCAGCCTGGGGGACAGAGCGAGACTCTGTCTCAAAATAAAATAAAATAGGAACAGTGGGAGAGTAGACACTGATGGATCGCTCAGATTGTGACTCTTCTGCAATCATGAAGTCCTGTGGTTTTATGCTTGTTTTAATCAACTATGGACATCCAGCTTTTCAAAACAGACCAATCCCTTGGCGGACAGAACAGAAACCATGAAAGTCTGCAAAGATGAACCAAGGTTTCGCACATCTCAAGTGGGCTGAAAACCATTGGTTCTATCTTGAACCCACAGAAATGGAAGGAATTGGCATTTTTTTCAAAAAGAACAATGAGAAATTCCACAGTCCTTCTCTATCTCATAGTCTTGGTAGAGTTTTCTGCTATAATCAAACATGAAATATTTTATATTATAGATGACAAGAAAAAGCAATGGACCCAAAGAAGTAAGGGCAGGCCTAGAAAGCAGTGGAAGCCACAATCACAGCCCACTGTGATGACCACGTATTACAGTACTCATTGCACCTGTGGCAAAACAGGGCCCATACCACGTAGAAAACAACACGGTCATGTGGAAAACCAGGGCTGGAAGCCAAATGTCTGACACTCGGATGCCGAGCTTTTCTTTTGACTTTTCTGTTTAATAGCATCAGTAGGAATCAAAGAGCAGGTTTTCCTGATCCAACATGATTAGGTATCAAATTTTCAGATATAGAATGATGGTGTTCCCCTGCCTAAACAGCAATGATTAAGTTCCATCTGAAATGGCTGACAGAAGCCCTGTCGTGGCTTCAGTCTAAATTGTCGAAGCATCAGAATTATATGGTGCTTTCATTATCTTGTGGAATGCATGTCCCTGGGGGTACTCCTTTGAGTTCAACTAAAATGACAGTTTAATTCTCAGTAAATGAGTGCTAATTAAAATGCTGGGGGAAAGACTGTCATAATTGAATAATGAGAATAATGCAGCATACATTTGTTTAAAGGTTCCTGTAAGCTGAATTTCAGGATCAAAAAATGGTCTTTAGGAGCTCACAGGCAAAACCAACTCTGAAAAACCTTTAATACTGAGCATGTGTATTCACTAAGTTAAGTCTCCACCCTGAGTAGGAATTGTTTTAAAGCTGCTGTAAAAGTCTAAATCTTTCCTTCACGTTTTATCTCTCGCAAATGTTTGTGAACGTGTTCCTTGCTCTTAGATTTTGTGAAATGTGGGCTAGAGTAGAACTTGTAGCATTGAAATCCATTTCTGATTTACTCTTAGACAGGTAGCTGTGATGGCATCTCTGGAGCCAAGTCTCTAGAATGCAATAGTTTTTGACATAATAATGCTTTTGCAAAGCTGAAGAATTAGACAATGCCAAAATTAGAAGTGTTTGGAAGGAAGCAATGTGAAGTTAGTGGGAAGAGCATCGGATTCTAATCTTAGCCTTGCCAATAATTCTAAAACAGGATATAAATAATCTATCCTGGATCCTTATCATTCAGTTAAACCTGTCTGGAGGGTAAAATGAGATAATGCATTTAAAAATAATTCTAAAAGAAAAAAATGATAAAAATGAAATAAAACTTTATCTCAACAATTGGTTGACTTAGTATAAATTTATTTAACAATTGGTTGACTTTGGTATAAACACAGGTTGAGAATCCAAAATCTGAAATATTCCAAATTCTGAAATTTTTTGAGTGCCAAAAAGATGCCACAAGTGGAGAATTCCACACCTGACTTCATGTAATGAATCACAGTCAAAACTTTTTTTCATGGACACAATTATTTAAAATATTGTATAAAATTACCTTTAGGCTATGTGTATAAGGTATATGTGAAATAAATGAATTTTCATGTTTAGATTTGGGTCCCATCCCAAAATATCTCATTACATATGTATATATTCCAAAAATCTGAAAAAGATTTCAAATTTGAAACACTTCTGGTCCCAACCATTTCGGATAAGGGATACTCAATCTGTGACATAAACCTCATATTTATTTTCCTAATTCAGATGAGTCTGGTATTAATATATTTAACAGGGCAGGTCTGTAATGGCCAAGTTCATTACAGTAGTATATTATTAGGGAAATCTGTATTATCCTAAAATACAAAATGTATCCTTAATCCCACACAATGTTCAATTTATATACTAACCCCCACCCTCAGCTGCTGAGATAATTGGATTGACTTTCATGCTTCTCAGTTTCTACGTTTCCTTTTGCTCTTCCATCCTAGTAATACTTAATTTCAAAGGCTTTAGGATTGTATTGAATGCAATCTATTCAGTGAGTTTCTGTCCTGTCCTTAAAGATCTATGGGAAAAATAAATTCTATAACCTCCTTCTACGCCTAACAACTTTTACAGTGAGTAAATTCTGTACAATCTGAATTCCTTGATTGTGAAAAACTGTCCCCGGGGCCACCCATTGGGAGGCCTCCCATACACTTACTAATCCAACACAGCTTAGAGGCCTTGACAGCTCCAGCGGTGCTGCTTAGACACCCCCCTTATGAATATGCAAAGACAATCTTTCACTTACAAAAGAAACTGATATAGCCATTATGGCCTGTGGTTAATCAAACCTCCATTCACTTCCCTCTGCTTTGAGAACCGTCATCAAGAAAATGTGTTGCTAAGCAAACTTAGCAGTAAGGACCTGGTTCCCGTGTAAATGACTGCCTAGAGGGCAGCTTGCTTAGAAGTAAGAATCCAGGTTTTTTTCAGCTTCTAATTTGATTTCCTGTAAAATTCAAGCTCATCATTCAGTTTAAGGAAGATTTGAAAGTTGCTCACACATTTCTCATTTAAACAAGTTCGAGTTTACACACACACAGACACACATGCACATGCATGCACATGCACACAGACACACACACACACACTTCCTCATACCAGGTCCTCCTTCTTGCTTCTGCAATTGTTTTTTTGGAAAACCTCCAAGCTTAAGCCAAGGAAATGCATAATAGAGAAGCTGCTGACTTTCCAAGCATCTGGTGAATGCACAACTTTCATTGAGCCTTATATAATATATCATCAATATTCATTCTTTCATAGACATATATCTTAGTCATTCCCACCTCCCCCAGGAAACTTGGTCAAGAGAAAACATAAAGGACATTTCATTGCAAATTCTTAATGGAGAGTTCACATGAGTAGAAACATACCCTGCTTTGCAACTAACTTTAAGTATAACCTTAAAAGATCACTTAAGGCCAGGTGCGGTGGCTCACGCCTGTAATCCCAGCACTTTGGGAGGCTGAGGCAGGCGGATCATGAGGTCAGGAGATCAAGACCATCCTGGCTAACATGGTGAAACCCTGCCTCTACTAAAAATACAAAAAATTAATTGGGCGTGTTGGTGGGCGCCTGTAGGCCCAGCTACTTAGGAGGCTGAGGCAGGAGAATGGCATGAATCTGGGAGGCAGAGCTTGCAGTGAGGCAAGATCACACCACTGCACTCCAGCCTGGGTGACAGAGCGAGATTCCGACTCAAAAAAAAAAAAAAAAAAAAACAGATTATTTGAAATAATTTGTACCATGGATTCCATAGTCCCAAAATGGAGAACAATATACTTCCTATGGTACCAAGATAAGGCTTTAATCCTGCTCACACAAATAGTTTAACATATTTCATAAATGACCTGGATTATCACATTGTCTTGGTTAGCCAAGACTTGTTTTATAGGATTTAGGCACTAATTTTTTCCAGTGGGTGGTAAGCCAGTGGTCTCAATTCTCCATTCTATGCAACAATTTTAGTTTTCCACTTGGAAAGGAATTCAAAGAGATGAGATAAGACCCACGCAGGATAGAACTGGATTGTGGTATTAAGTAATCAAATATGAGCTACCAAATTTATTTTAGAAAAATGCTTTATTAAATGGTGGATGTAGATTGCAGGTTATATCATAAAATGTTCACATTTAATTGCTTTATGCCAAATAACACTGCGTTTACCATTTCTTATGGTATTTGCATATGATAAACGTGATTAGAGAATGATGTGTTATTCTGCATTTTCCTAGATTCTGTATCTGTCTGTTTGGCATCCAATCAGCACAGGGCCAATTATATTTGCTATGTTTTTTAAATTTTCTATATTCTTGATGTTTTGGCATTTGACGATCTTACATACCCAAGAAGAGACTTTCCCTTCCAGGGTAGCTAATTCAGGGTAGCTAATTCCTAAAGGTAGTTAACAAGTGACTTGAGTGCATGTCTCTCATATGCAAGCCAACCACCCCCTTTATCTAACTCTCACATACAAAGTCAATATTTCTTCTTCCCTAAATCATCCCAGGACCAATGCTATGATATAGGTGTGGTTTGTCCCTGCCAAAACTCATGTTGAAATTTGGTTCCCAGTGTGGCAGTGTTGAGAGGTCAGGCCTGGTGGGAGGTGTTTGGGTCAGTGCGGTGGATCCCTCATGAACAGATCAATGCCCTTCTGAGAAGGTGAGGGAGTTCTCACTCTTGCTAATCAGTTAGTTCTCATGAGAACAGGTTGCTAAAAAGGGTCTAGCTTCTTCTCCTGCCATGCGATCTCTGCATATACCCTCCCTCCTTCCACTTTCCACCATGAGTTGAAGAAGCATGAGGCTCTCATGAGATGCAGCTGCCCAACCTTGAAATTTCCAGCCACCAGAATCATGAGCCAAATAGATCTCTTTTCTTTATAAATTACAAATTACCCAGCCTCCGGTATTGTTACAGCAACTTTAAAATGACAAAGACAGCCAGGTACCAGGTATCTAAAGACTACCCCTATAGTCCGAAGCCCTATAGTATTATTTAAACTAGCCAGTCCAAAACTGCTTACTCTGCCCTGCCTTTCCTTTCCTTTGGAAACCCCATAAAGAAAGACTTTGGCTTAGATTCTCCCCTCTCCACCTTCTGCCTTGTGACCAATACTCGTGCTCCCCATGTGCACTTGTGTAGCATGACATGGCCCTTCTCTGAGGAATGCAAGTGAGAAAAATATTCTCTCCATGGCATGAGCTTCTCCATGGGCACAAATGAGACATATGTCTGCCCTCAGTTTAGTTTGTTATGGCATTAACATTATTCAATATAGGATAAGTGATATGGTTTGGCTCTGTGTCCCCACCCAAACCTCATCTCAAATTATAATCACCACATGTCAGGGCAGGAAAGTGATTGGATTATGGAGGTGATTTCCTCCATGCTGTTCTCAAGATAGTGAATGAATGCTCACGAGATCTGATGGTTTTATAAATAGTCATTTTTCTTGCACTCATTCTCTCTCTTGCCTGCCGCCATGCAAGATGTGCCTTTGCTTCTCCTTCACCTCCCACCATGGCTGTAAGTTTACTGAGGCTTCCCCAGTCATTCAGAACTGTGAGTCAATTAAACTTCCTTCCTTTATAAATTATCCAGTCTTGGGTATTTCTTTATAACAGTGTTAGAACGGACTAATCCAATGAGAGGTAGCAACAAGTAAATTGCCCTCTAAAGACTTTTAAGCTCCACTCAACCCTGAACTTCTTGATTACAGAAACAGTGTAATTATTTATCTCTGTCTCCTGGACACAGTGTTTGGCACTTGTGAAGTTCCAATTAGTTTTCACAGAATAAATAAATTGGAAAATAGCTAAATTAATATTTTCCATTAGTGTGATGGTGACCATCGAGCAATGGTCCAGAATCATCTGAGCACTTGTGAAAAGATGAGATTCTGAGGCCCTACTTGAGGCTTTCTGAATCCTAACCTCTCTTTATGAGGCCCAGGGATCTGCCATTTAAACAAACTCCAAGGCAGTTCTTGGTTGCATTTTGGTAAGAGAACCTCTGCTTTGCTTTGTTATCTCAAAAGCATCATTCTTGGCTTTAATGGAACTCTTCAGTCAAGATGAAGCACATGATGATTCTAAAATATGAGGAATTCTTATTCCAAACACTTACTATTCATATGTAGTTTGAGGACCTATATTTTTGATATTCCAAAACACTATCAACAATGCCAATTTGTGGATGACTATTTGGTGGTCAATCCATCTCTGACATCAGTTGCATGAAATCAGTTTCTCCTATATCTGTTTTGCCTTCTAATTAATATGAATTGATTGGTTAAGTTTTTCCAGGAAGGAAATTAACAGACTTTTGAGTCAAATAGTATGTGCGTGTGTGTGTGTATGTGTGTGTGTGTGTGCTTGCATACATGTTAGCATGTGTTTAAATGCTTTGGTTTTCTCTTGTTTTACCTTATTCAATTCATTCATTAGCTTGCAACTAGTCAAGTGTGACTTCTTAATAGTGTGGGTTATGTATACTCCTTCAATCAACTCTTGGCATCTTATGCCCTCATCTTCTTCTCAGAACACTTCTATGAGACCTCTGCCTGCTTTGGCTACATCTTATAGAAAAGGTTCTCTGAGGGCACTTGTGGATTTTTTTATTCAATCATGAGAAAACACATGAAAGTACATTCTAATAAATATTCAGGTCCACATTCCTGAAAAATATGCTCCTCAGGGGCGCCATGCCATAGCTTTGTGAAGGAGCCCTTCTCTGATAACAGTTGATATGAATCAACGTCTCATCCAAGCCTTTAGTGAAGTTTTCCATCCAACCTGTTCTCTTAGAATTGACAATTCCGGCACTTCTGTCAACATTGTGCCTACAGCTTCTGTGACATGACTGAAACTCCTCAAGGGCAGTAAGTGATGGCATGTCTTTTTTTCCTTTCATCTCACCTTCTGTCTCTCTCAAAGGCATCAGGAAAAATCTGAGACAAGATGCTTACTTCTACACAGGTGACAATGCAGCCACATGAATAAGTAATTAAGTATTAGTCAGTTTCTCAGACCTCAGAGGGCCAGAATATTAGAATGGAAGAGGGTGAGAGATACACACTGAGTGTCCCCTGGCAAATCTGTGGGAACCTCAGCTTCTCTAGGCCCATCTCTGGGCCCCTGGCAGTTCACATTTTTCTCCTAAAGGGCTGAGCCTCCCCTCTGATGCTGCTAATCATATCTCTCCTCTGTTTCATGACCTAAATTCTGGTTGCCCTGGAACTCATGGATGTCATTTGCGAATCACCACTATTGTTGGCCTGTTCTCTCTTATAAGTCCCCTTATGCTGCAGTTACATTGGTCCTTATAGGGTCTGGACTACATCAACATTTTCAAGGTACAAGATTAGGATGGAAAAGGAAGAAAAGAGGTAGAAGAAGGGCTCTTCCTTCTCTAGCATTTTGATGGCTTCATGAAGTCCAAACAAAATGGCACTATTCTCTTAAGGCCTTTAATTGTGTCCCTGGTGTGAATAATATTTCATTTGATTTGATTTTTCAGTGACTTTCATGAAATTCTGTCCTTCAAAGAACAAAAAATAAAACACTTGCCACTAGTTCTCTGTGACTGCATCAGACAACAATGTGAATGTGGCCACATTTAAGACCAAAGCTCTTTGCTCTCCAACAACCAGGAGCCCTGGGCAAGGAGAGTGCAGTGACTATCCCCCTTCTAGTTGTCCTATTCCTAGGGCTAGCTATCAAGACTACAGCTTCAGCCTGTCCACTTATTGATCCTCTTTCTATGAGACCCTGAGGAAATGATAATTTCGCAACCTTCACAGTTTAGTCCATGTGCCCTAGAGCGGCTACCTTCAAATCCTTTGTCATGTAAGACTTAGCCAGATTCTGCCACAGAGATGAAGGTGAACCCCCATCTCCAGCTGCCCAGTAAAATTCCCAATTAAATCAGATAAACCAAATTGGATCTAGTAGATATCCCTAACTCACTGTCTCTAGGGAAGTAGTGACTGCCAGCAGGTGGTTCAGAGCAACTCTTTGTAATATTCATTTCATGTTGCTTAAAGATGTGAGAAAGACCAGTCTACCAGCTTCTGGTGTTTGAGAAACCAAGCTCCTGTTGGATCATATTTGAACAGACAGCTGTATCTGAGTGTTCCAGGGAAAGCCTTCCCAGACAATCAAGTAAGGTCAGCAAAAATTCCCCAGACTAGCTAAGAATTGGTAATCACCTAATCCCATGAAAACCTAGTGGCAAGCTATGCTCACTGTTGATTTTTTTTTTTTGGTACATGTTTATTCATTCACCCATCACTCATTCACTAGCCATTCAACAATTCATCCAGCTCTAATCTGCACCCATCTCTGTCCTAGGCGCTGGGCACACACTGTCCCAGCCAACACAAAGCCTGCAGGCTACTGGCCAATAACGACCATGCCTGTATTTTCTCATCCATCAATTGGAACCTTTCCTGAAACAAACTTACAGGATGCAATTCTTGCTAATAAAACAAGATGTCAGCAATGCTTAATTTAATTATTTAACTGTGTAACTGCAAAATGAAGTGGCAGAATAAATGAAGTCAAATAGAAGTTCCTGTCTAACCCCGGAATAGATTTCAAGTTGCCTAATGTCTAATCTGGTTTTCTCACTAATAATCACTTCATCCCTTTGAAAGAGAAAGCCTATGAAAAGTGTAAGAGTCTCATGGCTAGAAAAAAATTTAACTTAGATTATGCCTAGAAATAAAACAAACAAGCAAATAAAACCGTTATAAAACACAACCATATAAAAGGCCAATTCTTGCTTTCTGGATAACATCTGAACCAGGTAACGAGGGCAAAAAAACATCTGAATTCTGAATTAGCTGTCATGAGAGTGTCTTCTTTTCCCCAGTCTTCGTCTATTCCCACTGAATATGAGTTCATACATCTTCCTCTGGTGTTGGCCAATGGAAGCCTTCCCAATACTCACTGGCATGTAATTCTTCATAGCTTATTTACTTAGTGATTTGGAATGTATCATATTATAAATAACAAAATAGAAGGTAACAGGGGGTAAGAAGCTTGTACATTAAGCATGATAAGAGAAGTGCACGTTGATAACGTGGGAAGAAGAAGAACTGGCATTAGGCACACAGCTATTCTGAGGAGTTAATGTTCATAATGATACTTGGTGTTCATCCTGCTTATACCATCTTGCTTGACTAAAGAAATAGCTGAAATCCAAGAGAAATTGAGTTTTAAGAAGATAATAATGTCTATGCTACATTTTTGACAGATTTCTATCAATGAATAATTTAATAATATTCACTTATGCATGAATTTCCAAATAGCACTTTATTCTACAATGGCGGCTTGTATAGTTTCTCAGACATGTGTTCAACCCACTGATCTTCATAGCAACCCTGTGAGGCACGTAGATATTCATTTATTTATTCATTGTTTTTTCATTTGTTTTTATTATTTTTTTCATGTGCCTTCTCATTTATTCTGTCAGTCAATAAGTATTTGTCGACATCTTCCCCATTCTGGGCACTATGCTATACTATTATCCTGGACTGTCCAATATGGTAGCCCCAAGCCACATGCAGCTACTGTAATTAATTAAAACTAAATGAGATTTTAAATTCAGTTATTCAATCACACTAGACACATTTTAAGTACTCCAAAACCACTTGTGGCTCAAGGTTACCTTATCAAAGTAGAGTACAAATACAGAATATTTCCATCACTGCAGAAAATTATATTGAGCAGTACTGCATATTATCATCCATTGACAACGAGAGTCACCAAGACTTGCCAAAGGATGCCAAGCTGATTTAAATCTCCTTAAGATTTACTACCTCCGACTTTGGAAAACTACTATCCTTCTACCTCATGTTTACTTATACTTCCAAGTCTCTATATGGGAGATACAGGGGCAAGAGAGATGAGGGAGGACGAGAACATACATTTGTTCTAGTCTAGAAGATGCTCAGCCCAGCCACTGCTCCACACCTACCTGTGGAAGGATATCCTGCAACTTCCCTTCTCCTGTTAGTTATGTGTTGTTCTATCTTCAGCACATCTCATTCACCTACACTGCCTGAGCCAGTTAAGCAGGTGACTGTCTCTCTTCTTTTCTCAATGATTTCTAAGAACTCCACATCCACAATTACTAACCTACTCTAAGGTACCATTGCTTGCTTCAAAATTCTGTCTATGTTGTTGACAACTATGAAAACAATCCAATCCCCTTTCCCTTCTTTGCCTTTACTTCCCTTTTTCAGATGACAGAGCCAAGGTTGGAGAATTCTTCCAAAGACCCCTCAAGGCAACAAAACTGTCATTTCTCACAGAGGAGCTACTCAGTCTTTCACCTTCTGCTATGCCCACCTATGATTCCAGCCCCGACAACAACAAAATCTTTCTCTTGAAGAATAGCTAATGTAACTTCTCCAGGAATGCTCATGTTTTCTCTCAACCGGGAAATTCGATATTGAAAAGGAATAGTCTTTGATGCCTTAGAGTTACTCTGAAAGTTTAATTTCTTTTTAAGCAGAAAATATCGACTCAAAATGCAGAGGAAGCATTTCCATATCCATGCAAGAAAAAAAACAGTGATAAAGAAACTAGAGTGGATGTGATCTAATAAGGGTGTTGGGGACAAACCCTAAAGATAACTCTAGGATTTTAAAAGAATGAATGGCAAGGCACGATGATTCACGCCTGTAATCCCAGCACTTTAGGAGGCTGAGGTGGCAGGATGGCTTGTGCCCAGAAGTTCAAGACCAGCCTGGGCAACATAGTGAGACCTGGTCATTACGAATAATTAAAAAAAAAAAATTAGCTGGGCATGGTGGTGTGTGCCTATGGCCCCAGCTGTTTGAGAGGCTGAAGTGGGAGGATCACTTGAGCCAGGGATTTTAATGCTGCAGTGAGTCATATGGACTTCACTGCACTCCAACCTGAGAGACAAAGTGAGACCCCATCTCAAATAAAATAAAATAATTAATGTTGTTTATGAGAAAAGAAGTAATAGAAATGTGAAGAGGTGATTCTGCAGGCCAACCTGAAGCTATGGGAAAGACCACATTAAGCTCAAAGGAAAGTACAGACTCAGTTGTTACCACCGAAGTCTTATCAAAAACCTTCACCAGACATGGAGCTTTGAGGAAGCACTGCAGCCTTAACCAAAACATAAAACTAAATACAACAAATACAACAAAATAAAATAAATAAAGGTTGTTTTGTGAAGGCCAGTACAATGAGTGAATGAAAGGACTGTTGTAATTTAACACAGCCTTTAATTTAAAAACAATTTTGGGGGTGAGGACATTTTCCCCTGAATGTCAAGTATTGGTTAAACACTGTGGCATCACGGTCTGCAGTGAAAGAGACATGAGAGGTGAATGAGTTCCCATTCAGAGGGAAAGACGATGACCTGAGCCTCAAAACCAATACTGGATCCTATGGCCCCCAGCTGCCCAGTTCCAGCCAGCTGCAGGTGCTGAAAACCATCAAGCACAGGGCTTTTCTGTGCCTACACCTGAATGAATGTAAGCTCTAAGGAACCCCACTGCCCTGAAACCCCAGTGGATGAGGCCACAAGAGGTCATTCTGCCTGAGGTATACGTTAGTCCACCCAGCTGAAGCCTTCCTCCCTCCTCCCTGTTACCCAACCACTGGTTTTCAGAATACAGTCAGTTCTCTCCTGGAGTAGAGTCCTATTCTGAACCCAGGTGATTTGCTTGCATTCACAGGGAAGCTGGACCCTGCCAGGCAGTGCTTAACACATCTGGAGGCACCAGCCTGGGACGTATTCTCTCTGCTTCAAGAGCCTTATTATAATACCCTCCTCCCATATTGACCCTCTAAGGACATTGAGGCCAGCCTACAGTGGACCCAATCTGCCATGCCCCCTTGATATTGTGACTTGACCACATTTCGACAGCTGTGTTTATCCTCCTAGCTCTGGTCTAAGCTCTCCTAGCCAGCCGATCACTGAGATTCTAAGCAAACTGTCCAATTTTAAGCTGATCATTGTAGATCCAAGATGCAAGTATCATACAAAATCAAACACATGAATGCCTGTAAAGCCTTGTAGACCAAAGTAAAAAAATTTTATTTGATTCTAAGTATAAGTAGTTTTATGCAGAAGAGTGACATAATATAAGGTACCTTTTAAAAATACAACTCTGGCTATGATGTGAAGAATAGCTCTTAGAGTGGTAAGAGAAGATGCGAGGTAACAAGTTGGGAGAAAACCTAATAGACCAGGGCTTACCTAGTGCTCACATGGTAGTTCAGATGACAAACAGTGATGACTTGGACTAGGCTGGTAGCAGTGGAGATAGAGAGAAATATAAGGATTAGAGACAGGTTTCAAAGGTAGAGTTGATTAACATTCTCACACAGAAAAACAATGGATGCCTGCAGCCCTTGTCCATATCAAGAGAACATCAATTTAAACTACAACACACAAAAAGGATCTCAGTAAGACGTAAGTAAGAATTTCATATTAATTTAGGACTAGATAGCACTGACATAGTTATTCATACATAGATATTGGAACTTTTCATGGTGGTGGGGAATTCCTTTAGAATAGAACAAGTATCCAACTCCCTAATTTAAATGAAGTTAATTTTAACAGTAACTTCTTGCTTGGACATAGTAAATACTTTGCTCTAAAAATTATTCTTTCCCCTAAATAAAAGTTTCCCAGTGCAACAGCAGAAAACCAACATACTAGCTCAACACTGTGAGTTTTCAGAAGGATTTTGCAATGGAATTAAACACATTTTAAACGTTTTGAGAGACTCTATCAAAGTTTGTTGCCTACTATGAACATATTTTTAAAATTCCACAATTGAATATGAGCTGTTGACAAAGGATTCTCTGACTACACTTATGGAAAAAGAATCTTGGGTAAAATTAGCTAAGTTGCCTGGAATATGTTTTGTTCGTTGACAATATTTTCAATGTTATAATCAATTAATCAGCAGATGTGACCTCTATTAATGCTTTTATTTGAATTCATTCAACTGTGTGTGTATGGCTCAGCCAATGTAGAGATTGCCTTCTGATATGACAATACAGTTTCTTTGCCATATTTTATGTACAGAAAAATCATTATTACCACTTATAACTTCAGCTTTTCATAGAATTATTCTCTGGCCTAGCCCCCACTCTCTTTTTCAGTTTACATTATAAACCAATTTTATAACCATTAAAATGTATTACACAATTTTATCAATGTGAAAAGGTGAGTCAGGAAAGTCTAATGGTAGCAGATAATCCAGCAAAACCCAAGACTGGAACTGAGTGATGACTCTGGGCATCAGCATTAGATAAAGTTCTGCTAGACATGTGGCCCAGTGTGTACACATGTTCCCTAACCAAAGTCTTCAAATGTGAAGTTGATCACGTATGTGTAAAATGAAAACATCATTGAATGGGATTACCAAAGAAAATTATAAACTAATAAAAATTGTATAGACATTGCAGCCACAGTGTGTATGGAATTTCCTAAATCCTTCAATAAGAGCACAGGTTCCCTGCCAAGTTGAATAGTGATTCTGTGTGTATACATTCTTTAGTAGGAAATCATCAGGGCCTCAGGGCTATTTATTATGTGTGGTCCTTTCCCATTCTAACATTCTATCATTCTGTTACCTCGCACTATGTTTTCTGAAGAGATACACAAGAAATAGAAAATAAACCCACCCTTTTACCCCACAACAAAATGAAATAGAAATTCTCAAAGCTGTGGCTTGAGACAGATGGCATGGTTATACAATATAAGTGGCAATATCTCCTTTAGACTGTGGATTTCATTTGTGAAATTTGTCTCTGAACTATGACTGATGATTGTTGGATTTTTTAAAGTGCCTTCAATAATCTCATCAGTGTAATGAATTATCAAATGTCTTGATCCCAGATAAAGCAAGAGCCATGACAAGTATAATGGTTAAATGCATTTGTGTTGCAGAGACCATCAGAAGTTGTGCATGCTTGGACTTCAGATCTTTTACTGTATTTGCTTCAACATAAAATGAAAGTAGTCTATTATCACATGAATTCCAGAAATGAGGCTTAAAAAAAACTGTCCAGCAGGCTCAAAAGAAGTAATTTCAAACACAGGATCTACTGAGTTTCTAGGTTGGAAGCAGCGTTCAATTGCTCTTGTAGTACCAGGGAAGGGATTTACAGTACCAGCAGCTTCTTACCTCACTCCTGAAAAGATTCCCTTCCGGTTGCTGGAAGATGTTCTGCTTAAGTAGGCAAGGGTGACAAGGTCTTCTGCCAGAATCATGTAATGGAGTCAAATACTCAAAACTAAAAATCCAATTTGTAATAGCATAAGCTCTGTGAGCTCAAAATAACAAAAAATCTCTACAGTGAACCATAGTATTCCTGGCATATGTAATATCTGTGGTCTGTGCAGAGGAAGCAAGAACAAGGGCTGTCTTGTGCTTCAGCTCTGTCTACCTAGTACAACAGATCTGTGATGTTTTTGAGGCAGATTATCTGGTAAATTGACTTTTTTTCTAGTAATTTTCTTCCAGTTACCCACCTTTAGGGAAAATGAATGCAAAATCACTGGCCTTGAAATGTCTTTTTACATACTCACTTTAGCAAATTTTCAAATTATGATGAGATACAAATTCCAGAACGGTTTGGCAGAGATCAGGAAAGAGGACTTTGGTGTCATCAGAAAGAAACGCACCTGTGTGATGGGGGTAGAGGAGAGGATTACCCTGGTGTCAGAAATCCTGAGCATGTTAATGGTGCTCCATTCACTAACTGCTTAACTCTGGAAAAATTCTCTAAACTTCCATTGCTCAGTCGCCTCAGCTGCAAAATGGGAATAATCACACATCCCCAGCCTACCTCACCAGACTGTCAGATTACCGAAAGGCATAATCCTTTTGCAAATTGTAATGCCACAATTCATGTAGTTAAATGCTTGATCAATCAGTTATATAATTGGGATTTTTTTTAACAAGAGGAAACAGGCACAACTCTTCCTTAGTTGACATGGAAATAAAATGTCTCTCATCAACCTTCGGAGTCAGAAAAATGAAAAATCAAAAATTCAGAGAGGTAAATTTGATAATAAAGCAAATAATGGCAGAGCACTCACTAGATGCCAGGCTTCAACTTTTTCATGCATCACGTAATTTAATCCTCACAGGAAGGCTATGAGGGAGAGACTCTTCCTTTCCTCTCATTTTGCAGAGATGACCAAAACTTGGCAGATTCAGTATTTTTGCCCATGGCCACTTCCCCAGTATGTAGCTGAGTCAGCACTCAAACCAGGGCTATCTGATTATAGAATCCACGCCCTTAACCACAGGGCTGATTACCTCCTGTGGAGTTGTCAATTCAGAACCCAGCTCCATTCAGTCTAGCCTCACACTCCACTCATCACTCAGCCTCAGCCCAGTGGTTGTCTCCAGCTCTGCCCTCTTCCTTATGCTCTCCATTCCCAAATAGTCTCCTTGGATTCACTGCGTTCTTTGCATCCTCAAAGGCCCTCCAGAAGCCTTGTCTCTGGCACATGCCTTCCTAACAAAATTCCATTTCCTACTGATCACTCTCTGTGTTGCCCTGATTGGTTAATTATGTCTTAGATGTCTCCTGTTGCTTGGGTCTTTCATGAAGGCACACATTTCATAATACATGCCTTCTCTCTCTCTCCCCCATCCCCTGCCTAATAAATGCCTAAGACTAGGTTAAGAGAAAACTTCTTAAATAATTTCTTGGAGATATTAACAAAACTTTTCCTTGTCCTACTCAAGTCCAGGCTGGCTTTCCCATTCCTGATATTGTCTGGAGGCAAATATCACACATGATGATACACTGTGTGCAGGTGAGCAAGACAGGGTCCCTTCCTCTAGTAACCTGTTCAGTTTATCAGGGAAGACAGAAAACAAGCAATCCTGTTAGGTTAAGGGAAGTGCAGATTACGACAGAGGCACAAAGTAGTCACAGCCACCCCAGACTATAGAACCATGAGAAGGTTATTTAATGAGCCTGGTATTTAGGCTGAAATTTTAAGGATTGTATAATGATAATAACAACAAATGATTGAATGTGTCCTCTCTTCTTAGAACTTTATATGTATCACCTCATTTAATCCTCTCAATAACTCTACAAAGCAGATGCAATTATATCTCCCTATTTTACCAATAAGAAAACTCAGGCTAATGCAGAATAATTTGCCCAAGGTTACTAGTACATGGTAGAAATAAAATTCAAACCCAGGCAGGTTGGTTCCCAGAGACTACGCCTTTAACTGGTATGCTATCCTTCCTCTCAAGTAGATAACCCACTGAAGCAAGAGAGAAAGATTGTTCCAGGGAGATGGCCCAGGGTTTGCAAAGGTCATGAGAAGAATTCAAGCAGGATATGTAGGGAAACTAAAGGAATTTAATACAGGGCCCTGACAACTCCAGGTGAGTCACTGGGCACCTGAGATGGACATTTAGCCATTTTCCAATGAGGGTGTAGGAAAGCAACTGAGCCCTGTGGTAGACCACCTGTCCCTGTGGGGAGGTTTGTGCTTCTGCTGCAGAGAGGCCTTTACTTGGATCACCAGAGACTGTGCTTTCCTGGCCTCAAAGATCCTCTGATTCTAGAAGAGAAGAGAACTAGAATGGCCTGTTCCTCTGTTGCCAGGTTTCCATACCATCAGATTCCAAAGAAGATTCCAGAACTCCCTTAACCTCTCATTTTAATGTCAAATTATCCTTTCCATGAAGACAGTCTTACTTAGATCTGATGTAAACCCTTCGTGCTAAAAATCTAGCCCCAATTCTCAGCTCTCTTTTCATGAGTGGCAGAATAGTAGGTCGTCTCCTTGGAGGAGACCACCTCAAATGCCTGTGACACAGGCATGCCTTGGGCTTGCAGTCACCTTGGGCCTCCTGGCTTGACCACTTGTGAGCTGAGATGTTAGGCAGATTACTCAACTTCTCAGTTGATTCCATTTCTCATCTGTAAAGTGGGAACAATAATTGTGCTTATACATGAATTTGTTTTGAGGATTAAAAATAGATAAAAGGCTTAGCCCAGTTGCCTAGCTCACCATAAATGCCTATCCAATTTTAGCTTATAAAAGAAAAGAAAAGGTATAATTCCATCTTATCTTGGGTTAATGTGCATACAGTTTAGGGACTAACAAATAAACCTCTGGTCAATTTTTCCAGGGAGAGCAAAAAATATCAAATGCCTAAAAGTAGTAATTACACTTTCGGTCTTCTTATTTTCTACAAGTATGCAGACGAATAGAACATTCACTTTTAAATGGCAGGTATAAATCAGTTATAAAAGTGTTAAATAGATCTGTGAAGGCCAGGAAAAAAGGAAAAAGAAAGAGACAGGAACCATCCCGCTGTTGCCATGACAATGAGGCACGTTACCTGGACAAAGATTTTGGAAATCTCTTAAAAGAATAGCCAGAGATGCTTCTGTCTATTTTGGGAAGGACAAAGTCTTCTTTTATCCTGCACTAAAGACACGCATCCACTTGTCTGCTGAATATCTCCCAATTAACACAGGGCAAGATCTGAAAGGAGCAGGGATGTCATGAGCAGGCAGGAGATGGCATGGAAAGGGACTTGGCAGGGGGCTGAGAGGTGAAGGCAAATATCAGTGGAAAATGCAAGATCAAACTGCCCAGAATCTCTATTGTTTCATTTAAAATGCCCAAAGAACATTCATTAAAAAGCATCATTCTCACGCATGAAGGCCCCCAACTGCTGCAGATTAAGCTTACACGAAATGGAATCCTAAACCAATAACACTTTTATTTTTATTAACAGCAATGACATGAAGAAAGTGACTGAAAACTCTGGTGGGCAAGACTTCCCCTGAAAGTCATTTTTATGTGTAGAGGAAGAGAGAGCTTAAGATTCATATGATGTGCTTTCTCCTCCACCTCTTTGGGTGTTTGTATGTAGGTCGTGTGTGGGTGTGTGCGTGTGTGTGTGTGTGTGTGTTTCCCTCCTTCAATCTGTAGTTTACACTTAACATAATAATCTTGCACACCTCTCTTATTTTTCAGTTAATCGATAGTATTTTTAAAGCAACAAATAGAGGCTATTTGTAATAGTATTTCCTTTAATTGCATATTTTTCAAACATGAGACTATTAAAGTAGCTGTCCCTGAAAGCAGTCATTCAATTCTCCTCTGAGGTGCCCCTTCATTCTGAAAGGGCCTCCCTCATCAAGCTTAATAGCATCTCTTGGCTGCCTGAGAAAAAGCACTAGAGGAAAAAAAAAAAAAGAAAGAAATCTATTTTCCAGATCAAAGTAATCCCTGCTCCATTGCCATGGCTCCAGACGTCTCTTTTTTCTTTTCATTGACCAGACAAGTTTCTTCTCAGCTCCCTGCTTCATTTTTTTTGCCTGAATTTGTTTTCTCTTTGGGAAAAGTGGTCATTAAAGTATTAGTTTAGGTTGATTGGTTCTTCAGCAACAGAAGAGGCTTCTGATGCTTTGTTATCTTTGACATGATCTCAAAACAGTTGCCTGATTATTATATGATATGGAAATAATAACTCACGGCAACTGGCCTCTCTCTGAGACCAATGCAGGGTGCCAGGTACATGATTACACGCCTAACCTACTGGTCTTCTCATGGGTGCTTTCAGGGCCTGAGTGTCTGGCCACACCCCTGGATGTTACAGGGGACTTCACCTCCCTGTCCTAGCCACAGAGGCTCCCCCACCCCAACCCATGGACCTGAATTCTTCCTGAGTGGTCGAGACTACTCAGCACTTGTCTCCATTTATACCAACCAGTGGCACATTCAGTGGGAAGAATGAGGCGGAGGAGAGGATGGCTTTGATGTTTTCAGGGGCAGGAAATCACTTGGATGATCTTCCAGGGCCACTTGGCAGCAGGTAGAGGGTATGACAGCTGGTGGGAAGGTCAGCGGTTGGGATGTGACCACTCAACCATAGCAGAGAACTGCTCTGCACTTGCAAACAGAGAAGTTTATTTCTATGGTCTGGTAGGGGGTGTAGGGATGAGGGAGAAAGATCAGAGGGCCTGGCACATACCACCTGGGAAAATGAGAACTCAGAAACGATCAAATAATATGCCAGAAGAGTTCACTACTTTTAAAGACCAATTGGCCCAAGCCTTTAAATCCAGTCTAATAATAATGTATTAGATTGCCAGTGAGCAAGAGGTGGTACAAAATGGTGGTTAGCCACATCAACTTTGAATCGAGACTTTAAGCTTCTCTTTGCTCATCTGTTAAAATGCAGTTAGTAACAGGCTTATTGTGAAGATTAATAATAATAATAAGGCTTACTGCATACTCTGTGTCAGGCACTGTGCACGGTACTTGGCATGCATTATCTTATTTCCTACTCACAATAACTCTTCGGAACAGATACCGGTACAATGCCCCCACTTTCTTATCAGAAAACAAGCATAGAGAGTTCAAGTTACCCAGAATCACACAGCTGGTAAGTGAGGCCAGAATTGAAATCTAGTCAGTCCAAACTCTGGCACCTGCACTATTAGCCATTGCTTAGGAATGAAATGGAATAATGTATAAAGTATCGATTCTGGTACCAGACACTCAGCAATATTATCCATCAATTTTACATTGCTGACATGATTATTAGACTACCTCTCTTGCTTTGGCCAATTGAAGTAAAGCATGTGAGATACTTCAATAAGTGAAAGAGCTTTATCAAAGCATGCACATGAAATACAATGAGGATGACTGGAGCTGGCTCAAAGAGGTGGTGATCCAAAAGTTCCATGGACATAATCACACTTACAGAATTTGCTGGTAAAAATGGCAAAAGGAAAGGCAGTAAGGAAACGGCACTTAGGGGTGGGAGTGGCAGCTCATTTCTAGAGGTTACCCAAACAAGAGTATGACCAAAAGGTCTGGAGACACTGGTATCATTGCTGCCTTAGCTGGGTGGAGGTATAGATGTAGACAATGTCTGAGAATTAGACAGGGAGAGAGAGTATGTCCAGATGACAGGTGCATTCTGATTAGCCAACTAAATAACACCTAACCACATGCTCATCCCATTCATATTCAGAAAACACATTCACAGAGGAACTCAATCTTTCCCCACTCCTATCTGAAGACCCCCCAAGTAATCAAATGCTACTGCCATCTGCAAATTCTTAAGGAGACCCAGAGAGCGTTTATTTATTCATTGGAGTAGCATTTATTAAAAACCTTTTATGTGTCATAGGTGCAAAGAATGTAAGAAGAGCTTACTCAGTCCCTGACCTGTAGTAGGAGAAGTCCCGTGTGCTATGTCATCTTAGGGAGATATGTGCAGACCACTCTGGGAGGGATGGCAAGGCCAGGGTGGCCAGGTCTGACTTGAAGGTGGAAGGAGGGTGGGATTGTGCATCACTCAAAGCAATTTTTTCCTCCTCCCAGACAAGGAGTATCTTGTTTGTTACCAGAATGGAACTTATCAGTAGAGAAAAAGTAAAGATGCAAGAGAGAGTTGGGGACAATTTATGAAAGAGGAGAGAACATGGAGAGCTTGCATACAGTGGTTCCAGCTGGGAGCTCTAGTCTCAACAAGAAGGAAGACACTATATTCTCTGATTCAAGTAGAAGAAGGAGAATACAGATGAAGATACAGAGAATTCTGATATGGAGGGAAGCTGAGGCAACTCATGTCAGATGGTCCCAACCTTCTCAGCAAGGAGAGTTGATCTGTTGAGGGTTTTAGGAAAGGAAGTGAGGATGTTGCTGGAGAATGCCTAGATGAGCCACTGTGGAAAATGCCATTCCCCATTTCTGTCTGCTTGGCAAACCCCAATAATCCTCCAGGACTCAGATCAAACACTATCTCCTGTAACCTCCCAAGTTCTCAGACAGAGTTGGGAGCTCTGTTCCCTGCACTTGTTTGCTTTTCTATTACCTTATTAGTCATATCATATTGTAATTCTTTTCATTTCTGTCTCTCTTTTCCTCTTGCCTGAAATCCTTGAGGGTGGAGACCATATTTTACTCATCTTAATTTCTCCATCTCTAATCTGGTACAAAATGATATTCAGGAAATGTGTGTTGAATGCATAAATAAATTACTCCATAAGCCATACATAAAAGAATTGCAATTCAGATCCAGAAAGATTAAGGAATAACACTTTAGAACTGGCATCCTAAATGTCTAGTTTCATTTCAGAGCAAAACAGTCTGCTCTTGGGCAATTACCCTAACCTCGCTGCATCTAATAACCCAGGCTCTGAAAAATGGAGACAACAATTCATGGAGCTGTGAGTTTCAGCATGAATGCCTGTAAAGGGCTTTTTAAGTGGCAAAGCAGATAATTACAGAAAAGGCCCTTGAGGAGGAAGAATGACTAAGACATGTCTCAGAGACAATGAAAGACAATGAAAGACAATGACATTTCACTCTAATACAAGCAGTTACAGAGGATCCAGGGCCCTCTCAAAGGCCTTGGCACCACAAGATTCCAAGATTATGTGTTCACCAAGTTCATGAACTGTTGTGAGGGAATAGTGGTTAGAAAGCACCAGAGTCCTGCTGCTCAGCACCTCCCAGTTCAGGGCCACTGTGTTCTCTGTGGAAATTTCAGCTTTTTCTATTGTTCTGTTTTGTCTTGGCTCCTAGTTTCCACTCTTACAGATCATCAACAGATCACTCAAATGTGCTTGACCTTTGGAAATACACTTGTGTTCCTGGGAAGTACATGATCATTTATCACTGCCATTTACCAAGTGTTAGCAAGATAAATAGCTACCTGGGTAAGCCTTGAAAGCAACCACTAGCCCATTTGCACAAGATGTGATACAATCTATCCCAGAAGAGCCACAAAAAGAGTAAGATGCTGAACATTAAGATGTGTTAATAGATGCATATATTCTGGATCTTTAAAAAAACAACAAATAAATGAGTAAGACATTTTATACATATTTCTAAGACTGTGGAAACCTAAGGCATAATCTATTCTAGATTGCCTGTTCTAATTTACAGTAGCATTGCTGTGAATAAAATAAGAAAAATGATAATTCTAAAACATTGTTTGATTCATAATTCCCCTCTACACACACAAATACAGACACACAAACACACACACGTGTGCACACGTGTGCATAGACACCTGCCTCTAAAATTGTATTTTGCTGAAGATAAATTTTAATTAGTTTGCCCCCAATACACATACTCTAGGTTTAGCAATAAGTGTGATAATGATCGGTAAAGATAGCCTGGGATTTTTAATTGTCATAGTTAATCAAAAGGTGACTATATACGGGAGAACAGACTACAGTTGGAAAGAGTAGTAGAAGAAAAAGAAAGAATTGGGACTACAAGAGAAGAAAAAAATATAAAACGAAAAAAGAAGGATAGGCCAGGTATGGTGGCTTGCACCTGTAATCCTAGCACTTTGGGAGGTCAAGGCGGGTGGATCACAAGGTTGGGAGTTCGAGACCAGCCTGGCCAATATTGTGAAACCCTGTCTCTACTAAAAATACAAAAATTAGCCAGGTATGGTGGGCACCTGTAGTCCCACCTACTTGAGAGGCTGAGGCAGAAGAATCACTTGAACCAGGAAGGCAGAGGTTGCAGTGAGCCGAGATTGCATCACTGCACTCCAGCCTGGGAGACAGAGTGAGACTCTGTCTCAAAAAAAAAAAAAAAAAAAAAAAAAAAAAAAAAAAAAAAAAGATAACAATCTTTATTACTAGAAAAGAGTGTCAGTTCGTGGTCTCAATTCTTTCCCATACTGATTGTCAATACATATTCAATATATAAACACCTCCAGAGTAGGGCAGTTCAGATTTGAGGAGGACCTTAAAGAGCTACATACATTATCCTAAAGGAGCTCTTATTTTCTGAAACTGCAGGCTGCTTTCTTACCACCAGAGCCTGCAGTTATGCATCAACATTAAATGTAGAAAGTTTGCTACAGCTATAATTACAACTCTGGTTAGTACCTACATTAGCTGGTTGATATTAATGTTAGCCACGCAGAGTTCTTTTGAAACTTATAATTAGTTGGAAGAGAAATAAAATGACAACATTTCTTATTATTGATATAACTTAAGGGTCCGCACAGAGCCTGAATGGACTTTACTCAAAGATTCCATATATACAAGTCTTTCAATTGCTGGAAAGTTAGATCACTTATAACTGTGAAGTATGATTGAATGACCTTGTGTGAAAATGGCAAGACTGTTCTGTGCTGCAGCCTTCATTGGAACGCTCCATCCCTGCCGGAAAGGCTACTTGTTCATTACATGGGAGAAATTGCCAAAACAATAGTCAGTCCTACCCTCGCTGATCAAAACATCTCCAGGGATCCTCTATGCTGCTTGGGCCCAGAGGACCCGACTCTATGTGCCTTGATTAACTTTCTTTGGCCCTAGTTCTTCACTCAGAAATGTCTGTCTTTAGTGGAATCTTAGCTTGTGACCTTTTTTGGGTAAAGTCAAGGTAAGTAATTTTGGAGCCCAACATACTTTAGAAATTGTGGGTCATTATTCCATCAACAATAGAAACATAAATAAAAGAAACCTCATTCAAAAGAATAAACCAGTATGTCATCAATGTAACAGACACAAATTAGAAGAGTTAGAAAGATATTGCCTTTTTTGAGGTCTAGGTCTTCAAATCTCTCTCCTCAGTATCTCAATTCCTTAAAAACATAATTCAAGTACTGAATTTGGAAAGATTAAAGTCTAGATAAGAAAGAGTGGGGTGAAAGGAAGATGAGCAGCTTAGAAGAAGCGGGGAGAGAAGAGGGGCTATATCATGATTAAAGCCTCCATCATGCAATCAATCAAATGCAGGATATAAAAGGCAACCATAATGAAAAGTACAAACACTGCATACACTTAGAATCTAACACTTGTAGAAAAAAGTAGGATGTAAGTCATCACTTCAACTGTCCATTTATAGATTTATAGAAACTACGGCTCAAGGCTCTCAAGTGACTAATGAGCTGTTTTAGAGTCCAAGAGAAGCAAAGCCACAACCAGAATTTAAAAGCCAAGATCTGAAAAGCAAGGAAAAGTATGAAATTCTCTTTGTTTTTCTTAAAAAGCGTTCAAAGAGAGAAAAAACTAATCTCTTCTAAGGCAAAATGCATAAGTATATACCATAACTCATAGATAAAGGTTTTTTAATCTAATAATCTAACTGCCTCAATTTCTTCTGCTTGTGGACTCTGCATTTACATCCATGCTTTGTCAATTACTTTATGTTTCTTGGTTCTGTCTCCCAAACTAAACTCCCAAATACTTGAGGGTAATGTCTTTTTCTTTTATCAATATCAATTTTTTACCATGCTCACTATGATTGACAGTGTCCCATAGAATCCCTGAAAATGCTTAACACAAGTCTAACTGGTTTTTCCTTAGGTAAGAGGGATTTGTTGAAGTGCAACACTCTTGACCCACTGCAAATATCACTACCAAAATTCTCCATTTGAGATATTGATAATAATTACTCTGTACCTTCTTTCATTTGTATTGTAGTAATTGTAACATTTCAAAGCATATTTTATGGCTACCATTTCACTTGAATATTTGTTTCATGAGTGGACCTCAAAGAACATTAGAACTACAAATCCACCAATTGCCCCACCCGCCAAAAAAGATTATATCCTGGGTCTTGGTGTGTTTTGGTGAACTGGTAATTGGTTATTCCTACTCCAGGCATGGAAATTTCGATTCACAATTCACTGGGTTAGAATGTAACAACAGTCAGCACTGGAGACAGTGTTCAATTGACAAAGTATATCAACTCAGACTGTAAAGATCCAGAAGGCAAAAATACAGACCTTCTTAGTCCTTGTAGTGTTGAGGGATGAGAACTCGTTGTCCTTCCATGACCCCCTCCTCCAGTAATGTGTCCTTAGTGTTTACAGCATCCTCCCATCCTGACATTTCCTCATAATTTAGCATTCCTGGTAAGGCTGAAAGGAAAGCTGAATTTTTCACTGGAGGTAGGTCATGCTGACAGTGATAGCAACTGACAGGAGATTAAAAGGAACCAAAGATACAGTGTTGAAAAAGTCTCATCAAGGTCACCCACTCGTGATAAGGCAAGTGAAGAGTGAGGGAGAAATATAGGCTTATCACTTAAGAACCAGCAGGGACAACTACATTATCTAATTATTCCTCTTCATTTCCACCTCCTCTAGTCTCCCACTCCTATACACATGCTTTTAAGCCAGTCCATTATTTTAAAATTACTCTACGATAGTTCTCCTTATCAGTTCAAGGTACAGCTGCCTTTAAAGGCAGTGCCACCAGCAGTCCCAACCCTGCCAAGTAGAGGTAGCTGCTCCCCAGGGCACTCAGCTCATCCTTTTACTATAGCACGTACATGTTTACATGACTTTCTCCCTCCAAAACTGTGAACCCTTCATGTGTTACAAGCATGTCTTACTCATCTTTCTACCTACCTGCATGGCGACAGAGCTAGCCAGCTACCTATTAAATTCAGAATTCTCCCCTAGCACTGAGTTGCTGCTGGGAAGCTGCTACCAAGCCAGGGACTACATTCTTCAGTTCCATTTCCATCCAGATGTGGCCATGGGATAATAATCAGCCAACGAAAAATGAACAGAGGTGATGTATTTCACTTGGAGGCTTTTATAACACATCATATATATATAAATACAACACATCATATATATATGTGTATGATATATATTATATACATATGTAATACACATATATTGCATATGATGTGTTATATTTATATTTATCTATATTTATGATTATATAATTTTTTTTTAAAAGATGGAGTCTCGGTCTGTCACCCAGGCTGGAGTGCAGTGGTGCAATCTCAGCTCACTGCAAGCTCCACCTCCCAGGTTCACATCATTCTCCTGCCTCAGCCTCCTGAGTAACTGGGACTACAGGCGCCCGCCACCACACCTGGGTAATTTTTTTGTATTTTTAGTAGAGACAAGGTTTCACTGTGTTAGCCAGAATGGTCTCGATCTCCTGACCTCGTGATCCCCCCGCCTCAGCCTCCCAAAGTGCTGGGAATAATTTTTTTTTTTTTTTCTTTTGAGACGGAGTCTCGCTCTGTCGCCCAGGCTGGAGTGCAGTGGCATGATCTTGGCTCACTGCAACCTCTGCCTCCTGGGTTCAAGTGATTCTCCTGCCTCAGTCTCCCAAGTAGCTGGGCACTTGCCACCACACCCGGCCAATTTTTTGTATATTTAGTAGAGACGGGGTTTCACCATGTTGGCCAGGCTGGTCTCGAACTCCCAACCTCAGGTGATCCACCCCACCACAGTCTCCCAAAGTGCTGGGATTACAGGCATGAGCCACCGTACCCAGCCATATTTTTATAACACGCCATGATCTTTGGCCTGCTGTCAGGTAAGTGGATGCACAGGTTGATAAACAGTTAGGAGGGGGCCGAGCCCTGTGATGGAAAGAACTTGGACTCCTGAATCACTGTATTAGCTACTACTGACCAGAAACCATGTATTGGACAATTACAAGAGAAGAAAATAGACTTCTATCTTTAAAAATATTTATATACTTTTGGTCTTTTTTTTTTTTAACTGAAGTATACTCTATTTAATACATGAATCTAATACAGTGGCATATATAGGTTTTCAAGAGATGGTGAATAACTGAATAAGGCACTTGCCCATTTGCCCATGGAAGAGCCTGAATATTTCATACTTTCCCAAGAAAAATTATTTATGGATTGCAGCTCATGAAATTATATGCAATAATTGCTATTATGGAATCTTCCCAGAATGCTATATGAAACAGGCTAATGTGACTAGGGTTTTATTTAATCTTATAGTTTTTTTTTCAAATTCATAGATACAAATTTAAATTTTTTTTTTTACTGTGGGAGAATGCTGAGGTTGCCATAGCAACAAGTTAAAGCAATAGAGTGTATGTGATATACTAAGATGCTCGGTGCTAGCCATGCCAGCAAAAAAAATAAAATGATTGTATCATACAGAAAACTAGACTAAGGGCTATGGTGTGATAGTCAACTATTTGTCTTTCACCTTCTATTTATTATAATTTAAGACACCGATTGGTTAACAATTTTGACAATATTGCTAGTTCTGTAATGAAATTAATTTTAGAATAAAGATTATCATTCTAACCACCCTATCCCCACCTGCCTGAGGGGAAAAAATACACACACAGACACACACACACACACACAATCATCCACTGCATAACAACATTTCAGTCAACAACATACCACAAATACAATGGTGGTCCCATAAGGTTTTAATGGAGCTGATAAATTCCTGTCTCCTAGTGACGTCATAGCCATCGTAACGTGGTGGCATAACACATCACCTTTTCCATATTTAGATATGTTTAGATGCACAAATACTTGCTTTGCAATTGTTTACAGTGCTCAGTACAGTAACATGCTGTACAGGTTTGTGGCCTAGGAACAATAGGCCTTACCGAATAGCTCAGGTGTGTAGTAGGCAATACCATCTAGATTTGTGTAAGCACACTCTATGATGATCATACAACAATGAATTCACTTTATGATGCGGTTCTCAGAATATATCTTCATTGTTAAGTAAAGCATGACTGTGTATGATGCATGATTCTCTCTCATATCCACTTATGTATCTATTCATGAGGGGTTTGGGAGCAAATTTTTAAAATAATTACCCCAACTCTCTGATTTACTTTACCACACAGACAGGGTCTTTATTGATCCCTTCTCTGTGGACCAGAAGCCTTTTTCTGCCACATATTTGCTACTCATTCAAATGATCATCATGACCTTACAGAAAATTAAACAATTCAAGCAGTGCTATCCTACCTTCCCCCAGAGATGTTACTCTCCTCTCCAAGTGACCCTAGGCTTCAAAGTGTCAGCCTCTAGGCACTGACACTTGTCTTGAGACAACAAAAAAGACAGGTGACTTGGATTATCATGCGGGATCCAGAATAAGCATGTGGTCAGCTAGAGTAGCATAGTCTGGCAAGGAAGGGTGATTTGGAGTGACTAATATTCCTAACTGTTCTTTGAATGAGTAAAATAAAATAAGAAAAAAAAAAATCTTATTTTCAGATTTCTTTTCTCACTGAAGCCCTAGAAAGTAATTCAGGAAAACCTTCAACTCTTGGCGGGTGGCAGGGGAAGAAACATGACATCTCCACTTTTAGCCTAGAGTCCCCCTTTTCTCCCCATCTCACTGTGTCATTTCTGTTTACATGTGCTGATTAAGCAATTTCTTCTCCAGCCCCCTTCTTGCTTCCTTCAGAAACTGTGTTGACCCAACTTCTTGGAGAAGAAACCCAAGCTTTGAGAGCCCCTTCCCTAACTGGGACAGCAGGAGCCATGCAGGGAAGAGATTCTCACCCTGGGAGAAGTCGTTACTATATTGAGAAGCATGACACAAAGGATGCAGACTCTCAACTCCACTGCAACAGTATGAAGCATTTTAATGTAAAACAGGAAGGCATATGCAAACGTAAAGAAGAATTAAATTCAGTATAATACCAGACAGTCTCCAGCGCCCCCACCCCCTTGACTGCTCCTGCTGCAAACCAGGGTCAAAGGCAGAGGAGATCAATAATGCTAAAGAGTAGTGTCTGCAGTAAGAAACAAATCATTGCAAATAGATAAAATGGTCTCTGTGCTCAGGGCTCCTGATGAAAGCCCCACATCTGCCATTTGACGTTAGCCTAGTGACACCCCCTCCATAGGAGAGGGGAATAAGCAAAAGAGATAGGAAAATAAATAGCAGGAGCCAGGGGTGATATCACAGGATTGTGTTGTCTTCAACTGAGAAGCCCCAAATAGCTGCGTCCATCTGGTCAATTCAAGGAGAAATCACTGTGGTTGTAAACTATTTTTAGAATCACTGGGGATAAACTACACATCAGTTTCCAGAGGTCATAAGGTAGCTTAGTGAAGTCAACAGAAGGATAAACAGAAAGCTAATTGTATTTAATGACTTATATTTGTTAAGTGCTCATAACATAAACCATGCATTTTACTAATAAGAAATATAGGCTGGGCTCGGTGGCTCACGCCTGTTATCCCAGCACTTTGGGAGGCCGAGGCAGGTGGATCACCTGAGATCAGGAGATTAAGACCAGCCTAGCCAACATGGCGAAACCCCGTCTCTACTAAAACTACAAAAAATTAGGCAGGTGTGGTGGCTTATACCTATAGTCCCAGCTACTTGGGAGGTTGAGGCACAAGAATCTCTTGAACCCAGGAGGCGGAGGTTGCAGTGAGCCAAGATTATGCCACTGCACTTCAGCCTGGACAACAACAGATTGAGACTCGGTCTCCAAAAACTTAATTAATTAATTAATTAATTAATTTTTTTAAAAAGGCCAAGCGCAGTGGCTCACACCTGTAATCCCAGCACTTTGGGAGGCCGACGCAGGCGGATCACGAGGTCAGGAGATCAAGACCATCCTGGCTAACACGGTGAAACCCCGTCTCTACCAAAAATACAAAAAAATTACCTGGGCGTGGTGGCGGGCGCCTGTAGTCCCAGCTACTGGGGAGGCTGAGGCAGGAGAATGGCGTGAACCCGGGAGGCGGAGCTTGCAGTGAGCAGAGACTGCGCCACTGCACTCCAGCCTGGGCAACAGAGTAAGACTCTCTCTCGGAAAAACAAAAAAAAAAAAGAGAGAGAGAGAGGGAGGGAGGGAGGGAAGAAAAGAAAAGAAAGAAAAGAAAAGAAAAGAAAAGAAAAGAAAAGAAAAGAAAAGAAAAGAAAAGAAAAGAAAAGAAGGAGGGAAGGAAGGAAGGAAGGAAGGAAGGAAGGAAGGAAGGAAGGAAGGAAGGAAGGAAGGAAGGAAGGAAGGAAGGAAGGAAGGAAGGACGGAAGCTCCGAGAAATTAAATCACCTTCCCAATATCATAAGATTATAAATGGTAGATCCAAGACCAAGGTCTGCTTCACTAAAAAGCCAGATAGTGGTCTTAACCTCAATGTTACCTCTCTCAAGGTTCATTTGTAAATACAATTAAATATCTTTCTCAAAGCATTTCTTGTTCTCGTGGTCTTCAACAGGTAGAGGTCATTAGTGTGCATGTGATCTATCTGGATTCATAGCCCCTGATGAAATAAGGAGAAAAGTGTCTCTAAAGGTGATTGTGCTATCTGGGTATAGCGTAGAGCCATAAAACAATAGATTGTAGGGAAATACAGTCAGCATAGAGATTTAAGCCTAGTACTATACCATCTGCTTCCCTTGGCTAAATCTGTTCAAAGAAAATTATGCTGTTGAATTAAAGCAATAAACTGGTGAATTCTACTGTTGGTCATTAATCTTGTGTGTTTTTATTGTTGTTGTTCAGTACATGACATATAATGGTGAGAACCTTCACTGATGGAAGCAAGAATAGTATAGGAGACAGAGAACTGCTTGCCAAGAAATGAATTCCATATTGGGAGTGCACTTCTGCCTTTTCTATAGGCAAAGTGGCCTCAGTATTCCCAACCCTCTTGACTCACTTCACAGAGGCTACCCTAGTGATAATAAAGGAAAAACTCTAAATGACCAACATCCACTTTGTTTTACTTGTGGTTGAAAATTATTTTTCTGCTTTATGAAGGAAACTAAGATTTATTGAGCAGGTACAATAACATTTCTTATTCTAGATGATTTATACACAAATTATTTCACTGACTTTTCACAACTGTCTTTTGAGATACTACATGCCTACCTTCCAGCTGATGGAACTGGAGTTAGAGTGATCAATTTGCCTGGAGCAACAATCTATGTGGCTTCATACGAATTCAAGTCCATGTTCTTGGGACTTTCCAGTCAGTATTCTTTCTTCTATTCTCTTCCTTGGTCCTCTTTAATGATTTAGGTCCTTGTCACACCTCTTGGGTTATCATTTAAAATTTCAACAGTCATAGTTCAACAGAGTAGAAGGTATAGATCAGAGGTGTCCAATCTTTTGGCTTCCCTGGGCCACAGTGGAAGAAGAACTGTCTAAGGCCACACATAAAACACACTAACACTAACAAAAGCTGATGAGATTATTTTTAATTACAAAACAAAATCTCATAATGCTTTAAGAAAGTTTACAAATTTGTATTGGGCCACTTTCTTTCTTTTTTTTTTTTTTTTTTTGTGAGACGGAGTCTCGCTCTGTCGCCCAGGCTGGAGTGCAGTGGCCGGATCTCAGCTCACTGCAAGCTCCGCCTCCCGGGTTTACGCCATTCTCCAGCCTCAGCCTCCCGAGTAGCTGGGACTACAGGCGCCCGCCACCTCGCCCGGCTAGTTTTTGTTTTTTGTATTTTTTTAGTAGAGACGGGGTTTCACCGTGTTAGCCAGGATGGTCTCGATCTGCTGACCTCGTGATCCGCCCGTCTCGGCCTCCCAAAGTGCTGGGATTACAGGCTTGAGCCACGCCGCCCGGCCTGTGTTGGGCCACTTTCAAAGCCATCCTGGGTGACATGTGCCCCATGGGTCATGGGTTACACAAGCTTATAGAAGATAAAGCTGAAAAAGTATACTGAAATAAATATATATTCTTGAAGTTAATGCTTTGTCTAAACTCTTAAGCTAATTGGTTTATCTCTCTTTATCTCTTTCAACTAAAGTTGGAATATAGAAAGGTCATTTTAATTACTTGAAAGTTTGGGTTAGCTGATTCCAGATTTCCAGAGAGTTAAAGATAAGCATCTCACGTCAAAAAAACAAAAAATAAAATTAAAAAAAAAGTAAACCCTCTATTGGATAATGAATAATTGGCAAAGAATGTGAGAGGAGGAGATATAATGCATCTTCAACCTCGGAGAACCATGGATGTAGAGGAAACAGCTTGACCTGAAAGTCATCCAGTCCCAAATGAGAATGCTGGATCCACCACTGGGTAAAGTGGAGCAAGTTATTTTATTTCTCTGAGCCTCCTTCTCTTCATCTTTATAATCTCAATGGTGCCACCAACCTTAGAGTGTTGTTATGAGGGTCAAATGAGATGATATATACAAAATGCCAAGCATTCTGCCTGGCACATAGACACCTTCAGTAAAGCTTAGTTTCTTTCCTAATCCCTTCTGATATAGCTTTTCATTCATATAGATTTTTTAAATTTATTTTTAAATTTTTGAGATTTTTAAAATATTTGTACATTTTGGGGGGTTCCATCATGATATTTTGATACATGTCACGTGTAGTGATCAGATCAGATGAATTAGCATATCCATCATCTCAAATGTTTGCCATTTCTGTGTATTGAGAAATTCACTATCCTCTCTTCTAGCTATTTGAAAATATATATTATTGTTAACTACAGTCATCTTACAGTGTTCTAAAGCACTAGAATTTATCTCTCCCATCTGGTTGGTACAGTCACTATGAAGAACAGTATGGCAGTTTCTTAAAAAACATATCCAGCAATCCCACTACTGGGTTTTTGCTGTTTTTTTTTTTTTTTTTTTTTTCTTTTTTGAGATGGAGTTTCGGTCTGTTGCACTGCTGAAGTGCAGTGGTACGGTCTCGGCTCACTGTGACCTCCGCCTCCCAGGTTCAAGCAATTCTCCTGCCTCAGCCTCCCAAGTAGCTGAGACTACAGGCGCCCACCACCATGCCCAGGTAATTTTTGTATTTTTCGTAGAGACGGGGTTTCACCATGTTGGCCAGGCTGGTCTCAAACTCCTGACCTTAAGTGATCCACCTGCCTCAGCCTCCCAATGTGCTGGGATTACAGGCGTGAGACACCATACCCGGCACACTACTGGGTATTTATCTAAAGAAAAGGAAATTGATATGTCAAAGAGGTGTCTACACCTTGATGTTCATTGCATCACTAGTCACAATGGCCAAGATATGGAATCAACCCAAGTGTCCAACAGCAAATGAACGGATAAAGCAAATGTGGTCTATATGCCCAATGGAATACTATTCAGCCATAAAAAAAGAATAAAATCCTGTCATTTGCAGCAACATGGATGAGAGCCTAGAGAACAATATGTTAAGTTAAATAAGCCAGGAACGGAAAGTTAAACACCACATGTTCTCGCTCATATGCGGAAACTAAAGAAGTTGCTCTCATAGAAGCAGAGTAGAACAGAGGTTACTAGAGGCTAAAAAGGGTAGGGGAAGGAGGACAGAGAGATTTAGTAAACTGTGTATCTGTTTATTATACTTGGATAAGATGAATTGAGGGCATGTGCAGTGTCCACTGTAGTCCGGGGGAGAGTCCATCTAGGGAGGAAATTGTTTCTTATTCTCACTTTCTGCAAATTGAATTGGTTGGAGGAAGAGGCCATTTATAGCCTTGCCGTTTATAACCATGGCTACACTGGTATTCATGGCTGGGAAGGTGGCATTTCAAACAAAGAATGTCTGACAATTGTAGGGCCAGATGATTACTTTACTACTATTTGTTGTGTTGTAGAACAGATCTCCATATTGTGTCATTCAGAGTCACTCACAACTGCCTGGATCCCACAGATGGTGTCTCCGCTTTTATGCTGTCCTACTTTCCCAGAATTTCTCCATCTCCAGGGCCATTCCCGCCTCCTGACTCTCTCGCACTTATCCTATTATGCTATTATCCTGTACCCAGCACTGGTTGTTTTATTTTCTACTTTCTGCTACACTATTATGGTCCTGAGGTGCAGCCTCCTAGATGGTGTCTGTCTGCGCACTGTTTGCGTGCTTCGCTGGGGAAAAGGGTGGTGCGGAGGCTCCATTTGTATATACATTATCGGAGGAGAGACAACGCCAAAGCATTCCGGGGAGCAGGAGAATGATACTGGGGACGCTGCAGGCAGAGGGAGAGGGAGAGCACTCCAGCTAAAAGAATTAAAACCTATAGTTTAAAATCACCACATACCCTGCTACATAAACATTCCAGACAGAAAGGGAAAGTTAGCAATTAGCTGGTAAATTATTTTTACATTCGTTCTCCTTTTTAAAAAATCACTTTGGAGTATTAACATCAAGAATGACCGCCTACGCACATTCTCTGCCTCAGTTACAGCCATGTTTGCGTATAGATTGAACAGGATGGAATTCAAGAGTTGTTTGGATCCAGTGCCAAGTTCAAATTACAGCTTGAGTTTCAAGTATTAATTGTGTCATCTGGATTATAGTCTTAGTTCTGCAATGAGTCTGCCAGATTACTCAATGTCTTTGAGCCTCCATTTCCTCCTCTATAAAGTGGGAATGATACTGTCTCTCTTGCATGGTTTTAGGAAAGATAAATGAAATATATATGAGTTCTGATTTCATGCCTGATCCATAATCAGAGCAACTGACGTCTCTTTACTCATCCCCCTTCCTTGTTTAACACTCAAATTCATCATCACGCCATCAATCTACAAGCAATTAATTCTCACATAACTCTGATGGCCTATCTTATCAGCTAAAATGAAGTTTCCATGGGGCTGGAATCATTGCATTTTACTCAGCCCAGGGACTTAGACTAAAAGCTCAACAAATATTAGTGGATTTAGGAGAGACTGAGATGATAAACCTGTACAACAACTGATGAGTTCAAGGGAAGAGAAGATTATAGTTTTCTTAATTTGATTTTTTAGCCTCATTCTCATACAAATTATCATTAGTAGTACCCTCTTCAAAAATATTCCTTCTCTATTTTATGTACAGAAAATGTGAGAGAGAGAGAGAGAGAGAGAGAGAAGAAGAAGGAGGGAAGGAAGGAAGGAAGGGAGGAAGGAAGGAAGGAAGGAAGGAAGGAAGGAAGGAAGGAAGGAAGGAAGGAAGGAAGGAAGGAAGGAAGGAAGGAGAGACAGAGAGAAAGAGAAACAGAGAAAGAAGACAATCTTTAGAAACTTCCTGTGCCAAATACCAGTCTCTGACCACCCATATTAACCAGAACGCTCACAGAAAACAAACCAATCACTTCTAAGGATAATTACTACTAATTATCTTTATTAGTAAAGATATTGTAAAGCCAGATGATTACTTTACTACTGTTTGTTGCAGGCATGATAAAGTTTGAATCAAACTCTGATTTACTATTAATTCTCTTTATTAGTAAAGATAACTAGCAGTAGTAATATTAGTATTACCACTAGTTTAGTAGCAATACTACTAAATACTAGTAGAACTAGTATTATTACTACTAATAATTACAATTAATTACTAACCACTTCTAGAGATAATTTAGAAGGAAGATATGATTTGGGAAAAGAGGAAGGGAGAACCCCTGCCTCCCACAGCTAAACAAAAGTGACTTTTCAATTCTCCGACATTTTAATATTATCAGTGTTACTATTACATTCCAGTGATGAAACAGATTGAAAGTTGACAGTGTATCTTTCCTGAACTCTCAAGCAGATCATAATCAGACGTCATCTTTATTTACTGAACACCTACTACATGTCCCTAGCTCAGCAGCCCAGAAACTAATTCAGATCAGCTTAGCCCCCACGGGATGAAGTTTGAGCCATGCATGATAAAGTTTGAATCAAACTCTGATTTAGAAGGAAGGAACAAGCGAGCCGCCTCAAAGGGAAGGAAAAGGGCACTGGCCCCCATTCTGGGAGGGACAACGTCTCGACCTCTCCTCAAAGGAAGTCTTAAGTGTGGACCCAGGTGCTGCTGAGGGGGGCCTGGTAGGGCGGGGGAAGATAAAAGGCTTTCTGGAGGCCCTCTGACCCCAGCCATCCCAAGGGAAATGAACGAGGAGGCTGCTGGCTGGCAGACAAGCAGGTGTGCCCTTAAGAAGCCACGGAGATTAGCTGGGGCTTATCCAAACCTCTGCAGGAGGCAAATCTCTCCTGGTTCTCTCAGGAGACCTCGGTGCTCCTCTGGCATCAAATAAGCCAGATGCAGAATGAACGTCAACTTGGCCTTTTGTGAATCCAGGGCCCCAGACTGGGAATCTGGACACTATCATACTTACCAGGGCCCCAAAGACAATAAGTTTTTAGAGAGTAAATTTTAAAAAAAGGAAAAGAGGGAGAAAAATGACTTCAAGGCAGGATCACAGATGAAGCTTTCCTTATGTTTGAATATTTGTCTTTGGAGCAACTGTCTGCCTCCCATATTAGACCAAAAGCTGCATTTTTCTCTGGAAAACATAACTTCTGGGAAAAATAGGTGTTATTTGTTCTTCAGCAAAGGTCAAAACCAGAAGACTCAAAGGTTGAGAGCTCTCTTTCTCAGAAACTCCAAAAGAAGAAAGCAAATTAGCAATTTCAGCAGTGGGAGGAGGGGGAAGTAGGTCCCCATGAGTGTAGAATATATCAGCTTTGTACTGTGTCAAAGTATATGGATGTGCAAGAAAAATCAGTGGTGTTACATCCAGCCAATCAAATATGCATTGAAATTCTGATTCTTCTATGTAGCTGCTGTGTTACTTTAAATCAGTCACTTAACCTCTCTGAGCATCAATCATCCCACCCTAAGATGAGCCCAGCAATGGCTCCTTCACAGAGCAGTTTGAGCATTAACAGGATAATTTATGTAAACACCTGGCATAGTAACTAGCACATAGAAGACGCTAAAGAAAAATTAGCACCTTCTGCTTTTCCCCTTCTTTCAGCAATCCAATCATATATATAATCAATACAGATAGATATTATATATCTACTATATATTACATAAAATGATGTATTACATATTTTATATACTTACAATGTATATTACATAATTGATACATATTATATGATATATAATTGATATATATCAGTGTTACATTCAATGATGAAACAGATTGAAAGTTATATATAATGATATATAATTATATGATATATAAGAGATGTATTGTATGATATATAATTGATACATATCAATTAATATCATTTATATCATAAGTTACAGGTATCAATTATATATCATATATATCATATGTCATAGAAATCAATTATATATTATAGATATATAATACATATATTTTACATATATATTATATTTTATATATAATTATATATATAATTTTTACATATTATATATATAAAATATATATCTATAATATTTTATATATCTCTGTCATATAAAACAAGAGATAAAATCCTTACAATTTTGGACTTGTAGGAACCCATTCTCAGCAGGATAAGTCACGTACCCAAACTTCACATAGACAGAAAGAGCAGAGGTCAGAACACAGATCTCCCTGATGCCCCTCCTAAAACTTGCTGTTTAATTGGCACCGTAAAGATAGCCTAATACCCAGTCTCAGAATGATCCAATAATGGCCATAGTAGAAGAGAGACCTCAGAATCAGATACCAGTATACCACGGGCCGCTCCTTGCAGAGGTGTCCATCAGGGAGATGGTAGTTGCAACTGTCTCTCAAACATGGTTGAAATTGGCTCACAAAACATGTGGGGCATATGGAGTATGGGTGGGACTGGTAGGGGGTGGTACTCATTTTTGTTGTTGTTGTTGTTTGCTTTGAGACAGGGTCTCACTCTGTTGCCCAGACTGGAGTGCAGTGGTGCGATCTCAGCTCACCACAACCCCTGCCTCCCAGGCTCAAGCGATTCTCCTGCCTCAGCCTCCGGAGAAGCGGGATTACAGGGACACACCACCACACCCAGCTAATTTTTTTGTATTTTTAGTATAGATGAGATTTGGCCATGGTGGCCAGGCTGATCTTGAACTCCTGACCTCAAGTGATCCACCTGCCTCGTCCTCTCAAAATGCTGGGATTACAGGCGTGAACCACCGTGCCCAGCCTCAATAGTTTTAACTAGTAATGTTACCAAGAGCTCTTTTATCTTTTAAACTGGTCGTGCCACATATATATATACGTGTGTATGTATGTATATGTATGTATGTATATGTGTATGTGTGTGTGTGTATATGTGTGTGTATATATATGTATAAGACAATTCACTCTGGAGAGGCTGAAAATGTGGAGCTGTCCCTGATTCAAGAACAACAACAATAATAATAGTAATTTTATTTTATTTTCAAAGCCCCCTTCTTCACGAGAACTTGTGGCAAAAGCAGGAATATAACTCTGAGGACTGATCCACAGCCTTCCCTCTAACTATCCCAGTTATTTTTGTGGTAGGAAGTTTCTCCGTGAGATCAGATTGTGGTAAACGTTGTCTTTGTTTGTTCCCAGAAATAGTTGAATTTCTACTCCTGTTAGAATTGTCTTGTCACCAACAGCTAAAATTTCATAATTTTAGAACTAGAAGGAAACATGTACAGGTTCTAATTTTCCCCTCTTGCTTTCTAAATGAAGAAATTAAGGGAGACTCAGAGATGTCGAATAACTCAACCAAAGACAGGAAACAAACATGGCCAGCTCTTCACCTCCTGCTTTGCCCAGAGTTTCAGGGACCCATGTGTGGATAAAAGAAACAATCTTCTTTGGCAAAAATCTTTATTTTCCCCACAGAGCTAACTGTGCACAGAGCCCATGATAAAGGCACTTAAGTCCAAAAGAGCACAATTATTATGACAAATATCCAAATATTTCATTAAACATCCTCAGGAAAAAGTAAATAAATAAAATGCCAAAAAGTCCTTCAAAGCTTTGAAAGCAGCATTGCCTTTTTAATTCAGAACTTTCTTTGTGGATTGTCAAAGCACTTAAAATTTTTGAAACTGCTATAATTAATTATTATTAAGCTAGTGAATCACTAAAAATATAATCTTTGGTTTACTTTCATTATATCTGATGAAGTTGTTTCATACAACTAAAATTAACTGAGCACTTACTATGTGCCAGGTAGATGCTAAGTGCTTAGAATACAATGATGAAAAGGCACAGTCTCTCTGCTCAAGAAATTCACAGTCTAGGGTGGGGTAAAACAAAACAGATCAATGACCTAAATGTAAGATCTAAAACTATAAAACTCTTAGAAGAAAACACAGGAGAAAAATTTCATGACACTGTATTTTGCAATGATTTCTTGGATATAACATCAATAGCACATGCAATAAAAGAAAAAGTAGATAAATTACATCAAAGTTCAAAGCTTTTGTGGACTAAAGGACAAAATTAACAGAGTAAAAAGACAACTCACTGGATGAAAGAGAACATTTGCAAATCATAGATCTGATAAAGGATCCAGAATATATAAAACACTACCAAAACTCAACAACAAAAAAACCAGACAACCTGATTCAAAAATGAGTAAAGACTTGAGTAGACACTTCTCCAAAGATACACAAGTAACCAATAAGCACAGAAAAAAAAAAAAAAAACAGCATAACTATTAAAGAAGTGCAAATCAAAACCATAATGAGATATCACTTTACCCCTATTATAACCCCTACTAGGATGGCTACCATTTCAAAAAAACACAGAAACTAATAAGTATTGATGAGGATACGGAAAAATTAAAATTCTTACTGGAATGTAAAATGGCGCCACTGCTGTGAAAACTAGTGTAGTGGTACTTCAAAAAACTGAAAATATATTTACCATTTGACCTCTCAATTCGAATTCTGAGTTTGTACCCAAAGGAATCGAAAGCAGGGACTCAAAGAAAGATCTGTAACAGTATTATTCTTAATAGCCAAAAAATGGAAGCAAATCAAGTGTCCATGGATGGATGAATGGATAAATAAAAGGTGGTATACACATAAAATGGAATATTATTCAACCTTAAACAAGAAGGAAGTTTGGACACAAGCTATAACATGGATGAACCGATGAACCTAAAGGACATTATGCTAAGTTATATAAGCCAATCACAAAACAACAAATATTGTATGAATCCACTTATATGAAATATCTAGAGTTCAGATTCATAGAGATAGAAAATAGAAGGGTGGTTTCCAGGAGCTGAGGTGATGGAGTAATGGATAAACATTTTTAAAAGGTACAGAATTTCAGTTTTGCAAGACGAAAAGAGTTCTGTAGATGGATAGTGGTGATGCTAGCACAACAGTGTGAATTAGTTTACAACTACTGTACATACACTTAAAAATGGTTAAGATGGTAATTTTTATGTTATGTATTTTTTTACCAAAATTTTAAAAATATACAAGTACTACAATCACCATTATTAAACTCACCAGATGCCAGCATAGGTCTCCAGGGACGATATTCGGTGGAACCCCTATAGAAATCTACTCAAAAAGAAATCTTCGGATTTCATTGAAAGTATAATATGATATACTGAGAGTAGAAGAGAAGAAGCTTTGTCGAAAGAAGCTGGTAAACTGCAGAGCCCTAGCCAGTCTTTTTTGGAGACCATAAAGCTCACTAGAACTTTATAAAACCAATAGTGCTAAATGTTTCCATTAAAAAAAATCCTTTTAAATGCCATTTCCATCTCTATAGAATATACACATTAGGGCAGACAAACATTAGTTTTTGCCATTGACCATTGAGAGGCTGTGCTTCATGGTATGTGGCAGGGGCATGGGTACTCTTTGCCAGGCATGAGGGATCTTTGTTGTTATTTGTACATTTTAGAAACAAACGTTAAACTCACTGGTGAGGACTTACCGGTTGTACTTCCTCGAGGAGATACTCTAGATATCAGTTCCTCTTAGCACTGAAGGTTTCCTGGAATGTCATAGTCTTGGAAGGAGGTGAACAACTGGATGTGTAACACCAGGATCTTCACTGGGAGTGAATACAGAAAGATCAATTATCTAAGATGCAGGTAAAATAATTTCCCATGACCCCAACAGTCATAGATATCATCCAATCTATCAGTGCCTTTAAAAAGCCACACCTTTACTCAGAGCATTTAACAAGCTCTCCTTTTATGTCTTCTCTTTGCTGGATACTGTGCAAGGTTAGGGGTATGTATAAACAAGATACAATCCCTGTATTTGATAATCTTACATCCTAGAGTATGACAAAGCATAAAGAATGAATGACATTGTCATTATATAGGATATATTTTGGTTTCATCTGCATAAGCTGAAGAAAGCACACACACCTCTTCTCACACCACTTTCCAGCGAGACAGCCAAAGCCCATAGAAACAAAAAGTGAATCAAGTAATGCCACTTCATGCATTTTGTCCAATGAGGTGACTGTCTTTAATTCATATTCTCTTGATGCCCAGTGTCCCCGTCATGAGATGTCCCATCTCTGTCTGAACTTGGTTGGAGCCAGAAACTAAGACTGAAATTGTAGTCTCCCATCCTCATGCAGCTCATGAGCCTCCCAAATAGAAAACACTCCCTATCCCTTGGCCACAGAATAGGCAGCCATTTGATCAGAAAAGCAAGCAGCCAGCTAGTGCAAATGGCAAATCCATCAGCACCATGATCCAAATGGTAAGGTTGGCAGTATTGTCGTCACGAATTAAAAATGACACATCACAACAATTACACGGTTTCTCACTGCCTGACATGCTGGTTCAGCCTAATTCCCAGACCGTTTCAGACACCCAAACAAATTAACGTGTTTTCTAATGATATAAAATTGTGTTGCTCTGTGTGTGTGTGTGTGTGTGTGTGTGCGCGCGCATGTGTAAACCTCCATACAACCACATCATCATCAATTAAATATTTATCAGAGTTCCTCTGACCTGTGACAAGCATCAGCAATTGGCCCTTGGAGCGTCGGTGTTGGCTATTTTTAAAAGCCAGCTTCTAGCCTCGGTCAGTGGAACATGTTAAACCTCAATGAACAGCTCTCACTATCTTTTGTACTGGATCCATATTCCAGGCTGAATGAAGCTTTTAGAACCAGCAAGAACCAGATGGCCCTCCAAGATCATTTTTGAATGTTTGGATCTGAGTCATTTGTATGCGGAAGCCTTCACAAAATAGCAATCTGGGGAACATGCTCCAGGCTGAGTCCAGCTTTCCAGACAGCCCATCTTTGCCTACAATTGAGAAGACAAGCACAATATTGTAGGGTTCCACAAAAATATTGCAGCATTTATCTATATGTGTAGCACCAAATACATGGAGTGTCCCAGTCAGGCTGTCACTACAATGGTAGTTCGCCACCGCTCTTCCTCCTCACTCCCATCATATTTTTCTTTTTTCTATTGTACCTGCAGTTTCTCCTCTAGCACAGGCATAAAGCCATCTCTGCGAATCAGCCAGCAGAGGGTACTACAATACTGGTGCAATAATCCAAATCATAGCAAATTTACAGCTGAAAGAGATTTAGACTAATTAAAATGGGCTTTGGTTTTATTATGTGCTTGGAGCTCCTAGCCAGAAAGAAGAGGGTGGTGGGATGGAAGAGACGGAACCAAAACTGGTAGACAGGGACTGCTCATCAGAGGAAAAGGCAAGGCAGCAGGATAGGTTCAGTATCACTAGTCCAGGGGTGAGGCAAACCTAGATTCAAAAGTGAGAAGGAATCAAAACTAAGGGGTCAACCATTTCTAGGTATTCACCCTAGAAAAACTTTTTGAATACCTGTATGTGAATATTAATAATAGTTCTATTTATAATCACCCCAAACTGGGAACGATCCAGATGTCTTTTAATCAGTGAATGAAGAAACCAAGTATGGTATATCCATACAATGGAATACTACTCAGTGGTAAAAAAGAAGAAATTATGAATACATACAGTAACAGGGATGAATCTCAAAAGCATTATGTTGAGTGGTGGAAGCCATTCTCAAAACGAAAGTTACATGCATATGATTCCATTTAGATGACATTCTCAACAGATTAGCAGTTGCCAGAGATTGGGGCTGAGTAGAAGGTATAACTATAAAAACATAGCATGAAAGAATTCTTTGGAGTTTTGGAAATGTTCTGGATTTTGTTAGTGGTGATGATTACATCAATCTATACATGTGTTAAATTTATAGAAACTGTACACCAAAAATGAATGTCAGTGTTTCAACCTATTGTAAAATTGTTTCATTAATGGTATGCTAAACTTAAAAAAGAACATTTTAAAAAGAAAAAAAAAGACACTAAAAAAATATAGAGACTGAGGGCAGAACAGAATAAGCAGATAAAGAGTGAGGCCGGTTTGTGGTCTCATCAACAATGTAGAGAGGAGGTAAATTATGAAAGACAGAGTTGAGTTGAGACTTGGAGGACAAGTTAGCGGGAAATTGGTGAGAAGATCAGGTTCCTCACACTCAATTTGTTGTTGTGAACAGTGGTGTTTCACTGAGTATCAACCAGCACCTTGAGCTGAAGGGACCAAAGAAGCCACCTAGACCCACATGGTGGTGATGGAGCAAGAAGGTCACCAGTCAGGGTTGGTGCAGGACCAGAATCTGCCCACTCTAGGAGCCAGCAACTATGCTGGTGTAGAAAAGAATCAAGTTAATTCTAGGAGCCACCATCCATGACAGTGTAGACAGCCTCAAGTTAATTCTTCACCTCACTCGCTGGTAGGAATAGGCTCATCACCTTTGGGCAGGGATTTAGTTGAGAGAGGAAGTGAGAAATAAAAGCTAGATAAATCTAATCTAATCCTCTCATTTACAGATGAGGAGCCTGGGAGAGCAGAGTAGTGGGAGTCCTCCAAATTGCACAGCTTGTGAGTGCCCTTCAGGGTTCTGTATGTAGGCCCTGGACCAGGGACCAGGGATGGTATTTCTTCTCATCTGCCTTAGGTAGGTGAGACTGTGTTTTACATTTAAAAGATAGCAAGACAAACAAAGGTAACTCCATACTATGCCGTTAGAATCCATTGAAAAATATACTACCTCCCTTCAAACCACTGTTGTTGTTCTTTTCTCAGATGAATTGCTCGAGAATTCATGTGTCTGATTCTTGTATCAGCCTTCTCTTATTCAATCCAATGATTAGACTGCTGATTGAAAAAAATAGTCCAAGAGTTCTTATCTATCAAATTGCCTCTTATGCCTCTCTTTGTTTTTTGTGTCCATCTAACTTCCGAGAGCTCAGAAGAGGGAGGACAGTCTCACACTTTGTAAATGTGGTGCTCTTAGATTGAATGGTATGCAAAAAAGTCCTGGTTGAGAAATTGAGGCATAGGTTTTGCTCCAGATTTGCTGATAACTGCGTGTGAGATTTTAGGTAAGTCTCTTCCTTTATCTGGGCCTTAATTTCCTCCTCTATAAAGTGAGTCAGTTGGATCTGAAGATCTTTAAGGTAATTTCTAGTCCTATAAGGTTTCACTTCTGTGTTTAGTCTTAACTGTAAATGATAAATACTTAAATTGATGCACAAAAGAACTGATAATTTTCAGTTTACGTCAAAAAATATGTACTTAGAGACTTAGAGTCTATTTGCAGGCTATATACTAGCCATGAGGGATATTAAAATAATTAAGAAATAAACCCTGCCTTTAATGACATACAATCTATGGATTACAACAAGAGTCTGGAGTTAAAGGTTATGGATTCAAGGACACTGCTCTACTTGGAATGATTCAGACCATTTATTTAACCTCTCTGAACCTATTTCTTCATCTATAAATTGTGAATAATAATAGCTCCCGCTGGGAGTGAAGAAAAAATGGAAGTATATTAGTTTTTATTATTAAGTCGTTCATATTACTATCCTGCCCTCTTGAAACAGCATTTTTCTTTCTCGCCCTTACCTTTTGGCAAATGATCTCCAATTTTAATCTCTCAAAGTTGAATAAGCTATTAATACTTTCAGATGCAACTCAAGTTTCACTTATCCAAGAAGACTTATCTGTCTGCTCCAGACAATACAGATCTCCCTTGCCTCTGGTTTTCTGTTGCCATTGTTTAATACTTCTATGGTACTGTCTATTGCTTCACAATTGACTTGGGTATCTGTGGTTTTAAGCTCTCCTGAATTCCAGTTCTTTATATTATCAACTGTCTATAGTGACTTCAAATTCTACCTGTATCAAGTAGAATCCACAATTATGTTCAGAAAGCCTACTCCTCTTCTTGGGCTCATTTCAGTTTATAGTATCTCAGTCACTCAAACTAAACGCCTGTTTCTCATGTTTCCTCTCCATTACACACTCATCCAATCCATCCTATATAATTCCAACTCACGTGCCTCTCAAATCCATTCTTTATCATCTCTGTTGTCACAGCCTTACTTAAGTAACTCTTGGCTAAATTAAAGCAGTGGTAGAGGGAAGGATTTATCAATATCACCTAGCAAGCATTTTTCAAAATGCTTACCTTCCCACAACTCCGTATCGCATCAGAAGTGTGGTTGAAGGAGACAGAAGAGTGGAGGAAAAAACAGCCTTGTGTATTTTGCAAAAGCTTTTCAGGTTATTCTTATAGATTTCCCATTCCTGTTGAGAATCACTGTCTTAATCTTTCTCCTTCCAATCCTTCCTGCCCCTCCTGCCCAAGTTACTTTTCAAAACTTCCAGTTAATCAATAAAGGCTCCTCATTGCCTTTCTTCAGGTTGACTTTCACATTCTGCCCCAGGCCACTCTCTTGACCTTGTTTTCTTCAATTTCTTCCATGCCTATATTAGTCCATCTGTATTGCCATAAAGAAATACCTGAGGCTGGGTAATTCTTAAAGAAAAGAGATTTATTTGTCTCCTGGTTCCGCAGGCTGTACAAGAAGCATGGCACTGGCATTTGCTTCTGGTAAAGACCTCAGGAAGTCTCCAATCATGTCAGAAGGTGGAGGGGGTACAGGCATATCACATGGCTAGAATGGGACTCAAAGAGAGAAGGGAGAGGTCTCAGATTCTTTTAAACACCCAGATCTTGTGTAAACTAACTGAGCATGAACTCACCCATCATCAAAGGGATTGCACTAAGCCATTCAATAGGAATCCATCCCCATGACCCAATATCCCCCACTAAGCCCTATCTCCAACATTGGGGATGACCTTTCAACATGAGATTTGGAAAGGACAAACATCCAAACCGTATCATTTTCTCCTGACCCCTGAAATCTCATGTCCTTCTCATATTGCAAAATTCAATCATCACTTTTCAATAGTCCTTCAAAGTCTTAATATCTTCTAGTGCCAACTCAAATGTCCCAAGTCCAAAATCTCATCTGAAGATGAGATCCTTCAACCTATGAGCCTTTGTGATCAAAAACAAATTATTTATTTCCCAGATACAATAATGGTAGAGGCATTTTGTGGACATTCCCATTGCAAGAGGGAGAAGTTGGCCAAAAGAAAGGGGCAATCGGCCCTATGCAAATTTGAAACCCAACAGGGCAGTCATCAAATCTTAAAGTTCTAAAATAATCTACTTTGACACCATGTCCTGCATCCAGGGCACACTGGTGTAAGGGATGGACTCCCAAAGCCTTAGGCAGCTCTGCTTCTGTGGCTTTGCAGGGTGCAGCCCTCATGGCTGCTCTCATGGTATGGAGTTGAGTGTCTGCAAGTTTTCCAGGCTCAGAATGTAAGCTGCCTTTCTTGGGTCTGGAGGGCAGCAGCCTTGTTCCCACAGCTCCACTAGGCAGTGCCTCAATGGAAATTCTATGTAGATGCTCCAATCCCACATTTTTCCTCTGTACTTTCCCAGTAGATGTTCTCTATGGGGTCTCTGCCTCTGTAGCAGGCATCTGCCTGGGTACCCAGGCTTTCTCATACATCCTTTGAAATCTAGATGGAAGTTGCCTAGCCTCCTTCACTCTTGGATTCTGTGCACCTACAGGCCTAACACCACATGGAAGCTGCCAAGGCTTACAGAGGCTTGCACCTGCTGGAGCTTTGACCTGAATTGTACCTGTGGCCCTTTGGGCTGAGGCTAGAGCCAGTGTGATTAGGATGCAAGGAGCAACTTCCCAGAGTGACAGGGTAGGCCTCTGGGCCTGTGATGGAAGGGGCTGCCTAGAAAATCTCTGAAATGCCTTCAAGGCCTTTTCCCCATTGTCTTGGATATTAGCACCTGGCTCCACTTTAGTCATGCAAGTCTCTCTTGCAAGTGATTGTTCCACAGACCGCTTGTATTTCTCTCCTGAAAATGGTTTTTTCCTTCTTTACCACATGACTAAGCTGCAAATTTTCCAAATTTTTAAACTTAAAGTTCCAAATTTAAGTCATTTATATGCTCCTGTATGTGATCCTGTATATGATCATAGGCTGTTAGAAGCAGCCAGGTCATATCTTGAATGCTTTGCTGCTCACCAGATATTCTAGGTCATCACTCTTAAGTTCAAGCTTCCTCAGATCTCTCGGGCATAAACACAATGCAGCCAAGTTCTTTGCTAGAGCATAACACAGGTGACCTTTACTCTAATTCCCAGTAACTTCCCCATTTCCATCTGAGACCTTGTCAGCCTAGCCTTCACTATTTATATTTCTATTAGCACCTTGGTCACAATCATTTAACTAGTGTCTAATATGTTCCAAACTTTCCCTCATCTTCCTGTTTTCTTCTGAGCTCTCCAAACTCTTCTAACCTCTGCTCACTACCCAGTTCCAAAGTCACTTCTGCATCTGCAGGTATCTTTATAGCAATACCCTGCTCCCAGTACCGATTTTCTATGTTAGTCCATTTGTGTTGTCATTAAGAAATATCTGAGTCTGGGTAATTTATAAAGAAAAGAGATTTAATTGGCTCAGCGTTCTGAAGGCTATACAAACATGGTGCTAGCATCTGCTTCTAGTGAGGGCCTCAGGAAGCTTCCAATCATGGTGGAGAGTAAAGGAAGAACGGGTGCCTCATATGGTAAGAGCAAGAAGGGGGAGGTCTTAGACTCTTTTAAACAGCCAGAGCACATGTGAAATAACTGAACAAGAGTGCATTCATCACCAAGGAGATGGTGATAAGCCATTCATGAGGGATCTGCCACCATGATCCAATATCCCCCACTAGGCCCAACCTCCAAAACTGGGGATTACATTTTAATGTGAGGTTTGGAGGGGATACACATCCAAACCATTATCAGTGCCCCGCAAGTTCCAGCCAAACCAAAGTAGGCCTTGTTTCTCTAAATACACCAGAGCTATTCACAACCCCAAGCATTGGTTCGTGCTATCTCATCTTCTTGAGATTTTATTCTGTTCTCATTTCACTCTTTCTACCTGGGAGCATTCCACTTAATTTTCAGTGCTCAGATCAAATGCCCCTCCTCCACAAAGGCTTAAGAAAGTTCTACCCTCTTCCAGGCAAAATTAGTCATTCCTTCCTCTATGTATCTTCATATCACTCTATTCACAGTGCTAGTACACTGAATAGCAGCTTGGGTAGGCCACCTTTCTTAACTCCCTCCAAAAGGATCTGGGTTCCTCCTTTGGTCTCCTAAAACAAATTTTAGACCTCTGTTATAGTCTATACCCTATTCCACTCTGTGTGTATGTGGTGTGTTTTATAACCTGTTTGTCTCTTAAATTAGACAAAAATCCCCCTCAAAGATAGACACTGCCTTCTCCTTTAACTTCCCAGCATGAAGCAAAGATTCCACTGTTTTAATGGACACTAAATAAATAATTCTTTAGGCAAGATTCAGATTAGACATCATCTTCTCAGGAAGCCTTTCCAAGCCCTAACAAGTGGTAGTGAGCTGCCTCTGTCAATCAGCACCCGACATGTAGCACATTCTAGTGAAATTACCTCCTTATAAGTCTATATCATTCACTAGACTGCAAGTTCCTTCTGGGCAGCAACAGCATTTTTCTCTCTCTCCTACCATGGCACATTGCACACTGTCTGGCAGACAGTTGTACTCTTCAGTGTTCTGGAACAACTATGCTGAATTTACTGTAATTTCCTTGCAGATGATAAACACTCCGAGTGCACTTATGGCATCTTTTACCACTGTCAAATTTTTGACAGCATCTTCCTCCAACCCTGAATTGACAGCAAACATTCAAACAATATTTGTCAATTGATAAATTATTATTAAACGTTCCTGAATAAATTTAGACCTGCATGTGAGAGGATGGAGTGTCCCACTTAGATGTGTTCCCAGGAAAGGAAGGATTTAGTCTTTTAATGGCCATACCCCAATTCTGTTTGTTGTCATGTATATATATCCTGATATTTCAGCAATGATTAGTCAAGTCTCTAGTAGATTGATCTGTCACTGATTCAATCTCAGCTTATTGACCTGGTTCCATACTAGCCACTTTCCTCCTCTCCTGTGGTTCCAATATATACACCAGATAGGCATATTAACCTTGTCTAGGAATTTTTTTAAATTAAAGGCCGGGCACAGTGGCTCACACCTGTAATCCCAGCACTTTGGGAGGCCAAAGCAGGCAGATTACAAGGTCAGGAGTTCGAGACCAGCCTGACCAACGTGGTGCAACCCCATCTCTACTAAAAATACAAAAATTAGCCTGTCGTGGTGGTGCACACCTGTAAATCCCAGCTACTCAGGAGGCTGAGGCAGGAGAATCGCTTGAACCTGGGAGGTGGAGGTTGCAGTGAGCTGAGATCACGCCATTGCACTCCAGCCTGGGCAACAGAGAGATACTGTATCTCAAAAAAAGGAAAAGAAAAAAGAAAAAAATTAAAAGGGACATGGAAATAAAATTTTCGGGAAAATTCAAAATAATGCCTACTCATGAGACAAGTGCCGTTCCAGCAAAACTGAGGGTTGGGTCATTGCTCAATGCATTCATGATACATAGACCTGCTGCATGATGAAAACTTACAACATTGCTTTATCTAAAACTGAAATGTTTTGGAATTTTTTATGTGAATGAAAATATCAGGATATTTGCGGAAATAAACCCAATCTCACATCATCATTATTAAAATAAAAGTTACAATGCTACTGTGTGATATGTTTTATTTTAAGCATAAAATAAAGCATGTTTTACTATTATGTTTTTTAAAAGCATAAACATAAAAGAAGCTCCCTTTTTCTCCATTGTTTAAATAAAATAACATAAATCTCCTTTTACAAGTTTATAAATTAATCAACCATTGTTGAATGCCTGGGCATAACTTAGCTGACACCATATCCAAACATTAAGCTAGCTACGGAGCAACCAATGAGAAGGTAGTTTTTCTGGAAGTTGGAAAATCACATTAACTTGATGTAAATAAAAAGAACAAGCTCAACATTGATCACAGCATATCAACTGGGAGGGAGAATGGAAGCACGGTTGCCATGATAATATATCACAATTGCAGAGATGTCAAAAAATTTTAAGGGTTTTTCCAGATAGGTCTAGTATGAAATTACTTGGAGGCAAAAAATAATGACGCTGCACTTCTTACTTAAAGTAAAACTCACGGGATATCAGTGAACTTTAACTCACATCTTATGATTTTATTTAAAAGTCCCCAGAGTCCTGATTACTCCAAAATTCTGTGATCTAGGATTGATGATTTTCTCTCTGCAGTGAGGTCATTGATGTGATTAGCTGCAATGCAGTATTTTAAGACTCCATTGAGAGGAACGGAATAAAGTTAAGAACTGAGGCACTCGTCCAGATTAGTCTTATAAAATCTGATACCAGATGAGAAAAAAAAAAAAAAAAAAAAAAGTTGCTTTGGACTTGAATGGTCCCAACTGACTACCTATACAACCAAAATTCACTGATATAAAATAGGATGATATGGAATATCCAAAATTACTAGTCCTAGTCAGAGAAGGGCAGGCCCCAGTAAAGGTCAACACCCTGACGGCCTGAGTTGCCATTTCAAGTCATTTCTCAGGTTAGTAAATAGCGGGAGAAAAAAACAAAAAAAAAAAAAACATTTTAAGGAGTTCTGGCACTTCTCATATTATTCATTCTAATATCCCTACGTTCGACTTCTGTCAAAGTTTTACATAAAAGAAATAAAAATTCACAAATATTTAAAATGTCTCAAATGTGCAAAAAGGTTGATTTCCTCTACCAAGAAATAGGTGCCTGAAACCAGCAAAGGGCATCATATTGAAATAACTTTCTTATTTGGTTGTGAGTTTCTTAAAGGGCAGTCCAGGTCTCAGGTCCTATTAACCATCCCAGAGCAGCAACTGAATTCCTATAAAATCTCAAATACAACCTTGAAAAGTAATGCATGCTAGCACAGGGATCTGGACCAGGGAGCATAGGTCTTAGTCTGAGTACATGCTCCAGCACCACATGTTTCTTAATCTTAGGTAAGCCAAAACGGTCTTTGTTTTGTTGTTGTTGTTGTTGTTGTTTTGTGATGGAGTCTCGCTCTGTCGCCTAGGCTGGAGTACAGTGGTGCAATCTCGGCTCACTGTAACCTCCACCTCCCAGGTTCAAGCAATTCTCCTGTCTCAGTCTCCCAAGCAAGTAGACGGGATCACAGGTGCGTGCCACCACACCTGGCTGATTTTTGTATTTTCAGGAGAGACGGGGTTTCACCATGTTAACCAAGCTGGTCTCAAACTCCTGACCTCAGGTGAGCCACCTGCCTCGGCCTCCCAAAGTGCTGGGATTATAGGCGTGAGCCACTGTGCCTGGCCCAAAACTGTCTTTGATCTTTAGTTTCCCCTTACGCATGGCAGGGAAAAAAAAAATCATCCTTCCAAGAGTACGATGATGAAATACATATTGAGAGTCAAATAACTTTAATTTCTTGGGAAAAAAAGGCTTTGCACAATAACAATAACCTGTTTTCTTCAAAAAACTGAATAATATGAATATATCACATTTACTCTGCCAGTTCTTGATTTATAGTTAGATACTCTGATCTTACTGGGTAAGGGCACTGGTGTTCCTTGCCAGCCTTTATTTTAGCTCTACCTTGCCTGTGGTTGGGGCAAGGGTAGAATGAGAGGACCCAAGGAATGGGGGATAATAAAACGGATTGAAGAAGGCTAGAGAGGAATTGCTAGCTTTTTAAAGAATTGCTAATCTGAGATATTCCTGTTAATACCTGCCCACAAACTTTCTTTTTAGCACTTGTGGAGTAGGTATTTTGCACATATTCTTCTCATTCTTCCAGATTTACACTCAGAGAAGAGTAGAGAGGGCACTTTCTCCGAGTCATCACTGTTTCTTTTACATAGACTTTCACATTAAATGAATATATATTCACTTAATAGGAATGAATAGATATAAATGAATATGAATGAATATTTTAAAATACATATCAATAAAATAAATACCAGCCATGCATTACAACATAACTTCTCTTAGAATATGCTTGGAAGTTTTATAATCTACTTAACACACCACCTGTAAAAATAATAGAGTTATTTTTCAAGGAAATTCCAAATGTCAGTCTATATGAATGAAATAATACCTATCCCTGCCACACACTAAAAAAAAATCAGGGTGGAAAACAGAACTTTGTCAGAGCATTCTCTATACCAGGGTCTTCATTTTGCATATTTGCTTATTTTTAACCCCAACTCCTTGAATATAAAATATGATATCCAAATGCTCCCCGTTTGCTCACTTTAACAAACCATGAGGTTTCTGTTTCTTTGCCCAAATATCACAAGCACTGTTTGTTGAGTTGGTTGATTAGCACTGTAGAAAGTCTTTGTTTTGCTGCTACTTTTCACATGTTGTATGAGTACTACCAGAAAACCTGCCTCAAAGTAAATTCAATGAGCATGTTATCTCTGAAGGCCTGGTACAGTTAGGAAGTGGAAGGCATTCAGAAAGGGGAAGCTCAACTTTGTCCTCCCAATTCAGAGTGAAAAAAATAAATCCAACAAAGTTTAAAAAGTGGGAGCTCTGAAAGCTGTGCCTGCTACTTAACTGTAGAGTCTCAGTGACATGCTTTTGAAAAAGAAAACTTTTTCAATTTATGGGGCCATTGAAAATAAATTTAGTATTTTTGGTCATGTGCTGCCATCTTAGTGATTATTTTAAATCAGACTGAGGGCATTATGGGTAAAGAGAAGGAGAACGGTTTCATCCTATTTCATCTTCTGTCTACCTATATGTGTGATCTTCTGCTTCATGTTCTTCCAAAATTCCAGAATGTGTGCTATATTTCCCTTTCTTTTTAAAAGACATTTGTATTTTTAGGGCTCAGAAGATATACACTACAAACAATATTTTGACCGTATTATGTTCGGTATGTCAAATATTGGAGGTGGTCATTTTTAAGAAATGCCAAGTTTAGGTCTTCAGTCTGATTTACAAGTTTTCTATCTATTGGAGCAATTACAGACACTTGTTGAAATGTCTGGATTAATGGTTGAACTTGAACGTATGCTTTCAAAATGTCTTGGGATGGACCTTGGCCACAAGATGAGTTGTTCCTTTCAAGTTGTTCCAGAAGTTAAATATCTGCAGAGGACACAGGCTAAGAGATGGGGTTCCCTCCAAATCTGTTCTCCCGAGGGTTTCAGCATTCCTTCCAGCTCCTTGGAGAACTACGCTATTTGCGAGTGCAAAAAGAACTTGTTTCGACTGCTTCAACCATAGAGACTCAGCTTTTCATTAACCTCTTTGTCTCTTCTAGCATTTTAGGTGGAAATACTACCCAGCCTTGTAATATTTCAGCCATTTCCTTCCTTCTCCCTTCATTTCACACCTTATTAAAGTATAACTGATCAGAAGATGGGACCATCCATTTTTCTCTGTCCAAAATACACTGAAGAAGTCAGCAGTGCCAACTTCTCCTTTCACAAAAGCTTTGGAATCATTTGTTTAAATTTGACTTTTGAATCAGCCCCAAGTGACTGTTCCTTGGCAACAAAATATGTAATTTTATCAAGATAAATTTTCCTTGCTCACAATTCCTGGCCTGGAGTTGCTGTAAGGATCATCCAGACACATGCTGGAAATTAAACAGTGTACTACCAGGGTGGCCGCAATTAAATTCAGACTTGCATTCAAACCATGGCCTGCTCTGCATTTCTTGGAGAAGTTTGCTTTCTAAAGACATTTCAGAATGTCTTTTCACAAAAGAAAGAGGCAGGGTGGCTGGACCCAAGTCCCCTAAATCAAGGCAATGAGAACGAAAAGGCAGAGATGTATTTGCAGCATGCCAAACTAGATGTTCATATACAGGAAGATCTCAGGCTTCTAATTTAGGGTGTTTTCTTCTGGAACCCAAAGGTAATTCTATCCACACCTTCACAGACAGACTACAATTATTATTTGAAAAAGAAAGAAATCATGAGTTCTTATCGAACATCAACCCACCAGCATGTGTTATAAAATGGAATGGCTCCTTGAAAGAAAATATTTCCTCCTCTGCATGCAGACATATCCTCCTTGACTTAAAAATATATTTTAGAATTGAAAAGATGAATCTTAGCAAATTCTGAAAATAGTGAAGAGTTCTGGACTGAAGCCAAATGTTAGATGACTTAAGGGAAAAATGATCAATTTAGAATAATTTTTTCTAGATTCTTATAGACAGTACAATCTTTAGAAGGAAGAAAACAATGGAGGACCATTTATAGGGTATGCGATATTTCTAGGCTAAAACTAACTTTATAAAATGTGTAAATTTGTTTTTTAGCAAAATCACTTAAAGGTGAAGTTCAAATTTAATCTGTTTCTCTGTTTTTTTTTAGGTAGAATCAGTTTTAATCACTTGTATTGATTTGAAGAAACATAAATAGCATAAAGTTAAAGTTGCTGGAAGAGATCTTCACACTTTCATGTTATGTCAAATTCCCATTTGAAATACTTTCCTAAAAATCTGTTTTGAGGGTGTAACTCCGTAACCTTTGAAAACTTTGGGAGTTGTCAGGAGTTGGCCTGTTCCTAGAAGACAATCACTCATGCATAAATGTCATTCAGAAGAACAGCTATGTTTAAGGTACAAAATAACAGAGTACCAAGACTTAACAGCCACACAGACGATAGTCAACCCTTTTTTTTTTTTTTTTTTTTTTTCCTACAGAGCAGAGAGTTACCACAGAAATTTCACATGCAAGCATAAACGATCTGAAAAAGACAATCACCAATTTAGGCTGAACTGAATTCAACATTTGAGCAAATTACAAACAGCAGACCTGGCCTTTCTTACAATTTCCATCTAGCTGTTTCACTGAACAAAAATCAACAAATGGAAAGCTTGACAGATGAATAAGACTTTTCTCATGATTTTTTAAACATGAAAATGCAACAGGAAAGCAAATATCACCACCGAAGTTCTTCCGAAGAAACTGCCTTTGGTATGTAGGCTGGAGCAAAGACTCCAAAGCCTCCCCTCGATCTCCCATCAGAATCCTCCACTTTTGCTGTATTTCCTAATCTTGTAGACTCTATTGCTGAGCTCTTTATCAAAACAGTGTGCAATAAAAAAGCCTCCACCGTTCTACTAACTTGCAATTTTCTCCCTCCTCCCGGACAGAGGCCACTAGGAAGGGAAAGCCTCAAAAAAAAGAGCAGTGAAAGCGAAGAAACAATAGACAACCGTGGCTTTGACAATGCCTTCCCTCAACCCCCTTTCTGCTCCTGCTGTGACACTTGCATTCAAGAGCAAGGACGTCTGCCATCCGATGCATGGACAATGGAATGAGGAATACAAGGCAGGGGGGAAAAAAGGAAATCAGATGAATTCTGAGCTAAGATGGCAGGGCTCTCACCTTTTCCATTTTGGGGAATTTTTTTGTTTTCTGGTTTTTTATTTTTTATTTTATTTTATTTTATTTTATTTTTTTTGCCAAAAAAAGCCTGGATGGAGTCTTCCCACAGAGAAGAAATAAAAAAGAGTGTTTGAGTTGTTGGATGGTTCTGAAGGCTTCTGAATTTGCAAACGAATTTTAGAACTATTTGCAAAGGTCTACTTGCTGCCAGCTATCTCTCTCTCTCTCTCTCTCTCTTTCTGTTTCATGTCCTGCTATCTCCATCATGCCTCTGTTACTATGAAGACTTTCTGCCTGTGTAAGTAAGTGAGAGTGTGCATTCCTTAATGTTTGAATCAAGACACACGTCTGCATGCATTTCTAATCTAAGAAGCCTATAGCAGTTTCTACAACTATCAATTAGTCAGCAATAGCTGAGACCTTCAATGCTTCTGAAGGAACAAAGGTGGAAAGACATGCAAATACTCCAGCATCTGGATCATGCAACTTGCTGGCTACAAATAACGGCACCTTCTCCGGCTTTTATCTGTGTTTAGTCCTCAAATCTATGTAATGCTATGGGTTATTAATGTATCCAGCCACATTATTAGGTATGGAGCATTCTAAGACATATGTTTCTTTGGCATTATTGGGAATAAAATACATTAAGCTTAACTAAAAGGAAGTGCCTGCTGACAAAAAAAGAGTTTATCATATATGTAATCTACATTCCATTTTAATCAACACCCACTAGAACTGAAATTAACTATACGGTAGAGTTCTTTGTTCATTTCAGTGGTTTTTATGAAAGAAGCTAAGAAAATAGTGATTAAAAAAGGAAAGCTAAATATTTAGCTGTAGAAAAGCATATAATAAGATTAATTTTCCTCCATAAATGAAATCATTTTGGTTTAAACTCAAGCCTGGATTTTGGTTAATGTTGAGTGGGTTTGTGTCGGGGGCTGTGTGTGTTTAGTTGCACGTGTTGTGAGTACCGGCTTACATTGGATATGTCTGTGTTAACTTGTATTGAATAGCGTCTGGGCTAACCACCTGAAACAAATAAAGACTTCTTTTATCTCATTTTACAGAAACCTCAAAAAAAAAATCAACCCTTCTGAAAAACAATGCTCTGCCTTTCAGTTTTCAAGGACATTAAAATATTGCTAACTTGAAAACACAAGAAGAAAGAGGGTGGTATAAGTAACAGCTGATCTCACTCACTTTTAAATATAAATCATTTCAAATGGAATAATGTCCTTTGCATCTGATGCTAGCTGTGATTTTGTCCCTCTTTTCTGGTGCATGAAAAGCAATGCTTCTTTCCTCTGCACTTCTTGTTAGAATTGAAATAATTTTCAAGCAAGATATGGAAAATATCATGAAGGTTAACATTTTTCTCTAACTCCGTAAACACGACAGTAAGTCTCACCTGAGCACAGGTATTCACAGCCAAGCCGTAGCAGAAGCTGCAAAACAATATCACCTCATTGCCCTCTGCTACTCATTCCTTTTCTTGGGACTATCACTCCAAAGAGCAAATTATTTTCTTCCTAAAGAAAATAGCTCAGACAATAATTTTACCCCTGTTAACTTGTGAGGTAACCACACAAGCTGAGAAATTTGGAACTAACACTGAAAGAGAAAACCCAAACAATAGAACAGAAAAACTGAGTTGCAGGGACCGGGAATGAGAGTCTAGCAAGCTTTTATAATGAGGAGAGGTGTTAGAAATCAGGATAAAGCAAGTCCTTATCAAGATAAAGCAAGGGTAGACAGGGGGGGCACAGGAACCCCCATCAAACCCTGTCACTTAAGAAAGAGAAAATTCTAACAAGGTTGAGGAAGAGAAAGGAAATGGTGCTAAATAGCTGGCGAGGTGACCCACCGTCCTGTTTGCTCCTTGGCTCTTGCCGAGGGGAATAACAGCCACAGCAGTGACAACGGAGTTCTAATGTGTCAGGTGCAACCTCTGCCCCGTGCTCTCTACCTCCCAAGAAGGAAAGAAAATCATGCCTCAGATAGAACACAACAGGAACGAGCAGGCGCCATCGTCAAGTCCCGGACCCCATCAGCACCGGCTGGTCTATGAAAGCCTCGGATCAAGGGTCCCATTCAAAGGCAACGAAGAACCAGAGACAATGGCAAATCAAAAACTGGCAGGGTTTCTGGAATAATTTAATTCCTCACTCCAGAATTTAGATGGGTATAGCAAGAAACACAGGCGAGAGCTCCTTCACACCAAGACGCGAGCATATGCCTGCCTCTCTGTGGATGTATTTTTAGACATAATATCATGGGGAAGGCAGCCTGTGCACTCATCAACAGCATTTGCTTCCTAACGTGGGTGCAGCCTCTTTTTCACTCTGAGAGTAGCTGATGAGCAGAGGAAGCAATCCACATTTCTCACCAAGCCAAAGGTCAAGAAGGAGGACCCCAAACCACAATCCATTGTCTCTGTGCTCAGAAAGCATTAAATACATTTTCAAGATGTGTTCCAGTATGAGGTCATGCCGCGTGGCAATTCGTTCACTTCCTATGTTTCCACAAATGACTTATTCTATCACCCAAAGCATAACCAGAAAAAGAAATCACACCTTGACAGAGACAATTCAAACACTGTAGACGAAGGATAAAAATATTTGACAGGACATCTATTATTAATAACATGTACTAAACTTTTTAACATGTCTGTTAAAAGCAAGAGATGGATAATGTTTTATGTCAGATTTAAATGTGCTTTAGAATTGGATATTCCTTGCATTCACTTCAAGCTTCAAATATTTAAAATAATAAACACACACAAAAAATAGCTCAGCTCTTTAAAATGTGATAAACTAGAAAGGAACAACTCAGCCTTTGCAAGCAAATTAACCATAGTCTGGTATATTCTTATCTGATCTGGGGAATTTTCCCTTCATGTGGAGGATTTAAAAATTTTTAAAGACTCCTTTAAATTTTTCATATTAAAGTAGTAATCAAATAAGTATGTGGACATATCTATACATAGAAAAAATTCTCAAGTTAACTTAAACTTATGAGAGAAATCCAAGGAATAGTAGGTCAAACCATCAGAAAAGAAAAATAACCATAAAAGCAATCTTTAACCACATACTAATTTCTAGTTTCATGCACTTCTGGAATACAAATGGACTGAATGGAAATGAATGAAACTAATTTTTCACAACCACTATATTGCAAAACAAAATTACTTAAAATGAAGAACACACAGCCCACCTTCCATATTTTTGAGTCAGAATTTGTTTGTGTCAGAATTAGTTTTTTAAAAAATATCATATGTAAGTAATCTATAAAAGAGAGTTACAGGATGGATGATTTCTAACTCTACAAATAAGCATTCTGAGTTTTGATTTTCCTTTAACGATTGAAACAGTTTACAATTTCACATTGTAAATCTCACTAGGACTGAATAATGCTCTCACATGGATTGACAAAGAAAGAATAATTCATGTCAGACCAAAAGGCTTCTTTCAGTCAGTTTCATGCAGCTTTCTTCCAACAGATCTGGGCCAAAACAAATGTAGAATCTTGAGCTGAACTATCCATCACATTTTCCTAGTCTTTCAATTAATGACACTGCAATCAGATCGATAGAATGTAATAAGAAAAGAGCTTTGCATTTCTATACCTATTAATTCGCTGAGTAACTCCAGCAGTAAAACGTGACCTGAAAGGAAAAACACTCAAGGAAAATGAATTCTCTTAGCATATTGAGCAATGATTCCCTGACCCAAATATGAACACTAGAGTTTCTATCTTCCAACCATGGTTATTAAGATCTAAAGATCAGATTGCCTTGTCAAGAGTGAGCTTATTCTTTTTTCACAAGATTCTCTGCAATACACTCACACCACAAGAGGTCTAGTCAAATTGGCCATTTTTTAGAATTTTGGAACAAACATCTTTGAAGTGCAGGTTAGAGTATCTGAAAGGAAAGGCATTGTTCTTCACTTCCTAGGCCACCCTGAACTACCACATTTCTGATCTTGGTTTTCTGTGATGTTCTACACCGAGGAATTGGGTTTAGAAAGGGTGAGGCAGGGAAGGAATCGTGGGAATGCTAATTGAGCTCAGCCCCATTCCAAATTATTGCATTGGTTTGAGTCTATGCAAACAGCGACAGACATAACAATGCAACACGACGTCTGGATACTCCATATTTATCACCAGAGACAGAGAACCAGGAACACACAGGATGAGCTCTCCGTGGGAAGGATGAGGCAAAGAAAGGCTGGCCTGAGATGTCCTGTATTATCATGTGCGTGTCTAGATTTTAATGTCACTGGAGGTTCATAAACAGTAACTTCAGTCATAAAAAGTAGACTCTTTCTACTAAATTAGGGTTATAATGTAGTTCAATCAACCACTAGCGTAGCAGAAAGAACATAGGTTTTGTTGTCAGACAAACCAGAGTTTGAATTTCAATTCTATCATATACTAGTTAGCACCTCTGAACCTCAAATTTTTATTAGTGAAATAGAAATATCATTGCTTACTTGAAGGGCTACTATGAGAGTTGAGTGAGATAACATGTGTAAACTATGCGGCACATGACAGCTAACCCTTTCCCCTCCCAATCCTTGTGTTTCCAAATATAAACTAGCAGTAAAAATACAATCTTGGCTGGGCACAGAGGCTCAGGCCTGTAATTCCAGCACTTTGAGAAGCCCAGGTGGGTGGATCGCTTGAGCCCAGGAGTTCAAGACCAGCCTAGGCCACATAGTGAGGCTCTGCCTCTACAAAAAAAAAAAGTGTTTTAAGTTAGCCAGATGTGGTGGATGTGCCTGTAGTTCCAGTTACTTAGGAGGCCAGGGTGGGAAGATAGCTTGAGCCCGAGGTTGAGGCTGCAGTGAGATATGATCACACCACTGCACTGCAGCCTGGGCAACAGAGTAAGATCCTGTCTCAAAAAAAAAAAAAAAAAAAAAAAAGGAAAAAATGCAATCTTCTTGTACGAATCAAATGGTGTATATAGAACTCTCAATAAACTGTTCAGCAATGCACAACTGAAGGTATTATTATTGTTGACAAAAATAACAATAATGCCTTAAAAATTGAATATGTTATTTCATGTAAGACATAGAGAAATAGTATGGTCTGGAACCTCCCTTTTTTGCAATTATGTGTTTAAATCCAAGGGGAAATATTGCTACTGGAAGAGCTGTATCAAGTGAGTTGGGCACCAGCAACCAGTCTTTCAGTGCACGCCAATCTTAGTTGCCAATGGTAGCACCATCTTTTGAAGGTTAAAAAAAAAAAAAAAAAGTACTTAAAATTCCAAGTTGCAACTACAGGAAGAAATCTAGCAGTGAGTTGAAGGAAACACCTTTGCTGAGAAGTAAGAATAGCACGGCTAAGTGTTCCCTGTGTTTGCAATAAAAGAGGAAAAGATCTGATTATTCATTTAATAAGTTTTTGTCTATCAGTAGAATATTCATAAAACAGTATAGGTGGGAGCTATAGGGAAGATAAATTGCCCTCAAAGAGCTTCAAGTCTAAAGAAAAAATATTTACGTCATAAAATGAAAATAATTACAAAACCTGAAGTGAGAAAACTACTAGTAGTCTTGGAATAAAGTTTGGCGGTAATTGATGTTTGACATCTGCAATATCAGAAGTATTTTAAAAGGCCCTCTTTTATTACTTTGTCATGACAATCATTAACTAATGAAATCAGACAATAGATGAGAGCTTGAATTAATTGCTGCAAAATATCAAGCTTTATTAAGACATCAAGTTTATTACCTATGCATGGTCTGGATAGAAAATATTGGAAGACTTGCAGAAACTAGAAAACCCATTCAATAGGTATAATTAACTGAAGAGGATGTCTGCTGCTTTTAGGGGAAAATAATAATAACAATATCTACCACTTACAGACTACTTATACGATGCCAGACAACGTGCTAAGTGTTTTATGTCTAACAACCCACTTAATCTTCAAAATATCCCTAAGAGATGTGTACTACTGTTATCATCACAGCTTTACAGATGAAGAAACTAAAGCACAAAGAGGGCAAGTGACTTGCCCAAGATCACAGAGCTAGCACATAATAGAGTCAATTTCACACCCAAGCAATTTGATGCCTGAGCCCATGCTCTTGACCACTCTCATTATTTTTTCCTCCTTAGAACCTCATTAATCTGATTTTCAGTAAAAGTGGGACCAAACAGCCAATAAGCTAAGTTTACTGTGGGTAAACTCTAAGAAAAAAAGAGAGATAACGCACTCGGTCAAGCATAACTTACGGTCAGAAGCAAAAGATAGCAGTGTAAATTTATTCATTCCTTGAATGCATTCATTCATTCAACAAATATTACTGAGCATGACTCTACTATACTGAGCAGATCTCCACCCCATCAAAGCTCACAGGCTGGTACATGAGACTGCCACTAAAAGAAGCAATTGGGCCAGGTGTGGTGACTCACGACTGTAATACCAGCATTCTGGGAGATGAGGTAGGAGGATTGCTTGAGCCTGGGAGTTCCAGACCACCCTGGGCACATAGCGAGACCCTGTCTCTACAAAACTTAGCTGGGCATGGCAGGGTGCACCTGTGGTCCTAGCTATTCAGGAGACTGAGGTGGGAGGAGCACTTAAGCCCAGGATTTTGAGGCTGCAATGAGCTACGATCCTGCCACTGCACTCCAGGTTGGGTGACAGAGAAAGACCCTGTATCAAAAACAAACAAACAAACAAAAACCCACAAGTAATCCCAATATAGGGAGTAAGTGCGCTGTTAGAAAAACTAACAAATAAAAGCCCACAAGCAATCACAATACAGGGAGCAATGCTGTAGTAGAAAAACTAGAGCTGAAAACTCAGAGTAGTATTTTTCCATATGGGATAACTGTTAAGAGAGCAGGTTCAGGAGATCAAAACTGGCTGGATCCAGATTTCCCAGACAGGAATAGTTATCAGTAGTATTTTCATTTGGTTTCATGCTAACCACAATCATTCCTTCTAATCTGGGGCTTTGGAAAGTGTCCGGGAAGGGGATTTTTTTTGGCACTGTGTGGCATGTGCAACTCAACCAGGCTGCTCTTTTGAGTTCCCTGGAGATGTGTGTTCTCTGCTTCTAAAACCACTTACTCTAGCCCAGTCACTACAAAGGGAAGAAAGACACCTGCTTTTTTACCTCTCTCCCCTGATGCTTTACAGAAATTTAAAAAGAACGCTCTGTAATAATTCAAGGAATGCAGGTACACATATTTTAATAATATTATTATTTTTCCTGATATTTTCTGATTTTCCTGATATTTTCCTTGGTATTTTAATAAACTTATTTCTAGTCTTTTACATATGTGAATGTTTATTCTTATTTATGTATTTTTTACAATGTTTGGATCATAATATAAATATTTATTCTTCCTATTCTCTTAGTTTAACATTGTATCAGGAACATTTTTGATGTTTAAGAATCTTTCAAAAACAGTTTAAAGGACAATATAATATTCCATTTTATAGATATAAGTTACTTGACCATTCCTCCAATATTGAACATTTAGGATACTTTCATTTTTTTGCACTATGCGTAAGGTTTTAAGAGACAGCTTTTTACATGAATATTTGACTGCTATCCTTAGTACAGATGAGGAGTGACATTATCGGATGAAAGTGCTTTCTGTCTTTTTTTTTTAAGTATTGCTAAATAGCTTTCTAGAAAGTTTTGCCAATTTGAAAGGAGTTGAAATTTCAGTAGGTTTTAGTTTTATTTAGCAGTGTTTTTTAATTTTTTTTTTATTGAATTCTAGTGAGACTGGATTGATATTTCAAGAGTTCATTGATCACGTCTCTTTTTTAAAATTTTGTTAATTACCTGTTTGTGTTCTTTGTCGTTTTCTCAGTGCTGCTGCTATTATTTTTCTGACTGATTTGTAAGACACATACATAAATGTTTGTGTATATGTGTGCTTGTGTAAATATACACACACATGCACAGACATACCTCTATGTATACATGTATTTGAACTCTTTTTCAATTATTGCAAATGTGTTGTCTACTTTTTTTCAGTTTACAGAACTTTTATGTTCTATATACACAGACATATTGATGTTTCCTTTGAGGACATCATCACATGCTTTTATATCTTGAAGTATTTTTTACTCAAAATCAAATACTCACTTATATTGTCTTCAAGTTATTTATGTGTACGATTTTTGCATGTAATCTACCTGAAATTAATTTTGGTGCTTTTTGTGAGGTGAGAATATAACTTGAGGGTTTTGTTTCCCCTTCAACAGGTAATTTTCCTAGGATTCAGTCCTACTTATACTGATATTTTAAGTGTGACAAAATTGTTTATATATTCAAAACTGTCTTGGGGCCGCCACCTATTCCATTCAGATGTTTGTATTTCAATTCTTTCTAGTAAATGAAACTGTCAAAACTTATTTCTATTTTGTCAACACTAGGACTATCAGTGTGAGAGACAAAAAATATCCTATTGTTTAAGGATTGGGCCAAGTTGTATTGCTGATTATGGATGTGATAAGACAACCGCAAAAACTTGCTGGGTCTCAGGAATGGCCTTGGTGGCCAAGCGGCTGAAATTTAATTCAGAAGAGTTGAGATTAGGATGGGCGACTCCACCTTAAAGCAACCAGAGAAGCTAGAATTCAAAGGGGTTAATCAAATAAAAATCTGCAGAAGAAAGCCAAGACCCAGGTACTGACAAGAACACTTCTAAATTAAAGTTTGAAGAGATCAGACCAAACCTGAGCTCATCTTCACAGAACCAGGTGACAACAGGAGCCAAGGCATCTCAAAGAGCGGAAGATAGAATATGGGGTGGGGAAGAGCAGAGATTCAGGCTCATCTTCTAGGCTAGCATGGGGACAATGCATGGATGGAGAGAGTGGGTCCAGGGCAAGGAGCACCAATTTATTTGGGCATCTCGTTTGCAAAAACTTAACACCAGTTTATAATTCCTCAAGATACGGTGAATTTATTACAGAAAGCAGACCTGGATAATGTAAATGCCCCTCCCCTGCTTTTTTTGGTTGATACAAAGACAGAGTTTTGACTGAAATAAACAGAGGAGGATATCTGTCTCAGTTCACCTTCTTTGGCAGTGCCAGAAACTGATTCAAACGGAAAGAATGAAAACTGAAGCAGCTCATTTACCAGGAGGGTGCTAGTTATTGAAAATAAGAGAGTTTTCAATTCTGAAAAACAAGTCAATTTAACTAAACGGTCTTGTCAAAAGAAGATCACTTCCCCTATCCAAAGTACAGTAAGGAAGAGGCTCTAACACAATGACAGAGAAACTTGCCAGTGTCTACTTCCTGCTGCAGTTTTGATGAGTCACCGGCATGGCACACAACTAGTCCCACAAGGCCACCACGCTGCACTGTCCACGCAAGAGCATTTCTGGGAGTGATAGGGAGTAATGGGTAGTGGCTGGAAATGCAGTCTTTGGTGTAAGCTGATCAAAGCTTGAGTCTAGCAATGCCAATAACTAGCTATCTGTGTGATCTTGAGTGATTTCCCTAAACTCTCTGAGCTTCAATGTCATCACCTGTAACATGGGCATAATAACTGTATTCACTTCATAAGGTTGTTGCAACAACTAAATAAGAAAATGCAGTATGCACTATATATATTTAATTCAATTAAATATTAGATTGTGTTCAGAGGCAGTATAGTGAATGCAAGCAGTAGAACTAAACCTGGACTCAAACACCAGTTCTACTACTTGTTTACTCTATGGCTTCATCCCTCTATTCCCCCTTTAGAAAATGTCCATATTAATATAGTGACAACTATTCCATAAGACTGTTGTGAAGATTAAGTGAAATAATATGCACAGGTACTTGATAGTGCCTATCTCTGTAAAGACTGGCTATAGTTATTGCTATCATTTTAGTATCCAGAATGTAAAGCTAAAAATCCTCAGGTCAAAAGTCAATAAGAGACTGAAAACATGAAATAAGGGAAAATTTCTTTTCCTTTGGAAATCTACTATAACTAAAGCTGATTTTCTGAGTTGGTTTTCCCCTCTCTAATGGAAAATCCACATTGCAATAAAATGGATTCCTGTGGCAATGCTAGAGGCATTCAGCATGTAATCACAGACAAGGCAGCACCTCTAAAACAGCTGGGATGACACTTGCAAGGCTCTGCTGAGTTCATTCAGAGGGCACAGGATGTCTTTTCTCCAGACTGTGACAGCAGGCATTCTCTCTCAATGCTTTCTTGGGAATCCTGTGGGTGATTTCAGAGCTAGCAGCCAGGAAACATCTCTGGCTATGATAAGAATCCCAAGGAGACCTTAGGTGTCCTGATTCCTAGGGCCACGCATCTCTACCCACTCAAGATTTTAGTTTTAAATCCTTTCATCCATCCATCAAGCATTTATTTTTTAGTATCTAGGCTAGGGGCTAAGTGTAGAGTGGTGAACAAAACAAATTAGGGGCCGCGTGTGGTGGCTCATGCCTGTAATCCCAGCACTTTGGGAGGGCGAGGTGGGCAGATCACTTGAGGCTAGGAGTTTGAGACCAACCTGGGCAACATGTCAAAACCCTGTCTCTACTAAAAATACAAAAATTAGCCAGGCGTGGCGGGGGAATGCCTGTAATCCCAGCTACTAGGAAGGCAGAGGCATGAGAATCACTTGAACCCAGGAGGCGGAGATTTCAGTGAGCCAAGATCACACCACTGTAGTCCAACCTGGGCTACAGAGTGAGATTCTGTCTCAAAAAGCAAAACAAAACAAAAAACAAATTAGGTCCCTGACTCATAGAACTTACATTCTAGTGGGAGAGTCAAACATGAATCAGGTAAGCATACAGGTTAACATATAATTGCAAATCGTGATATAAGTACTGCAACTGAAAAGAAGGGGATTGATTATGTCTATCTGTAGGGGAAGACTTCCCTGAAGAAGGGGCATTTAAGCTTATATGAAGCACGAAGCCAACTGTGGTGACTCACGCCTTGTAATTCCAGCATGTTGGGGGACCAAGGCAGGAGGATCATTTGAGGCCAAGAGTTCAAGACCAGCCTGGCCAACATAGCAAAACCCTGTCTCCACCAAAAATACAAAAATTAGCCAGGTGTGGTGGCAGGCGCCTGTAGTCCCTGGTACTTGGGAGGCTGAGGAATGAGACTTGCTTGAACCCAGGAGGTGGAGGTTGCAGTGAGCCCACATCTCAACATTGCACTCCAGTCTGGGCAATAGAGCAATACTCTGTCTCAAATAAATAAATAAATAAACAAACAAATATGAAGCATGAGATATAAGAAGCACCAGCAGCTTTGAGTATAAAATCTTCATGAACATTGGCTTGGAGAAAGCTGCCACCAGGTTGAAGAAATTACCAATACTGCGCACCAGAAGTTATGCCGCCACTGGTGAGCCCCACGCCAGCCAACCAGAGACCCCTGGGGATCTGAGCTTACCAGTTCTTCATTAAAGGAGGCAAAGGGGAAGGCAAATACCAGTTTAGTCCTGCCTACCACGAGGAAGGAAGGCAAAGTGTGTAGTCATGAATACTTTTCCGTGAGCCTATTCCTCCTTCAGCACCTAATATGTGTGTCTCATAAAGAGGGTGCTTTTTGGAGAATGACTAGCACAAAGCTTTGTCAATATAAATCACAGAAGTTTCAGTGGTTGCTGAAGATGGAGGATATGGGTTATAAGGTGGGCAGGATGGTCCCTACAACCTGCATAGGAACAGTCTCCAGGGGGAGAAAGGAATGAAATCTCAATTCCTATATAAGCTACACAGACATGAAGATGTTTCTCCCAAACCCTCTATTTTCTACCAGTTTAAATCCAGCACATTCCTCAGAAGCCAATTCAAGACTGGCCTCATTCCATGAAACTTCCCTACATCCCAGAGCATGTCGTCTGCCCCCACAGTATCATCCTTCCACCGCACTGTGCTGCATTGTTGTCGAGTCCCTCAGTGAATTCTTTTCTTGCCCACTCAATAAGATGATATACTCCTCAAGGACTAGGACTATTCCCTTACTTCTTTTGTATTCCCCACAGTGCTGTGCTTACTATTGTGCCCCACTCTAGGCACTTAACATATCAATGCCTGTTGGGTAAATGAATGCTTTAATTAATCCATATATCTGTAAGATTTCAGTAGGTGGGGAAAATAAAAAGAAGTGGCTCTGAGTATAACAAGATTGAGCCATCCCTGGCTGGGGCTGGATAGTTATCTCTAGGAGAGTGTTTAATACTGTATATTGGTTCTTATTTAAACAGAAGGCTTAGGGTCCTATATCTGGAGATTTTCATCTGTCTAGGGTAATTGAAGGGCACCTCTGCCTGGCAATAAGTGATGATCTAGGAAGACCTTTCAAAGCCCTTTCCATTTCTAATTCTGATTCTGTAGATTCGGATGTGTTACCATCTCAGTCCAGATAGTACTTGGTGTGAATGTGAGCCAGTCCTTACAACAGTCCCTGAACCATCTCTGGCAAAGATGCTCTGGAAACTCCAGACCCCTCTCTGAGCTCTGGAATGGAAGATACACCCCAGCCCCCACCAAATCAAAGCATATTCCAAGGACCACCAGAGTGCAGCCATTGGTTTAGCCTCATTAATGCTGGGCTTCTATGAAAGAGTAGGGAAGAAAGAGGATTGTTGCATTAAACTATTTGTCTAAAAATGAAACAAGGAAGATTCAGGCCCAGAGTGCAGTGCTGCTTTACTTTCTTCCTGCTTTAATGGAGGTACTGCATGAGGTAATCTTTTAAGAAAGTCTTAACGGGTTGGAGTAATTTTATTGTACTTTTATTATTATTCTCATTTAGAAGACTCGGCTCTTTTATTCCCAGCTGGGATTAAAGGGCTCCTTTCTATTTACTTCTAACAAGCTTTAATATAAAACATAGGAACATAAAACTTGCCTCTCTAAAGGCGCCAATAGCCCATCAAATCTGATGTCACTGGCTCAGAAGACACTGAAACAAAAGGCCAGTCTCTGCCAAGCCAGGCATCTCACACAGCCCAGCAGCAGCAAGACCGCCGGACAGGAAGGTCTGAGCCTCCACGCATAAAGCATCCATCACTCCCTGGACTAACCCCAGCACAAAGGACTCGGTTTTCTCCCATTAGGCAGCACGATATGCCCTCTTACAGACCCCTTGTCACACTCTATGACCTCCTCGGTTGGTGTGGTCTTTGTTTCCTGCTCTCATTTCAAAATGACTCAGCTGGCATAGCATTGAAGCCCAGCCAAGTTTTTAATTTAAAAGTTGCCCCTCTCTTGAAAGCCTTGGGTGAGTTTGCTGCTAGGCCGGTACCATGCTTTAAAGCTATAAGCAGGCATTGTTTTCATAAGTATTGTCTACCTGTAGAACAGCTTGGAATTATTTTGCTCACTTTGGCTTTTCTAGTCTCACTTGGCACCTTCTCCAGTCTGTCTGGTCCCCTCAACTCTAAAACCCCAGTTGGAGTTCAGTGAAATCAATTCACCGACGAAGGAAGAAAGTGTTTAGAGACACAGAGTTCCCCCACGCAGCAGTCACTGGCAGCATAAATCACAGGAAACTATAGGAAGGGGCAGCGAAAACCCAGTGAGCTTAGTCCATTATGTATTCAGCCTGGAATAATGACCTCTAATTTATTTTAGCTACAGTTGCTCTTTGGGAGGGATGCCCTAATCTCAGTCTGAAGATTTCAGAATATTTTTCAGTTGTTCTTCTTGCCTTTATACCCAGGAATATGGCTTATTCTCTATCTGTGGAGTAGTTAATCTACTCAGACATTTCCCCCTACATCACCATCTGTTCTACCTTGAATTTTTTACCTCTTCACACTATCCCAGCCTTAGCCTGCTCTGCTGGCTCATTCAGTGATCTTTAATTTCTCCTCTGCCTTTATGTCTGGTTGCTTATGTTTTGGGGCAGACAATAGAGGTGATATAGGCCATTATTCATGAGTAGCTTCAAGGGTAACGTGAGAAATGCCTCATCTCCTGACCTCTTTTAGCATAAGAATTGCTGATAAAATTCTGAACTGAAAAGAAAAGTTCTTCTAAGAAAAAATATTAGAGAGCTACTCACTCTGGAGCAACTTCTTGGAGAAAAGACCTGAGGTGGGGAGGGCATCCATAAAAATGTTAAAAAATAAAATGAAATAAAAATGTTTCACACAAAGGAGAATATTGATTATCATTGAGATCACCAGTTTATTACAATCCATAACAGCATCTGGGAATGGCAACGAAAATTCAAAAGAACTAAAACATCATGACAGCCAACAGTTGAATGGGACTATCTCCAAACCTAATAGACTAGGGGTCTCTCACAGGAAGCTGAGTGTGCCCTTTTGGTTTCCCTCTCCTCACCTCCATTCCATCAGCCTCAGATGAGCAATGGCATCTCAGAAAATATTCAGTAGGAGAAAGAAACTCAACTACCTACCTGCGACCCCATTCCTCTCTACGCGCTCTGGAGTGGCCAGTAAGAGAAACGTGCAGCCCCAGTGAAATGTCCGAAACTGTGGCTCTTAGAGGAACTTTATCCAACAATTACCATTGTGTAGTAAAATCCTCTGGTCTCTTCAGACACAGACAAAACTAAGCAATTTCTCACTACCCATTCTCCCTGGGACATCTTTTCCACAGCTGAAGCTTCAACTCTCCACTTCGCCAATATTGCTCATTTATATTCTCTTTGCCATCCCAAGTCTCTCTCCAGAATGCCAAATACTTCCAAAGCCCTGCTAGACTTTTGCCAATGACCCCCAGGAAACTAAAATTCAACATAGCTAAACAGAACTCCTCATCAGTACTTAACCCTATATGGCTGGTGTTGATGATAGCCGACCATTCACCCAGTCACCAAAGCCAGAAATCTGGGAGTCACCCCAACTCCTTCCTTCTAAATGGCTCTCCCCTCCCAATAACCAATCCTCCCAAATATATCCAAAAGATCTCACCAATCTGAGTCACTTTTCCAGTGCCTTTGCTGTAGTCTTAATGTGTGTCTTCAGTTTCTCTTGCCTAGATGATGGTAGCACCTAAAACCAGCTTCCAGTAATCACACTCTCCAACCCTTTTCTATATAAACAACAAAGTGCTGTCTTTAAAAAAAAAAAAAAAAAAAAAAAAAAAAAAAAAAGAACATGTCATTTTATGTTCGAAATCATGCAATGTTACTGTGTTGCTTTCAAGACAAATAAATGTTCATCCCTTTGGTGTGGCATACAGATTTCTTCACAATCTGACTCTAGCCCACTTCCTTCAACTCAACTTCTGCCAAAGCCTTAGATTCTCACTGTGCTTTAGCTATGTGGAGACACTTTCATTCCCTGGATGTTCTCTCACAATTCTTTACACTCTGTGCACCATTCCCTCTTTTCGTCCTGTCCTTCCTTCCTCTGGCCTTTTGTCTAAGTAATGCCAGCTTATCAGTCAGAACCCAGTTCAAGGATAACTTTGCCAGACTCCCCTGGCATTTGAGTGCTTCCTTCCTTGTGCACACCAAAGCACCTTGCTTTCATTATTCACCTGGAAACAAAATTATTAAATGCCTGTACATTGTTTATTTTTTATACATCTGACTTAGGCACTACATGTGAGCTCTCCAAGTGTAAACACTATACCACTCATATTCCAGTTTCCCTCATGTTTAACAGAGTGCTTAGCCCAGAGTAGGTGCCTATAAGAACATAGTAAATGAAAATACTTGTCATATATAGACCCAGGGTTAAAACCAATGTTCCATTCTTCCCCCGAAGAAATTCTCTTTCTGGTCTCCCACCCAGATCTTAGAAAACAGTACAGTGTATGACTTTGAGCACTACCCTGAGTTAGAACACCTAGGTTCTAGGCCAGGTTTGTCATCAGGAATGTGTGAGATCTGGAGCAAAGCACCAAATAAACAGCCAACATATGTTCAACATTGATTACGTGACAGATTCCCTGCTAAGCATGCTACATGCATGATCTTTTTTCCTCACAGCTACCTGAGGCAACAGATGTTAATATCATGCACATTTTACAGATGATGAATTTAAGTAACTCAAACTCATGTTTGATGCCATCTCCCTTCATCTGGGTTACAGAGAGATCAAATGAGACTTGGTGTATAACACAGCTCTGTAAGCTATAGAGATCTACAGAAACGTAAGTCACCATAATTACAGAAAGCAACGAAGATTGTCTAAGTGTGATTGAAGTTTTGTGATTACAGTGAAAAATAAGATGTAAAGATTGAAGCCAGGCACAGTGGCTCATGCTTGTGATTCCAGCACTTTGGGAGACTGAAAGGGGCACATCACTTGACCCTAAGAGTTCAAGACCAGCCTAGGCAACATGGCAAAATTCCATCTCTACAAAGCATACACAAATTAGCTGGGTGTGGTGGCCTGCACCTGTAGTCCTAGCTACCCGGGAGGCTGAGGTGGGAGGATTGCTTGAGCCTGGGAGGTTGAGGCTGCAGTGAGCTGAGATGACATCACTGCACTCCAGCCTGGGTGACAGAGCAACACCCTGTCTTAAAAAAAAAAAAAAGAAAGAAAGAAAAAAAAAGATATAAACTTTTTCTTAGACTTTGTATAAAAATAAATAAAGATTTGAGACAGAGCGAGACCCTGTCTAAAAATAAAAAGATATAAAGATGTTAAAAAGATATTCAGATCCATCATCTTGCACACCTGAATTCAGAAGGCTCAGCTGAAATGAACCCCCAAATCAGAGATATATTGTCAAATCACAGGCATAGGAACTCAATGTGTCCAAACCCTTCTCATTTTCCAATGGAGAAAAAGCCACACCCAGAAGCCACACAGCTAATCTGTAGAAACCCAGGACTCTTTAGTCAAAAACCACACTATTTGTCCCAGTAGAAATAGAATATGAGGTTCAGAGAGCGGGACTGATAGAGCTGAGTGTCCAAGTGAGAGAGCGCCCGAGTATTTCAGAGCCAACATTGAGCTCAATACATGCTTCTGATGTCTCTCCTCCCAGACGTTGTGAATGAACACATCTGTCCTTACCAGGCATCCAACCAGTACCACATCCAACAGCCCCAACATATAAAAAACAGAAACGACATGTATCCAGGAAATTGAGTTTAATGAAAAGCATTAGGATGTAATAGAAAGAGTAAAGACTTTTGAACCAAAAGATGTGGGTGGAAATCCTAACTCTACCACTTACTGGCTCTTTGGTAATTGAGCAAACCACTTTTCTGAACTTTGACTTTCTCACCTCTAAAATGAACAAAATGATACCCCTTTATTGAGGGAATAAAATATTTGCCACTGTGTTCAGTATGTTTTGGCTTCTCTTCTATTCATTAAGGTGTGTTGATACAATACATGAGCCTTGGCCAATTTGCAAAGCCACAGTATAATTTCATTTTTTTTACTTTTAGGAAGTGACAGTGTTTGTCTGGTGTAACTACATATAAATGTAGATACCTCAAAGACATTAAATATGTTTCTCCTTTTTCTTGTCACAAGTATCAAGTCTACATTCAGCCAACAGGAGTGCCAAGAACATCCTTATTGGATGATAGATTTAGTGTGTGGTTTAGTGATGCTAAGTCCTCCTGCGTGACTCTCAGAAGTCTAAAAAGAATGATCAAATGTGGTGAAGAAAAATTAACACCAGTTTAATACACTTTCATGCCATATCCTACTGCAGGTAGTGAAGAAGAGTCTGGGCTCTGAAATCAAACCAACGTGGGTTCAAATTTCACTCCAGTATATACTAGCTGTCTGGTCTTGGGCAAGTTATTTCTATTTAGTCATGGAATTTTCTTATCTGTAGAATGGGCAGAATAATAGAACCTACTTTATAGACAGGAGGAGAATTAAATTAATGGATGTGAAGGAGTTAGCACCAGCCCTGACACATTGCAAGAGCTTAATAAATGCAAGCTGTTGTCAATACTTACTTTAGACACATTGTTAAGTGGGGAAAGAAAACATTAAAATAAAAGAAATCTAAACCTAATTTGATTGAAATAGCTCTGTTTTTGTTATCCTTTAGTTCTGCTAATTTGTTAGTTGGTATAAAATACTATAGGGTGCTTTGTATGAGGGATTTCTCAAGAAGGTACCCTTGTTCAGATGTTCTTCCATGTTTCTCAAATTCCATCATCTAATCTTAGTCTACCTTCATCTATTATGAAGCCTTTGAAATACAACCTAATGACACCGACTCCTTGACTCTATGAAACGTTCCTGGAATCACCAGGGAAAGATGGCAATCTGTTCCAATGATGCCTAATTTAATAATGAAGCTCTAAAGACGACTCCATTGATTCAAGGCCCCATCAATGAGTTTCCTTTTGTAGCCATACATATTTAGACAATGCCTACTACTTCCTATTTGAAGCAGCTGTAGATTTGTGAAACCAGCACTCAAATTGTCATCAGGAGATTTGAAGTTCAAACCTCACTCTCTGCTCACTTTAACTTTGGTGGAGGTGCTTTATCTCACCGAGCCTCATCTTCCTGATGTGAAAATGTATATAATAACATCCGTGTAATGGAATATATTCAGCTCTAAAAAGAAATGATCTATCAAGCCAGAAAAAGGCATGCAATCGTAAATGCATAATGCTAAGCAAAAGAAGTCAATCTGAAAAGGCTACATACTGTATGAGTCCAGCTACGTGACATTCTGGAATAGACAAAACTATAGAGACAGTAAAAGATCAGTGGTTGCCAGGGGTTGGGGGGAGGGAGGGATGAATAGGCAGAGCACGGAAGATGTTTAAGGCAGTGAATCTATTCTTTATGAGACTATAATGGTGGGTACCTGTCATTATACATTTGTCAAAACCCATAGAATGTACAACACCAGGAGTGAACCCTCATGTAAACTATGAACTTTGGGTGATAACGATGTGTCAATGTAGATTTATTGGTTGTAACAAATGTACCATTTTAGAGGGGGTTGTGGATGAGGGGAGTCTGTGTATATGTGGGGAGAGTGGGTATGTGAGAGCTCTCTGTACTTTCCACTTAATTTTTCTATGAATTTAAAAGTACTCTAAAAAATAAAGTCTATTTTTTACAAAATGCATGTAAACTTGCTCACAGAGCATCTAGAACATTGTGTGTGCTCACTAAATGTCGACTGAATCTAAATGTTCCCTCTATATAGCCTGTTGGATTGTAAATTCCAAGAAGGAAGGCATCACATATGACCAGAGCATTCTAGAAAACACCTAGCAGAATTCTAAAAACAATCAGTCACGAAATGTTCATATTATGAGGATAATGATTCTGTCATAATTTTGCAGGCTAGATTGTATACATGCACTATCTTCTTAATCTATGCTTCTTCAGGAAGCATGCCTTTTTAAAATAATTAAGATAATATTTTTAAATGAATTCACTTGTCACTGGTAGACACCGACACACCACACACATATAAAAGAATTAGGGCTAGGATTAGTGAGATGAGCGAGGTACTTGCATCAAGTACAAATAAAGGTGGAACCAAAAATCTCAGTAAATCCAGATAAATAATGTATTGCATTAAAACATTTTTGTTACTTTATAAAAACATGTAAAAATACATTATTACATTTAATGCGATATGTATTATAAAAAACATGATTCGTGCAAAAAATTCATGATGAATATAATATCTTTTTTTAATACAGAATCAAAATAACTAATTATTTCCCTTTGACTTAGTTTTCAACATGGCTTGGTCCAGCACTAAAATGGCACTGAGGCACCTGCCTCAGATATTTCACTAAGGTAAAGATTAAATAGCTCTTATTCAGTGGTGTCAGGTGCGTTGGTGGTACTGGATGAATTACTGGCACTTTCTTTTGAAGACCAGATATTTCCCAATAAGGTCCAGAATTATTCTTTAACTTTTCACTGTTGCCCATTAGAAGACACGTTTTAGAGGGTGATTTTAATAAAACACTAAAACCCAAAAGCCATGAAACTAACCATCTCCAATTTCTAACTCCAGCTCTTACTCTCCTCCCGTAATACTGTGGAATAGTTTACTGGCCCTCTTCATTTTCTTATAGCCAAGACACTTGTACTCAGATTCATAATATATTCTAGGTCTTTGACTTGGACCTAGTCAGTGGCTTGGTCAGTGGCTTAGCTAAACATGAGTACTGAAATTAAATGAATGGCAGAAGTTCATGGTTCTTCTGGTTACTTCCTAAAACATGATGAAAACAGTGACGAACGGGGAGTAAGTAAGTGTGAGAATCAGTATGTTGGGGAGGCTAGTGGGAGGAACAGTTTAAAGGGAGGGTATCAGAGAACCCCTATGATCTCACATTTCTAAAGGATACCTTGTCTCATTTGTAAACAAACACAACCCTATAAGAACAATTTGCTAACCCACTCTCCTTCCTGTGGAGATGATTCAACATTCATTCAACTGATGTTTCCTGAGCTCTTGTTATGGGCAAGGCATCATGCTTCAAACTATTCAGGACACAAAGGAAACGTGTTGGTGTGCAAAATGCAGCACTGGAGTTCCTAAGACTTGCAAACTAATAGAAAAGATAAAATATAACAAGAGCCTCTTTGCAGTGTATAACACTTTCACATAAATATCATTTTTACACTTGATCTTTATCCTACTCTAACAAGGGTTAGCTAGGCATCCACAACCTCATTTCAAAATTGAAGAAATCATTCCAAAAATGGTGACACTAGAGCTACATCATAACTAATGCTATGTCTTCTTTGATATAAGGCAGTACATGACAAGTTTGAAGTGAGTAGGATAAATCACCTAAGTGTTGTAGATTAGAAATGATAGGATTATTTTTGAATGGTGTGGTACAAAAAGGAATTACAAAGTGGGTGTGAAAAAAAGAGCAAGGCCAGGCAAAAGAATGTGGAGAAAGAGTGGTAGTGGGGAGGACAGAAAGGAAGAAGGTAGACATTTCTATGCAAGGGGACTGTCCCAGGCAAACCATAGAGGTAGGCAATCACCAGGTGCCTCTTGGGATAGTCAGCAATCAGATAACTACAGCACAAAGTTTGACTTGGGAAGTGGTGTTAGACAAAGCAGTAAAATAATGTCATGGAGAGACTGGGAAGCCTTACATATCAAGCTAAGGAGGTTGGACTTTATTGGATAGAGAAAAAAGAGATTAAATGTTTACACAGAAAAGTGGTACAAATGTTAATTTTAGAAAGATTAATCTGCTAATACATTGGATGCGGGGTGGTTTGGTGGAGAGATACTATTCTGAATCAAAGAAAACTTGTTACGAGGCCATTTCAGGCGTCTGAGTAACAAGATCCTGACTTAGTGATGGAAATGAAGAAAAATAAAAGGGAGTTGGTGCCAGAAAACCTGGTTTCAATTCTCTTCTACCTTCTCCATTTCCAAATGGACAGTGGAAAACGAATGCTGACCCATTTTTCGATGCATATTTTAACTAATCAAATATTAGAATTCATTATATGCCAGACACTATATTAAGCATCAAGATACCAAGGTGAAGATCAGTCCTTGCCTTTGAAAGGACCATGAGAATGAGAAAGAAAGAGCAACCAGATGTCATGGGAGAGTCAGGGAGGTCTTCATAGAAGGATAGATGCTTGAAGTGATTCATGCAGTATGAGTAGTGCTGTGAATAAAATTGTGTCCCCCCCAAAATTACTATAATATTTTGAAATCCTGGCCGGGCGCGGTGGCTCAAGCCTGTAATCCCAGCACTTTGGGAGGCCGAGGCGGGCGGATCACGAGGTCAGGAGATCGAGACCATCCTGGCTAACACGGTGAAACCCCGTCTCTACTAAAAAAATACAAAAAACAAAAACTAGCCGGGCGAGGTGGCGGGCGCCTGTAGTCCCAGCTACTCGGGAGGCTGAGGCAGGAGAATGGCGTGAACCCGGGAGGCGGAGCTTGCAGTGAGCTGAGATCCGGCCACTGCACTCCAGCCCGGGCGACAGAGCGAGACTCCGCCTCAAAAAAAAAAAAAAAAAAAAATTTTGAAATCCTAACTGCTAATGTGACTGTACTTGGAGATAGGGCTTTTAGGAGAATGATTAAGGTTAAATAAAGCCATAAAGGTGGGGTCCTAATTCAATAGGATTCTTAGGCCTTATAAGAAGAGGAAGAGCCGGGCGCAGTGGCTCAAGCCTGTAATCCCAGCACTTTGGGAGGCTGAGACGGGCGAATCACGAAGTCAGGAGATCAAGACCATCCTGGCTAACACGGTGAAACCCCGTCTCTACTAAAAAATACAAAAAAACTAGCCGGGCGAGGTAGCGGGAGCCTGTAGTCCCAGCTATTCGGGAGGCCGAGGCAGGAGAATGGCGTAAATCCGGGAGGCGGAGCTTGCAGTGAGCTGAGATCCGGCCATTGCACTCCAGCCTGGGCGACAGAGCGAGACTCCGTCTCAAAAAAAACAAAACTAAACTAAACTAAACTAAAAAAGAAGAGGAACAGAGTGGGGGTGGGAGGAGAGAGATTGCCAAACACACACACCAAGGAAAGGCCATGTGAACTCATAGCAAAAAGGCAGAAGTCTACAAACCAGAAAGAGAGGTCTCAACCAGAAACCAACCCTGGCAGTTCTTGATCTTGGACTTTCTAGCCCTCAGAATTGTGAGAAATAAATTTCTGTTGTTTAAGCTGCCCAGTCTATGGTGTTTGTTATGGAAGCCCAAGCTGACACATATAAGCAGAAAGTTTCTGAGGCAGAATATAAGGAGTTAGTGTACTTTGCAAAGAGGGAAGAGGGTGGAGGTATGCAGGGAAAAAGAAAGAGATAATATGGAAAGATGTTAAAACAAAATGGCATAGTGCATTTTAAGAACTCCAAGTAACTTGGTAGGACTGAAATGATTCAACATTCATTCAACTGATGTTTCCTGAGGTGGATTTGAAGACATGAGAAGAAGCCCGGTAGGATAGCAAGAAGGGGCCATATTGTCAACACTAAAATGTTGGGACTTGTTTTGGGAAAGGAAGCGAGGCCATTTTAGGATCTTTAGCAGGACAATGGCATGCTCAGAGAAATGTCTCAGAAAGATAATTCCAATAGCAGAGTGAAGAACGGATAACAGGAGATCAAGGCTGGAGGCAGGGAGCTGATTACGGGAAATTTATCAGTCATCCAGACAAGAGCAAATGAGAAGGTAGGGCTGTAGAAGAAGCAGTGACTGAGAGTGATATTTAGGAGGAAGAATCATACACTCCTTAAGGAACATTGCAAAATCTGCTAACCACGGAAGACAAACACCTTTTAACTTGTCTGCCCGCTTCAATCATCTGAAGTTTCTTGGAATTTCCTAAAATATTGCCTTGACTATCTGCAGCCAGACCTGGCCTCAGAGGGGGCCATGGCCATTGACTAACACCATTTGCCATGGGCGTGTCAGGGAGGTGTGGTGATTGACAGAGTGACTGCCAATCCACTCTCCTTTGGAGCAAGATTAACCTAAAACAAGATACATTAACACAATTCAAGTTTCTTTTAAGGACCTCTATACGAGAAACACATGTTTTATCATAAAAAGCATTCCAGGGCCTCACAATCCTGATTGTTAAAAGAAAAGCTTAATCTCTGAAAACTCTTCTTCCCTCAGACCTCTTTTCCATAAGCAATAATTCTCATCTACTGAGTCTTTCCTTCAGAGCCTTATTCTTCTTTGTCACAGCTTTCTTGGAAGATTACAGCTGCTGCTAACCAGTCAGATGTCTCCCCAGCCGTTCACCCTGAATCCTTCCTTTCTTCCTAAGTCTATGAGAATAACTGTGATCACAGTCTGTGCCCTGTGCCCTCTGTCCTGCTCCACATTGACAATGGTCTGACTATGAAAGCCCTCTATCTCCTTGTGGCCTGATCATATTGCTAGTAGCCTCTGGTCTCTTTGTGCTTACCACACATGATCATGGCCTACTACGGGGCTAGCTAACCTCAGCTAGAATTTTCCCTCCAGCTTCCTGTCTGTAGTATCACATCCTTCCCCTATTTCCAAGCTAATATTCAAGATTTATTTTTCTGGGAAAGACTTTCTTCTATGACATCCCCAGTCAACACACACACACACACACACACACACACGTGTAATGTAATGCTGTTGCATTATCAAAGCCACACCTCTTTCATAGTAATGCATAGAATAAAGAACAGGATCACTTAATGGTTAAAAGCTTGACATCTGGAGTCAGATGGCCTGGGTTATAATCCTAGAACCGCCCTTCATTGAGTGAGTTATTTACAATTGCTGTGATTCAGTTTCCTCATCTGTATCATGTAGATCATAATAGTAGAGTATCCACCTCATTGATTTGTTGTGAAAATTGAATGAGTTAACATATGTAAAATGCCTGGAAAAGTGCCAGGCACATGACTGGCTATAAATGTTTCTAGTATTATTACTGCTATAGTGCAGTGGTTAAGAGCAGGGTGTTGGACCTCTCTGAATTTCAGTTTCTTTATTTAAAATATGGATGGAAAATACATATTTTATGAGCTTACATGAAGATGAAATGAGATCATGTCAAAGATTTTAGCATAGAGCAATCAATCAATTGCACTAATTATTACAATTATTGTTATTATAACTTGATACTGTCCACATACTAAATGAACTTGTATTGATTTTCTAAAATGCCCAGACTGTCAGAAACCTCCGAGACTGTTGACTTCGATCTCTTCCTTTGCACAGGGACCTGTCTAATAGAAAGTTGACATGACTTGGCAAGGCTGCACTTCCATATGGTGAGTCAGAACTAGAACTCAGTCCTGTTGACTCCCAGGCCTTCTTCCCACCACATCTCACGGCATGGCACAGTTTGTCTTTGTTCTCCTCTGTGTGCTTCTAAACAGCACAGTGCACACAAACTAGAACTTTCTTTCTTTACTTGTAACTTCTATTGTAAGTTTGGGGTACATGTAAAGGTTTAATACATAGATATATATGTGTCACGAGGGTTTGTTGTACATATCGTTTTATCACCCAGGTATTAAGGCCCAGTACCTGATAGTTATCTTTTCTGCTCCTCTCCCTCCTCCCTACCCTCCCCGCTCAAGTAGACCCCAGTATCTGTTCTTTCCTTTTTGTTTTTTTGTTTTTGAGATGGAGTCTCACTCAGTCTGTCACCCAGACTGAAGTGCACCACCTCAGCATACTGCAGCCTCCACCTCCTGGGTTCAAGAGATTCTTGTGCCTCAGCCTCCCTAGTAGCTGGGGTTATAGGCATGCACCACCACGCCTAGCTAATTTTTGTATTTTTAGTAGAGACTGGGTTTGTCCATGTTGGTCAGGCTAGTCTTGAACTCCTGACCTCAGGTGATCCACCGCCTCGACCTCCCAAAGTGCTGGCATTATAGGCATGAGCCACCATGCCTGGCCTGTTATTTCCTTCCTTATGTTCTTAAGTTCTTATCATTTAGCTCCCACTTATAAGCAAGAACATGCAGTCTTTGGTTTTCTGTTCCTGTGTGAGTTTGCTAAGGATAATACCCTCCAGCTCTATCCATGTTCCCACAAAAGACATGACCTTGTTCTTTTTATGGCTGCATAGTATTCTATGGTGTATATGTACCACATTTTCTGTATTCAGTCTGTCATTGACAGGCATTTAGGTTGATTCCATGTCTTTGCTATTATGAATAGTGCTGCAATGAACATTTGTATGCATGTGTCTTTATGGTAAAATAATTTATATTCCTCTGGGTATACACATCCAGTAATGGGATTGCTGGGTTGAATGGCAGTTCTGCTTTTAGGTCTTCGAGGAATCTCCATACTGCTTTCTACAATGGTTGAAATAATTTACGCTACCACCAACAGTGTGTATGCATACCCTTTTCTCTGCAACCTTGCCAGTAGCTATGATTTTTTGACTTTTTAATAACATCCATTCTGACTGATGTGAGATGGCATCTCATTGTGGTTTTGATTTGTATTTCTCCAATGATCAGTGATATTGAGCTTTTCTTCATATGCTTGTTGGATGCATGTATGTCTTCTTTACCTTTGAAGTTCTTCTGTGTCCCTGTTCATATACTAAATCCTCTCGCACACACCTGCCAAAGACCTGCTACAGTTCTCAGTGCACAGGATGTGCTCAAGTATGGCAATGACCTTCTTTAACATTTTAACATTTGCCATTTGAAGCCTTATCATAAGGAATCTTTATATATGTGTGAATATGTGCAATGTCATATTTGTGTCTGTGATGAAAACAATAGACTTATTCCCAAGTGCAGCATTTTATTTTCCCTATGTTCTGGCTAGCAGTGTTCTATTAAACAATACACTGCCTCCTGTCTAAAGCTATAAAAGAGGCATAGACAACAATCTTAAAAGCAGGTGGGGCTGGTTCCATGTCATTTGTGTAGCCAAAAAGTTCCCCTCAGCTGCTACAAATTCCGTAGAACCATCAAAAGTAAGTTCTGATCATGGAATAGTATGTCCAACCCAATCCAGTAATTTACAGTCTTCTAGACTAACACAATCCTTCTTTACCAGATTCCTCATTATTCCCAGTGTCACCTGCGCCTTTCTGCACTATGCAGAGAAGGTTCTGTCATTCGAGTGGAGTGTCCACGTGATGGGTTTCATTTTATTCTTTTCTTCTCTTCTGTTCTATTTCTTTCCCTTCTCTTTCGTTTCCCACCTCATTCTCTCTGTTTTTCACTTTTTTCTTCTTCATTTCTTTCTTTCTCCCTCCCTCCTTTCCTTCCTTCCTACCTTCCTTTCTCCCTCCTTCTCTCCCTTTCTTCTTTCTTCCTTCTGTTTTTCCCACCTGCCTGCCATAACATAACAGTCATGTCTTGCCTGAAAGGACAATGATTAATAGCATTTCCTTATATTTGTATAGTTTTTTCAAGTACTGTCCTTTATCCATTTCAACTATTTCCTTTGTCTTCTCACTTGATCCTTCACACCAGCCCCCATGAAATGAAGCAGAGCAGCCATTTCTAAAATTACTGAAAAGGAGGTTACACGGTGAGTTAGTAACAAAGCCAGGAAAAGGAGCCATGCCACTCATTTGTTTATCCATTCATTTATTCATATTGAGTTCTGCACTGTAAAATTCATTACAGGTGCTGACGGGGAGCCAGACTTCATGCACACCAGAGTTCTGTACCAGAGGGCCTCACCAGCGCCAGGTGCTCCTTCCCAGCACAGAGAAGTCAGTTAGGTGGGACTTTTCATAACAGTTACTAAGAAGTAGGAAAGGAATGTCTGGAAAAGTGCAGACTTTCCATGTCTATCCTAATCCATTGGTAGGACCAACCACAGGAAGTGCTAAGTACCCTCCTGTCTCCAGCATCCCTCATCAAGCCGGAGATCCTTTATTTCTCCCCATTGTCTCTCTGTATATCTATTACAATATGCACAACGCTTCAATCCATTTATTTATATATCTGTTTATCTTGAATAGCTAAACTACTAGCTCCTGAACATTAACACTTAGCTCAACACCCAACACACTGTGTGTGGGCACCTAGACATTTTGTATGAGTGAATTAATGAATGAAATTCAGGATTGTACTATACCATACTTCCTCCAGAATATAGCAGGAACCTGGAGGCAGAAGAGCAGTACACTGACTGTGTTGGCCTCTTTCCTTCTGCCCCTGAAGTCTAAACTAAATGACATTGGGTCTGATTTTCCTGGTCAGACTTAGTAAGGGACTTGTTATGGGCAACAGTCGAGGAGGACTTCATGTTTGGCTCTCTGCTGATTTGGAGACAAAGAGGCAAAGGGGAACAGTTCTGATCAAAACATTTAATTATCTAGACTATCCTAAGACATAAATTATTCCTGCAGATATCTCTAAATGCTTCAAAAATATTCAGAGTAACAGATTTCCACTTATAAGTTATGAAGTTTAAGAATGGTTAAGTACTCTCTTTAGTCTGAAAAAATAGCATTGCTTCTAAAGGAAGCTAACTATCTCTAGAAGAACAACTTTAACAATGGGGGAATCTGTCCCCACACTTGGGCCAATGTTTATGGCAAATCATCAAGCTCATTAAAACTCCCAGAGAAGAAAACAAAGAGGATGGCACTTGGTCCTTGATTAAGGCTTTGCCATTGAATCCTTCAGCCTCCTACCACTGCTTCTAGCTGTCAATTTCAGAATTTGAAATGGGGGAAAAGAGGCTCGTGGGTGTACAGAAAAACTTCCTTGTGAAGCAGGGCAGTTTCCTCACACTCTGACCACAATAAAATACCATTAACTTACAAAAGACGCAGGCTGCAAAGCTGGAGAGAAGGAGAACTGTATTCCCCGAGACAGCCTGAAACATGCAAAAAAATGGAGATGAATTTGCTAGAGAATGCAAATAAGATGGCCTGTGTGTTGAAGCCCCAGGAGAACAGAAAAAGATATAAATTATAAAACTGTTTATACTTAATGCACAAATCTCTCCAGATGAGGCAGCCCTAAAACATTTCCACAAGCTAGTGATGGAGAAAATTTTTTAAAAAGCAACTTTTGCAGAAACCCACAAGTGAGTACTTGATCTTGCTCAATTTCCATTTGTTTCTTTAGGAACTTTTTTCCATAAACGCAGGCCTGGGAGCCAAGCAGTACGTGCAAAGGGCTCATCTTCCAAGGGCCCAGGGACCTCCATGTTCCGTTCTCATGCCAAGGAAAACACAGACGGAGAAAATGATCACCTCCAGAGGACTGCTTTTCATCACTGTACTCCACATCAGGGGGAAGTGTGTATTCACAGAGTCCCAGGGACCCAGACTGTATATTGACATCTGTCTTAGAAGGGTCCAGGGAAAGTTAATCAGATTTTCTCCAGCCACGATTTGGCTACCAACTCAGATAGGAACACCTGAGAGTTTTAGGCACTCCTCACATTCAAAATGATGGTACTTTAGTGTGCTTTCATTGGCACAGGGTCTCCATCAGTCCAAATCCCAAAAATGACATCCCTACAACAGATGGTTCAAAGTACAAACAACTTTGCCAGCTGAAATGGTAGAATCCTTGAAACCAAGGAGCAAAAAATTCATAGAAACAGAATTCTAGAACTGGTACGGTCTTTAAGAAACGATTCAGGTCAGCACCAGCATTTGCAAAAATAGTGTCTAAGTGTTGCCCAAGAGATGAGTATTGGTCTCATCGTAACAGTCTTTTGCAGAGTGAAGGTAAGAGAAAGTCACTTTCTTTGCTGTACTCTTAGGCACAGTGTGTATCTTTTCTTAGATAAGCATCGCTTGGAAAAGTTCACACAATTCGGATTGTTCAAACCACAGAACCAGCCTTGCTACAAACTTCCATTTATGGCTATTAAATCTTTTTTCTTGATATCAAACAGAACAGGGCAGGCGGGTACCCAAACAGAATGGCTTTAAAAGATAAAATAAAATAAAAATGAAAAGACGTTTGCTGTAAATGAATCCTTAATTCTGTAAGAAAATACTAAGGGAATGTTCTTTAGAAGGTCATGGGATATGTAAGTAATAAAGAAGAGAAAAATGTTTTAAGAAACAGAATAATGGCATGGGAAATTGATTGTCAAAGCATTGTTGGAAAGCTTTCTTAAATTTAGTGTAATATTCAACAGAATATCTCCTTCATCGTGATACGAATCTCTCTTTAAAAAGAATCAACACAAAATCTCATTAATTTGAGCCACACTATTTTAGAATTCAGGATAATTCAAACCAGACAGCTAAACTTACTTTTATAAGTTACTGCCAATTCTCTTTAAACACTCAGTGCCAACAGCAAAAGACATAAAAATGTCTTAGCACTTTATAAACATCAACTTACCTATAAATAAATATAATATTATAATTTTTTATGCATACATGAAAAGTTACATGAAACTTCTAAATGGTAATACTTTGTTAATTCTGAACACAGCACAGAAGGGAGCAGCCAGGTCTTCCCTGGAAAGACCTGATTTCCGCATTTTCCAGGCCATTTTCTAGCTGTGGGAGCTTGGGGAAAACCACCTGATCTCCCTCGGTCTCCGTGGTTTCTCTGTAAAAGGACAGTTAGTTTAGTAATATGTCACCCCAGAACCAGAGGCTTTCTTGAGCCCTCCAGCTTTTGGGTCTCTGTTACAACTTTCATGTAAATACCAACTGTTTTTCTTTTAGATCTCTTTAGTTCAAATTTCTTCATAAGTTTAAACGGATCCACCCATAAATTAATTCAAATGAACAAGATTTTGTTGCACAACACACATCTTTCAGGCTACAATCTGAAACATATGTTGACCAAAAGAATATATTTATCTTCAATGCTGCTCTGAGCACAAACAGAACAGCAAACCAAACAATGGATGACGATGGTGATGATGCACTGTCTTCTCATCTTATTCATTTCTGTAGCAGTCTCTGCCTTTTGGAGCCTAATGATCATGGAACAAAACAGCCATGGAACGGCAATCCGTGCTGCTTACTATCTGTCTCTTTGCTATTTCATAGCCAACTTGTAGTTTACTAAGAAACTTCTTCATAACCCAGTTTGGGTTATATGACTAATTCAAAAGAGACCTTGAAGTCAAAGTACACTGTATATATAGTAGTATATGGTGATATTCTCACTTGAAAATTGATACCATAACATGACTGTTATTTCTCAGAGATGAGAGCCTCAACATCCAATGAATTATGATGTAAACAAGAAAAAAGGGAAGAAAACAAAGTATGGGATGTAAGTCACAAAAATGGTTTTAGAATCTAATTGCTATTTACTTAACTGGATTTGTTAACTATGTGGCTTTGGGCAAGTTACCTAACTTCTCCATGCTTCAGCTTCTTTACCCATGAAGTGGGCATAATTATTCTTAATTCATAATGAAACTAAATGACTACATGAGATAAGGGATGAGATCGTGCCTTGCCCGTTATCTGCCGCAGAGGAAGTATTTGTAAATACTTTGTACTTCCCTTTCATGTAGACATTTGTAAGCCCAGAGAATGCAAAAATATTCATCTTTACCTATGATAGACGATTCTCACTTAAGACTTTTTATAAAGAGAAAGTCATTTTCTGAAGGTTTTCCATTAATATAATCAGAAGAATTTAAAATAATCCATAAAACACAGAGACAAGAAAACAAGTTTCTTGACTGTTTTTAGCCCTGGCTGTTGGTATTGGTTTCACTCTCCCCCACCGCCCCCTTCCCAACTTAATTGTTGTCTCCTAAAGGGCAGGCACAGAGGCTTATCTTGGTGTCCCCTGCCAAGCCTTGCAGAATCCTCACATGGAGTATGTGCAACACGAATATTTGTTGAGCCAAATTTATCTCAAAATTCTTCTGTCCATCAAGACAGATTGTTTTTAACTCATATGGTATTTGGATACAAAACAGTCAACTTTCATGACCCCAGATGGGTCAGCAGATCAGAGACTGCACAAGAAAAACACTTCACATCTGTGAATTCCAACTAAGATATTCATGTTTCCTGGTTCTGTCAAAATACCCTTATCTCTAAGTAGAAAGAAAGGTTCGTATTCTGAAGGCATGTCGGAGGTTTCCTATTTAAGTTTCTTCCTAGATCATAGTGATTCCATTCACTGGTGACAAAAAGACTGGTACTAATTTGTTATAGAATTCTTAGCAACCAGCACTTTAAGGAGTCACGAAACCCACATGTTCATTCTCTTGGCCTTTCAAGCACCCACTTCCATGGGGAAGAGCTTTTGCCCTCAGCCAAACGAGTACCCTTTCTTTTTCAAGTATCATCAAAATTCATATTAATGAAATTTTGATGATGTTTGAAGATCGTTCATTGACTTAATAGAGATTTGCATAACTACCACATGATAGACAGTGTTCTAGATGCTGGTGCTTATTAGCATTAGTAGTATAAACAAAGCATCTCCCACTCCCTTCCCCACCCCCCACAACACACACCTGCTCTCTTGTACTCTACATTCTAGCATCGGAGGGACAAACAGTAAACAAAGAAGGTAAATATAATATAGTAAATCTGATAGCAAGAAGTGCTCAGAGAAAAAGGAAGTAGGGAAGAAGCTTCAAGAGAACGGAGGGGAGTCAGGTCTTGTAAACGTCAAGATTACAGAAAAACATAACAAAGACACTGAACGTCTATGCATATGTTCACCCTGTGGTGGTTATAATAATAGTAATTATTATTATATATTAATAATCTTTCTAGAAAATGCACCAACTAGGCTGACATATAAGAATAGGCAGAAATTGGACTAATGATAATTAGGCTAATGATAATATATTGATCAACAGGCACTCGGACAAGAAATTCCATATGTTACGCCATGAATCATCACAATATCCCATAAATTCCATGTGTTATCCCATGAATCCCCTAGGGAGGAGGTAGTGTTCTCTTTTAACCCATAAAAATAAGGAAACAGCACAATGAAGTTATTGGCCTGATGTCACAAACCTAGTGGTAGAGTTGGATGTGACTCAGGCCCCAGGCTCTCAACACTAAACTGCCTTTGCCACAAGCCCAATATTGATATTCAACAGATTTAAATAAATATCTCCAAGAAATATAAGGAATACCTTATTTTCTAGAAGATAGAACATATTTTTGATGTTCCACTTCTGGAGGGATTTACTAAATTTAATCTGATCGCTTTGCTCTAAATTACACTAAATTGCATGTGTGTCTTTCATGGCAGAAAGTACCCAGTATTCCATAACTTTGAGCATTCTTAAGTTTCTGCATTTAAACAAAAAAGTTGTTGTAATTTATGAAGGCAAGATAAGGCAAATCTGCAATGTGACTGAAGAACAAGCTCAAGAGAAAAGAAACATAAGGCTGATTAAACTAAGGTTATTGGCAAAGATTTGTGAGGACTAGAATCTGAACGTGTCCTCTGCTCCCTGAGCTTCACAAAGCCTGGACTGCCAACTCACAAACAAGAGCTGGGGTCCTAGGAAAGAGTGAGTGAAAGTATGTGGGCTGACATGAAAATACACCCCTCAGCAGCAGAGAACAAGGCAAAACTCTCAAATTCCATGCTATGCTCAGGCAATTTAATTACATTTTAATTATTTATATCTTGCTTTATTCCAGAAACGATAAGATAAACAAGATGTAGAAGGGAAAAAGAAAGGAGAAAAATATGGCTAGCACTATAGAATGGAGACAGGAATGGAGCTAATACAGAAATACAGGCCATCAAGACCTAAATATTTGCAGGAGGTGTTGAGGGGGTAAAAATTTAGCTCTAAACTGGCTGACAGCCAATCAAAAAAGAAAACCTAATCAGTTACACTATTCAGTGTCTGGGAGATAAAATATGTCTCTTGTGTTCATATAAAAGGAAGTGTTATTAAATGATAATCTAGCTCCCCACAAAGAAATCTTTTCCAATTGATAAAAGGCAGAAGAGGTCTGAGCTTCATTCTGCACAAAAAGGGAGACAAGATGGAGTGGACAGATTATGGGCTCCTTCCTCTACAGATAACCTTGATTGTTGTAAGGATTAAATGACACCATATCTGTAAACTCCTGGTAGGCTCTGACCCATGGTAGGGGCTCAAAAAATGGTGGTCATTATGATGAAGATGAAGATCAAAAAGAAGATGATGAAGAGAAGGAGGAGGTGGAGGAGGAGGAAGGAGACTTCTTCAAGACTCAACTTGAGCAGTTACTCATTAAATAATCTTGGGGCAGTCATCATGTCTCTGGCCTCATCTATAAGATTGGGGAATATTATCTATTTCATAGGTTTAATGCGAGAATTAAGTGAGATAACATGTGCACAAGAATTTTTTAAATGAAGGTACCTTTCCAAGGAGGCTATGATTGCTAAGCAATTATTCTGTGATCACTCACACAGAGCCATGCGTAGCTGGCCCTGAGTGAGTGTTTTCTTTCTATGATGATGGAGACCCATGGAGGTAAAACTCCCTACCCTTTGCACTGTCTGCTGTAGACACATCTGTTCTCTGCCACCTAAAGGCTTTCACATGTACTATTCCCTCTGCCTTGAGCAACCTTCTTCTCTTGCCATCCTTCACTTAAAATCACATACTCTTCATTCAGGGCTCAGCCCTTCTCCCAGAAAGTCTTCCCTGCCTTTCTTGACTGACTTCTATGTATCTCACCCTGCCCTATTTGTCTCTGGCCATAACACTGCCTTGCAATATTCAGTGTTCTTGTCCAGACCCTGACACTGGACCACAAACTCCTCAAAAGTAGAGAATATACTTCCTCCTTACCATTGTAGCTGTGACCTGTAGCCCAGGGCCAACACATGAAAGGAATTCAGTAACATTCATTGAATCATGAAAAAGTAAAAGTGGATTCTTCCTTTTTCTCCTAAGGTACTGTGATGCTGAACTGATTGTCATTCTTTCTTGCACTGAAGATGTAGCATCCACATTCTCAACTAGAATTAACAAGTGCTAAAAATTATACTTAAACCTGCTGCGCTCATTCACGTTTCAAAGCCATCTTCCAGAAAGTTTAGCAACACTAAAAAAAATTTGTTTAGATCTGAATATTTTTCATCTGAGAGCATTTAGAAAGGTTCAATAAGTCAGTTCCACAAATATTTGTCTTGAACCAAGTCCTTTTTTTCTAAGCTTTTTACAACTTTGCTCAGTTCAAAAGAAATGTAATCCCTTATGTTATCCCTCATTTGTTTATAAATCATTAATATGATGGTTTGAATGAGCTTTTAAAGATGAAAAAAATCACCCTTTCATAGTTGTTTAAAGCAGCTTTTTCTGTTAAATATGGAGGTCATTTTTTTACAGAAGAGAAACCGAAATATACCAAGATACTGTTGCTTCCTAATTTGTACCATTTTAAGTACCACATTTGACTAATTACATGTTCCTATTATGTTTCTACATTTTCAAGATGTACCTAAGATTGCAGTGGGCCATTCAAAACTACTCAGCAAGTCAGCTATCAAAACCTTCAGACATTTTCCAGCAAATAGTGAAAGGACATTAAATGTTTTGGTCATCTAAAGCCACAAAGAGCTGTTGAATGAAAAAATAAAATTACTTGGGCTGCTCAGTGAAGCTAATACCCAACATATGACCTTTTTTCACAGCCTTATTAATATCTTTCACATCACAAGTGGTGCCAGAATTGAATAGAGAGACTTTAAAACAAGGCTGTTTATAGGCAATAAGCTATTATCCTCTAGGACTTAGCAAACTGGCTGTCAGCCAACCTTATATTTGGATACTCCTGGAAGGATAAAATATGACAGTTAATTGGTTTATGTGAGAAGAGCAAAATATCTTAAACAAAAATATAGCCCATGCCAGTCAAATGCTAGGGAAGATTATTTTCTCAGAAAACCACATTGACAATATCAGACACATGGAAGCAGAATATCTTAAATAATAGTTAATAATGTATTAATGTTTTCTCTGGGGATTCTCTTTCTCCCTTTACTCACTGGCTATAAGCCTGTACAATTCCTTCAAATTGAGCCAATCTGTAGGTACTCCAAAATCACTGCAGTTGATAGATAAAAGGTCTTATCTATATATTTTACAGTAAATTCCCACATGGTACCCTAAATCCATGCTAAATTGATCTATCTCATATAGACATAATGTGTAAAAGACTCTGGTGGTCAAATGATTCAACTCAGTCATTTTGCAGCTAACATTACTTGTCCCCTGTTACATAACAGGGGGTTATTCATAGAGGTTATTCATAAACAGGTTATTCATAGAGTCAAGTCTATGCAGGTCATAGAGTCAAGAATGCATGTCTCCTGACCCTTGCCCAGGGCTGTCAACTGCCCCATCTCAAGTCTTCACAGCCTACTTCCCATGAGTCAAGAGTAACTCACTGTTCTGAAGCTGTGTTAAAGCATGCACATGTGCACACGTGTGAACACACACACCCCTTTAAAGAGCACTGTGTTACTCCATTCTCACAATGCTATAACAAACTACCTGAGACTGGGTAATTTATGAAGAAAAGGGGTTTAATTAACTCACAGTTTCACAGGCTGTACAGGCAGCATGGCTGGGAGGTCTCAGGAAACTTACCATCAGGGCAGAAGGCAAAGGGGAAGTGAGCATGTCTTCACATGTCAGAGCAGAAGACTGAGAGTGAAGGAGGAAGTGCCAGACGCTTTTAAACCATCAGGTATTGTGAGAACTCATTCATTACCACGAGAACAGCAAGGGGGAAATCCACTTCTATAATCAATCACCTTCCGCCAACTGCCTTCCTTAACATTGGGAATTAACAATTTTACATGAGATTTGGGTGGGGACACAGAGCTAAACTATATCAACTATCTACAGTTTGCTTGATTAAGGAACAATTTGCACACATTCCCGAGTCCACCCAGAAGGAGTGAAGTATAGTCTGAATGGAAAGTGTAGTGGAAGAAGTTTCTAGAAGCAAAAAAGGAGATTGTTCTCTAAAAACTTTGTAATTAACTAAAGAGAAGAAACAAATGTACAGCCAGAAAGGAAGCCCTGGTCACAGAAAGTAAATAGTGTGTTCACTCAGAAGAATAAGGTTGTGTACACGAGTATGGCCAGTAAAATCAGTGGAGAAGAGGACTTAAACAATGGCTGGGAAATGTAGAGGGGTCACGAATCCGAAAACTCTGGACATGAGATAGAATGTTCCCTTGACGAAAGTTCCATGCATCTCACTGGTATTGGTGGAGAACAGGATTTCTTAAAGGAGGCAATCTGGCCAGAACATACTCATTTGTCCCTGACATAGAGGAACCTCCATTTGTGTTCACATCTCATCACTGTGATTCTGTGATCCCTGCATCAAATCCCAACTGGAAGAGCTCCTGCTTCCAGTTGCAGTTTCAGACTTGCCGTGGTTTTCATTTAGCCCTTGTCTCCTCATCTACTGAAAAGATTAATAGCCAAACACCAGTGAGACCAAGGCCAAACACTAAATCTAAGAACCACAGGCAGAATGGAGTTTAAGGTTGCCAAGCCAGGCATCTGGAGATGGGCTGAGATTAGACAAGCAAAAAAGCCACTGAAAAAATTAATAAGGATATGTTTGCCATGAGTGTTTAAGCTAGAATCGGGGACAGAGGAGGGGAAGGTATGCAGTGGCTGGCTGAGTGTAGCTGGCATGATTGGCATGCAAAAGACACAAAAAGAGAAAATTTTTATTTATAATCTTTCTTTTTTTTTTTTTTTTTTTTTTTTTTTTTGACACAGAGTCTCGCTCCATTGCCAGGCTGGAGTGCAGAGGCACAATCTCGGCTCACTGCAACCTCTGCCTCCCGGGTTCAAGCAATTCTCCTGTCTCAGCCTCCTGAGTAGCTGGGACCATAGTCGCCTGCCACCACACCCAGCTAATTTTTGTATTTTTAGTAGAGGCGGGGTTTCACCTTGTTGGTCAGGCTGATCTCAAACTCCTGATCCACCCTCAGGTTCGAGATCACCTCTCGAATTCCTCAGGTGATCCACCCGCCTCGGCCTCCCAAAGTGCTGGGATCACAGGCGTGAGCCACCATGCCTGGCCTATTTATGATCATTCTATTCTATGTTTTCAAAAGATATTTGAACATCCATTTAGGCTAACTGCTATGGATAGATGCCTTTTCAGTTGTAATCTGCAATTGGATAATGTTTTCCCAATTTGATGAATATTCTTATTAGTTCAGAGAAACAAAATCATATGTTTGATTCGATACTTTCAATGGCCCTAGTAATTTCCAGCAAAGAATTCTAAATTAATCCAGGAAGACATTGTAGGGTTTTTTTCATTGTATTTCTTTCCAAAGGTAGTGGTGGCCCTGATGAACCACAAGATCTGTGATGCCCAATCACTTTACCTCTCCAAGGCCCTCTTGCATCATCTGCAAAATTAAGGCATCAGTTCCAAAGACCTCTCCATTCTCTCCTACTCTAACAAGCCATAAATCTCAGAATATATTCTGGGTTTGGCTCGAGTACATCTTTACGTAGATATTTTATCTATCTTACTGCAATAACAACCACATGCCCCAGATGAGAAAACTATGCTGGAAAAAAACCCAAGGCTCTGTCAGCATAATGAACGGGTGTGGCGAAGACAGGCAACTAGATTGTGTGTGAGTCAAAAACATGATTAGAAAAAGGCAGATTCTGATAAACAGCTCAAGCTCTTGGAATGTAGCTAAGAAAGACAGCATATAAAATAGTCCATTGGTTCAGAATATCACAAGTCAGAGAGGGTAGTAAAAACAAAACAAGAGAAGGGAAAAGATGCTTTTAGGGTGACAATACAGTGACACATTGCTAATTACTGTTCAGTTATTGATACTAAGCCTACATTTTCATTTAGGTGGTTTTTAAACTTTCTTAACCCCATAATTTGTGGTCTAATCACACCACTGCTCACCCCTCTCACCCCAAAATGAAATTCTGCATTATCCTGAAATGTGTGATTTGCATTTGAAAAAATTTTGAGTTTTTCAAACGTTAGGTTAGGTTTGAGGAAAACAAAAATGGAAAAGAAATATCCCTTCGAATTATTTCCACTCTAGATATTTTTCCTAAAAAGAAGATAGTTGCTCCCTATGTAACAACCTGCACGTTATGCACATGTATCCCAGAACTTAAAGTAAAATTTAAGGCCAGGTGCTAGGGCTCACGCCTGTAATCCCAGAATTTTGGGAGGCCGAGGCGGGCGGATCACGAGGTCAGGAGATCGAGAGCATCCTGACTAACACAGTGAAACACCGTCTCTACTAAAAATACAAAAATTTAGCCGGGCATGGTGGCGGGCGCCTGTGGTCCCAGCTACTCGGGGGAGGCTGAGGCAGGAGAATGGCGTGAACCCCGGAGGCGGAGCTTGCAGTGAGCCGAGATTGCGCCACTGCAGCCTGGGCGACAGAGTGAGACTCCATCTCAAAAAAAAAAAAAAAAAGAGTAAAATTTTAAAAAATGTTTTAAAAAGATAGTTTCAAAGAACACCAAAACTTTCATCATCTCCACCATTATCTAAAAATTTGCTCATAACTTATTTCAGAATTTGAAGGTACACACAAACTATTTCTCACTCCCTTACATGACTGAAGATACATAGGTTCAAAGAAGTCAAGTAACTTGACCAAGGCCACACAGCTGAAAACAGGAAGGTAGTCGTCTGGGATGCAGGTTTCTCTAAGTCTTAGACTACACTGCCTGGCTTGCCTCTTGTTTGGAGCAAAATGCTAGGCAACAAAGCTCCCACGGGCAGCCTTTTGGCAGAAATCTACTTCTGTTGGGGGTGAATGTGCTGAACCCCAATTGCTAAGAATAGCTCAAAGCACCTTGGAAGGAGTGCTGGTTTCTAAAGAAATCCCCACTTAAGGGGTGTGCCTCCTTCCTCTCAGCCCATCTGTCGCTATGAATCTCGAGTAACGCATCAGAGATCATTCAATCTATGGAAACATATTGAAGGTATTATATATGTCAGAGATATCTTCTTTCATATTTCCATTAAAAGCTCCCAGCTATGCCAAAAATGTTTCATTCCCAAATGAGGTACATTTCAGTAAACGAGATGACGGATAGGACTTAAAGAATCCTCTAAGGAAGAAGGAAAGTTGCAAAAAGAGAGGGAAAACTTGCCAAAAAAGAAAAATGCAGGCAGTCTCATGAGAAAGGGTTTCTTTCTTTAGTGATACACTATCTTTTAAGGCCTGTAACCTGCAAAGTACAACTTTCCATTCATGTCACTTTTCCAAACTTCTAATTTGCTTCTAATTAGATAGCAAAGATCAGTGGGCCAAAAAGTGGACAGAAATGAGTCTATGTGGATACTCATGTGTTTGGGAACACACATGCACAAGTGCTCCTGCGATCATGGGATGCATTGTTTATTGGAAGAAATGCAGTGATTCTAAAAGTGTTCATTTCCGAGTCTTTTCCCGATTTCAACTAGTGGTCTCAGAGTTGTGTGATGTACATTTAAACTTCAAAGGATCTTCCTACTTTAGGGAAGACCTTTTTCCAACAAATATAGTTTTTTTAATTTATGAAATTCCCAGTCTGTTTCAGATACAAAGTGAGAAACTGGAGATGCAGTTGTGACCAGGATAGACCAACTCCTGTCCATATTTAGATTTTATTCTATCAAGAAAGTCTTAAACACATCTTTAGGACAACTTGTTACATATGTGTCAATGAGATCTAAAGAGAGTGCCCAAGTCCTAGAGACATGGCAGGGAGCAGCTAACTCATTCACATCTCTAATTCTCTAGATAACCTCAACACTTACAACTTGGAATCCTTGCAAGGTCCGAGGGTGTCTGTGACACCCCACTGCCAGAAAAGAGACACAACAAAAACTCCTGGGGTGATTCTTCCTATTGATTTGAAGCTACCCTTGCCCCTAATGCTTTAGTAATTACCAAGCCCCTGGTTACTGTTAAGTTATGATGTTGCTTGACCTCACTCTGACATCTGTTAATGAAGATTATTCCTATGCATATACCCAGGACTCCACATAGTAGATACTCAATTAGTACTATGTATGATTAAAAAATAGGTAATACTAAAAAAAATAGAAATGGTACTCTTTATCATAGAGATGTAACGTAGTCATAATACATTCAATTTTTTTTTTTTTTTTTTTTTTTTTTTTTTTTTTTTTTTTTTTTTGAGACGGAGTCTTGCTCTGTCTCCTAGGCTGGAGTACAGTGGTGCAATCTTGGCTCAATGCAACCTCCGCCTCCCAGGTTTAAGCAATTCTCCTGCCTCAGCCTCCTGAGTAGCTGGGATTACAGGCATGTACCACCATGCCCAGCTAATCTTTGTATTTTTTTAGTAGAGACGGGATTTCACCATGTTGGTCAGGCTGGTCTCGAACTCCTGACCTTGTGATCTGCCCATCTCAGCCTCCCAAAGTGCTGGGATTACAGGCGTGAGCCACTGCACCCAGCCAATACATTCAATTTTTTAAATTATCATTTAGTTTTCATAGTACAGTTAACACTATTAAAATAAAAGAATATTACATGCGATTTCATAAGCAATCCTTTTTCCTTGTGAATTTTATCACTCTACATATTCCATACTCCTTTACCCTCCACCTTCATGGAGGGTAATTCAATGGAGATTGGAGATTCCAAAAGTGCTCAACTGAGCACATCAGCACATGCTTGGTTCACTTAACAAACACCCAGGAATGCCTAGGCATAGAAGAGAGGTGGCATCAATATAAGCCACAATGTATTGTATGTAATATGTCATCGACTGAGTACACAAAATGCTAACAAAAACAAAATTGGTTGCCAGTTCAGTTTTAAGGCACCACAGGAGATCTGATTATTGCATTTATCCTTTTTCACCTTCCTCTGGTTCTGGAATCTATCTTCCTGTCACAAACTCCTGTCATTTTCCAACTCCCACTTGTGTGAGGGTCAAATAGCCTAATCTCCCCCTTTCTCTCTCACTAGCAATTGAGTCATGATTTCTATGCAAATAATCAATATGCTGTGTAGCCACAAGTTCACTGCCCTCTCTACTTTAGAAAAGAGCCAGTAATCTATCCAATTCATAATATATTCAAAAAGCCAATTTTCCATTATTACAATCCCTTTTTTTTTTTTTTTTTTTTTTTTTGAGACAGAGTCTCACTCTGTCTTCCCAGGCTGGAGTGCAGTGGTGAGATCTCAGCTCACTGCAACCTCCACCTCCCAGGTTCAAGTGATTCTCATGTCTCAGCCTCCCAAGTAGCTGGGATTACAGGCACGTGCCACCACACCCAGCTAATTTTTCTATTTTTTGGTAGATACGGGGTTTCACTCTGTTGACCAGGCTGGTCTCAAACGCCTAACCTCAAGTGATCCACCCACCTCGGCCTCCCAAAGTGCTGGGATCACAGGCGTGAGCCCCTGCACCCAGCCTTACAACACCTTTGCTTCTAATGAGAAGCAAAACTCTTCTCATTAACATTGCCACTGCGCTTGGCCTAATTCAATGTCTGGAAGGTTAGTATTATTCTTTCTACTGATAGATACTAAGTTACATTATTTTAAAATAATTCTTCAGCATTCCAATCATTCTTTATTTGGGAAATAAAACAAATAAATGGTCAAATCATTCTCCATTCCAGGTTCCAAAGACCTTGGCTGACTGTTGTCCAGTCCACACAGCACTCTCATAACTATTTGTTATTCCAAAGAATTCAGACAGATTTTTCTCTTCCTAATGGCAGCAATAATCATACTCCTTTCCTATCTATCTGAAAGGGGGCGCTGCAAAACCTGGAGAGTTTCAAAAGTATCATCTATTATTTTACCTTTGTTAAAATCATATTAAAAGGCACTATTATGCCCACTTTACAGATAACAAAACTGATCTCAAGCAAGTTTAACGACTTGCTCCAGTTGAAATAGATACTAAGTGAAGAGCCTGGGATGCAACTGGATCTCTTTAAGTCTCAGTCCACAGCCTTCCCCCATAATCTTCTTGCCACATTTTCTTGTCCCCAGTCGGTGTTCAGAACATGCTGTCTTCAAAACACACATTCCTGAACACAACACTTTCTTCTTTTTTCCTCGTGCACTCACTGCCTTCAGGAACTCTTTCTAAATTAGGAGGAAAAAGATATCTAAAGCAAAAAACTTAGGGAGAAATTGTAGGGGTATTTTTGTATGCGTGCTTTCTTTAAAACGCAGCTTCCTTGGAGATATTAACTATTTCACAAATGTTATCCAGGCTTGGCATATTTGTGGAGGCCCAATACAGTTTCTCCTCACCAAGGGATGGAATATCAGACAGCATGTCACTAATGGAGAGGGTGTTAGGGATAGAGGACAGACCTCAGAATCTCCTGTCTCTAATTACTAGGCATCACTAGGCACCTTTCCAACTGGGCTATAAAAGCAGTAGCACTCTCAGTTGTCTGATGCATTCTGACACAGTAAAGAATGGACATAAGCAGGACCCTGCTGCACTGTCCTTGGACTGGCCTGGAGGCAGCCACGCTCTTCCTTCTACAGCAATTTCTCACGTCTGCCCATTCATGAGAAACTTTCATGACTATATCACAGTCAGAAGTCAGAGGTTCCCATTACTTGTTCAAGGGAATCTCGAGTCACTTTGTCTCTTCCTAAACTCATCTCCTGTACAACCTTCTGAGCCCCACAATGCACACACGTGTGCTCGCAATACCACCTCCATCACAGCTAACACGAATCCGATTCTTTCTTCATTTCTGTTGAAAAATTCTATTTCCAAAAGGATTTTAAGCATCCCAGGCCAGGGAGATGCTCTCAGCTCCACCTTCTTTCCTCTGTCAATTAATAACTTTCTCGCCACCACAACCTAGCCCTCTCTATAATAACGACTAAACTAAAATTGTCATTGATGTGGCACTTTAAAAAAAATAGTGAAGATTTTAATTATCCATTCTTCCTCATGAACGTCCACAAACTGAAGAAAAACAACATGGCCAGAAAATTTAAATCAAATATCCTAAGACAGTAGCAGATGATCCTGGAAGAATGCAATTTACAGAGGGATGGTTTTCCTCAGGGTTCACCAGCTCCAGAACCACCTTTGCCTTCACTCCTACTCCTGTTTCTCTCCAAACTGCCTTCCTCCCATTTTTCCGCAAGTGAATCCTATTTTTAAAACTAGCCCCATCGTCTTTGCCTCTGAAGATGTGTTTTGAACTTGGACTGGAGGATGGGGTGTCGCCTTCCTCTGCGTTTCTGGAGTTTTGTCTATGTCTCCATTCTATCGTATCTCACGTGGCATTGTAATCAGTTGGTTTTTTTTTTTTTTTAACCACCTCCCACAGTAAGTTATGAGATCCTCAGGAAGATAAACTATGCCTTCATTATCATTGTCTTTACTACCTGCTAAATCTGGCATGTAGCAGTCCCTGGTAGGATTTGTTCACTGCATCTTACAGTACCATGGGGTCATCTGAGTACCTACTGATACCTTTGTGTTAGCACTTTAGTGTCTCAGCTAGGACTCTATGTCTTATGCTTATCTTTACCATCAAACTAAGCTTCTTGGGAGGCAGGAGGATGGCATTTCTTTCTGGAACTCTCACAGCACCTACCACAGTGCTTTGCTCATGGTTGGTGTTCAAAGATAAATAATTATCAACAGTAATTATCATTCTCCTATAGAGGTATGTAACTGCCAATAACTGAAGTCCCAGATAGATATTTGCAATATTGTTCCCAGGCAGAATTAGGTCTTTAGTCCAAGAACAGGATGCCAAACCTTTGCAGGTATTCATGCCACTTGACTGCCTCTAATTTTGCAGGTATTCATGCCACTTGACTGCCTCTAATTTTGCAGGTATTCATGCCACTTGACTGCCCTTTTAGTCATAGCCCCTGCTCATCAGACCTCCTTTGGCTGAGCTGAGGTGAGAAACTGCAAGTATAAAAGGCATCCTTTTTCTTCATGAGAGCACAACCACGTAAAAATAAGCACAAAACATTAACATGAAGGATGATGGCAGCAAAAATTAGGAATGTGTGGAAGCCACGTAAAGTGCAATGACTACTAGTCATCGTGATTCAAATCAACATGGTCAAATTCCAACCACTACCTGAGATCAACAGTCTTGTCATTTCTTGGTTCTTAGGTAACTATGAGCTCAAGATATAGCAAAGCATGGAGCAAAATGAAAGTTAAAATTCACTCATACTATGGTTAATTTTATTACTAACTGGTAACCACCAAAGTGAATGGTAAGTTTGACAAAACATATATTAACCCCTTCCCTGCTGGTAAACATTAGAATCCTCTAACATTCCCTCATTCCTAAAAAAGTAGGGGACAATTTTCTTGATAAAGAGAAAGACTTGAAGAGAAAATGAATGGTAATTTATATCAGATGGTGACTTTGTGATAAATAATTCAGAAATACTTTTAATTTAAGAATATTCATTACAACATTTTCTATTCACCAAACAGAAAGCCAAATCATGAGTAAACTCTTATTCCCAATTGCTACAAAGAGAATAAAATACCTAAGAATCCAACTTACAAGGGATGTAAAGGACCTCTTCAAGGAGAACTAACAAACCACTGCTCAAGGAAATAAGAGAGGACACAAACAAATGGAAGAACATCCCATGCTCATGGATAGGAAGAATCAATATTGTGAAAATGGCCATACTGCCCAAAGTAATTTATAGATTCAATGCCATCCCCATCAAGCTACCAATGACTTTCTTCACAGAATTGAAAAAACTAGTTTAAAGTTCATATGGAACCAAAAAAGAGCCCACATTGCCAAGACAATAGTAAGCAAAAACAACAAAGCTGGAGGCATCACGCTATCTGACTTGAAACTATACTACAAGGCTACAGTAACCAAAACAGCATGGTCCTGGTACCAAAACAGATATATAGACCAGTGGAACAGAACAGAGTCTTCAGAAATAACAGCACACATCTACAACCATCTGATCTTTGACAAACCTGACAGAAACAAGAAATGGGGAAAGGATTCCCTATTTAATAAATGGTGCTGGGAAAACTGGCTAGCCATATGCAGAAAGCTGAAACTGGATCCCTTCCTTACACCTTTTAAAAAATTAATTCAAGATGGATTAAAGACTTAAATATTAGACCTAAAACCATAAAACCCCTAGAATAAAACCTAGGCAATACCATTCTGGACATAGGCATGGGCAAGGACTTCATGACTGAAACACCAAAACCAATGGCAACAAAAGCCAAAAAAGACAAATGGAATCTAATTAAACTAAAGAGCTTCTGTATGGCAAAACAAACTACCATCAGAGTCAACAGGCAACCTACAGAATGGGAGAAAACTTTTGAAATCTACCTGTCTGACAAAGGGCTAATATCCAGAATCTACAAAGAACTCAAACAAATTTACAAGAAAAATAACAAACAACCCCATCAAAAAGTGAGCAAAGGATATGAAGAGACAGTTCTCAAAAGAAGACATCTATGCAGCCAACAGACACATGAAAAAATGCTCATCATTACTAGCCATCAGAGAAATGCAAATCAAAACCACAGTGAGATACCATCTCACACCAGTTAGAATGGCAATCATTAAAAGTCAGGAAACAACATATGCTGGAGAGGATGTGGAGAAATAGGATTGCTTCTACACTGTTGGTGGGAGTGTAAATTAGTTCAACCATTGTGGAAGACCGTGTGGCGATTCCCCAAGGATCTAGAACTAGAATTACCATTTGACCCAGCAATCCCATTACTGGGTATGAACCCAAAGGATTATAAATCATGCTACTATCAAGACACATGCACACGTATGTTTATTGCAGCACTATTCACAATAGCAAAGACTTGGAACCCACTCAAATGTCCATCAATGATAGACTGGATTAAGGAAATGTGGCACATATACACCATGGAATATTATGCAGCCATAAAAAAGGATGAGTTCATGTCCTTTGCAGGGACATGGATGAAGCTGGAAACCATCATTCTCAGCAAACTATCACAAGGACAGGAAACCAAACACCACATGTTCTCACTCATCGGTGGGAACTGACAACGGTATCACCTGGACACAGGGCGGGGAACATCACACACCAGGGCCTGTCAGGAGGTGGGGGGGCTGGGGGAGGGATAGCATTAGGAGAAATACCTAATGTAAATGATGAGTTGATGGGTGCAGCAAACCAGCATGGCACATGCATACCGATGTATCAAACCCGCACGTTGTGCACATGTACCCTAGAACTTAAAGTATAACAACAAAAAAATTGTCTATAGACAACTATACACCTGCACTGCCCAAGACACTAGCCGTTAGTCATACAAAATATGGCTATTGAACACTTGAAATGTGCTAGTCCAAATGGAGATGTATGGGAAGTATAAAATACACTTGAAAATGCGTAGACTTAGTAAAAACATGTAAAATGTATCATTAACAGTTTTTATATGAATTTTATGACATACTTTAGATATAATGGCTTAAATAAAATATATTATTAAAATTAATTTTACTGTTTATTTTTACTTTTTTGATGTAGTTACCATAAAAATTTAAATTATATATGTGGCCTGCATTTTATTTCTATTTGGTAATACTACTAGATATGACATGGCAGCAGAAACCCAGTAAAACATGGCTTATGCTATGATTCACACTGCTTTCCTCAAAATCTAACTGCAGGTAAGACAGTCTGGGATCAGCTTTAAGGATATGTAGTGAAATTCACCACAGCAGAAACCATAAAATTTGTAGCCAAATTTAAATGGAACTAAGGGGAGGAAGAAACAAGGAGAATACAAAAGAACAGAAAATTCCAAAACCATAACTTTTTGATCCTAGAAATGCACTCCTCTACTGGAGACACATACTGAGACACCACCTCCTCCCACCTCAACTCCTTCATATCCAGCTCCCTGATGAAGACCCATCAAGTCACTCCTCCCGTTAACTGTCCTCAGGAGACACTAAACAGTACAGAGCTTGGTAATGAGAGACAGACACTCCTTCTGCTACTATGGACGGATAGTTACTGAAGGTCACTAATATCTGATGCAAATTTCCAGGTGTTCTTTATGGAAAGGATGGTAGTCTTTGGTCCTTTCAAATGGACAAGTATAATTTATTTCATATGTTTCCATTAGAAGCACAAGAGGGGAAGCCCAGAGGGGGATGATACTTACGAAATAGAAAGTAATTACCTTTCTTTTTCCTCCAACTTCCAAGACAGGGAGGGAAATTCATTGATGAGTATTTATTAGCTAATGATGAAAGGGCACTTCAAAAATGAAAATGGCTCTGAAATGAACTGCATTATCCTGATTGCAGAAAATGGAGACTAAAGAGAAAGGGCGCTCTATAAAATGTCCTCAGCAATTGGCTCCGTCTCTCATGAGCCACTCAGATTCTTTTGTCCCTCCCACGATAATAACTTGTCTTCATGGTCATTGCCAAGAACACATTCTTTGTTTGGTTACATAAGCTTCTAAAAATAGTAATTTATCATGCAAATGCTAAATGATCCTTGAATATAGTGTTTTAATGGACTATTAAGTTATTGCAGTGTCTATTTTCTTTAACGTATTATAATTAAAGATAAAATCTTTTTTGGTGCTCTGCAAACTACAAGTATATCAGTCTCATGCTTTGGATATTTTTTCATCTTGAAAAACATGAAGAAAGGTTTCCTGTGGTCAAAGAAGTTTCACCACAGGCAGGGAGATGAATTTTCTCCTCATTACTGAGGTCCAATAAAAAAAAAGAGGAGGCTAATTCAAAGTGTAATTTATTTTTTCTGTCTGTCTAGCTAGGTTTGATTAATGAATTCAAAGTAAAAGAATCTGAGAAATTAGCTGGCAGAATATTTAAAGGAAACCTAATAATGCGTTCCTTATTTAATGTTTAGTTGAGAACTTTATAACTGAAAGAATCCCAAGAAATAATCTAGTTAATGTCCCTCTAAAACCAGAAGGGTAAGGTACCACTGAAGTTACACAGCAGGGCTGGTTCCCTGTCCTCTGTCCTGGATCACACATTATCACTCACCTTAGTACTCAGTGAGTGAACAAGAGGATAAATGAATGAAAGAAAATAAAAGAATGACTCAAATAGCACCTGAGTACTCTTGGAGGTATATAATACCAAGGTGTTAAGATGGGGCTATGGAAGGTAGGAAAAAAACATAAAGCAATATGGGAGACTTGCTTCACCAAACTCACAAATGACCAAGACGATATAAAGAGCCAGGAAGGCTTCCTATACAGTCAACTTCTTCAGTGGTTTTTGTTTTTTGTTGGTTTTTTTTTTTTTTTTTTGGTAAATTTATGTTTATTTCATTTTGTATTTTTTGAGACAGGGTCTCACTTTGTCACAGGCTGGAGCACAGTGGGGCGATCATAGCTCCCCGCAGCCTTGACCTTCTAAGCTCAAGCAGTCCTCCCACCTCAGCCTCCTAAGCAACTAGGACTACAGTTGTGCACCTCCAGGCCTGGCTAATTTCTTCTTTATTTTTTTGTAGAGACAGGGTCTCCCCATGTTGCCCAAGCTGGTCTCAAGATCCTGGGCTCAAGCAATCCTCTCATCTTGGCCTTCCAAAGTGCTGAGATTACAAGTAGGAGCCACTGCGCCTGGCCCAGTGTTTTGTTTTGATAGTGTTTTTTTAATTGAGGTGAAATGCACATCACATAAAATTAGCTATTTTTAAGGAAATAATTTAGTAGGATTTAGTAAATTTACAATATTGTGCAACCACCACCTCTAACTAGTTCCAAAACATTTTTATCATCCCCAAAGAAAACTCCATACCCATTAAGCTCCCCATTTTCCTCTTCCATAACCCCTGGAAACCACTAATCTGCTTTGTTTCTATTGACTCACCTATTCTGGAGATTTCATATAGGTGGAATCACACAATATGGAGTGTTTTGTATCTGGTTCCTTTCACTTAGTCTGATGTTGTCGAGGTTCATTCATGCCGTAGCATGTATCAGTACTTTATTCCTTTTCATGGCTGAATAATATTCCATTGTATGTATATACCACCATTTAGTCAACTCTTTCTTATCCATATGTAACTTATGTGTGGTAACTTTTGCTTTTCAGTACTCACTGAACTCCCTGCCATCAATTAACATACTCTTAAGAGTCTTCACTCAGATGCCAGTCATTGTTCAAAAAAATGGAAAGCTGTTTTAATATTGCGCGAAGTCAACATGAGGACTCTCTTTGTAAAATCTGTTATGTTCTACAGAGTTTTTCTAACAACAACAACCCAAGGAAATGAGTACTATTATATATTATCTTTCTTTTTGGAGATGACAAGACTTTGTTGTAGTGAGCTGAAGTAGCCAGTCAGTGTCACAGCTGGTAAACGGCAAGACTAGGACTGGACCCCTTCCCTTTCCATCCACTGCCCAGGGTCCAAGCTCAAAACGTGTTCCATTTTCAGAGTGAAGAGATCTGAAACTCTGAAACTCTGAGGCACTCACTGCACATTGCCCAGCCCCACTCACTCTACTTTGCTCCAGTAATTGAGGAAATTTCAGGAGCAGTGAGATGGAGTCCTGCAGATGAGGGACTTGAATTAAATACGTTCCCAGACAAACCTCCAAAGAGGGACAGGAGTGGATATGAGGGTTGAGAAAACTCTCAGAGTAAAGCTGCAGAATATTTCAGAAGGAGAGAGACAGAATGCAGCAGGGATGAGGTTTGTTTGATGTTTAGTGGTGGGTTGGTTGGTCCAAGTCATAGCTTGACATAAATTCCAGTGTTAAATAGAGATAATCCAGAAGGTTGACCATTATGACAGCATAGATAATTGAGATGACAATAATTGTACATGCATTTCAAAAACTCAAATGATACAGCATAAGTTCTCCCCATAGGCACAGTGCTTTAGAGTTTATGTAACACTTTCACATCCATTATCTCCTGAGGTCCTCGTAACAATACCATTAGGATACGTATTGTTATACCCATTTTCTTGATGCAGAAGTTGACAAGGACAGTTAAATCCTGTAGCCACACAGCTAATAAGTCATGAATCCAGGACTCAAATGAAAGTTTCTTAAGCCTGTAAGTTGTGAATTCTCTCTGCAACACCACGCCACCTCAGGCCAACTTCAAGGGAAAAACAATTATCCTAAATCAGTTTGCAAAAAGGAAAAGGGCTGAGAAATAAAAATTGCTCCAGGCAGGAGAAACAGCAAAACACAGCATCTCACACTGTTGATGGGGAAGAGAATATGACTTCGTCTTGAGCGTTTCTAATTTTGTAGCATCCCATCGCAACATCGTAAATCTTGAGTCAAAAGTTACCTCTGAGACAGTAGGAATGTAGCCTGCCACCTGTAAAGGAGGAGTTTAAGGTTTTTCCAAAGTTCAGATTTTTTCCAATCAAAATAGCTTCAGTTAACCCAGGGATATGCACAGTTACATTTTATTCCTAAACACTGGGCATTTTATTTTGTCTATAAGGTTACCCCTTCTTCTTTAATTACAAGCACTTACTCAGGAAAGAAGCCTTTCTATGACACTGTCATGTTATTTTTCTAAACGTAGAATGAGGCTGGGTGTGATGGCTCACAACTGTAATCCTAGCACTGTGGGAAGCCGAGGCGAGCAGATCACTTGAGGTCAGGAGGTTGAGACCAGTCTGGGCAACATGGTAAGAACCCCATCTCTACTAAAAATTCAAAAATGTAGCTGGATGTGGTGGCGCACACCTGTAATCCCTGCTACTCAGGAGGCTGAGGCATGAGAATCGTTAGAATCCGGGAGGCAGAGGTTGCGGTGAGCCAAGATCACACCACTGAACTCCTGCCTGGGTGACATACATACATAAATAAATAAAATAAAATAAAATAAAATAAAATAAAATAAAATAAAATAAAATAAAAATAGAATGACTCAAATCTGGGGCCTCTTTATTGGGCTGTAGGGCTCTGAGGTGGCAGCTTGGCCATCAGTTAAGAAGAAATGGTCTGCTCTTCCCCAGTTAGAGGGGTCCAGATAGAAGAGGACCCAGTTGTGGAAGGCCCACCAGCTCACCATCACTATCATTTTGTCCTTTTACTAACATCTTGGAAGCTCCGTATACATGCTGTGGAAATGCGAGAGGATCTTACAGTATCTGGGATTTATAGGCATAAATTTCATTAGCCAGCCTCACAACTAATTGCTATTCTAACACTCAGCACGGGGTAAATTATAATTGATGGTAATACATGAGGAGCAATGATTTATTTTAATAAATCTCTCTAAAAAGTAGAATAATATCTGAGTGTTTGCTGGGGTGGAGTGGAGGGCCAGTGTGTGGGAAGGAGGGAGAAAATGGTCACTAGTGAATGTTTTGCCCTTCTTTCTAAAAGCTTATCAGACCTCAGATGGACTGACCTTGGACATAAATCAGATATGTGGAAATTTAGGCGTCTGCGCGTTTGGTTGAGCTCTGATTCATTTCATTATTGTCTAAGTAGTTAGGCAAATTTTGACCTATCGCGTCTCCCACACTCTAGCTTCTGCTGCTCAGCACTGGGTGACCTTGGTGAAACATTACGGCCCTTGCACTACCATGGTGTCTGGCAACGTAACCTGAATCCGGAATCAGGTGCCCTAGACTTGAATCTTGCGTTTGTCATTTATTAGTCACGTGACCTTACCTAGGCAGCAAGCAGGCTAATGAGCCTGCATTTCTTCAACTGTGTACAGAAAATAATACACCTACTTCTCGGCACTGTTAAGGAAATGAAGTAAAATAATGTATATTTTAAAAACTTGAAAGCTTTAAAATGTCATTCAAATATGATTTATCTACCCACTAAACAAATGCAAGTCACTATTTAGGTGAAAATAATAATCTATGTCCTTCCTCAAGTGAGTTTATTGCCAGATTTTCTTAGTCATTTTCACAGGATAAAATTAAGTGAACATTCAAGTAAAACCAGACCATGAAAGGGCTAACTTGGTATGTTCTAGGCACAGAGGGGAGGGAGGTTTATGTTCAGGTGGTTCGATTTAATATCTCACATGTCACTCATTGCAAATGCAGTCGCAGAGACTGACCCATGAATGTCCGGTTGTTGAAAATCCCATAATGAAGAAGAGACTATGACTTCACCAGTCTCCTTCTTGCCCCTAGAAGGGCTTCCATCATTTCATTAAAAGAGAAAAAACCCACCACATACTGCTCAATATGGTGACTGGCTCCTGAACAGTCAAGATGTTATTTTCAAACACATTCTTTCCTTGCTTTTCCGTCCCCATGGGGCCCTGCTCTAATTCCTGGCCTTCTGAAACCCCGTGGCTGCAGCTTCCATCTTACTGAGCAGATTTTCAAACAAAGTCCCCTTGCTATGTGCACGGAACTGCCCTCCAGAGCTGCAGGCATGCCGGTCGGGGGGCTCAGTGCTGAATTTATTTCCCACATCTTGGACACGTCGTCGCTCTCTCTCCTCCCTCCTTCCAGTCCCCTCTCCCCACCTCCCCTTCATTCCTAAATCCTGCAGCCATGACAGAAATAAATTAGCTAGAGGTACAGGTCACACCTTGGAGAGCAGTAAACGTTCTGTGGGAAATCAATAGAGAAGATGGGATTCTCAAACAGCTGAAGCAGAAGGAATGATGCATTGATGGCTATACATAAACCAAACAAAGGAGTCTGAGCACAGCCTTCCGGGTAGGGGCCCGTGCTCTGGGCTTCATTTATTCTAACACCTGAACCCGAGACGGCACTGCAGAAAAAGACACTCTGCAGATACCTGGGCTTTTTTCCTCAGGAAGGCTCCGTGTTGCTGGGCCAGTGTTGGTGAAAATGAAAAATTATGTTCAGATCGTGGATGTTAAAGCTGGAGCCCCCAGGAAACCCCTGGAGAACACTAAGCTGAGTGTGTGAGACATATATCTGGATGAAGACCTCCTCAGCCATGGCTGCTGACAGCAAAAGCCAGAGAGGGATTGGCTGGATAGTTAACTGAAGAAGTGTAATTCCTGAAGTCATTTAGGGTGATGTGTTGGAAACACCTAGGCTTTAGGCTCTGACAGACCTGGGTTCCAGTCCTGGCTTCACCACTAGGTAGCAAAAATGGGCAAGTTGCATTTATAAAGTGGCAATAGGAGGTCTACCTTAGAGGCAATCATGCGGATTAAATGAATAATACACATAAACACCTAGTACAAAATAGGCACTCAATAAATGCTAGTTGCTTTCCCTTCCATTCCCCTGCCTGATTATAAGTGGCTCCGTCATGTCTCTGGAGTTCTACAACTTCCCCCACACAGAGCCTTCACAAAGGCAGGCCCTCGTAAAATTTTTCTCTGATGGCAAAAGCAATGTCTAGCAAAAACAGGTGTTCAGCAGGACTTTCGGTGCCCTACAGTCTCGATCAGCTGCCAAATGCCACTCCAAAAAGCCACCTAAGTTAAAGCAGCGTGCCTGCTATGCAAATGCAGGGATGAAATACAATCCTGCCCTGAGCACTTCCTATCTAGAAATCCTGAAATTTCCATTGCTGTATACCAAGAACCTGTTTTTTCCTGTCTTCTCTTGCTCTTGTTTTTTTTCTAAAAACTGCATTTTTCTTATCTTTTCCTCCTCAGTTTGAGCCTGATTTCTTTCTCAAACACACCTGAATTTTGGTAATAAAACAAATACTTACAGTGAGAAGCCATTATAAATTATCTAGAAAATAAACATTTAAATAATCTCAATCCTAAAATGTTTAATTGTGGTAAATGTAGATAGCATAAAGTTTACCAGCTTAACCATTTTTAAGTGTATGCTCAGTGACAGTAGGTACATTCATATTGTTGTGTTACCATCACCATTATCCATCTCCAGAACGTGTTCACCTTCCTCACCCACAACACTGTACCTGCTAATCATAATTCTCCATTTATCCCTTTTCACAGCCCCTGGAGCCCACCATTCTACTTCCTGTTGCTATAATTTTACTATTCTAGGAACCTCCTATAAGTGGAATCAAACGATATTTGTCTTTTTAGGCCTGTCTTATTTAACTTACCGTAATGACCTCAAGTTTCATCCATGTGGTAGCACGTGTCAGGATTCCTTCCTTTTTAACACTGAATAATTTTCCATTGAATGGATATACCACATTTTGTTTATCCATACCTCCTTTGATGGGCACTTGGGTTGTCTCCACCTCGTGGCTATTGTGAACAATGCTGTTATGAATATGGGTGTGCAACTATCCCTTCAAGACCCCATTTTCAATTCCTTGGGGATATACCCAGGAGTGGAAGTGCTGGGTTAAATGGTAATTTTATTTGTTAATTTTTGAGGAGCCATCATACTGTTCTCTATAGCAGCTGCACCATTTTATATTCCCACCAACAGTGCATAAAGGTTCTGACTTCTCCACATCCTTGTCAGCACTTGTTATTTTCTGTTTTTTTTTTAAAGTAACCGTTGTAACATCTTTCCATGGTTTGTATCTTCTCTGGGAAAATGGGGGCCGTATATGAGTGACAACCATTTGTTTGGCAGCCTGACTTGTTCATTTCTCCTTGCATACAGGAAATTCTTAAGGTCAACCAGATTCTGCTCTGGCTACAGTTTCTGTCTAATGTCTCTGTTTTTTCCAAGTCTTCTATCTTTCATTAATTCAGGAAATGTAAATTTAAGTTGAACAATTCAAGAGTTTTCAGTACTCTGATATAAAGCAGTTTGCCTAGCCCAGTTACTCGTGCTACCCTCAATCTCAGTAAATGAAGGAGAAAGCCTTTTTGTTTTGTTTTGTTTTGTTTTGTTTTTGCTTTTAGATGGAGTCTCAGTCTGTCATCCAGGCTGGAGTGCAGTGGTGCAATCTCAGCTCACTATAAACTCTGCCTCCCGCTTCTCCTGCCTCAGCCGCCCAAGTAGCTGGGATTACAGGCGCACACCATCACACCTGGCTAATTTTTGTATTTTTAGTAGAGAAGGATTTTGCCATGTTGGCCAAGCTGGTCTCGAACTCCTGACCTCAAGTGATCCGCTTGCCTTTGCCTCCCAAGGTTCTGGGAGTACAGGCATGAGGCACTGTGCCTGAACAGGAAAGCCTTTTCAGAACAGAAAAAGTGAAAGTAATAGAACCTACTAGAAAACACTGAGATAGCTTGGAGATTAAAAGTAACAGCTCTCATACAGCAAGCCAAGTTTTTTAAAATTAAAAATCGTTTAATTTTTTTACTTAATTTTTTTTTTTGAGACGGAGTCACTTAACATGAGGTCTACCCTCTTAACAAATTTTTTGTGTACAATACAGTATTGTTGACTATAGGTAGAATAGCAGATCTGAGCATCTCACCTGAGAAAATTCCCATTGACAATTTCAGATGTGGAAACTGAGGCACAGTGAAGTGAAATCATTTGCCCAAAGTTAACAAATTTTCCAGGGTCAGGACCCAAAACTCAGTCATATCACTGCAAATCCCATGTTTTTTTCACCATACAATACTACCTAATGATTACTAAGCTCTTTACTTCTGAAACTGCGAAACTTTTAAGGACCTATTCGTGAAAAAACAAACAAAAAAGAAATGTGGTTTGAGCTTGCTGTTGAAGAGGAACGATTCCCTAAAGGCGGGCAGTACATAGACTTCACCAAGCACTAACTTGGTAGGACGTGACTTGCTCGACTCTGGACAACACATGTTAATAGACCCAAAATGAGGCAAGACATAGGCATCGCCCATGAAAGGTACGTAGTCTATAGGACAACAGCAGTCCTTTCTGCCTAGCATGTTTCTTGAAGGCCTTGTGTGACACATGACATCCTATGCTCAGCTGGTGAATCATGTGACTCCTCTTTGCCTGGGGGCCATATATTCTTCCCCTATGGGGATAGGTTTCCTCCTCTTTAAACTTCTCAGGGGTATTGTGAACTTTAAATACAGTACTGATAAAGCATGAAACCTAGCACCCAGTGTGTAATAGACCAATAAACCAAAACCCATTGCCATCTCCCTGCCGTATCCCCAGAGTAGCTTTTCATTCCCAGTAGGGACAAGTGGGTAAAGGCCATGAAGAGGCATCTGAAAGGGAACTCTGAACTGAGTGGTAAAGAATTTAAGAATTTTAGGCCAAGCGAGGTGACTCACACCTGTAATCCCAGCACTTTTGGAGGCTGAGGCAAACGGATCACCTGAGGTCAGGAGTTTGAGACCAGCCTGGCCAACATGGCGAAACCCTGCCTCTACCAAAATTACAAAAATTAGCCAGATATGGTGGTGCATGCCTGTGGTCCCAGCTGCTTGGGAGGCTGAGGCAGGAGACTCACTCAAACCCAGGAGGCAGAGGTCGCAGTGAGCCAAGATCACACTACTGCATTCCAGCCTGGGTGACAGAGCAAGACATCTTCTCAAAAAAAAAAAAAATTAAGAATAGACACTTAGAATATTTAACCATCAGCTGCTGTCCTTGAAGTCTGCCTCACACTTCTGCACCAACAGACTTGTTTTACTGGTCTGCATGTGAGTGCTCCATGCACTTCTGTGTACCATTTATTCATTTAGACTGCATGTGCTCTGAGGGAGTGGCCCCTCCTTCCGTCTGGTCTTGCAGCCCTGTGACTGTGCACTTACAGTTCCCGGTTCTCTACAGAGAGCAGTCCGTTAAGGATCACTGATTTGGTCAGAAGCAGGTCCTTGAGATTTATATCTCTAAAGGGATTTCTCTAATGTAATGCTATGGTGTAAGCCAGGCACGTCGGGGCCCAGACACTTAGTGCACCTCAAGAGCCCAGTCAGCATTGGTCAGAAGGCCCCCAACAAAACCCGAAATCTTGACAGTCCTAAAGCCTGTCTGCACATGTGCCTTTACTTCTTTTTTGACTCCCACTGAACCTACCTAATTAAGTCAACCTAATTGACTTCTTTCCCTTCAGAGAGATTCCTCACTTCCAAGAAGCCTGCTTAGCCGCATTGGAAAGTCACCGAAGATAACTAGATTTGACTCAACAAATGTGCGCTTATCTTGGACACATCTGCCTGGATAGCCTCCCTCTGGTCTCTCCGTGGACTAAGAGCAAGAAGAATAAGCATTCTGCCTCAGTTAACTCTCTGTGCCATTTAGCACATTTTTGTATTTTCAATAAATATGCCTTAAGCACTACTCATCTTGTGGTGTTAATTTACCAACACAAGTGCCCTGAGGATCTGTGGGTTGAGCTAAGAGCTGACTGGGATTCACAGTAAGAGTAGTTCATGCTTACTTTGGGTGACACAACACAAGCAACAAATAAGAGCATATGCCAATCAAAACATTTTAGGGTTTAGTCTGCTGTGTGAGGCACCGTGTTAAGTAATTTACATGCATCGTCTCATATAATCCTCATAGCAACCCCTTGGTATCCCCATTCTACACATGATGAAAAAGAGACGCAGAGAAATTTAGCAAAATACCACGGAACACACACTTTGGGATTCTACGGATAGGATTTAAATTCAAGTCCACTCCTTAGTGTGACAGTGGGTGCAGTAACATACCTTCTCCAGTCAGAGTTTTCTCCTTCATAGTGGGACAATATCCAAAGCCCCTGGCGCTGCCACACTTTGCACCTTCATGAATCATGGAACTCCTCTTTTATATCCTCTCTACCTCGGTAACCCAGGGGTTCAGGATGGTCTAGAATTTCAAATCCCGAGTTGGGCAATCTGAATTCCCACGTAGCCTCTATCCTGACCTTAGGCAGCAAGTCATTCAATCTTTCAGTTTCATCGTTTGTCAACAGAAAATGGCAACCCTGGCCCAATCTATTTTAATAGGTAGTGTTGAAGATAAGATCAAAGGAAATATGTCAAAGTCTCCTGAAAAGCTTCAAATACTTCTCAAATTATTACTGTAATGGATTTAGTTTGAGAACTTACCGCACAGAACATCTTTGTCCAAAACCTTAAAATGAATGGGGAAACTGAGTTCAAGATGCAAAAATGGAACCCAGATTATTTCTGTTCTTGTGTAAGTAGAGGCTTGGACTGGAGCTCCAGGTATCTGTGTGCTTGCTCCTGCCTAGGTACTGCTTTGGGCAAATCACCGCACTTCACGACAAAACATGGATGTGATACCTGCCTTCTCCGGAATACTATGGGTAGAGTGTGGGTAGGAGACAAAAACATTCAGAAAGCTTGAGACGAGAAAAACTCTAGAAAGTCAATTATATGCATTTTTTTAATGTGGTGTCAGATTTTTTTCTCCCACTCATTTTCCCTTGTCTCAATCTAAATTTTATCCAGATGTGAACATGAAGAGGCCTGTCTTTGTTCATTCTCTGCTTCGTTGCGTGCCCTTTGGTTTTCTTTTGTGCCTCAAAAGGTTTTGGTGCTATGCTTCAAGACACAGGTCATGAAGGGGAAACAGCTGGGGTGTTGTGGGGAGAGTGCAGTATTAGGAACGAGGACTCAGGGTAAAGAATTACAGCATGCCTCAGAACGTGCACCTCCTCTTTGCCAACGCAGAGACAAGGTGATGAAAAGATCCCTGGCTCCAGACAAATGCCCTCAGCCTTGCAAAGCCTTCCAAGAGGCAGCGTCCCAGAGCCCAGACTGCAAGTGACTTGCGCATGCACACACGCGCACACACACGTTCACACACACACTCCCATGGAAAACTGTGCTCTCGCATCCCAGAAAAGGTTTGTTGTTTCAATTAAACCTCATCAATGCCACATGTCAGAGAAGAAAGAAAAAACGAAACAAGACTAAATTACTTCAGCTATCTCCTTAGGGATTGATCTGTATCGAATAAACCACCGTCTACACATGGGGAGAAGCTTTTACTTATGAAAAACAGAGGCAGGTGCAGAAGAGCAGCATTTGGTACTAAATCAAAGCTCTGGGAGCAGAAGGAAGTGGATTTAGATGCATCCACTTAGCTCCTCCTGATATCTAACTCTCAGGGTGGGGAACAGATCACAGCCTTGGCTGAGTCTGGCCTCTGCTTCCTGGTCCCCCCTGAGGTCCCACCCTACTCTGCTCACTGCTTCAGCTGCCCGGTAAGAACAGATGGACAGAAGTTAAAAGAGCAAGGTCAGCTCATCGGCTAAGTCCCATTTCACACCCTGCCCCACCTCCATCATCCCTTTCTGGGATATAAAGATGAAGAAAGCAGGGCAGGGGTGCTGCTGCATTTGATTCTGGCTGAAACTATGGTCGTTTCATTTACATCCCCTGAATAGCTGGCGAGTCTGATTTACACATTGATAATATGTGATGCTTTGTATTCCAGCAAATATTTAATCCCTGACTGATCAATAATCCTCGCCTGGCTGTTCTTTTTTGAAAAGAAATAAATCCCCTTTTACTCTTAAAATTCTTGAATAAAATTAAACTGCTTTAGCCTAGGATGCACTGCTCCTATATGAAGCCATGTGGTTTCATAACCTCAGTCTTCAGATGTTTTAAAAGGGGCCGCCTTTGCTTACTTGATATTTTCTGAGATCCTAACATCTCTCTGATGAGTCCTCTGTGTTATCAGTTGATATTATAAGACAACCCTTTAAGGTCTGGTATACTTTTTTTAAATTAAAAAGAAAAATTATTAACCTAAACTGAATCAGTGCATACATAGCATGCAGTATTTTTTTGCATTCTTTTGCTTATATTCACCATGGCGGTCTTGATTTAAATTCTTCATTACAAACCTTTCTATAAACCATTTCCCTCCAAGACTATATTTTTAAGAAAACTCTATTGCTACACAGATTCTTAAAAAGCTGTACTCCTGTCTTAGAGTTAAAGTTGAATATTTTGAAAAATGCACATTAAACATGGAAAGAGATGGCTTTCCTCTCTATAAGGGGCTCCCAAGGCAGCCTCAAAGCTCACCAAAAGTTCCAAAACAACATCCACAACAAAACAAACTCTCTTTCATCTCTGGCAGCAACAAAAGCAATAACTTTCACCAAACCTACCCAAGCCAAGAATTAATATAACACAGAACATATCCACGTTCAGACCATTACGGCTACATCAGCTCACCACAATATTTGTTTAAAAAACACATAATTTGTGGTAGAGAGAAAGAACTTTTCATACAAAAAGAGGTTCTTTCAAATGCAAATTAACCAAAAGACATATTTTCCCTGTGTTTGGGAAATCACTCCAACACATGAAAAACATCGTTTTTGTGTGGAAAAAAAAAATCAGTGTACACCCACCAGTTGAAAAGGCAATTACATTAGCTGTAGATTACCTTAACAGTTAAGAAAAGTTAACTCCTAGTTCCGTAAGTCTTTAAGAACTTTATTAGCATTTACTGACCTAAGTAGTCTTCAGTTCCCAGGTAGCAAAGTTTCTTTTCTTCTCCACTGAAATGCTCATATGGACACTGAAGGGCATTGTATTACTGAACTGATGAGAAAAGAATATTGTTTCCATTCTTCTGGAGGAAAAAAATATAAAGAAAGAAGGAAGGAAGGGAAGAAAGAAGAATAAGAAAGAAGGAAAGAGAGAAAAGGAAAGGAAGAAAAGAAAGAAAAAGAAAGGAAAGAAAGAAAGGAAAGAAAAAGAGAAAGAAAGAAAGAAAGAAAGAAAAGAAAAGAAAAAAGAAAAGAAAAGAAAGAAAGAAAGAAAGAAAGAAAGAAAGAAAGAAAGAAAGAAAGAAAGAAAGAAAGAAAGAAAGAAAGAAAGAAAGAAAAAGAAAGAGAGAGAGAGAGAGGGAGAGAGGAAGGAAGGAAGGAAGGGAAAAAAGAAAAGGCAAAATGCAGTCTACTCGAGTATTCTTCCTGGTGGGGAAAAAAAAGTAAATCCACTATTCTGGAACGAGTTCAAACATAGCTTGACAGGCTCCAGGAGAATTTATACTGAGCATGCTTAGCCCCGCACTGCTTGCATGAGACACTCTTAATGAATATTACTTCCTTCCCACTGGCTATTCCTGCTGGAAGTCCACACCCACCCCTCTTTCAGAAGTCAGGAATTTAGCTTCAGCCAAAGTCCAGAAAACATGCTTATGCGGAGACAAGGCCTCACCGATCCATAAACTTTCAGGTTGTGACCTGCAGGTCAGTTTGACAAATAGAACATAGGGGTGAATTTTTTTTCTGCCCTTGGTTATGTTCCCAGCTTTATGCCTGTCCTAAACTGCAGTTCCTCTGGAGAAAAGAAAAACAGAGAGCTCTCTTTCTAAAGAACATGACATCCTAAACACCACAGTAAAGACCTTTCCTGATCAAGCTTCCAAACCGAAATCAGAATAAGGGTTATCTACATATTAAAACACAACATTCGATGATTTTTAGCTTCTGGATAAAATAAAAGTCCTACCCCAAATGTATGCTTTTTGATAACTTACATAACACCTCTCTCAAAAACGCTGCATGCCAAAGCACACTCTGAAAATATATTCAAAATCCAGCTTTAACCTCCTATGCTGTCTAAACATTGGACTTGTATACATTCAGGTCACACTAAAAACTGACTTTCTTTTTCAAACAATGCTTTACCTTTCCCTAAATCCCTCTGTCATGTTTAATGACAGGAGACCTGACATTCTGGAAATTTAAAAATAGATTACTTTTCTGACAGTCTGAGAAGGCAAGATTCTTGGTCTGCCAAAAAATCGGGGAAGCGGGGGAAAGGGGAGAATTAGCAGGTAAGGGCCTGATATAGACAGCATAGTAAAGGAAGGACATTTTATATTTTAAAATTAATAACAAAGTATCTTTTTTGTTGTCCATTTGACATTTCTAGGGTGCCATTTATATGTATCAAATTACAAATTATAAATATTATTAAATACTCATTTGAACTGTAATGCTTATTTCCCTAGACACACACACACACACGTACACACACCCCAATTTGTGGCTTGAAAAAAATGATGTCACAAAACATCAAAAGGCAATAGAAATTTTCTAAGTCTCCAAGAAATACGGCATGCCCAGTTTCTAATACAAAGCCTGCCTGGCTAGCATTGATTCTTTGGATTAATAAAGGATGCATCCATGAGCCTGATATGTAAATCCGTCGCCTCTCCATGCCTGTAACACTTTACGCAGCCCACTGCTGAGCTGCTAAGATATGTTTTCCCCATGGAAGGTCTTTGTAGCATAAAATACGTCTTTGCCCACTATTCAATAAATAAAATCTCTGCAGACGTATTTTCCTTCTGGTAACTATGAGTTTTTTCGAGACTTTAGGCATGGTGATTGTTTTGTTTGTTTTTATGCTTTGCCTAAGGGAAGAATAAAATGTAGCCCCCTGCCCCAAGTGTGTTTACTTATATTACAAGAGCAAACTAAGTTTTCAGCAGTTAGACGAAGCCCAAGAGAAATCAGGCTTTGAACCCTCATGACCACACATAAGGTAAGTGTAAAATAGGAAGGACATTTATTCATTTGACTCAAAGAGACTGCCTAGAGACAAGGTCCCCCAACATAGAGAACAGGGACCCTTCCCTGTAGACAGCTTACCTCCCTGCCATTGGAGTGCGCTGTTTCTCAGGCAGGTCTCATGGCACAGAGGACAGGGACCCTTCCCTGTAGACAGCCTGCCTCCCTGCTACCGGGGTGCAGTTTCTTTTGTCTCCTTCCATGAGGATGACTCTCTCCCCTGGAGCTAAGGGGAGACACAGAAGCCTGTGTAGGAAACACAGGAGCTTGAGTAGAACCATGTTGTTTCCAGCTTGAATGTTAAAACCACTCTGCAAAGCTGAGATAGTCTTTACAGTGCCATCACATTCATTAATTCCATTAGCAAATATTCATTGAATCCCTACACTGACACTCATTTGGGTGCTGGAAATTGTGACATGACTAAGACAATGTTCCTGCACTCAGGGAGTTTGCATTCTGGCAATTAGATGTTTAATGGAAAACATTTTAAAAATTCAAGATGTAGACCGGGTGCGGTGGCTCACGCCTGTAATCCCAGCACTTTGGGAGGCCGAGGCAGGTGGATCACCTGAGGTCGGGAGTTTGCGACCCGCCTGACCAACATAAAGAAACACCATCTCTACTAAAAATACAAAACTAGGTGGTGCATGCCTGTAATCCCAGCTACTCGGGAGGCTGAGACAGAAGAATCACTTGAACTCGTGAGACAGAGGTTGCAGTGAGCTGAGATTATGCCATTGCACTCCAGCCTGGGCAGCAAGAGCAAAACTGTGTTCCAAAAAAAAAAAAAAAAAATTCAAGATGTAAATAAGTAAATCGTGTATACATTTACAAATTGTGATAAGTTGAAGAAAGAACTAAAAGGGAAATGATGAGAAAGAAACAAGCCATGTGTGTTGGGGGCTGAGGCACAGAGCATCAGGAAAATGGAATAAATAGTTCAGAAAATCATTAGTAACCAATCCAATATAAGTTAAAATGAAAAAAATATGTGGCGTGGCTGGATTAAAGCCTTGAATGCAACACTAATGCATTTGGATTTCATATGGTGTATAATGGGAAGCCATTGAGGGCTTCTGAGAAGAATTATTATTACTGTTTTGACGATGACTATTTTTTATAGCAGTTTGCAGGAACACTGGGGATGAGCATGAAAAGACAAAACTTTTGGAAGAGCCAAGATTGGCAGAGGTGGGGAGAACACCTAATCTAGGACAACGCAAACAGTGATGGAGGGGAGAAGACAGCAACGAGACGTATTACTATTATTTTTCAATTTATTTATTTATTTATTGAGACGGAGTCTCACTCTGTCGCCCAGGCTGGAGTGCAATGGTGCCATCTCGGCTCACTGCAACCTCTGCCTCCCAGGTTCAAGCAATTCTCCTGCCTCAGCCTCTGAGTAGCTGGGATTACAGGCGCCCACTACCACGCTCAGCTAATTTTTGTCTTTTTTTGTGAAGACAGGGTCCCACCATGTTGGCCAGGCTGGTCTTAAACTCCTAACCTCCGGTGACGCAATGGCCTCGGCCTTCCAAAGTGCTGGGATTACAGGCGTGAGTCACCACGCCAGGCCGAGAGGTATTATTGAGGTAGAAAGACAACTTTTGACAACTAACTGGATATGCAGATGAGAATGAGAAGGCATTTAAGGGGAATGCTAAGATTTTTGGTCTCAGTAGCTCTCAGTAGATCAGGGGCGCAGACATCTCTTCACTTACTTCATGCCTGAACCCATGCAGCTGAAGATAGCTGGACAAAAATTTACAAGCACGTCAACTGTTCTCACATTACACTCTTGCTCACTAAACCTCGCATGGGTTCTTAAGCAGATGGTGAGAATGGGGAATGATGGTGTCTTAAGCAGAAATGGAGAATCTAGGGAAAGCAATATCTGGCACAAGGTGAGCTCAAATATTTACTGGATGTATGGTATATGGAGTTTGAGGGCTAGGGGGATTTTCATCCTACACTATTATTTTAGTTGGGAATTTTATTTAGCTGTTAATAGGGACCTGATAATAGTCAAACACCTAAGGGTATATTTTTCTCTCATTTAAAAAAAAAAAAAAAAATCAGAGATTGAAAGTTCAAAACGTGACTACCAGGGACCCAAATCCTTCTATCCTTTTGGTTCTCGTTCTTAATGCAAGGTGTCCATCTTCAGTTTTGCCTTATGGTCCATTGTGGACTAGGCCTAATTTTGAGTATATGGACAAATGTAGAAGTCAAGTCTAGAAAATGGTTGGGTAGCCAGGAGACCAGGGGCTCAGACACCTCTTATATAAGAATCTGGGTCATACCACCAGGTCAGCTACCTAGGCAAGCAGAGGTGCTAGCCAAGAAAGAGGAGAATCTAGAATGGTTAATACATTGAGGTAGTACAAATGAGGAGTATCAGTGGCACTCTCTAGAGCAGTCACAGAGGCAGGATTAGTCCCACTAACCTTCCTCATGTAAGACTTTCTAGGTAAGGAAACTTATCAGAATGCGGGAGGAGGTCTTCTTAGAAGGGGTAAGCTTAGTATACAAGCAAGCAGTGCAAATGCCGAACTGTAGCAGATTCTGTGGCATGCCATCTATTACCTTCCCTTCGGGATTAAGAAACTTACTACTGCACCTACTAGTAGTGTTAATTTCTGTCATCTCACAGCCAAGTCCCTCTTGAGCTTCTTGGGAGCCTTCTTGGGAGCCTCTATGCCCACAGAAATCCCACGTCTAAATGCCTACAAAGGGGCAAAAATGCCAAGCTTCCTTGCTCCAATTTTGGACAAATCAGAGGGTTGTTCCAGCTCCACAGCTCCCCGTAGGATTGCCTGAGACCTGTTACAACTGCACTTCTGTTTAACCCCTCCTCTGCTCATTCCTCCTGCCCTCCATCCCTTATAGATGTTGCTTCTGAAAACACTCCTCGGTAAACTCCTGCATACAAATCTCGATCTCACAGTATGTTGTCTGGAAACCCAATATAATCCAGCAAAATAAAAATAAATTCAACCCTTCACTTACTCCATGCCTGAACTCATGCAGCTGAAGATAGCTGGAGAAAAATACACAAGCATGTCAACTGTTCTCACATTATACTCATGCTCACTAAACTTCACAAGGGTTCACCCCAGAAATCATCCTTTTCTTCCCTAATCCATTTTTACTTTCACTCTCCAGAACAAATATTTCAAATTTTCTCCTCTAATTTCCAACACTCATTCCTCACCCCCATTCTCAGTAGTCAATCTTGCTTTCTACTATGATGAGAAAAATGAAGCAATTAAAAGAGAATTTTCAAAAACCTCAATGTGAAATCTACACACCTGCCAGAATCAGAGTGAATACACTTCACCTCCCCTTCTATTACTATGGATGAGCTATCCATCCTCCCGCAGAGCAAATCCCTCCACCTATGCACCATATCTCCATTTTCTCTTTCCTACTTGAAAATATTGCTCCACGAAGTCTTCTCTCTTTCTTGTTTTATCAAACTTTCCTTTTTTATTATATCGATTGCAACGTCATAAAATACACTGGTATTTCTCTCATCTTAAAAACAATAACCTTTCTTTAATCCAGATTTCCTCTTCAACTAGTGATTTATTATTATCCCTTTCTTATAGCACTCCTGAAAGCATTCTGTACTAGATCTTTCTAATATCTGTCTTCACATTCTTTCTTCTTTTAAAAAAATGTTTTCATGAGATATAATTTTCATACCATAAAATTATATAAAATTCAAACTTTTAACATGCACAGAGTTGTATAAGCATTAGCACAATATAGGATTAGAATATTTTTATTACCCCCAAAAAACCTGCCAATTAGCAGTAATTTCCTATTTATCTCTATCCTCTATCCCCCAGGCCCAGGAAATCAGAAATACACTTTCTATTTCTACAGATTTTTCCTATTCTGGTCTTTTCATATAAATGAAAAGCATACAATATGTGGTCATTTATGACTGGCTTCTTTCACTTAGCATCGTGATTTCAAGGCTCACCAATGTACCATGTATCAGTTTTCATTCATTTAAATTCCCAAATAATATTCCATTATAAGAATATACCACATTTTATTTATCTATACATGAGTTGATGGGCATTTAGGCTGTCTTCCCTTGTTAGCTCTTATCAATAATGCTGCCCTGAGCATTCATGTACAAGTTTTTGTGTGGATGCAAGTTTTTATTTCTCTTGAGTATATACTAGGAATGAAATTTTTGGGTCATAAGGTAATTCTGTGTTTAACTTTTTAAGGAACTGTCAGACTATTTTCTAAGTTGTTGAACCATTTTACATTCCTTCAAGCAGGGCATGAGAGTCCCAATGTCTCCGTGTCCTTCTCAACTCATGTTATCACCTACGGTGCTTATCATAGCCATCCTGGGTGGATATGCAGTGGTAGTTCAATGTGATTTTGATGTTTCCTTTGTGTTCCATTATGTTGGACATTTATCTTTTTATGTGCTCCCGTTCTTTCTTAAACACACTCCAATTAAGCTTTTTTCTCCATCACTCCACTGAAATGACTCTTCACAAGTCTACCAATAACTATCTTGTTACATTCTAAGACCATTTCTCAGTCCTTATTTTTCTTTACCTACCAGTAGTTTCCAACATGGGTAAAAATTATCTCAATAAAACACCGTATTCTTGGCTTCCAGAACACCATGTTGTCTTTGTTTTCGTCCTTCACTTCTGGTTGCGCCTGTTTAGCTCCTTTTCCTGGTTGTTTGTTTGTTTGTTTGTTTGTTTTCTCATCTCTCTCACCTCCAAATGTTAGATTTCCCCAAGACTCAATTCTAGAATATATTCTTTCTTACTATCTACACTCATTCCCTACACAATCTCATCTAGGATCTACATAACCTCTCCTAGAATCACGACTTTAAGTGCCATCTACATGGTTATGATGACTTTCAATATTATATCCTCAACCTGGATCACTCCATATATTCAAAACTAACTATTTAACATCATCACTTGGATGTCTAAGAGGCAAAATTAAACATGCCCCAAACTGAGCTCCTATTGTTTTTCCCAAACTAGTTCCTTTCCTTTCTCAATCTGTGGCAACTTAAAATTTGAAGCTAAGACAGAAGTGGAGCAAGATGGCAGAATAGAAGGCTGAACCAATCATTCTTCGAACAGAATACCAATTTAACAACTATCTACCCACAAAAAAAAAAAAAAAAAAAAAAACACCTCCATAAGACTCAAAATTACATCAGCACTCATAGCACCTGGCTTTAACTTCATATCACTGAAAGAGGCACAAAAGAGGTAGGAAAAACAGTCTTCAATAGCCTACCCACTCGTCTTCCATCTCCTGGTAGGGGTAGCATGAGGTGGACAGTGTTTCTGTGCACTGGGGAGAGGTAGAAATCAGTGATTGTGAGGCATTGAACTCAGTGCTGCCCTGTTAGAGCAGAAAGATAAACAAGACCAAGCTCAGCTGATACTTGCCCAAAGAGGGATCATTCCCCCAGGAAAGAGGGGAATTGCAGATTCCAGCAGTTGGAACTTGAGCTCCTGCAAGCCTTGTCATCATGGATTAAAGTTTTCTGGAGCCCTAAAAAGCCTTGAAAACCAGTCTAGGCCACAAGTATTGCAACTCCTAGGTGAGTCCTAGTGCTGAGCTGAGCTAACAGGCAGAGGACTGCGGGGGCAGTGACCTACTGAGACACCAGCAGGGCAACTAAGGAAGGGTTGGCATCACCCTTCCCCTAAACTTAGGCTGCACAGCTCGTGGCTCCAAAAGAAATCCCTTCCTTCTGCATGAGGAGAAAAAATGGAAGAGTGGGGAGGACTTTGTCTTCCATCTTGAATAGCAACTGAGCTACAGGAGGATAGAGCATCAGTCAGAGTTTTGAGGTCCCCATTCTAGTCCTTAGCTCCAAGAAAACATCTCTAAACACACTCTAGGCCAGAAGGGAACCTGCTGCCTTGAAGAAAAGGATTCAGTCCTGGCAGCATTCATCACCTGCTAACTGAAGAGCCCTTGGGCCCTGAATAACCAGCAGCGATACTGAGGTACTACTTTGAGGGCCTTGGGTGAGACTCAGTTTTGCTGGCTTCATGTGAGACTCAGCACATCCCCATATCTAGTGACTGTGGGGTGAGACTTCTGCTTGAGAAAAGTGGAGGGAAAAATAAAGGGGACTTTGTCTTGCACCTTAGGTACCAACTCAGCCACAGCAGGTAGAGCACCAAGTAGGCTCTTGGGGTCCCTAGTTCCAAGCCTTGGTTTTTGGATGGCATTTCCGGACCTGTTCTGGACCAGAGGGGAGCCCACTGCCCTGAAGGGTGAATCCCAGGCCAGGAAGCATTCACCACAAGCTGACTGAAGAGCCCTTGGGTCTGAAGGGAACATCGGCAGTAGTCTGGCAGTACTCCCTATGGGCCTGTGGTGGTGGTGGCCATGGTGTGAGACTGCTCTGCCTTTGGAAAGATGAGGGAAGAGTGAGAAGGACTGAGTCTTGTGGTTTGAGTGCCAGCTCAGCCACAGTACAATAGAACACCAGATAGACTGTTAAGATTTTTTACTCGGCCGGGCGCGGTGGCTCAAGCCTGTAATCCCAGCACTTTGGGAGGCCGAGACGGGTGGATCACGAGGTCAGGAGATCGAGACCATCCTGGCTAACACGGTGAAACCCCGTCTCTACTAAAAAAATACAAAAAATTAGCCGGGCGAGATGGCGGGCGCCTGTAGTCCCAGCTACTTGGGAGGCTGAGGCGAGAGAATGGCGTAAACCCAGGAGGCAGAGCTTGCAGTGAGCTGAGATCCGGCCACTGCACTCCAGCCTGGGCAACAGAGTGAGACTCCGTCTCAAAAAAAAAAAAAAAAAGATTTTTTACTCTAGTTCCTGGCTTCCAGGTGGCACCTCACGCTTGCCCAGGGCCTGGGAGACCTCCCTGGCCTGAAGGGAAGAACACAGGCCTGGCTAGCTTTGCTACCTGCTAGCCGTAGAGACCAGGGCATTGAGCAGACATAGCCAGTAGCCAGGGAGAGGTTACAGCAGGCCTTGGGCGAGACCCAGTGATGTGCTGGCAATGGGTCTGACTCATCACAGTCCTAGTGATGGTAACCACAGGGTGCTTGTGTCACTCTACCCCTAGCTCCATGTGGCTCAAAAAAGAGAGAGAGACTCCATTTGCTTGGGAGAAGGTAAGAGAAGAGAGCAAGAGTCTCTACCAGGTAATCTAGAGAAATCACCTGGACTTGTCCAAGACCACCAAGGCAGACCTCTATGAGTCTGTAAAAGCCACAGTGTTACTGAGCTTTGGGTGTTCCCTAAAGTACATACAGCTTAGCTCATGAAACTGACTCCACTTGAATATCTGGAAAGCCTTCCCAAGAAGGACAGGTACAAACAAACTCAGACTGCCAAGACTACACTAAACATGTAACTCTTCAATGCACAGATACAGATGAACATCTACAGGTACTAAGATGATCCAGAAAAACGTGACCTCACCAGATGAACTAAATAAGGTACCAGGGACCAATCCTGGAGAAACAGAGATATGTGACTTTTCAGAAGAGAATTCAAAAGAGCAGTCTTGAGGAAACTCAAATAAAGTCAAGATAATGCAGAGAAAAATTTCAGAATTCTCTCAGATAAATGTAACAAAGATATTGAAATAATTTTAAAGGACCAAGCAGAAATTCTGGACCTGAAAAATGCAATTGGCCTACTGAAGAATACATCACAGTCTTTTAATAGCAGAACTGATCAAGCAGAAGAAAAAAATAGTGAGCTTGGAACAGGCTACTTGAAAATAGGCAGTCAGAGAAGACAAAAGAAAAAAGAATAAAAAACAATGAAGTATGCCTACAGGATCTAGAAAATAACCTCAACAGGTCAAATATAAGAGATATTGACCTTACAGGGAAGTTAGAGAAAGAGATAGGGGTAGCAAGTTTATTCAAAGGGATAATTCCAAGGAACTTCCCAAACTTAGATAAAGATAATAGCATTCAAGCACAAGAAGGTTATAGAAAACCAAGTAGACTTGACACAAAGACTACCTGAAGGTATTTAATAATCAAACTCCCAAAGGATAAAGAAACTATCCTAAGAGCAGCAAGAGAAGAACAAATAACATACAATGGAGCTCCAAAGCATGTGGCAGCAGACTTTTCAGTGGGAACCTTATAGGCTAGGAGAGAGTGCATGACATTTTTAAAGTGCTGAAGTGCTGAAGGGAAAAAAAAAAAGAGAGAAGAAAAGAAAAAACAACACTTTTACGCTAGAATGGATGCAGTGATCAGGCAACACTTCTACACTGCTGGCAGGAATGTAAACTAGTACAGCCACTATGGAAAACAGTGTGGAGATTCCTCAAAGAACTAAAAGTAGAACTACCATTTGATCCAGCAATCCCACTACTGGGTATCTATCCAGACGAAAAGAAGTTATTATACAAAAAAGAATTTGCACACACGTGTTTATAGCAGCACAACTCATAATTGCAAAATCATGGAACCAACCCAAATGCCCATAAATCAACGAGTAAAGAAACCATAGTATATACATACATACAACATAATACTATTCAGCCATAAAAAGGAATGAATTAACAGCATTTGCAGTTACCTGGATGAGATTGGAGACTATTACTCTAAATGAAATAACTCAAGAATGGAAAACCAAACATCGTATGTTCTCACTGACATGTGGGAGCTAAGCTACAAGGACACAAGGACATGAGAATGACTCAGTGAACTCTGAGGACTTGGGGGTAAGTGTGGTTAAAAGGTGAGGAATAAAAGACTACAAATAGGGTGCAGTGTTTACTGCTCAGGTGATGGGTGCACCACAATCTCACAAATCACCACTAAAAAACTTACTCATGTAACCAAACACCACCTGTACCCCAATAACCTATGGAAAATATAAATGAAATAAATAAATAAAATAAAAAATAAAGATATATAAAAGCAACATCAAAGATGATTAAATAATGGTAACTACAACAACTTTTCAAAACATAAGACAGTGCGATAAGGTATAAATAGAAACAACAAAAAATTTAAAAGTTGGGGTAACAAAGTTAAGGCATAGAGTTTTTATTAACTTCCTTTTTGCTTATTTGTTTATGGAGAAAGTGTTAAGTTGTTATCAGCTTAAAATAATGAGTTATAATATAGTATTTACAAGCCTCATGGTAATCTCAAACCAAAACAATATAACAGATACACAAAAAAACTAAAAAGCAAGAAACTAAATCATATCACCAGAGAAAATTACTTTCAGTAAAAGAAACAAAAGAAGTAAGAGAAGTCTACAAAACAACCAGAAAACAAATAACAAAATGTAAAAAGTAAGTCTTTACTTATGAATAATAATATTGAATGTAAACAGACCAAACTTTCCAATCAAGTCATAGAACAGCTGAATAGATTTAAAAACAAGACCCAATGATCTGTTGCCTGTAAGAAACACACTTCACCTATAAAAACACTCATATACTAAAAATAAAGAAAGAAAGAAAGAAAGAAAGAAAGAAAGAAAAGGACATTTCATGCCAATGGAAGCCAATAAAGAGGAAGAGTAGCGACACTTACCTCAGACAAAATAGATTTTAAGACAAAAACTATAAAAGACAAAGAAGGTCACTGTATAATGATAAAGGGGTCAATTCAGCAAGAGTTTATAACAATTATAAATACATGTGCACCCAACACTGGAGCACCCAGATATATAAAACAAATATCATTAGACCTAAAGAAAAGAGAGTGCAATACAATAATAGCTAGAGACTTCAGCACTCCACTTTCAGCATTGGACAGCTCTTCCAGACAGAAAAATCAACAAAGAAACACTGGATTTAATCTATACTATAAACCAAATAGATCTATTAATAATATATATTTACGGAAAATTTCATCCAATGACTGCCAAATACACATTCTTCTGCTCAGCACATGAATCATTCTCAAGGATAGATTATATGTGAGGTCATGAAACAAGTCTTAAAACATTTTTTTAAAATGGAAATAATATCAAGCATCTTCTCTGACCACAATGGAGTAAAACTAGAAATCAATAACAAGAGGAATTTTGTTAACTAAATAAATACATGGAAATTAAATAATATGCTCCTGAATGACCACTGGGTCAATGAATAAATTTAAAAAAGGAAATTGAAAAATATTTTGAAACAGATGATAAATGAAACAAAACATATTAAAACCTATGGGATACTGCAAAAATGGAACCAAGAGAGAAGTTTATAGCTATAAGTGCCTACATCAAAAAAAGAAGCAAAACTAAAGATGCATCATAAAGAACAAAAAAGAAAAAAAAAACACCAAACCCAAAACTAGTAGAAGAAAATAAAAAACAAAGATCAGAACAGAAACAAATACAATTGAAATAAAGAAACCAATAAAAAAGATTAGTGAAGCAAAAAGTTGCTGTTTTGAAAAGTTATACAAAATTGACAAACAGCCAGACTAACAAAAAATTAGAGAAAACCCAAATAAATAAAATTAGAAATAAAAAAAGAGACATTACAACTGATACCATGAAATTCAAAGAATCATTAGTGGCTACTACGAGCAACTATAAACCAATACACTGGAAAATCTGGAAGAAAAGGATGAATTCCTACACATATACAATCTAACAGGATTAACTATAAAAATAATCCAAACCTGAACAGACCAATAACAAGTAATGAGGTCAAAGTTGTAACAAAAAGCCTCACAGTAAAGAATAGCCTGGGACCCAATGCCTTCACTGCTTCACTGCCAAACATTTAAAGAAGCACTAATACCAATTCTACTCAAACTGTTCTGAAAAAGAAAGGAGGGAGTACTTCCAAACTCATTCTATGAGGTCAGTATTAACCCTGATACCACAACCAGACAAAGACACATCAAATAAAGAAAACTACAGTCCAATACTTCTGATAAATATTGATGCAAAAATCCTCAAGAAAATACTAGCAAATTGAATTCAATAACACATTACAAAGACCATTCATCATGACCAAGTGAGATGTATCCCAGAGATGCAAGGATGGCACAATTTATTCACGTAAATCAATTTGATATGTCACATTAACTGAATGAAGAAAAAAAATCATGAGATCATTTCAATTGATGCTGAAAAAACATTTGATGAAATTCAACATCCCTTCTTGATAAAAAGCCCTCAAAAAACTGGGTATAGAAGGAACACACTTCAACATAACAAAAGCCATATGAAACAGACCCACAGCTAGTATCATACTGAATGGGGAAAAACTGAAAGCCTTTCCTCTAAGATCAGAAACATGACAAGGATGCCCACTTTCACCACTGTTTATTCAACATAGTACTGGAAGGCCTAGCTAGAACAATCAAACAAGAGAAAGAAATAAAGGGCATCCAAATTGGAAAGGAAGAAATTAAATTATTCTTGTTTGCGGAGGACATGCTCTTACATTTGTAAAAACCTAAAGACTCCACCAAAAAACTATTTGAACTAATAAAAAAAATTAGTAAAGTTGCAGGATACCAAGTCAACATACAAAAATGAATAGCATTTGTATACACAAACAGTGAACAATCTGAACAACAAATTTAAAAAGTAATCCCATTCATAGTTGCCACAAGTAAAATTAAATATCTATGAATTAACTTAACCACACAAGTGAAAAATCTCTAAAATCAAAACTATTAAACACAGATAAAAGAAATGGAAGAGGGCACCAAAACATGGAAAGATATTCTATGTTCATGGATTGGAAGAATCAATATTGTTAAAATACTCATACTGCCCAAAGCAATCTACAGATTCAATACAATCCCTATCAAAATACCAATGACACTCTTCACAGAAATAGAAAAAACAATCCTAAAATTTCTGTGGAACTACAAAAGACCCAGAATAGCCAAAGATATCCTAAGCCAAAAAAAAATTTAAAAAAAAAAAAGAAGGAAGGAGGAATCACTTTACGTGAGTTCAAATTATACTACAGAGCTATAGTAATTAAAACAGAATTGTACTGGCATAAAAACAAACACATAGACCAATGAAACAGAATAGAGAACCCAGAAATAAATCCACACACCTACAGTGAACTCATTTACAAAAAAGGTGCCAAGAGCATACACTGAAGGAAAGACAGTCTCTTCAATAAATAATGCTGGGAAAACTGGATATCTACATGCGAAAGAATGAAACCAGATCCTTATCTCTCACTATATACAAAATGCAAATCAAAATGGATTTAAGACCTAAATCTAAGATCTTAAACTATGAAACTACTGAAAGAAAATATTGAGGAATCTCTCCAGGACATTGGACTGAGCAAAGATTTCTTGAGTAACACCCACAAGCATAGGCAACCAAATCAAAATCGGACAAATGGGATCAAGTTAAAAACCTTCTTCACAGCAAAGGAAACAATCAGCAAAGTGAAGAGACAACCCACAGAATGGGAGAAAATAGTTGCAAACTACCCATCTGACAAGGGATTAATAACCAGAATACATACAGAGTTGAAACAACTCTATTTTTAAAAATCTAATAATCCAGTTTTTAAATGGGCAAGATATTTATTTATTTATTTGTTTGTTTATTTATTTATTTATTTATTTATTTTTGTGACAAGGTCTCTCTCTGACACCCAGGTTGGAGTGCTATGGTGCAATCATGACTCAGTGCAATCTTGACCTCCTGGGCTCAGCTGGTTCTCCCACATCGGCCTCCCCGGTAACTGGAACTTCAGGAGCTACACACTCAGCTCATTTTTGTATGTTTTGTAGAAACGAGTTTCTGCCATGTTGCCCAGACTGATCTCAAACTACTGGGCTCAACTGATCCACCTGCCTCAGCCCCACAAAGTGCTGGTATTACAAGCATGAGCCACCATGCCCAGCCTGGGCAAGAGGTTTGAAAAAACATTTCTCCAAAGAAGTCATACAAATGACAAATAGGCATATGAAAAGGTGCTTAACATCACTGATCACCAGAGAAATGTAAATCAAAAAACTACAATGAGATATCATCTCACCCCAATTAAAATGGCTTTTATACAAAAGACAGGTAATAACAAATGCTGGCAAGGATGTAGAGAGAAGGGAACCCTTGTACACTGTCGTTGGGAAAGTAAACTACTACAACCATATGGAGAACAGTTTGGAGCTTCCTCAAAAACCTAAAAAACTAAAAATAGAGTTACCATATTATCCAGCAATCCCACTGCTGGGTATATACCCAAAAGAAAGGAAATCAGTATATCAAAGAGATCTCTGCACTCCTATGTCTATTGCAGAAGCACTGTTTCCAATAGCCAAGATTTGGAAGCATCTTAAGTGTTAATTAACAGATGAGTGGATTTTTTAAAAACATGATACTTACACACAATGGAGTAGTATTCAGCCATGAAAAGAATGAGATTCTATCATTTGCCACAACACAGACGGAAATGGAGGTCATTACGTTAAGTGAAATAAACCAGGCACAGAAAGACAAATATGGCATGTTCTCACTTATTTCTGGTATCTAAAAATCAAAACAATTAAACGCATGGAGATAGAGAGTAGAAGGATGGTCACCAGAGGCTTGGAAGGGTAGTAGGGGCTTGGGGGGTAGGGGTAGTGGAGATGGTTAATGGGTACAAAAAACATAGAAAGTGGTTGGGCATGGGGTCTCACACCTGTAATTCCAGAACTTTGGGAGGCCGAGGCAGGTGGATCCCCTGAGGTCAGGAGTTTGAGACCAGCCTGGTCAACATGGCAAAACCACATCTCCACTAAAAATACAAAAATTAGCCTGGCATGGTGGTGGGTGCCTGTAATCCCAGCTACTTGGGAGGCTGAGGCAGGAGAATTGCTTGAACCTGGGAGGCGGAGGTTGCAGTGAGCTGAGATCATGCCACCGCACTCCAGCTGGGCAACAGAGCAAGACTCCATCTCAAAAAAATAAAAAAAAAAAAAACCATAGAAAGAATGAATAAGACCAAGTATTTGCTAGCACAACAGGGTGACTATAGTCAATAACAATTTGATGTACATTTAAAAATAACTAAAAGAGCATAATTGGATTGTTTCTAACATAAAGAATAAATGCTTGAGGGGATGGATACCCCATTTTCCATTATGTGATTATTATGCCTGTATATAATGGATGCTTGTATCAAAAAAATCTTCTGCACCCCATAAATATATACACCTACTATATACCCACAAAAGTTTAAAATTTGAAAGACCTTTGAGCTATTCTTGACTCTTCTTCCTCTCATACCTCATGTTCAAAATATTATTAATTTATGTCAGTCACCTTCAAAACACATTTAGAGTTTGAACTGTTCTCAGCATCCCCATTTCTCTGGTTCGAGTTAACATAATTTCTGACCTGGATTGTAAAACTAGCCTCCCAAATGATCCTCCTGTTTCTGCCTTTGATGCCCAGCAGTCATTTCTCAACATAACCACCAGAATGACGCTATTAAAATCTTAGTCAGAATGTATTTCTCGGTCGGGTGTGGTGGCTCACGGCTGTAATCCCAGCACTTTGGGAGGCCTAGGTGGGTGGATTACCTGAAGTCAGGAGTTCGAGACCAGCTTGACCAACATGATGAAACCCTGTCTCTACTAAAAATACAAAAAGTTAGCCAGGAATGGTGGCAGACACCTGTAACTCCAGCTACTCGGGAGTCTGAGGCAGGAGAATCGCTTGAACCAGGGAGGCAGGGTTGCAGTGAGCTGAGATTGAGCCACTGCACTCCAGCCTGGGCAATAAGCAAAACTCCATATCAAAAAAAAAAAAAAAAAAAAAAAAAAAAAGAATGTATTTCTCCTCTGCTCAGTACACCATAATGGCTCTTCAATCTGCTCCACAGAAAAGCCAAAGTCCTTACTGTGGCCTACAAGGCCCCAGGTTCTCCCCTCTCTTTACCTTTCTTATCTCACTTCCTCCTAGTCCCCACTCCTCAGTCTTTCCATTTCTCTCATCCTGACCTCCTTACTGTCTCCCAAAGACCCCACATCTTCACCTGGCTCAGGCCTCTGCACTTGCTGCCTCCTCTGCTCAAAGCATCCTTATCCCTGATGGCCATATGATTAGTTCCCTTACTTTCTTCATATCTTTATTCTGAAATCACCTTCTCAGGGAGGCTTTCCAGGTCATTCTACCAAAAATAGTAGTTCCCCTCCCAGCATTTCATATCTCTCATACCTGCTTGATTCCTTCTCATTACCACCTACATGTAACATTCTGTATATTTTAATAATCAATCTTATTTATTTTCTGTCTCTCTAACTAGAATGTGAACTCCCTAAGTGTGGACTTTTGTCTGTTTGTTCACTGATATATTCCAAGCAACTAGAAAAGTACGTAATGGATAGTAGGTATCCAATAAATACATACTTGGTGAATGAATTCCTCTCTACAATCTTCTCTCCTTAGAATATTATTCCTCCTGTTCTCCATCTGCAAAATATGTTTACCCATTCAGATGCAAATAAATATTACTTTCTCTCTGTAGCTTCTTGTTTTTCTTTGCTTTCTCTGCTTTCTCTTCTTTCTCTCTGTAGTTACTTCTTCCATAGAGTTTGTTGCTTCCCACTCTGTGCTCCAAGATCACATTACATTTAACCTCTGCTGTTGCTTATTGCTTTGTGACTTACGGTATCGAATTTTCCATAAGATAATGAGTTATTGCAATGCAAAATCATCATATTATTATTTTTTATCATCCCTGGTGCCTGGCCCATCATAAAATTCAATAAAAGTGTTGAATGAATCACCAAACACATCCTGTCTTCTTTCAGCTCCCTCCTTCCCCTTTTCATCACCCCTTACCACTACCCAAAAATGACAGCTAACTCTTCCACTCCAAAATTATCCATGAGCCTCCTGCTGACCAGACTTTATTGGCAGTGTCTGTTTCCTGGTCCCAGATTCTGCCTCCATACTCCCCTCCTCCTGGTCAGACAATTATTCCCTCAGGCATTTGCTAAGAAAGATAATATAGCCAATTAATTTGTGCCAAGATTCCAGTAAAAGTTAAAGGATTGATGATTGAATATTAAATTTTAAGTTACTACATATTTTTCAATTCAGGTAACTAAGTAACATCATGCTGTGGGAAGAAAATTTAAGGGTAGGAAATCCAAGCAGAAAGTACTGTTTAGTGGTTGCCTACTTGCTGTGATATAGAAGGTTTTGACCTCAGGGTGAATTAATTTATCAGATTACTTCCTGAGAATAGAAGGAGGATTTCTTAAGAAGAGAATCGAGGAGAAGGGCATGGATATACTGGATGCCTGAGAAGAGGTAGCTCCACTAAAGGAATGAAATGGGCGTCAGGGTGACACCATCACCAAAGACAGTTTTGGGGAAAGACTTGGTTCCCTTCCAGCCACTCCATATTGCCCTTCACAAGGATCAGTCCTAGGTAAAAGCATGATCCATGATCCAGGTAATCCAATACACAAAAGGCTAAGTGAATAGAAGAGTCCACACCATATGAATCATGTGAAAATGCTTTGGAGACTAGAATACACCATTCTTCAACATTCACTGAGCCCAGAGAAGTAAAAGCAAGTCCAAGCACGTATTGCATATTGAACAGTAGCTCTGTGAAAGAATTAAGTTCCAAGGCTACAAAGATGAGGAAAACAAATCTCTAATCTGAAAGGAACTTAAAATCTAATAAGGGAAAAATCAATGCCAACAAGTAGGACAAGTACTAGATAATAGAATTATGAACACATCACAGTATAGAGGCAGCATCCAGCTCTGGTTAGGTAGTGCTGGCTAAATGAGATGGTGTCATACTGTAGTATTTGAGGTGGGTCTTAAAGGAAGAATAGTTTTCTGGACGAATGGGAATTGGCAGAAAGAAGGGCATATAAAAAGGATAGGGCCACAAAGCAGCCTGAGTTGGGGAAAACTATTAGTAACGGGATATGGCTAAATCATAGGGTTGGAGAGGATGTGTGATGACAGATGAGATTCACAGATAGTAAGAGATCAGGTTATGAAGGATCTCGAATGCCATGCTAGAAAGTTTAGATTTTGTCTTTTTGGGCAATGACAAGCCATTTTAGAATTTTAAGTAAGGGACTAACATGTTCAGAATTTTATTTTTGAAAGAGGATCCTAGATGTAATACAGAGAATGGATTGGAAGATGAGGAAGACTGAACTCAGAAGGACCAATTTGTTGACAGGTGCGTTATGCAAATGAAGGTGAAAGAGAGTCTAAGTTAGGCAACAATAGTAAAGATGGGTAGAAATAAATAGATACAAGATACGTATAGGAAATAGAAAAAGCCTTCATGACCAATTGGCTATGATGGGGAGGAGACATGGATGGCATAGTCAACTGTTTTGATGTTCTAGTGGATTTGCTGATATGGATAATACAGAATTCTTTTTACTGACCAAGTTATTGTGGGACTGTTATAAATCTGTGCTGGGTTTTATTAAGTTTGATGTTGCATGAGACCAAGGGAGAGGTTTCAAGGCAAATGGAATATGGACAGTCAAGCAGAAGACAGATCTATTTGGAAGGTATGAACTTCAGAACCACATTAGCATATAAAGTTATGTGGAAACCATGGGTAGAGATAAATTGTCCTAAGAGAGTATGTTAAGAGACAACCAGATACGCTATGCCCAAATGTGAAGACGGGTTGAAAAAGGAAACCTACGCAAGAAACCAAGAGTATTGGGAGACAGAAGAGGAGAATAGAGTGACCATAAAGATAAAGGAAGAGAGTTTCAATGAAGGAATGTCAAACACATAAAGAGACCAAGAAGATTTTCAAAGCCTGAACATGTTCATTGAATTTAACAATATAGAGATCATTGTGACCTTGCTAAGAATACATTTAATGAAGTGATAGGGCTAAGTGAGTCAAGTGAGGCGCCCAAGGAGGAAAATTTAAGGTGGCACTCACTCTCAAAGTTGTGCAAAGGTGGGGTCAGCACCTGAGAGTGAGGGCAGCCTTAAATCTGGCACCCAAAGTGCCTTACTGGCCTCACCCTAGTCCCATGCAGGCTGAGGATTAAATGAGAGGGGAAGAAATAAAGTTAACAAGTGTACTTTGACTGCACTGACTCAGGCCTTTCACTCCTTTTTCCTGTAAATCAGCCTGAAAAAGTAGGCTTAAGCTACCATATTTTGTCTTTTTTTTTTTTTTAATTATTATACTTTAAGTTCTAGGGTACATGTGCACAACATGCAGGTTTGTTAGACGGGTATTCATGTGGCACGTTGGTTTGCTGCACCCATCAACTCATCATTTACATTAGGTATTTCTCCTAGTGCTATCCCTTCCTCAGCCCCTCACCACCCGACAGGCCCTGGTGTATGATGATCCCCACCCTGTGTCCATATTTTCTCATTGTTCAGCTCCCACCTACAAGTGAGAACATGCAGTGTTTGGTTTTCCGTCCTTGTGATAGTTTGCTGAGAATGATGGTTTCCAGCTTCATCCATGTCCCTGCAAAGGACATGAGCTCATCCTTTTTTATGACTGCATAGTATTCCATGGTGTCTATGTGCCACATTTTCTTAATCCAGTCTATCATTGATGGATATTTGGGTTAGTTCCAAGTCTTTGCTATTGTGAACAGTGCCACAATATATGTGTGCATATGTCTTTATAGTAATATGATTTATAACCCTTTGGGTATATACCCAGTAATGAGATTGCTGGGTCAAATCGTATTTCTAGTTCTAGATCCTTGAGGAATCGCCACACTGTCTTTCACAATGGTTGAACTAATTTACATTCCCACCAACAGTGTAAAAGCATTCCTATTTCACCACGTCCTCTCCAGCATCTGTTATTTCCTGACTTTTTAATGATTGTCATTCTAACTGGGCATGAGATGGTATCTCATTGTGGTTTTGATTTGCATTTCTTTGATGACCAGTGATGATGACCATTTTTTCATATGTCTGTTGGTTACATAAATGTCTTCTTTTGAGAAGTGTCTGTTCATATCCTTTGCCCACTTTTTGACGGGGTTGTTTGTTTTTTTCTTGTAATTTAAGTTCTTTGTAGATTCTGGAAATTAGCCCTTTGTCAGATGGGTAGATTGCAAAGATTTTCTCCCATTCTATAGGTTGCCTGTTCACTCTGATGATAGTTTCTTTTGCTGTGCAGAAGCTCTTTAGTTCAATTAGATCTCATTTTTCTATTTTGGCTTTTGTTGCCATTGCTTTTGGTGTTTTAGTCATGAAGTCTTTGTCCATACCTATGTCCTGAATGGTATTCCCTAGGTTTTCTTCTAGGGTTTTTATGGTGTTAGGTCTTACATTCAAGTCTTTAATCCATCTTGAGCTAATTTGTGTATACAGTATAAGGAAGGTATCCAGTTTCAGCTTTCTGCATATGGCTAGGCAGTTTTCCCAGCACCATTTATTAAATAGGGAATTATTTCCCCATTGCTGGTTTTTGTCAGGTTTTTTCAAAGATCAGATGGTTGCAGATGTGTGGTATTATTTCTGAGGCCTCTGTTCTGTTCCATTGGTCTATATATCTGTTTTGGTATCAGTACCATGCTGTTCTGGTTACTGTAGCCTTGCAGTATAGTTTGAAGTCAGGTAGCATGATGCCTCCAACTTTGTTCCTGTTGCTTAGGATTGTCTTGGCTATGCAGGGTCTTTTTTGGTTCCATATGAATTTTAAGCCACCATATTTTGTCTTATATGTACGTCAACTTAGGCCTCATTTGACTGACCCAGGTATGTACATGTGACCCAAGGACAGTTCATTTTAAACTCTCAGTATGCAGGCAATCCTATTTTCTCTCCTGAGATTTTGAGCAAGAGAATACCATAAGAATTAATACTTGGCAGTAGAAAAAAACTGAAGAAAGCTTATCTTTTAGAGGCTGGAATAGCCATAATGGGCTACACATATGCCAAAGTTATGTAAAGACTGAGCTCTGAAATAGCGAATCCTTTGCTAGAAAGAAAATGGAATCCAGGCCGGCCATGGTAGCTCACTCCTGTAATCCCAGCACTTTGGGAGACTGAGGCAGGCAGATCACTTGAGGTCAGGAGTTCGAGATCAGCCTGGCCAACATGATGAAACTTCATCTCTACAAAAAATACAAAAATTAGCCTCGCATGGTGGTGGGCACTTATAATCCCAGCTACTTGAAAGGCTGAGGCAGGAGAACACTTGAACCCAAGAGGTAGAAGTTGCAGTGAGCCGAGATCGTACCATTGCACTCCAGCCTGGGAGATGGAGTGAGACTCCACCTCAAAAAAGGGGAAAAAAAAAAAAAAAGGAATCCAGTAGGAGAGAGAAGTGAGGCAGTACAAAAGGCATAAGGAATCACCAGTTTCTACAACCCCGTCAGCTCCAGAGAGCTTTTTGTGTCCTCTTGAAATGCTTTCACATTAAGCTTTTTTTCACTCAAGTTACTTTGAGTTGAATGTTTCTTCTTTGCCACTGAAAGAGCCTAAGTAAAGTTATTTTTAAAGGAAACTAGTCAGAGCAACAAGCAAAAATAGACAAGTGGGATTCCATAAAACTAAAAAGCTTATGCATAGTATAGAAAATGATCAACCACATGAAAAGGCAACCTATGGAATGAGAGAAAATATTGATGAGTCCGACATTTGATAAGGGGTCAGTATCCAAAATATATAAGAAACTCAACTCAATAACAAAAAAACACACAACTTGATTTTAAAATGGACAAAAGACCTGAAATGGCATTTCTCTGAAGAAGACATACAAATAGCCAAGAATATGAAAAAATACTCAACATCAACAACCATTAGGGAAATGTAAATCAAAACCACAGTGGGATATCACCACACCTCGGTTAGGGTGGCTATTATCAAAAAGACAAGACATAACAAGCGTTGGTGAGGATGTGGAGAAAAGGAAACCCTTAGACACTCTTGGTGGAAATGTAAACTAGCACAGACATTATGGAAAACATATGGAAGAAGCAAAGTCAGCAAGTGTGTGTTTAATTTCTCAAAGAATTACAAATACGGTTACCATATGATCTAGCAATTCTACTTCTGAGTACACATTCAAAGAAAATAAAATCAGTTTGTTGAAGAGATATCTCAGCCTTATGTTCATTGGAGCATTACTTACAATAGCCAAGATGAGGATGCAACCTGTGTCCATCAACAGATAAACAGATAAAGAAAACGTGGTATATATATACACTGTATACTATTCAGGTTTTAAAAGAGAAGGAAATGTTGTCACTTGTGAACCTGGAGGACACTCTGCTAAGTGAAATAAGCCAGGCCCACAAAGACAAATACTCCATGATCTCACTTACAAATGGAATCTAAAAAAGTTGAACTAACAGAAGCAAAGAGTAGAATAGTGATTGTGAAGATGCTATCAAAGAATACAAAATTTCAGTTAAACAGGAGGAATAAGCTAAGGAGATCCACTGTACTCTGTGGTGACTGTGGTTAATAACGATGTATTGTATACTTGAAAATTGCTAAGATGGTAGAGTTTACATGTTCTCACCACAAAAAAAGGATAAGTATATCAGGTAAAGTGTATGTCAATTAGCTTGATGTTGCCATTTCAAATTGTAGGTGTTCATCAAAACTTCATGCTGTATACCATAAATATATGCAATTTTGTCAGTTGAAATAATAATAATAATTTCTAAAATAAAACACACTTTTTAAAAAGGGAGCTTACCTGTGAAATAAAGGAAAAAGCTCAGATATTAGAACAAGGCCCATTTGAGCTATATATAATGGAATGAAAGGAGAAAATGTTAATGAGCTACTTTGACTAACTTGACCAGCTTATTTGTCTTATTGATTTGTTTCTAAAGAGCTCTGGACTTGCAAGACAAGAGGTGTAATGCTTGCCTAACAGTTGTTTGTTCTGTAAGTCTTAGTTTTCTTCCCTAAAATGTGGAAATGTAAACATTTATTTACTTATAGGATGGACGGTTATATTGAAAGATGAGTTATCACACTGAAAAGTGAAAATGTGAGATGTTAATAATTGTGAGTCATATCAGTTATAAGAGTAATGATTTATATTTACTGAACAGTGCTGTGCCCACCCCATCTCACCCACCTGCCTCTCCCACTTCTTTCTCTCTCTTTCACGAGTGCTTGAAGCTCTTTGCTTACTCTGCCATTGCTATCTTCCACTTTGGTTGAGTTTTACTAATGTCTGATAACTGAATAATGAACAAACTTCACCTGGAAAAGCTCTAACATGTTTGTTCACCTTCAAAAAAAGTATTCCAGCTATAACAGAGCACTTTAGAAACAGAAAATGTTCTGTGGTAGTGGCCATAGTAGTGACAATAGTAAGTACTGGTGGTGTAGTAATAGTTGTCTACACTATAGGAAATTATATTTATTAATCTGAAATTGAGTTTAGCTCTTATATCTTTGTACCTTATAGAGAGTCCTATGTTGACCCTTTGGCCATATATTTTAGACCAGAATTTTTTCATATTATTATACCAAATTTAGTATAATTTGAGATCATCAAAAATCTAATTCATTAGCAGACAGATGAGAATAACACTGTTATAACACAGTCTCAAGAACGCATAGACCCCAATTCCATGTCCATGGAGGCCAAGAGCTAATTCAGAGGAGATTTAGGATGCTGTGAAAACTTTTACAGCAGTAGCAGCATTTTGGGATGCTATTAGGACATGGGTACATTTTGTTACTTCATGTGGAAACATACTGCTTTATTCAAAGATCAAGAGCAATTTTTGGAGCCATCCTCTTGGTCAACACAGGAAGTCAGTTGGCTGGTTCAGAAAAGATTACTAGGTGATGCAATCTGTGAGGCTAGTCCCATTCAAACCAGGGAACAGTAATAGGAGTAACAGCAGAATGGCTAAGAAGATAGCCACCATGGGCCCCTCACTGACTGGGCAGGTGGATTCTCTATGCATTCTCAGGTCTCCTGACTGCCCGAGGATGGGGAGATGAAAGCGCTAACATACAGTCCGCAATCCAATGCTCTAAACGTGCCTCAGCAGTGCCCAGGACTCCATTCTCTGTCACCCTTAGAGAAATCTTCACCCTTGGGCTGTTGAGCAACTCACCCTGGCTGAGGCTGAGGTGGAGAACAGAAGGGTAAGAGTGCTCCTTTCGGCTCTGAATTTACCTGTCAAGCAAGGTGAACATCTCTAAAGAAGGCAGATGAAGTGATAGGTTCACAGGGGTTGTTATACGATTCTCCCTACTTTGGTGAATGAAATTTTTTATGAGAAATGCTAAAATAGAAAAGGCAACTTCTTCACTATAAAAACTAAGGGTTTTAGAGAAAAAGGTCTTTCTTCTCTAAATTTTTTCCATCATTTTCCTGGACAATGCTTTTTGTTTCACAGTTGGAAATAGGATTAGACATACAAATACAAATTAGAATTGGGCAGCAAATAAAATTCACTTTCAGATGGAAACTACTGAAAGTAGATCCTTTCCCAAGAGGGAGTAGCAGGGAACCAAGCACCTAAAAGGAGAGAGCGAAGCACCGAGGAAGGCACATGGGAGAGTAGAAACTGGGACCCTCAGAGACACATTTTATTGACTTCTCAGTGTGGCCATCTCTCTGCCTCAAAGGTGTTCATTGGTGGGGTCAACCTTGTGCTTCCTAAGGTCCCCTCCTCTATGAGCTCCCCATCTTACCCCACCCCTGACACAATTACCTTGGGCTTCACAGACAAAGTCCCTCTCTGGCTTTTGACCCCTGCCCCCTTAATAATATTAGACTATAAAGTTGCTTAGCATGAGGAGTTGCCATGACGACGGCACCCATATCCCTGTACAAGTGCCAGCACTGAGACCCGGGGGCTCGGGCACATGGCAAAAGGACAGCTTGAGAGAAACAATGGAGGGAGCCGACTGCAGATTCTTTTCATGCCTAATTACCCATGAGCACATGGCACAATGGCTTATTTAATTCTGCCTTGGCTCAGAGTAGAGACAGGTTCTCATTCCAGTTGGAAAGGATTCCAGCTCTGGCCCATTGCAGGGAGGGGCAAAAGGAAAGGGAAAGTAAGTTATTGAAATGCATAGACTTTGTCTTCTTAATTATTTTGCATTTGGCCATCATTCCTTGTCTCAGAAGCTAATTATTCCAAGTCACGAGAATTGTTCCACCTCAGAGTTAGCTGCGAGCGAAATGCTGACAACCGGTGCTGGGAACAACTGTTTCCCATGCCTAGCTAGGCAATAGAAGATCATTCCTTCTCAGAACGAACTCAGCCAGTCAAAGGGTGGAATGATTTATTAAATCCTCAGGATGTGTAAGGTAATCTATTTGTCTTTCTTCTTTCTTTCTTAGAATAGAATTCAGGCCTCACTCCCCTGGAATTTTGCAGACTGTGGAGAAACAGTCTTGCCAGAACCACGCTGTAAGGTGATACCAGGCAAAAGAGACAGAATGGACATACAGGCAAAGAAGATTCTCTGCTCTGTGCAGACTCAAGGCCATGTGACCTTCTCCACACAGTGAGCCCACAGGTAACCAAAAGTGCTTCTGAGTCCTCAAAGATGGTGGGAGAGCAAAGGAGACCACTGCCTCATAAGCATTAGGAGGGTGAGTGCTTTCAGAGATGTAATGCCATTTTTGTGAGTTCTCTGTCATGGCAGCCAAATAGATGTGGTAAGAAATACGTGGAGAATATTATAACTTTTTATTGATTGCCAAAATTGCATCCAAGTCAACCCAGATAACATTGCTTTAATTATCTGTCTGGATTCCTACTTCAGGTCCTGACCCCTTCTACTCTCTTACCAATGTGATACGCTATTTATCACCTGACTCAAATAATGACAGACAGGAGGTCAAAGGCTTTCCAACTTTCTTTACTGACTCAGCAAAACCCAGTGGGTCCACCTGTATACCCTCTGAATATTTCTGCCTTAGCAGTGAAGGTACTGGAATATAAGATTTTGGAAGCCATAATTCCGGGAGGGTCCAGAACATACTCTTCATTAAGGCAAAAAGAAATGCACAGTTACAGGGGTCACTTGCATCTCTGAGGAGTTCAGTGGTGACTGTCTTCTGTAGAACAGGACTGACAGGAGATGTAACCGTGAAATTGAACCTCTTGATATTAAGTGTAGTTTCAAGTGGGGTCCAGACTAAAATAAGGTTCTGCTGCAGGTTCAGGCTGCAGTTCAAACTGTCTTGCCACTCAGGCCTAGATCCAAAGGTATAGAAGTGTTGGAGGTGGATAAAGAAGATATGTAGAATTGCAAACCCCACTTGGCGACTCAAAGCACAGATCTATGATTGTGGAGGAAAACCATGCCTTCTGCAGCAGAAAATTACTCTCATATGAAAAGAAGCTCATAAGTAACTGAATGAGAGTAGGATACCAAGTGACTATGTTACTAGGGCTGCTCACCAAGTTGGAGACTGCCTGATCAACTGATTCATAAGATCGGGTGTCAAGGAAGTAATACCTGTGTAATAGAAATTGTGTATCAGGCCTACAGAACTCCAGAAGGTACAAGTAAATGATATGAGCCAGACTTCTACATCCCCTTGCTCTGTTTCTCTCTCAACTCACATCTATAAAGAGTAAAAAATAGTTCAAGTCCAGTTAAAAGACTGGGACTACACTATATTGGGTGCTAGCAAAAAATGAACTGCTGACACATTACAGCATCACTCAGGAGTGACATTAAGGGATCTTAGTGGAGGAAAATTCTCCCAGAGGTCAGAGCTTTAAGCACAACTCTGGGCTATGCACTTCCTATGGAAGAAAATTTGAAATGTGTGCGTATACATATATAACTCCTGAGAAGTGACAACTTACTTGGCTCAAGAAAACAAGACTACAATGTTTGTGTATTAGTTTCCTGTGGCCGCTGTCAAAAACTACCAAAAGCTTGGTTACTTAAATCAGCAGAAACTTATTGTCTCACAGTCTAGAGTCCAGAAGTTGGAAATCGGTATCACTGGGTTGAAACAAGTTGTCTGCACTTCTTCCAGCTTCTGCTTGGCGGCTGGCATTTGTTGGTCTTGTGGCCACATCACTGCAGTCTCTGTCTCCATCTTCATATCACCTGCTCCTCAGTGTGTGTGGAATCTCCCACTGCCTTCTCCTTCTAAAGACACTTGTGATTTTATTTAAGGCCCTCCTGGATAATTCAGGATAATCTCCCTATTTCAAGATCGTTAACTTAGTCACATCTGCAAAGACTACTTTTTCATATAAGGTAGTATTTACAGGTTCCAGGGATAAGGATCTAATATCTTTGGGGTCTGGGGTGCATTACCAACCTACCATGATCTGGGACAGGTAGGTTTTAGGAAGACATTTGTTGGGGGCAGCCTACCATGGTCTGGGACTGGGAGATTTTTAGGAAGACATTTGTAGTTGAACCTATGAAAATAGACGCACAAGGTACAAGGAATTTTGTGTCTTGTGTTGCTGCCCATCAAGATGTATTCACCTCAGAAAAGGTTCTCAGTCCCCAAGGAGGTGGCATAATCTTCTGCAGACATCAACCAGCCTCTCTTCATGGTTTAATACTATCTTGGACCATTGAGTGAGTGGCTATGACGGCAAAGATGGAGAAGTGCATGGCTGCAACAGCCTGGGCTCCCTCTCACCAAGGCTCTTGATACTGCTCAATCTGCCAGCATCAGAGACTAATTATAATCACTTGACATGGTTCCATTCCTCTTGGGCAGAGCATCTTACTCCTTGGTGAGTAAATAGGTTTTATATTTGCTGTTTATAAAAACTTCCAAATACTGGCCAGGCACACTTCAGGAGGCTGAGGTGGGCAAATTGCTTGCTTCCAGCACTTTGGAAGGCCAAGGTCAGGGGATTGCTTGAGCCCAGGAGTTCAAGGTCAGCCTGGGTAACATGGCAAAGCCCCATCTCTACAAAAAAAAATAATAATACAAAAATTAGCTAGGCATAGTGGTACATACATGTATTCCCAGCTATTCAGGAGACTGAAGTGGGAGAATTGCTTGAGCCTGGGGAGGTTGAGGCTGCAGTGAGCTGTGATTCTGCAACTGCACTCCAGGCTGGGCAACAGGGCAAGACCCTGTCTCAAATATATAAATCAATAAATAAATAACCAAACACTATGGAAAACACTTGTATATAATTCAATGAAATCATCATGGAAATAATCAGAAAAATTAACAGAGCTTAGACACTGTAGCAATGTCAAATTACTTTAAAAATGTTCTTAAACATTTACAATTTATACACTTACAATTTATATGCGTATCACAGATTGGTAACAGTGTGCAGACCAGCCCAGATCCATGGATTATGTTTTGAATTTACTGCCCTAGAAAATTATCCAGCGCCTGTTGGCAGATCAGATACATCAGATCCTTTCCGGGCTGAAAGGGGCAGTGATTCCTCTTTATCCAATGCTATATCTATGCCGAAAAAGGATTCTCCTCCCCCACTCCTGACCATGTGGCTTTCACCAGCACCACGGTCTAAGTGCCTAATCAATGGACATGGTATGACACTCAACATTGCCTCAAGCCAAGGAAAATATTTTACAGCCAAAGAGGTACAACCATGGACATATAACCATGGGACTTGTGGGTGTTGCCATGTACCCCTCACCCAGAGGCAGCCAGCCAAATACAAAGATGAAACTGCCTGTGTCTCTAAAAACTGGAACTCATGAATCTTGAAAGAAAAGGGTAGCAGTAAGATTGAAACCTCTCTATGTCACTCCCAGTGACCTACTTGCAGAACTTGTGCTTCTCCTTCCTACATCATTAGACTGACAGATTAGAGGTCCTGACTCCTGGGAGGGAATGTTTCCACCAGGAGTTTTACTGAATTGAAGACAGAGACAGCCAGCTAAGCCACACTTTACTCCTCATCCCAGTGGACAAATGTCAAAGAGAAGAATTACTGTATTCCGAGTGACAATTGAACCTGATGACTGAAAAGTTAGGAATGGCTACCCTACAATAAGGGCAGGAAATCTAAGGAATTCCCAGAATCCAGAGATCCACTGAGACTTCTCTCTGTGCTTCCAGGCCCAATTATAAGAGCAAATGAGCAGCCGGATGCAATGGCTCATGCCTGTAATCCCAGCAGTTTGGGAGGCCGAGGCAGGCAGATCACCTGAGGTCAGGAGTTGGAGACTAGCCTGGCCAACATGATGAAACCCCGTCTCTACCAAAAATACAAAAATTAGCCAGGAGTGGTGGCACATGCCTGTGATCCCAGCTGCCTGGCAGGCTGAGGCAGGAGAATCGCTTGAACCCGGGAATCGGATGTTGCAGTGAGCTGAGATCACACCATCATTGCACTCCAGCTTGGGTGACAAGAATGAAACTCTGTCTCAAAAAAAGAAAAAGGAGAGCAAATGAGCAATGTAGCAACCATAACTCAAAAGGGCAAGGCAATTTAGGCTGCAGACCCCTCAGGAGTAGAACTCTAGATTTCCCCACCACAGAGAAAACTCAGTGGCTAAAGTGTTGGCTGATGGGAAGAAAAATCTAAAATGAATGGAGGAGAGGAGAGAAGATGATTATTAAGGATGGCTTTGGGACCAGATGCAGCTTGTTTCCATATCCTTCTTGCTGTCAGTCCTCTCCCAAATTGCTGCTAGCCACTCTCCTGAAGAGGTCTTTGTCATTGGTTGGGCTTGTCCCTCCTCTATCAGAACATGAGTGAGGACATTTTGCTTTCACAAAACTTGAAGAACTAAATTGTAATGGTGAGCCAGATATAATAGGAGGCCCCAAACGGACTTTAATGGTGCAAGCGTTACACTATTAGTCACTTATTTTGCACCATCTCAGATCCTCTCAGCCTCTTCAGTTTTGGATACTTCTAACCACTTGTTCCATCCCAGTTCCCACTGCAACAACAAATACTCTGAGTTTCAGTTCACTTAATTGTAAGCAGCAGACACCTTGGCAACATATCCTCATATTGACTCACCATCTTAATCTGCCTCACCACTTCTTCCTTGACATTGTATACCTTAATCAAGTGGTAGTTCAGAAGCTTTTGCCTTAGCCTCTATTTAGCCAAGGGCACTCTGCCAGTGACTGCAGAGTTCCTGTTATCACTGCCCTTCTTCCTAGGTGCGTCACCAATTATTTACACTACTAATAATGGTATATATTTTTCTGTTAAAGCTGAACATCTTTCTTTACCTTTGTTTATCAAACAGTTAAAGAACTTCTGGACATGCTGAAATGCTGGAGTCAGGTAGAAAGAGTTTAAAAAAACAGAGACCAATCACAAAGGTCAAGAGGTTGGCATGGGGGAAAGTGAAAGGAAGAAACTCTATCATTGGAAGAATGCCATGAATATGAAAATCTTCCCATTGACACTGAATTGAAATATTCTGCAGAAGATGCAATATTGCACAGGAAAGGCAACATCCTATCTTCCATTAAAAAAGTAAGAAGGATTAAGGAAAATTAGCAATGTTGAGGAAATTGTGCACCTTGAAAAAGATTATCTCTAATGAATCTATTCCTACTAAACTTGGTGATAAATTTCCTCAATATTGAGTTCTTTCCATGGAAAACTACCTCATAGAGAATTGCTACAAGCATGAGATATTGCAAGTGATAGACCCTACAATGTGTAATTGCCTAAGTGAAAATTAAATAGTCAGTATATTTTTATATAAGAGGATTGATGTATTTTGTTGTTGTTTTCTCACTTTTCAACTCTACTTTCAAATAATATCAATAAAATCTATTTCTGATTTTTTAAATTTGCCTTAAGAGAAAGAAATGAAGGGTATTCACGTAAGAAGAGAAGAAGTCAAATTTTCTCTGTTTACAGGTGACGTAATCCTAAGAAAACCCCATCATCTCAGCCCAAAAGCTTCTTAAGCTGATAAGCAACTTCACCAAAGTCTCAGGATACAAAATCAACATGCAAAAATTGCTAGCATTCCTATACACCAAAAACAGGCAAGCAGAGAGCCAAATTATGAATAAACTCCCATTTATAATTGCTACGAAGAGAATAAAATACTTAGAAATAGAGCTAAAATGGGAAGTGAAGGATCTCTTCAAGGAGAACTACAAACCATTGCTCCAAGAAATCAAAGTACACAAACAAATGGAAAACATTCCATGCTCATGGATAGGAAGAATCAATATTGTGAAAATGGCCACACTGCCCAAAGTAATTTATAGGTTCAATGCTACTTTCGTTAAACTACCATTGACATTCTTCACAGAATTTTAAAAAATATATTTTAAAATTCATCTGGAACCAAAAAGTGCCCAAACAGCCAAAACAATCCTAAACAAAAAGAACAAAGCTGGAGTCATCACGCTACCTGACTTCAAACTATACTACAAGGCTACAGTAACCAAAACAGCGTGGTGCTCATACCAAAACAGATATATAGACCAATGAAACAGAGCAGAGACCTCAGAAATAACACCACACATCTACAACCATCTGATCTTTGACAAACCTGACAGAAACAAGCAATGGGGAAAGGATTCTCTATTTAATAAATGGTGCTGGGAAAACTGGCTAGCCATATACGGAAAACAGAAACTGGACCCCTTCCTTACACCTTATACAAAAGTTAACTCAAGATGGATTAAAGACTTAAATGTAAAACCTAAAACCATAAAAACCCTAGAAGACTTAAATGTAAAACCTAAAACCATAAAAATCCCAGGCAATACCATTCAGGACATAGACGTCGGCAAAGACTTCATGACAAAAACACCAAAAGCAAATGTAATAAAAGCAAAAATTGACAAATGGGATCTAATTAAACTAAAGAGCTCCTGCACAGCAATAGAAACTATCATAGGAGAGAACAGACAACCTACAGAATGGGAGAAAATTTTTGCAAACTATCCACTTGATAAAGGTCTAATATCCAGAGTCCATAAGGAACTTAAACAAATTCACAAGAAAAAAAAAAAAAAGCCCTATTAAAAAGTAGGGCTGTAAATGTTCATGTCCAACATTTCTCTAAAGAAGACATTCACGTGGCCAACAATCATATGGAAAAAAAACTCATCATCACTGGTCGTTAGAGAAATTCAAATCAAAACCACAATGAGATATCATCTCACACTAGTCAGAATGGCGATTATTAAAATGTCAAGTAACAACAGATGCTGGCAAGGTTGTGGAGAAAAAGGAACGCTATTCTTCCACTTCCACTGTTGGTGGGAGTGTAAGTTATTTCAACCACAGTGGAAGACAGTGTGGCGACTCCTCAAAGACCTAGAACCAAAAATACCCTTTGATCCAGCAATCCCATTACCGGGTGTATACCCTAAGGAATATAAATCATTTTATTATAAAGCTATATGCACACGTATGTTCATTGCAGGACTATTCACTGTCCAGAGCCGTGAGGCCCGGAAATTGCCGCAGCCTCTGTTGCTTAAGCTCCGCATTGTGGAGACAAGATGGCGCACTTCCTGGTTCTTCATCATCAACTTTTGCCGCGCGCACGAACTTTTCCAGTGCGCGCTAGATAACTTCCCGCGCCCGGGAAAGACTAAGTCTACCGAGCATGCGCCTGGTGACGTCTCTCATTATTCTCCTCCCCGCCTGCTCTGCCACACTTCCTCTTTCTTACCAGCCTATATAAGCTGTACCAACGCCCTCAATAAAAGAGACTTGATCAGGATACTGTCTTGTCTCCATTTCTTGTGTCTCTTGTCTCTCTAAATTCCCACCCCCTCCTCCAAGGTCTGTGTTAACAATTCCGCTGGACGGGACAATTCACAATAACAAAGACATGGAATAAACCCCAATTTGAAAATGTGGTACATATACACCGTGGAATACTATGGAACCACAAGAAGGAACAAGATCATGTCCTTTGCAGGGACATGGATGGAGCTGTAACTGTTTTTCTCTGCAAACTAACTCAGGAACAGAAAACCAAACATGGCATGTTCTCACTTATAAGTGGGAGCCGAACAATGAGATCACATGGACACACAATGGGGAATAACACACGCTGGTGCCTGTCATGGGGCAGAGAGAGGGAGAGCATCAGGAAGAATAGCTAATGGATGCTGGGCTTAATACCTACGTGATGGGTTGATCTGTTCAGTAAACCACCATGGGACATGTTTATCTATGTAACAAACCTACACATTCTGCAGATGTACCCCGGAACTTAAAGTTGAAGAAAATAAAAAGATAAATTTTTTTTAAAGTTTTTGCTTTTAGTTTTATAATAGCAATCCATGTTATGCAGCAAAGCTGCTGATTTCATGTGTGCCCTTTTGTGTCTTTAGGATTAAACAACGCTTCCTCCAAAGCTGCTGTTTTAGGAGGCTTGCCACTGCTTATGTGGTGCCACGTTAGAGACAAGCATCGGTCCAAACTAGCTGGATTTGAAATCAGAAAGGAACAGCATGGCAAAGATACAGCTTTATTAAGAGAATTTCTTTCTGCCTGTGGCCCCTGCTCTAAGATCGTGGGAGGCCAGAGCATCGTGTACTCTGTAGAATTGCAAAAGCTACTGCTTCACGCTTAAGTTAGTGTAAAGAAGGGAAAAATATAGGAAGCCCTTGTGACATAAGTTGGAGAAAGAATTGAAGGAAACTTGATTCCTGAGATTTCCTTCAAAAACTTCTGCCTTAGGCTTTATAAATCAAATATAATTGCTACCCCACTCCCTTTGTAAAATGCAACTCGCTGGGGAGCAGTGCAGCAGCAGGGGTCATATTTTCTCTGTCCCCAATACCAGTTTATTATTTCATGCTGCAGTGAGACAGAGGCCAGGCAGGGAAACACTGGACAATGGTTACATCTCTTAGACCTATTGCTGAGGGAGAGAAATCACAGAGGAGAGCTCCAAGTTCAAAGATGGCAATTAAAAAATACCATTTGTTACTATCTAATATAAAACTTTAAAAAATAAAACAAAGAAGCTATTTGTTTTTTGCTTTTTGAGACAGAGTCTTGCTGTGTTGCCCAGGCTAGAGTGCAGTGGCATGATCTCGGCTCATTGCAACCTCCGCCTCCTGGGCTCAAGCAATTCTCAGGTTTCAGTCTCCTGAGTAGCTGGGATTACAGGTGCCCACCACCAGGCCCAGCTAATTTTTGTATTTTTAGAAGAGACAAGGTTTCACTGTGTTGGCCAGGCTAGTCTTGAACTCCTGGCCTCAAGTGATCCGCCAGCCTCAGCCTTCCAAAGTGCTGGGATTAGAGGCACGAGCCACCATGCCCAGCCAAGAGGCAGTTTTTTTTAATTGTGTGTTTTGACAGAGAAAATTCAAATCAGGCAACCAAATGTTCTTTTAATTTTTAAATTTATTTTCTACAGCCCACACTTTCTACACTTTAAATCAGTATTTTTTTACCTTTTATATAAGACTGATTTATTTTGCTTTCATTTTCCCACTTCCCACCCTTGCTTCCAAATATTGTCAATACAATCTAGATTAAAAAGCTGTCTTCTTGCTATAAATTTGTTCTTACTATATATTTTCTAATTGTTTATATTAGATTTCATTTTATAATGGCACTTATATAATAAATTTGTGTTTACTGGTTTGGGTGCTCACTACTTTTTTTATACATACATATATTGAGACAGAGTCTCACTCTGTCTCCCAAGCTGGAGTGCAATGGAACAATCTCGACTCACTGCAACCTCTGCCTCCCAGGTTGTCTCCTGGGAGTTTCAGGAGAATCTCCCAGGTTGATTCTCCTGCCTCAGTCTCCTGAGTAGCTGGGACTACAGGTGCGCGCCACAACACCTGGCTAATTTTTCACCATGTTGGTCAGAGGTTTCACCATGTTGGTCAGGCTGGTTTCGAACTCCTGACCCCATAATCCACCCGCCTCGGCATCCCAAAGTGCTGGGATTACAGATGTGAGCCACCGCGCCTGGCACCAACATTCTTATGACTGTTTGTTGATAGACATAAGCACTCAAGTTTTGGGGAAATATATTCACTAATTAATCATAGAATATGTATGTTTAGCTTTATTAGATACTGCCAAACAGTTTTTTTGAAGTAGTTGTGCCAATTTACTAACGAATCACATAGTAGAGTTCCATTTGCTTCGCATCCTCACCAGCATTTAGTACTGTTAGTCTTTTTACTTTTAGCCATTTTATGGAGATGTAATGGTGTCTCCTTGTGGTTTTAATTTTAATTTCTCAATAAGGACTGAGGCAGAGGACACTTTCATATGCTTAGCATTTGGATATTTTTTTGAGTGAAGTGCCTATGGAGGCTTTGCCTTGAAGAAGGCCATTCAAGCTAAAGGAACAGAAATGTCCAAGTCACCACCAAAGTGAGAAATGTGGTTTTCTCTGCATTCATTTTTCTTGAGGCTCACTGACCCTGTTGGTGCTTTGGTTTAAGTAATTTTTCATCAGATTTGAACAGTTTTGGCCATTATTACTTCAAATCTTTTTTCTGCCTCAATATTTCTCTACTATCTGATATAGTTACAGGTGTACATTACAGGTGCACAAGTAAGCAACGTTAAAGAAATGATAATGAGGCAATTGTGACTATTGCATAGACTGTATGAGGAGCTGTGGTCAGAGATAAAGGTGTACACACCAGCTTGGGCCATATCACAAAAGATTCAATGCCTAGATCTCTCACTTCCATGTCCCTGTTTTACTCAACCGATTTTTATTCAATACTATTTATTAATTATTTTCTATGTGTAAGGCATTGTCTTAGTCCATTTGTGTTGTTATAACAGAATACCTAAAAGTGGAGAATTTATTAATAAAAGAGGTTTATTTAACTCATGGTTCTGCAAGCTGGGAAGTTTGAGAGCATGGCCCTGGCTTCTAGTGAGGGCTTTTATGCTGCATCATAACATGGTAGAGAAGGTCAAAGGGAAAGCAGACACCTGTGAAGAGACAAAACTCAAAGAACATGCTGGTTTCAAAACAACTCACTCTTGCGGGAGTTAGTCCATTCCTGTGGGAATTAATTTAGTTCACTAATTTAGAACAAGAACTTACTACAGCAAGAATGGCACCAAGCCATTCATGAGGGATCCACTCCCATGTCCCAGACACCTCCCACCAGGCCCCACCTCCCAGTGCCACTACATTGGGCATCAAGTTTTAACATGACATTTGATAATGGGATAAACAAACCACTTCCAAACCATAACAGACACTATTATAGAATATTTAGGAAAGGCAAAACTAAAAAGGACTTGGCTATCCAGAAGGTTAAAATCCAGATGGGATGGTTTGGGATATGACATTGAACAGAGAAATGATTCTGTAGATAAAGCTGTATCTTCAATGGGACTAGAGTCTTTTGCAGAAGGTAACTGACTCCTCTTCAGTCCCATGAGGACAGACCATAAACAAAAGCAAGTAAAACATACAAATAGTTAGGATTCAAATTCAGAAACGACATTAGATTTTTTTTTGCATGCCTCATACTCTGCATGTCTCATACTCTGCTAATTCCTTTGCTTCCTCTGAATTAAACACAATTGCCAGTAGAAACTAGCAGAAATTTTAGTCTGCCACAACATCCTGACCTAGCAAAAGTTAGGGGCACTCTTACATCAATCTCCAATCTGATGAAGAAAATTGTTTACTTGAATCATAGAAACACAGATTTTGCTGGAACACAGTATAAATGCAGTAGTAACAAAAATATCTAAACTCTAGCCTTTATTCTCTGAAAAGTTTACACAGATCTTTTCCTCGTGACGTTATTACGTTAAAGTTTGAGTAATTAGACCATCTCAAAGCATAAGCAATTTCAGTGTGACGTGTGTATTTTAGGGGAGAGGGACAGGAGAAGGACTTTTGGTGGAATTTATCAATGACTGCTTCAAAAAAGTAAACTTGGCAAATCCATCCCTTCTTGGCATTAAACAGATACCGTCTTCATAGCGGTAAATGGGCTCCATGACTCAGCCTCCAGTTGCAAGGCAGATGAGAGGCCTCTAAACCTGTCAGAGAGCCCACAGGGTTATTTAAGTCAACTCCCTGCCCCAGTCAGCTATCTATCTACTCCCCACAATAAATGGCTGGTCAGTTCCACTTTAAATATCTCTCAGATAAAGACCTATGCTCTTTCCCAGTAGATTTCTTCAGTCTTTTCTTGTTCCAAACATACTTTCTGTATCAAGATATTACTGCTTCTTCTGCCCTCCACACATGGCAAATACTTGCTCAACGTCATCTTTTTAGTAACAGAGGCCACATTATCTCAAAAAGTATATTTATTAAAAGGCTGGATTCTGCAATAAAAAATGTTTGCTTGGAAACATTCTTTGATTTCCAAGCAAATCTCAGTTATTGTAGGCTTTTTATAGCCATTTCTCTCACCTTCAATCAAGCAGGAAAATTTGCCCTACACCGTCTATTCTTCTTCTCTTTTCATTCAAATCTCCTAGTCTCCGATGACATTATGCCTGGTATTTAGGTGAATGCTACAGCCTCCGGGCTGTTTTTCCTGTTTCCAACCTCTCCCCAGATTGATCCTGCGTGTATATGCCCCCTTTATCTTCTTAAAATGCTGTTTTTTTCCTCAATATGCTTCCAAAACGGAAGAAAGGAAACATAAGAAACAAGAGAATATTCTCATGACTGAGGGACAGGCAATTATTTTTAGACAAAAACCAAAAAGAAAAAAATGATAAATAAATTGACCTATATTAAAATCCAGAACTTCTGTCCCTCAAAAGAAGCATTAAAAGAACGAAGGGCTGGGCCTGGTGGCTCACGCCTGTAATCCCAGCACTTTGGGAGGCCGAGGCAGGTGGATCACAAGGTCGGGAGATCGAGACCATCCTGACTAACATAGTGAAACCCCGTCTCTACTAAAAATACAAAAAATTAGCCTGGTGTGTGGTGGGCGCCTGTAGTCCCAGCTACTCAGGAGGCTGAGGCAGGAGAACGGTGTGAACCTGGGAGGCGGAGCTTGCAGTGAGCCGAGATTGTACCACTGCACTCCAGCCTGGGTGACAGAGCAAGCCTCCATCTCAAAATAAAATAAAATAATGAAAAGGCAATCATAGACTGGCTTATGTATATAATACACATAAATGACAGAATAATAATCAGAATATATAGCAAATTCCTCAAACAATAAATAATTTATTCAGTAGAAAATAGGCATTTTATGAAGGAAAATATCCAAATGAACAGTAAATCTGTGAAAACATATTTAACTTCATTATTCATTAAGAAAATAAACATTAAAACGACAATAAATTGCTATTGCACGTGTCACCAGAAAGGCTAAATATAAAAGACAATACCAAGTGATGGTGTGAAAGTGGAGTAACTGGAACTCCGAAACCCACTGATGGGCATGTAAATTAGTGCAGCCATTTAGGGAAACCTATTTGCCAATATCAACTAACCTCGCTCATACACATAACCTATACCAGACTTCTATCCTTAGGTATGCATCTAAAGAGACTTGTATACATATTTGATGAAGTACATATACAAGAATATCCATTCATTTAACTTTATTTGTGATATCCAAATCCAGAAAGCAACCCATATGTCTATGAAAAGTAGAGTGAATAAATATATTGTGCTGTAATCATATCATGAAATACTAATCAGCAACAAATGTGACCGAAGTATTACTATGTGCTGAATCTCCGAACATGAATGAATCTCAGAGAAATACTGAATGAAAGTAGCCAGGAACACAAAGAATACATTCTGTAAAATTTAATTTATGTAAAAGACTAAACCAGACAAAATGAATCTATAATGCACGGATTCAAGATAAGTGATTTCCCTTACAGGAGATATTGACTGGTCAGGGTTAGAAGAATAGCTTTTGGGGTACTGGTAATGTTCTGTTTCTTCATCTTGGTGCTGGATGCATGGTGAAAATTACTTGGTGAAAATTCATCAGGTTCTACACTTAGGATTTGTGCCTCTTCCCATATATAACTTATACTTTAGTAAAAAAGTTAAAACAATGTACGCATTTTCCTCCTATTAATAATTTGCATGGCTTTCCAGGATCTACCAAACCAAGGTTCATTTTCTCACACACACACACACACACACACACACACACACACACGCCCTCCTTCACATCTTTATTCATACAGTTTCCCCTTATTGAAATATTCATTATTCTCCACATGCTGGTTTGGTAAACCATATCTCTTTGACATGTACTAATTTGCTCAGGACAGTCCTACTCTGAAGCTGTTGCCCTGGAGTAATTACCGAAAGTAACTAGAATAATTCTAAATATCTAGAACATGTCCCTTACCTTTAGATTTGTCTTTACCATACTTAATTCAAAAACAAACTTTTAGTGACTCTGTTTCTCCAGCATTCAGCATAGTTTTTGTAGAAACAACATTTCGTGTATCATGTAATTAAGTTATAGCTACTTAGCAAGTAAAACTGGCAGAAACAGGAACAAACATTAGTGGCTTTGGGGAACTCAACTGATGGAGAGGCAAGCTGGTGTACGGACTGCACTGCATTAGGTTTGCATCTATAGCACCCACTTACATTTTACAGAGAGAATGGGGCACCTTATTTCATCTGTCTAGTCAGTTAATTGGAGGTTGGATGAGAGAGTTTCTACTATATATCCATTTGTTAAGAAAACTACCAAATACATCAGGTGTAAAAGCAAAGATACCAAATCATCAATGAGTGAAATAATTTTTTTTTTTTAATTTGACCTCGAGTCAGACTCTTAGCCTCCTTCAAACTAAGTGTGGATTTAGTCAAGACATCAAAAAAGCTTCAGGTTAAACTACACAAATCTCTTTCGGAATCTAAAAGCCAGCACTTGTATTCAGAAGCATTTTTCATCCTTATACAGCCAAATGTTTGGTCCGAAACCATCAAGGAAAGACTAGCACTAGGACATAGCTCATCCTGAGGGTACTCAGAGTTTCCCTATCACCTGCAGGTTAATGTTGGCATGATAACAGAAACCTGCCACCTGATCATTAGCCAGTTCCTCGATGGGGGTGTAAGTGAAAGGAAGAAAACTTAATGGGATTAGAAAAATAAAAAAGTAGGCTGGAGCCAAAGATGACATTAGACTAGGGAGGCTAGAGATGGGAAAATATTGCAAGAAAGGACATTCTTAATTCATGTCATCTTCAGAAAATCCATTCATCTTGATGCTAAATTCCTTGGCGAGGTCTAAATGTGAAATTTAAAGAAGCTTTTTCCATTAAATTGCCACTTAGCATTATACATTTGGAGGGAAAAAAGTCTCAGAGATGGAAGTTTTGTCATCTAGCTGGCCGACTACTCAGCAGAGTGAATAGAGGTGCTCCATTTCTCTGAATCTAGCACTGCTCACTGTGTCCTAGTCAAGTCAACCAGGAACAGCCTGACCCAGAATGTCTAGCAAGAAGGGAATTAGATCAAAGGGCTCCTCCATCCTGGATACCTTTAAATAATATTATGGGATTAAAGGTTTTACAAAAAATGTAATTCAATTAACTGGTTCCTCTTACTGTTTTCTTAAAGCAACAATGATTGAATAGATTTGTAGGCCCAAGGGCAGAAGGGCATCATTTAACCCGATTTGGAGAATTTAACCCTATTTTGGAGAATTCTTTTTACGAGATTACTTTATGTTGGTAAAATCCATCATAATCACCTTTTGGCTGTTCCAGAAATTCTCAGAGCCTGGTCAACGCATTCGCTCATCACAAGTGGAGGAAAAGCAGAAGCAACAAAGATAGACATGTGATCACAAGAGAATAAGAGGAGCAAAAATAATGTGATCAGTAGCAGATAAGCTACTCATAAGCTTCCTCATAAGCTGTTTCTCTCAGAATAAAACAATCACTACTACCCCCACCCAAACCACCCAACACTTAGAGTTCCCATGATCACTAGCTCAGCTGCCCATCTGCTAGGACCTGCCAAGCTGGCAGAGGAATCTGGTGCTGGACCCTCAGTAAATGGTCATCACTTTCCCTTCATCTTGCGTCACGAGGACATTCCTGTCTCACAGTCTTCGGGCTCTGGGCAGTAAGTTCAACACTTCTTTCATATTCTAGTCATTTTCAAACTTTAAATAAAACAAAACCTAAAGGCCTTTTATACAAATAAGGTAAAAGGCGTGTCTTAGTCCATTTTGTGTAGCTATACAGAAATGCTGGAGGTTGGGTAATTTATTTAAAAAAGCGGTTCATTTGGCATACGAATCTGATGGCTGGAAAGTTTAAGATAGGCATCTGGTGAAGGCCTCAGGCTGCTTTCATTCATGGCATAGGACAAAGGGGAGCAAGCCTGTGCAGAAATAACATGGCAAGAGGGGGAGCAAGAGAAAGAGTAGGGAAGTGCCAGGCTCGTTTTAACAAGCAGTTCTCAGGAGAACTAATAGAGCAACAACGCACTCACCCCCAAGGGAAGGCATTAACCTATGCTTGAGGGCTCCACCCCCGTGACCCAAACACCTTCTATTAGACCCAATCTCCAACACCGGGGATCAAATTTCGACATAAGGTTTCAAGAAAACAAACATCCAAACCATTGCAAGGGGTCTTCTCTGGTTGAAGCAGAAGAGAGGCAAAAAAATATCCACATTCCCTGTGTCTTCCTCCCCCGCCATCCTCTGGGGACACTGTGTAAGGAAACCTGGCTTCTTAGAACAGAATGAAAAGACAGCTGACAACAAACTGCCTGGCAGATGTGCTAAAAGGAATAAAGGAAACCAGAAATATTTTACCCCAAAATATACTTCTTTAACATATTTTGAGATGGCCATTCAGAGGGCCTGCCAACAGGAATAGCCTTGAAAAGCTGCCTTTTGTGGAGGAGATTTGCATCTGTAGAGAAAATCCACATTGGTGAAATAAATAGCCAGGCTTTCTCCGCCCCTTGTCCCCCATCTGGATCTAGAAAGAGTTGTCTCATGGGAGAGAGAGACTGACAGCCTGACACCACCTTCGGAGGTCTGACAGAAACCTATTCTTTCTGAGAACTGTCACCTGTGAGGCTTCATCTACATAACAAGACCACCTTTGCTAGACTTGCCTTTCCTCTTCTCTCTGTCCCAAAACCTGGTTTGCCATGTTCTATGCCTCTACTTTTTCTATAACCTCAAGATGGTATAAAAGAATCAACTATCTGGGCCTTTCTTTGAGATTTTATATTCTGTATGACTTCCATGCAGATGTGTGCATGTAAATACATCTTGTATGCCTTTTTTTCTATTAATCTGTCTTTTGTCCATTTATTCTCAATGAACTTTCAAAGGGCGAAGGGGAAGGTTTTCCTTGGCCCCTACAGTTTTTGGTGCTGTGAGCAGGATAACCAGAACTGTCCTGCTCTTCTGAAAGCTGAAGTCAATGTTACCCAGAACCTGACAAGCCAGCAGAAGGGCACGAATTTCTTACCAGTGAGATTCCTTGGTGTCTGTGAAATCCAGTGAAGCAGATGCTAAAAATTACTATTCTTTCTTTTCTCTTTTCCAAATGTATTTTTTTCCTTTGTCTCTATCTTTCTATGATATTTGTCATAAAGAGTCCCTCTCATTGTACGTCCTTGAGAGCTTGACTGGTAACCAAGTAACTCTCTCTTGTTCTCTGATGTCCATGGTGGCCAGCCTGAAAGGACTGGGAACCTGAAATGTTAAGCTGCAGACTCTGTGTTCTAAGTGTGCCAAGGTTTTAGGGCAATTTGACTTAAGGAGTTTCTTCTATAACGGGCTCTTATTGCCTTAACTCTTGTTGCCTGGTTAGAACTAGGACAGTCCAATTCCAGGAGGGCCTACCCAGTGTCACAGATTAACAGGTCTGTGACTGGTGGACCCTCACAAATTTGTGAGATACTGGAGACACTATAGGCATAAACAGCAGCCATGACTGTCTATAACAAGAGTCTTTTGCTATCTTAGCTTATTTCTGGGACTAAATTTGCGAGACGGGTATCATTGGGGAAGTGCAACTTTTGCATCCATTTTTAAAATGCCACTTATGACCATGGTATTGTAAACCTGGAAAATTACCCATGGGACTTCCCATGGAAAAGGCTTACTGGCTTGAGTCACTGATGGAATAAATAAATTGGCTAGATTTAAAAGAGAACTCTTAAGAGAGCTCTTGTCCTAAACAGTTATCTTATCAGTACCTATGAAAGAAATTAAAAAGAAATATAGCCTTAAAAAGTTCCTCGGCATGATTTGAAAAAAGCAGAAATCAGATTTAAAACTAAGTTAAAATCCTTCATACGTTCAGAATGCCTGCTTTGGATCCCCCACAGGATCTTCAAGGAAAGCTCTCCAGTCTGCAGTCTAGTGGCAAGGATTCCATACATTCACTGCTGAGGCCTGAGTTTAATTTCCAGTTAGAGAGTCAGTCCCTTTGGGATATAAATCCTTTAGCTCAGGAGAAAAAAAAAGAAAAAGAAAGAAAGAAACATCTATAAGAATTAGTTTGAATTATTTGTTTTGAATTTGAATTTGTGTGACTCAACTTTTTAAGATATTCATTTGTTATTGATCCTTTTCCCTTCTATGGGCAGCTATTGTTTTCCTGTTCATCTCCAAGTCTCTTTTTCCTTCTAGCTTTCTTTGGAGTGGCTCTGGATCTTGTGGGCACTGGTTTTCGTTCCTGTTCGGAGATGGCTAGTGCATCCATGGTGAAACTATAAAAAGCATGCTGATTTTGGTTCTGAGTCACTTGATAGTGACCTTTGATTAAAAAAAAAGAGAGAGAGAGAGAGAGAGAAGTTCAAAAGCCAGGAATATTGGCTACTTGCCCTGACTAAAATCTGGTAACGAAAGATTAAATATATATATTTTAAGAGCGCTGTGGTCAAAAGTCAGCTTAATTAAAAGCTGATATTCAGACTGATTAAAAAAAAACTCCTCTATTCTCTTTCGGATCCTATTTCTGTCATGTGTATTTTTTTCAGTCAAGTGAAATCCCTTTTTCTTTTAATGCTTGGCCTTTCTGTTAGCTTCCTTTCTTGTTGACAAGATTTTTGCTTTAAAGAAAAATATAAAATTGTATTGGCCTTTGTGAGAAGCTTAAGATTTTCCCAAACTGGCTCCCCTTGGACTAATTTGCCCATTTGATTTTGCCCTTCCTTTTGCCACCTTTGTCAGTCCCAACTTCCTCCATTTGATAGTCAGTAGATTTAAAAAGTACAGAAAGGAAACATGACGGGTTTAGTTGTTGCATAAAGAGATCTAAAAGAGGCTTGTAGAGACTCTAAGTTCCTATGAGGAACACAGCCGAAGCACCACTGACCTTTTGGGGTCCCTGTCTTCCTCATGGAGCCCCAAGAGTCATGAGTCAGCACTATTTTTTAATGAGTTCTGCTCTGAATTCAGTAATCCAGTTAAAAACAGAAACTAAGTTAAAAAGCCACCTATCCAACTAAATCAGTTTCCAAAGTACAACTTTCTGGCATTAACTGGCTATTTTTTAAACTCTTTGTAAAAGGAATTTGTATCTTTAAATAAAATCTCCATTTGTAAGGGCATCTTCCTCTACATAAACCACTAGAAACTGTTACAATGGGAAAGCTATTTACTTAAAAGCTTACATAGAAAACTTCACCTTTATTTAAAGTCCTTTTCCTGACTATCTTGACTTAACTGGGCCTTTACCCATACCATTCTTTGTCTTGGTCAATAATGATGTTTATATCTCAGTTTTGCATCTTTGAGATATAAATTTTCTTCTTGTTTCACCTAAGAGTTATCCTTTCGGGAGTGTAAATTTAGAGTCGCCTAGTTAACAATTGCTTAGGGCAATTAAACAGATAATTAGAGGTGTAATGATCTGAATGGGGAAAAACAAAAACTAACTAGAAGCTGGCAAATGCAAAAACTTAATGAAAGCTTTAAGATCTGCTTCTGTTTGTAGATCTATATGTATATGTGATAGTTCATGTGATCTGAAATAATCTTAGGTAAATAAAGCTAGTTTTAAGATGGTTGGTAAAAATAAAATAGAAACATTTTCAGAATTGTTGGTATTAAATATAATTCAGGCATTTTTGCCTGGGTCTACGGTCAAACAGGTTTATGCTGTCTCTGATACATGTCTCTGATCTCATGATACATTCATGAAACTACTTCTGTAATATTTCATATACATGCCTGGTTTATCTATAAGCTAAAGCTGTAAACTCTGACTGCTAGGCTTTCCCAAATCCTTGCACATATCTTGCTATAAGCTTATTTTTTTATTTTGAGCCTCTGAATTCTGGAGTCTGAACAGGTGGCCATGGCAGTGACGGGGGTCTTAAGTGTCCAGAGTGCCTTGACAATTAGCCGCAAGGAAAAGCCAAGCTCAATCTGGCCCCATCCTCCCAGGTCCAGCTATGCCTCTTGGCAATGCTGGGAAGGGGTGAATCCTCCAGGCATTATCATCACAGCTCTGTCCCCCATCCTGGGCTGTATATCTGGTATGGGAATTCAGGACCCAGACACACCCTGCACTTCATAGCCATCCTGGGTGCCATGTGGCCACTGGGGAAATGAATTAGGATAGGTATCTGTGTCATAATTTCAAATTTATTTTTAGAATTTAAAATCTTGGTCATGTTATATTAAATTATGTAATAGATTATCATAAAAATGTCTGAGTCATTTCCAAGTAAAACACTGAAACATTAATTACTAAACAAAAGTTAAGTTTATATACTTTGATATCTTGTTTTTATGATATAGAAAAGCTAAATATATTTAGATTTGTCAATAAACAAAAAATTGAGAAAACATATCTTTCTAAGATATTATGAAAAGTTTTTAACTACAAATTCTCACATAAAACAGTTCAAAAGCATAAACTTCCTAGATTTTCACTAGAAATTATGGTAAATAAGTGTTAAAATTTATATTAGCATATGTAATTAAGACCACTAATGTGAGAATAATAATTCTATACGCAAATTGCACCAAAAAGTGGGGGACAAGATATGTTTTTGGTGAGAAAGTTATTAAAAAGGGCAGGAGAATGTGGTTTTATTGTTAAAGAAAAAATGATTTGCCTAGTTTAGAAGTAATTTAAAGGTTGTTTCAAACTGAAGGAATAAAAAATGATATGGACAAAACTCAACAGATATAAAAAGAGAATAGAAAAATATAAGACATTATAAAAGATTCATGGAAATCTTGTGTGGTCAAAGCTTATTGAGATTGGATAAATTTGTTTATAAGGTTTTATTAAAATTAGGTTTAGTGTGAATACATAAACACATGTGTAAAATTTGGTTTTCTCTTTTGAAAAAGATGCTTGTGTGGTTATTAATAGGAAGCAAAAACTGCAGCAGTAAAGAAATGTTTAACCTTCTTTATCTTGTATATACATATTATTAATAGGGTGTTCCAAAATTATATGATTCCTAAAATGTTGATATGCCTTGGTATATTTTATGTCATAACTATGACTATTTGGTTAAATTTTTGTAGAAAATAACCAAATTTCCTTGTCAATTGTGTCTTTAATCATGGCCATTTTAAGTCTTGTCATCCACAGTTAATTGTTTTATTTTGACGCCTTTTTTTCTAAAAGCTTGTTGCAAATCTTAGTATTGTGCCTTCAAGGACTTTTATGGAAAAGACTGCAGTAAGTACTCTTTTGAGAGGGAGTTTCACTCTGTCACCCTGGCTGGAGTGTAGTGGCATGATTGCGGCTCGCTGCAACCTCTGCCTCCTGGGTTTAAGCGATTCTTCTGCGTCAGCCTCCCGAGTAGCTGAGATTACAGGCACCCACCACCATGCCTAATTTTTGTGTTTTTAGTAGTGAGTGGGTTTCACTATGTTGGCCAGGCTGGTCTCAAACTCCTGACCTCAAGTGATCCGCCCACCTTGGCCTCCTGAAGTGCTGGGATTGTAGGGGTGAGCCACCACCCCTGACCAACAAGTACTCTTAAATACAGATTTCTGACAACTTTGAGATCATATAATTGAACTGGGTAACAATTTCAAAACCTCCAAGGGAAAAAAAATGGACTTATAAAATTTCTAGGCCAGGCGCAGTGGCTCAAGCCTGTAATCCCAGCACTCTGGGAGGCCAAGATGGGCGGATCACAAGGTCAGGAGATCAAGACCATCCTGGCTAACACGGTGAAACCCCGTCTCTACTAAAAAATACAAAAAACTAGCTGGGCGAGGTGGCGGGCACCTGTAGTCCCAGCTACTTGGGAGGCTGAGGCAGGAGAATGGCATAAACCTGGGAGGTGGAGCTTGCAGTGAGCTTAGATCCGGCCACTGCACTCCAGCCTGGGCGACAGAGCGAGACTCCGTCTCAAAAAAAAAAAAAAAATTTCTAACATAACATCAACCAGAATAAGAATGAATTACATGGGATGAAACTTACGGAAAACTAAAATGACCTTTTTGCCTTTTTTTGTTTAAAACATTACTGATTCTTTTTATATTTTGTTTTCCAGAGTCAAGAAAACTTTTTTTCTTTCAAAGTTACCTATAGCTTGTAGCAATTGGGTAAAAAGTATCTGTTTGTGAGCAAAACTTATTTACTTTTCTCTCTACCTGATCCTTCCAGAATTTGAAAAGTATTCATGAGCATTCTTTTTGTATGGCAACATAAGGGTTTGTATAAATTCAGTAAGAATCTGTTTTCTTTTGTAGCAGAACACAATTGGAGACATTGGTTATTTTACCACATCTCTGACTGGAATGTAATATTCTCAAACATGACCAGATTGCTTTGAGGAACTGAGGTTGACTTTATAAGACTAATAGACTTGGGAAAACACAAGCCTGGTATCTTGTTTATGTGGTTCTCTAACAAGGTTCCTTGTGGCAAGTAAAGAATGTCACTTTCTGACAGGCCCAGGAACCTTGGGATATTTAGGGAATTTCAAAGAAGAGGAACTCATCCTGTTTGTACAGGTATTATAGAACCTTTGACTTGGCTCCTAAGCATCAACAGGTTTTCAAAAGTCAAATCACAAATTCTCTATCACAATGTTCCAGCAAAGCCAGCTTAAAAAGATCCTGTATGGCACATCACTATTCTTGGTGCACTTTATGCAAACAATCAGGCCAAGTATAATAATGAGACAAACACTTATTAGGCTCGTAAAGGTCTTCCTGTTACTTATTCTTGGTAGAAATGGGGGACTGAAAAGAGAAAAAATTATGTTCTGGAAGAAAACCTATAATATACCCAATATTAGATAACAACGCCTCATTTGTTTGTTTGAGGTGGTATTATTTACCTACTATCCAAACAAAGTTCTAAGACGTTAGTTCCTTCAAATATCTGGCTGTGACCCTTCAGACTGATGATCCCCATTTTTCTTCCACCCTTGTCACTTTAATTGACAGAAATTAAAACTGTGCTTTTTCAAAAGGCCTACCTAGTAAAGCTAGATTACTTGATATAAACTTTGAAAGAAATCACTACAGCAATTTATATGTAAATGGCTTTTGTGCCTGCTGATACATGAACTATCCAGACAGTTCATTGGAACATCCGATTCAAACTGCAATCCAGGAAAATCTGCCAGTCTTCCACTGCCTGCCTACTCCAATTGAAGATGCTTCTAGAAGAACTAGCTTATAGACGACTCCAGACATTAACTTTTGTTTTCCTTCTGTTTCCATAGACATGCCTCTTATTAAAGATCTGTTTTCCTGCATCACATATAGAGACCTAGATTTGAAAATGTAGGAGCTCAGAAAATGACACCCCAAAATAAAGGCCTCAAAACCTGCTCTCTCTGACCTTCTCCCACCCTTCTGTCTCCAGCCTCTCCTTCTTTCCCAAGGTTAGCCATAGAAACCAGAATCCTTTTTCCCTGAGGTGGTTCATAGAAACCAGAATACCTTTTCCCCAAAGCCGACCATAAAATGTAAAAATATTACTCTAACTCCCCCAAACCTCCACAACACACACCTTTCTGTGTAAAAACTGACCGAAAAGAAATTACCTGACCCATCTTGTTTGCTTGTAGGTCTCAAGACCTCCATTCCAGAGAGGGCCCTGCCCGATACTCAGAAGGAAGGAATGCTGCACAGAAAGGCCGAGAAGAATCTAACCAGACAGGCCTTGCTGCATTTCCCCACTCAGTCTATTACCATTATATTACACCTTTTTAGTTCGATCATATTTCTACATGACTGTCCATACATTGTTAACCCTAAGCATAAAAATGGACAACTTTCCCTGCATCTTTGGGTCTTCATTCAGAAAGCTCCTGTGTCACCTAAAACTCTGACCCAATAAATTTATATGCCTTTTCTTCTATTAACCTGCTGTCAGTCAGTGATTTTTCAGCGATCCTTCAGAGAGCAAAGGGGGAGTTTTTTCCTTGGCCCTTACAAGAGCCCATCTGCAATGCCATCATAGGGAACACAACTGTTTAACTGAACTGACCTATTCTCATGACTAAGAGACTGATTCAAGAAGATGTGGGATGCTTGTTCCAATAGGGATTTCTTTTCCCCTTTTGCCAACTTCATATCTCACGATCTCTAACCCAAATCTCCCCAAACCTACCAACTTGGGCTTTAATATGTGACACTCTAAAAATTAAAGTTTCAAATGGAGGACTCAAGGAAAACAAAAATATTCACCCCAAAATACTTCCCTGACATATTTTGAGATGGCTATTTAGAGGGCCTGCAGACAGAATAGCCCTGAAAACCTGCCTTTTGTGGAGATTTGCATCTCTAGAGAAGCTATCCAATGGTGAAATCAGCAGGCAGGCTTTCTCTGCTCACTCCTTGTCTAGATCTAGGAAGGACTGGCTCACGAGATAAAGTTACTGAAAGTCTCACACCTTTGGGGGTTTGACAGTAACTTATTCTTTTTGAGAGCTGCTACTTGTGAGGTATCATGTACAGTAACAAGCCCACCTTTGCCAGCCTTGCCTTTCCTCTTCTCTCCCTCCCAGTACCCGTCTTGCCATGCTCCATGCATCTATTCTTTCTGTAACCTCAAGATGGTATAGAAGTGTTAAAAGAAAAACCTTAGCCAAATTAAATTTAACAGAGTTTAATTGAGCAAAGAATGATTCATGAATCAGGCAGCCTCGTGAGGCAGAATAGACTCGGAGACTTCAGCACAGCCACATAGTGGAAGAAGATTTGTGGACAGAAAAAGGAAAGTGATGGGGCGGGCATGGTGGCTCATGCCTGTAATCCCAGCACTTTGGGAGGCCAAGGTGAGTGGATCACATGAGGCCAGGAGTTCAAGCCAGCTTGTCAACATGGTGAAACTCAATCTCTACTAAAAGTAGAAAAACTAGCCAGGTGTGGTGGTACATGTCGATAATCCCAGCTGCTTGGGAAGCCGAGGCACGAGAATCTCTTGAACCTAGGAAGCAGAGGTTGTGGTAAGCCAAGATTGCTCCACTGCACTCCAGCTTAGGTGACAGAGCAAGACCCTGTCTCAAAAAAAAAAAAAAAAAAAAAAAAAAAAAAGGGAAGCGATGTACAGAAAAATAAAAGTGAGATACAGAAACAGCAGAGTTGAGGCCGGGCGCGGTGGCTCAAGCCTGTAATCCCAGCACTTTGGGAGGCCGAGACGGGCGGATCACGAGGTCAGGAGATCGAAACCATCCTGGCTAACACGGTGAAACCCCGTCTCTACTAAAAATACAAAAAACTAGCCGGGCGAGGTGGCGGCGCCTGTAGTCCTAGCTACTCGGGAGGCTGAGGCAGGAGAATGGCGTGAACCCGGGAGGCGGAGCTTGCAGTGAGCTGAGATCTGGCCACTGCGCTCCAGTCTGGGTGACAGAGCGAGACTCCGTCTCAAAAAAAAAAAAAAAAAAAAAAAAAAAAAAAGAAACAGCAGAGTTGGTTACAGCCTGGCAACTGCCTTATTTAAACGCGGTTTGAAGAGTTGGCCTCCTTTGATTGGCCAAAGCTCTGTGATTGGCACAAGAGTAGGCTACGGTCTGTTTACAACTCAAATTAGGTTACAGTTCACGACGTACAGAGAAATCTTTAGGTCAAACTTAGAATATGTAAGAAGGCAGATTTGGACTAAACTTGATTTAACGAAAGAATCAACCATCTGGTCCTTTCTTTGACTTTTCATATTTTGTGTGACTCCAGTGCACGTGTGTGCCTCTGAATACATTTTGTATGCATTTTTTTTCTATTCATCTGCCTTTTGTCAGTTTATTTGCAGTGAACCTGCAGAGGGCAAAGGGGAAGTTTTTCCTTGCCCCCTATAGAAGAGCATCACAGGGCCTTCCTCCTAGCTCCCAGAGCACAAACATTTCTTTAACTGGCTCTGGGTAGACAATTTAGGTCAACAGACAATTTCAACTGTATTAGCACAAGAGTAGCAACTGTTCGAAATGTACAAAAATCCTATTACCTCTTCCCTGAAGCACACCCTTCATAACACCTATGCTCAAGGCACTGCTCTTGGTGTCAGAAGAGAAAGGAATCAAATTCTAGAACTTTGAAATTACAAATGAGTTAGACATGGAAAACAAGTATGTTGTCCTCAGGGCCAAAACAAATATACCTATAATAATCTAGATGGAAACTTTCTGATGGATATTCTGGGTTTCTTGAAAGGCAGAGATCACAGCTCTGAATGTGAGCTTTGGTCTTGTTCAAATTATGCTGTTTCCCATTATAATTAGAGGCAAACAGATTACTTTCCTCCTCATTTATCCTTTTTAAAAAATGAGTATTCTGGCCAGGTGCAGTGGCTCACACCTGTAATCCCAGCACTTTGGGAGGCTGAGGCAGGTAGATCACTTGAGGACAGGAGTTTGAGACCAACCTGGCCAACATGGCAAAACCCATGTCTACTAAAAAATACAAAAATTAACTGAGCATGGTGGCACATGCCTGTAGTCCCAGCTGCTAGGGTGGCTGAGGCATGAGAATCGCTTGAACCTGGGAGGTGAAGGTTGCAATGAGCCGAGGTCGCACCACGGCACTCTGGCCTGGGCAACAGAGCAAGACTCTGTCTCAAAAAAAAAAAAAAAAAAAAAAAAAAAAAAAAAAAAAAAAAAAGAGTATTTTGTTGAAAAACGGGAACAAAAACCCTAATATCATTAATTGCTAACAACACTTGTAGGCAAATACAAAGAAATGCACCCACTGAAATACACTTTCACACATACAGAGCACTCATCACACAACCCCTTTGTACATTGAAACATTGTATACACAAATTCTTAGCTATGGCGGTCACTGATTAATCTATGCCAGGTATTCTCCAAGTTTATATAGTAATTACAACTGGATCTCTTAATTTGAGACTGGACTTCCTCAATGGTCTCTGTTTTTTGAGGATTTCAACAACTTCACCAGGCACAAAAACCCTGGCAATATCTCTTCCATTATAGATTTGATTCCTGTAGAAGGAAGTAATTTGATAGCCAGGACTGGCTCTATCTCTTGCTCTTTCTCTCTTTATCTCTTTCCCTGCAGTGCTCAGCATACTATCTACACTTCTACCTTCTTTCTTTGAAAGAAGAAATTGCTTTTCTTCACCATTCAATTGCAAAAAAAGAGAGACCATAAACCCATAGTGTGTATCCATATCAACAGTATGACAAAAGTCCATATTTTGCAATCAGAAAAGCTTAATTTTCTTTACAATAAAGACTCATTTCTTCTTGCCTGAACCATCTAAGACTTCCAGTGGCTAAGTGCTGGTGAATCTAAAAACAATGGCATCTCTAGCAACCCTCTCCAACACAAGACATTTTAAAACTTCCTTCTTTTATAGGTATATAATCAGCCTGGGTGACAGAGCGAAACCCTATCTCAAAAAAAAAAAAAAAAAAAAAAAATTCATTTTGAGCTTCAAATCCCATTTAATGCAATCATTATAAATACATTTATGTCAAACCTGATGAAATCTGAAAATAAAATACAATTAAACAGAGCATAGTGGAAATTTATATCACAGTGTGAGATAATTTGACCCTAAGTACTTGCACTTGAGGTCAAAGTCATTTAGGCATCTGTTCCTAGTGTTCTGATAGTTTCCTGAAATTGACAGCCATTGGAGGGTACAGTAACATGCTGTCTGTTAACTATCTACAGCATTACCTCATCTAAAAACATTCAACATAACCATGCCCAGACTTGAAAGATCTGGCTGCCTGAACTATTTCACAGCTCCTCCTTGGAAACTAATAAGTGACCTAAAGTCAAATTTTACACCAAACAGGCTTTTCTTTTCGTTCTTTGTGTTCAGTTGTTTTTCGTTGGTCTGTTTTTCCTATTTGAAAATTAAGGAAATTGAACCAAATATCCACAACTTCTCTTCTAGCAAGACCAGAGTACTAGGTTTGAATCTTGACTCTGCCACTTGGGACGTGAGTGGCATACGCAAGTTAGTTGAGCCACCATGGCTCAATTTTTTCATTTGTAACATTCTCATCCCAGGGTGGTTGGGAACATTAGGAAAAACATGCACAACAGGCTTAGTGCTGTGCCAATTCTTTGCTACTCCCATGGAGACCTGGAGGATAACTCCCTCCCCCTGAATCTGGTCTGGCCTTAATGATTTGCCTGAACGATAGACCTCTGAGGCCAGGTCATAAGAAGCCTTTTAGATTCATTCTGGGCTTCTGAGAAGAGTAACTCTGGAAACCTAAGCTACCGTGTAAGAAGTTCAACAGCTTTGAAATCACCATGCTGGAAGAACCATGTAGAGATACCTTAAAATGACATAGAGAAGAAGATATTCCTGTCTTACCCTGAGCTATTCCAGCCCCCAGATATGTATGTCATCCCAGGGGAAACATTTAAACACCATGGGGAGCAGAGACTAGACCTAGAGGATCCCACCAAATTCTGCCCAAATTGCAGATTCATAAGTAAAATAAATGATTGTCATTATTTCAAGTCACTGAATTTTGGGATGGTTTGTTATATAACAAGAGATAACAAGAGCACCCACATAAGATCCTCAAGGGAGAGGCAGCTACTAATTCATCTTTATATTCCCCAGGAGTGTCAAATCCAGACAGGTGTCTGTTTACTCTTCATTGCCAAAGAAATGTTGTGCCTGTCAGTAGACAGTGGCTGAAAGCTCGATTTTGCACTTACCCAAGGTGTTGCCGAGCTGAACGAAGCCTTCCTAATGTTCCATTGATTGACCTCCCATTTGAAGCGATGTCCTTCTTATCTTTAGCTAGAATTCTGCAAGCTCCCTGAAGAGCCACAGGGACACAAATAGTCCCACTGAGAAAACCTCATGGTAACTTCTGGCAGGATTAAAACATCAAGAGAACACACAAGGAGAGCACTCACCTTAATGGAATTTGCCTACGCAAGAATGACGCACTTGGGAACTAAAAAATGAACCCTTATACTCAATGAGTTTTGCAGCATACATAATATTTCTTGCCAAATCGCTAGTAGACTGAAGCACAGCAAATTCCATTTAGTTGCCTTGATAAAATACAGATAGGCTAACAGCACCAATGATCTTGGGACTACAGGCAGAGGTCTTGGGGCTACAAGAGATCTTGGGGCTACAGGCTACCCCAGCATCACTTGGGCTGTCTAGGAGAGTTTACTCTTCCCTAAGAGCTCTGATGGGACACTAGGCACTTTGAATGGACATACAGTTTGTGGTTTTCTTTAACTTTTTAAAACAATTTTTCCCAAGAACTCACTAAAAATGCTCTCTGAGGACTGAAGAGGAGAGAAAACTTTTAGAGAAAATGATGGCACCTTTCTGTATGAGATATTTACCAAAGAAAAACACAGGGCAAGGATACTTTGTGTGAACACTATGTCTTCCATACAGTCACATTTCCCAGACTTTTAAATCAGGTTTCACAACGTGAATTTACATGAAATTCAGGCCTCCAATTATGAACAATGGCATATCAGCAAATCAGTCTTTAAGAGCTGGAAGAAAAAAGTGACACCGAAACTCATCTCCTCCTGCATTTGGAATCATCATAAATGATGTTCCCAGTGAGAATATACTGGATTTTTAAAAAAATAATAATTAGGTTAAATGCTTTCAAACTAGATTTTATATAATGTATCCTAAAATCCTTTATAGAATGTAACCTTAAAGATCCTTTTTTTTTTTTTTAACTAGAGCTATTCTTTGAAGGAACTCCACAGAGTAAGCCCCATTTGCAAAATCGGTGAAATGCAGAGATGCTCTTTTTGGATGGCAGTTTACAGTAACCCTTGAAATACCTGGCAGTACAAGAAACAACAGATCTATGCCCACAATCTCATTTTACAAATTAGGAAACTAAGGCCTAGAGAAGTTTCATGTAAGCCCAAAGCAACACAGCTAAGTCAGTGGCATTGCCAAAACTAGAACCCAGGACTCCTTAATCCCAGGTGAAGTTCTGCAGGCTTACTCCTGGTAAGTTCAGACTGGCCACATAGCCTGCGGACACTGGCAAATGGCATAGTATGAGACCAGTGCATCACTTTCAGGGCAGTCAGGCAACTGCCACAATCCTGAGGCTGGCACCCCATACACACAGCAGGCCACCCTTGACCAGCCAGCCGAGACTTACTTAAAGGGAAATGTGCAGTATCACCAGTCATTAAGCATCACCCAGAGACAAGGCTGTCTTAACATGAGACAGAGAAAATGGACACCTCCTAGCTTTAAAAGGCCTGTTTCATACTTCTCTCCCGAATCTTATTCCCTGGAGTCTAGACTCCATCACACTGGGTTCCCTGCTTGAGAATAAACTTTTCCACTAAGCACTTAATCTTTGGCCTTGTAGTATGTTATTTCTCTTTAACACTACCCTACACAATGCCATATGGATATGAATGCACAGCCTAGCTGAATTGAAGCAAGCACTGATAAGATACTCAGTGGATTCAGGCAGAGTAGGTCCCAATTTTCTTGAAGAAAAATGTTAAATTATTTAGAAAATTGCCTCTAATTTCACTTCAGATTTTCTGTACATATATGCCACTAATGTATTCTTAGTCATAATACACAGTCAGAAATGAACTCAGATTTCTTGAGTTGGAAACTAAGGAAATTTAAACAAAAAATAAAACAGATATGGACCACACCACCCAAACCTCATCTTCCTCTTTCTTCCTGGGTTTGATTAATGACTTTCTGGTGCCAGTTGACTAGAACATTAAGGCTTACCAGTCCAAACATTTGAGTAATTCTGGAGTTTGCAGCTAAATTTCTCAGAGCAAGCCAAGCATCCACCCACCATACTCCAGACATGACTTCAGAACATTATTTTTTTCCATTCCCAGTCTTTAAAACAACCTGATGCTGACTATAGTAGCTTCCACCCACCATTTAAATGACTGGGTAGTATTACAGAAGATTTATCAAATCAGAAACATATTTAGTAATTTAAGGCTTGCTTGAGACTATAAAATAGAAGGAAATGTAAAGACTAATGTATTTGGGTAAATATAATTTTTATGAACAGGAAATTTTAAAAAGAAGCTTGAAATGAGGTTTAACTGAACAGAACCCACTCCCACTCCCCACTGCTACCCTGATCTTTACCTCACATTACTACTTAGTTTAACAATGTGATTAAAAAGGTAGACTCTAAAATTGAACCATTTGAGTTCAAATTCTGGCTCTACCCTTTAATACTTACATAACCTTGGATAAATTAAACCTCTCCATATCGCATAGGATGGAGATGAGGATTAAGATGAGTTAATAACAGTGTCTGGCTCAGAGTAAAATCAAAATAACTATTAGCTATTAACCATTTTTTTATAGGTTTGTTGTATCTTAGGGTGGTTATGAGGATTAAATGGCATTATTATGTAAATCACAGTACATGATACAAAGGCTTAACAGATGTTTCTTCTTCCTCTTCTGATTATAATTATTATTATTAAATAATAGAAAATTACAACTGAAAGGAATTTTAAAAACTTAACCAGATCAAAACTCTCATTTTAAATATGAGAAAACTAAAGCCGAGAGAAGGGAACAAATTGTCCATGGTTACTCAATCAGTACATCACAAAGCTAGGATTTCTTTCTTTCATTCATTCATTCATTCATTCATTCATTCATTCATATATTCAACAAGTACTACTGAACAGTAACCAGCCAAGTCAGTCAGCCCAGTTTTAGTTACAGGGTATAGTGAGGAACACAATGGACAAAATGTGTGGGATTTGAATATTGGTCTTAGCCCAGTGCACTTTCCACTATGGTGCTTGTAGTATGAAGCTGAAATAGACCAAGAATCCACTGGCTATCAACAAAAAAATGCCTTTAACTAGCTTTATCTTCTTTGATAAGCAACTTTAGCTGTACGTGCCTTGATTACTTCAAAGGTAAAATGAGAAGGATGTTTTAAGGGCCCTCTCAGATATGTTATACAATTGTTCTACCTGTGCTTTTGCCTCTTAATCGCTTATCTAATTGTTGATCCAGTAGAACACACAGTGTACTCACCAAAGAACTCATCTCCAAGAGAGAATGAATTTAACACCTGTTGACAGTCTAACAGATAGGGACAAGCTGAGTTTCTATTTCTATACTTAGATAAGTTCAGATGGTAAGAACCTGTTTATGAAGCAAACAAGACGACTTCCTATGTTCTGAGATGCTTCACTAATTGTAAACCACTTGACTCATGCGGTGAAGCTGCTTTACGGAGAGGTCTGTAAACCCAGTTAATTAATTGGAAGGATGCTGATGAGAGCACACACCTTACAGTGTTCAAGAGAAACAGTAAATACTGAGTAACACAACTTTTCAGACACTTCTGTTTTAAAACTATTTGATACTTCTCTGAGAAAAAGACAATACTACTTTCAGACAAGTCTGGAATCTTGAAAACCGATGTATTAGTATTTGACCTCTTGTAGAACTTCCAGATAAAACTTTTAGGAGTCCTCTTTACTTGTGATATTTTAGAGATAACTTTAAACCAAAGAAAAACAGTTTCACTGTAATTTTCAAATTTCTATGGTTAATAGGATGGATTCTTTATTTTATTTAGGTATGGTAATCATTTGTGGTAGGCAGTTTTCAAATATAGCATTTAAAGACTCCCACTGGTATTCATACCATGTGTAATCCCCTCCCCTTACGTGTAGGAAAGAGCTAATGACATATGTCTACTAAATAGAATACATCAAAAATGATAGAATGTGCTTTCTTGATCAGATTACAAGAGACAGTGATTTCTGTCTTGCTAGACTCTGTCAACTTCTCAGTCTCCATCCTTTAATGAAACAACCTGCCATGTAGAAGAAACTCACATGGCAAGAAAATGAGGGTGGTTTCTCAACAACATCCAGTGAGGAACTGAGACCCTCAATCTGACAGCCCGTGAAAAACTGAATCCTATCGAGAGACATGTGAGTTTAGAAGCTGAGCTTCCCAAGTTAATCCTGGAGGTGACTACAGCCCGGCGAACATCTTGATAGCAGCCTGGAGAGGCCTTAAAGTAGAAGACCAGGTAAGATGTGCCTGGATTCTTAACCCAAAGAAACTTATTATAGACAGTAATACATGTGTGTAATTTTAAACCACTAAGTTTTAGGGGAATTAAAAATGCCAGAATAGATACCAAATACATCATCCTAGACAACTCTGTCTCTCTCTCTCACTCTCTCTCTACTTGCACATATTTTTAAAAAATCAGTCAATCCTAGTCATCTATAGGTAGTAAGACTCTTCATATATGGGATCAGCACTGACTATTTTTTAAGATCAAGATTAGATCAAATCAAGGCAATAATAATATACTGATAGTTTTACATCCTTCTCTTCTAACGAAATTGATCTAAACTGATTGTGTTTTTTTTTCTGTTTCTTTTTTTTTTAAGAGATAGGGCAGCAGGTGGGGGAGTCTCACTTTGTTGTCCAGGCTGGAATGCAGTGGCATGATCACAGCTCATGCAGACTTGACCTCCTGGGCTCCATTGATCCTCCCACCTTAGCCTCCTGAGTAGCTGGGACTGCAGGGGTCTGCCACCACACCTGGCTAATATTTTTATTTTTTACAGAGACAGGAATTGCCCAGCCTGGTCTCAAACTTCTAGTCTCAAACAATCCCCCTGCCTCAGCCTCCTGAGTAGCTGGGATTACAGGTGCGAGCCACTGCTTCAGGCTAAAACTGATTTCTCTATAACCCTGGTCTCATATCCAGAGTGAGCCCCAGACACTAGCTTTTCTGGGCTTTTCTCTTACTGCTGATTTTGTGTAATTCCTGAAACAAGAATTATTTGCTTGTTATTTGGCTTCCAAAATAGCTGAAGATTTGCATTAAACGCTGGCCACTTGGCTATGCCTAATCTTTGCCTAACCCCTCTCTTAGAGAACTGGAGCTGGCATCTCCACTTCTAGCTACTATGTGAAAACCTGAGCCAGTCATGTGTCTATCTATAATCAGAAGACTGATGCCTATCTAATATTGAGGATAGAAAAGAGAATCAAATATATATATATATATTTTTTACCCCGGAAGGGATTTTAGTAATTATTTTGACCTTCCAAAAGAGCACCAAAAAATCCACAGAAAAAGCAAATCTAAGTTTACTGGAACTACTGTAGTAAAAGAGACAAGATGTGTCTCAGATGGAGTAATTCAGGGAACATACTTATGGGGTTAAAGGGTCTGGGTTACATGGTTTTAAAGTAGGTCTTATAAGGCATGAAACTGGTTGAAATTGGGCAAAGTTTATGACACAGTAGCTTTGCAGTGGTAGGCACGATAAGTCAATGACCTTAAAATGAGCCTTGATAAGCATCTTGTCATTTTTTTTTTTTAGGTGAAATTCATATAACATAGAATTTACCATTTTAAAGTAAATGATTCGGCTGGGCACGGTGGCTCACGCCTGTAATTCCAGCACTTCAGGAGGCCGAGGCAGGTGGATCACAAGGTTAGGAGTTCAAGACCAGCCTGGCCAAAATGGGGAAACCCCCATCTCTACTAAATATACAAAAATTAGCCGGGTGTGGTGGCAGGCACCTGCAATCCCAGCTACACAGGAGGCTGAGGCAGGAGAATCACTTGAACCCGGGAGGTGGAGGTTGTGGTGAGCTGATATCGTGCCACTGCACTCCAGCCTGGGTGACTGAGTGAGACTCCATCTCAAACAAACAAACAAAAAAAAAAAAAAAATTAAAAAAAAATAAAGTAAATGACTCAGTGGCAACTAGTACATTCACAATGTTGAACCACCACCACCTCTGTCCAATTCCAAAACTAATAGGAAAAGTCTTACCCACAGCAGCTACTGCTCATTCCCATATCCTCTGGGGTTTACCTATGGGTTTTATGTACTCTGGATATTTCCTATGAATGGAATAATGCAATATGTGATCCTTTGTGCTCAGTGCAACCTATTAGTTTTGATAAATAAACCCTTTTAGTTGGTCAACAGTCTTATATCCCAGAGGCAATTATTACCTAGCTAAGTTATTTCTCTCCTGGTCCCACTATTGTTTAGCACAAAAATGGGAAGATATACTTAATCACAGAATTATTTAGCACAGGAGCAGGAAAGTGTATTCGTTTTATTTCTAAGTTCCCCGTGTTTATTTATCATTCTTCATGTTTATGGAATGATGAACTCAGATCTGCATAGGTGTTAGATGGAGTTTCGATGGTAGTTAGTCCAACTCTCAGCATTTCTTTTGTTGTTGTTGTGGTTGTTTGGGAATCTAATGTCTTGGATCATTTGACCAGTGTACAGTAGCATTTAAGACTCTAGAAACCAAACATCTGAGCACCGCAAGTAGAACAAATGCTAAGAGAAGGCACTATGATCTGAATGCCTCTCCAAAACTCACATTGAAATTTAATTGCTTTTATGATGGTGTAAGAGTTGGGACCATTCAGAGGTGTTTAGGCCATGAGGGCAAAGCCCTTACAAATGAATTAACGTTATTATTGTGGGAGAGGGCTTGCTATCATGAGAGTGGATTGCTATAAAACCAAGCTTGGCCCTCTTCTCTTGTGCTCTCTTGTCCTTCTACCTTTCACCATGGGATGCCATAGCAAGAAGGCCCTCACCAGAGGTAGCCCCTTCATCTTGGACTTGCAAGCCTCCAGAACTATGAGCAAAATCAAAGTTTTTTCTTTATAAATTATCCAGTCTCAGGTATTCTAGCAGGAAACAGACTAATAGAAAATACTGAGAAGTGGATATTGTTAAGTGGGGCTGTTGATATAACAAATAACTGAAAATGTGGAAGCAGCTTTAGAACTGGTTAATGAATAGAGGTTGAAAGAATTTGGAGGAGCAGGTTAGAAAAAGTCTAAACTGAGCATTCAGGGCAATCCTGGTGAGGTCTCAGAAGAAGAGAATAGCTACAGGAAACATCTGAATCTAGTTGGAGATTACTTAAGTAATGTTGATCAGAATATTCATAGAAACATGGCCACTAACAGCCATTCTGATGAGGACCTAAACACACAAGCAAGGAACATCTCATTGGAAACTGGAGTAAAGGCCACCCTTGTAATAAATTGTCAAAGAACTTGGTTGAATTGTGTTCATGCACTCCTATGTGTTTATGGGAGGCAAAATTTAAGAGCAATGAATGAGGGTATCTGGCAGAAGAAATTTCTAAGTAAAATACCTAAGGAACTGAGTAGCTACTTTAGCCACATGCAGTAAGATGCAAGGTGAAACAAATGTCTTAAAGACGGAATTTATAATGAAAAGAGAACCAGAACAAAAAGATGTTGAGCCAGGCACAGTGGCTCACACCTGTGATCCCAGCATTTTGGGAGGCCGAGGTGGGAGAATCACTTGAGCCCAGGAGTTTGAGACCAGCCTAGGCAACAGAGTGAAGCCCCATCTTTATAAATAATAAGGCCGGGCGTGGTGACTCACACCCGTAATCCCAGCACTTTGGGAGTCCGAGGCGGGCAGATCATGAGGTCAGGAGATCGAGACCATCCTGACTAACACGGTGAAACCCCATCTCTACTAAAAATGCAAAAAAAAAAAAAAAAATTAGCCGGGCGTGGTGGCGGGCATCTGTAGTCCCAGCTGCTTGGGAGTCTGAGGCAGGAGAATGGCGTGAACCCGGGAGGCGGAGCTTGCAGTGAGCCGAGATCATGCCACTGCACTCCAGCCTGGGTGATAGAGCAAGACTCTGCCTCAAAATAAATAAATAAATAAATAAATACTAAAAAATAAAAAGAATTAGCCGAGCGTGGTGGTGCACATCTATAATCTCAGCTACTCAGGGGCTGAAGAGGGAGTATTGAGTGCAGGAGGTTGAGGCTGCAGTGAGCCGTGATCACACTACTGCGCTCCAAACTGGGCAACAGAGCAAGACCTGTTCTCAAAAGAAAAAAAAAAAAAAAGACTTTGAGAATTTTTAGCCTGTTTATGAAAAGAAAGAAAAGACATGTTTAGGGGAGCAAATGGTCACTTGTGGCCAAGTGACAATTTGTTAAAGAGGTTGGTACAGATTAGAAGGAATTGAAGACAATGGAAGAATAACCCTGAAGGTATTTTAGAGATCTTCAGAGCTGCTTCTCCCATTACAGGCCCAGACCTCTAGGAGGGCAGAATGGTTTCAAGGGATGGGCCCAGGGTTTGCTGCTCAGGGTCACCTCAGGTCTCTGCTCTCTGCATTTCAGCACAGTGCTCCTCAACCACCCAGCCCTGGTTCAAGCAGGCCCAAGAGTTGCTCAATCCACTGTTCCAAAGGCATAAGCTGTAAACTTTGGCAGCATCCACATGGCACTAATCCTGCAGGCACAGAGAATGCAAGAGCTGTGAGGGTATGGCTTCCTCCATCTAGACTTCAAAGGTTGTCATAGACAGCCTGAGAGTCCAGGCAGAGACTTGCTACATCAGCAAATCCACTGCAGAGAATCCCTACTAGGGCAATGCTGAATGGAAACGGGGTCAAAGTCACTGCACAGTCCCCACTAGGGCAATGTCCAGTGGAGCCATGGGAGTAGGGCCACTTCCAAGACCCCATAACTGTAGACTACCAGCTTGCAAGATCAGCCTGGGTGAGCTGCAAGCACAAGACTCCAACTTGTGAGAGCTGCTGGGTGGAGTGAGCTCAGCAATGTCACAGCGTGGGCTGCCTGAAACTTTGGGGGCCCAACTCCTGATCTGGTGTATCCTGGAGGTGGGACATGGAGTCAAACGAGATTATTTTGGAGCTTTAAGACTTAATGTTGTTTTTCCTGTTGAGGTTTGGACTCGTGACAAGTTACCCCTTTCTTCTTGCCTATTTTTCCCTTTTGGAATGGGAATCTCTATCCTAAGCCTGTCCCACCATTGTGTTTTGGAAGCATGTAATTCAGTTTGATTTCACAAGCTCATAGAGGGAGAGAAATTTGCCTTAGTTTGAATCCCACCTTCAGTCTCATCTATATCTGACTTAGATGAGACTCTGGGCTTTGAACTTTTGAGTTGACTTGGAACAAGTTAAGATTTTGGGACTATTGGGATAAAATGAATGTATTTATAAATGAGAAGGACATAAGTTTGGGGGGGGTCTGGGGGTGGAATGCTATTGCTTGAATGTTCCCTTCAAAACTCATGTTGAAATTTATAATTGTGATGGTGTTAAGAGGTAATTAGGCCATGAGGGCTCCTCCCTCATGAATGAATTAATGTTGTTGTTGTGAGAGTGGACTCATTATCATGAGAGTAGGTTGTTACAAGGAGAGTTCAGCCTTCCCTTATATCTCATGCTCTCTTGCCCGTCTGCCTTCCACCATGGGATGACATAGCAAGACTATTTGCACCCGATGCAGCCCCTTGATCTTGGACTTCCAAGGCTCAAGAAGCATGAGCCAAGTGAATTTATTTGCTTTGTAAATTATCCAATCTCAAGTATTCCATTATAGCAGCAGAAATAGACTATGACAGAAGAAATTATACAATTAGTGTTTATAGTACACTTTCAAGCTAGAATCCTAGCATGCACAAATGAAATCAAGAAAATAGCTCCCAACCCCAATCCAAAGACACTAAAGAACCAGATATGCAGGAATTAACCTATTTACATAATTTCATGATTGTGTGTGTGTGTCCTAGATCTTGTTAGTAATATTAAAGACACTAAAGAAGTCTGAGGAGACATGAATACAATAATCCCCCTAGCACACATTCCACCTCGAAGAGTCAGTGTTATATAGATCATGAACTACTGTATGTCAAACTTCATGAGCCTTTAGGGCAAGAAGTCCTATGGTCCTGTTGATATTTTCTAGCTCTCCTATTCTTTTCTGAACCATAGCATGTATGATTCTCCCACCTTGTGAGTCGCCTGTAAAACATGAAATAAAGGGGCTTAAAGACAAAAGAAGGCAGTTGAGAGTTCCACTTGAGCTGCTAAAGACTTTGAATGCTAAACGAGGCCCAGTTTTTCTCCTTCTTGAATTCAATTATTTAAAGATCTTTTTTTCTAAGAAGAGAAAGTTATGCTTCAAGATAGACTCTGGATGATATCAGGGGCTATCCTGAATGCAAACATCAGTTTAGGAAGAAAACAATCTAGGTCCAATTTGTAGGTAGTCACCAATACACTTTTACACTACAAATGTAATAACAGACATTAGGGGTCATCTAATGCCCTTTTTTCAAGTAAAATACTCCAATGAGGTTATCAAATAGTAGAGGAATTTGCAATGTAGAGATGATCAGATTAGGGCAAAGCAAAAGCATGTAGGGATAAGGGAATGCAGTGACCTTTATTGGTAAGGTCTGAAAAAAAGTGAGTCTCCAAATATACACTCTCGTTGCATAAATCTTTCCCACGCTCTATTTCTTAAAAATCTTGGTTATAAAGGCAAGCTCTTTTTCTAACACCCTTTCTTTCATAAAGTGAAGGAGTCAGTCTTTGTACTACTTAGTGGTCGTACCATGAAACCCAAAGATAAACTTTGTTTAAAATGTATCTCAACAGTTTATTGGCTTTGATTTGGTGATTTTACCTTAGAAATGGAAAGTCAAGAAGAGGTATCAAAGGCAACAAAATAGAAATAGGTCAGGATATTCAAAGACAAAAAAACAGTCATAAAGACATACTTTTAACTCACAAGAAAAAGTAACAATCATTGCTAAAAAACTTAATTTTTGTCAACAAAAAAGGGAACTTTCTGTCAAAGCAATTCAAAATATTCCAAAAGTTTCAGGATTTAACAGAATCTTTTTTGTGACTGAAAAAATGTCTGTTATCTAGACGCAGAATAATTTGGTCATTTTTTTCTAAAGAAAGCCCAAATCCTCATTTTACACTTTGTATATATATTATTATTGCTATGAACTGGATGTTCATGTTCCCCTGAGATTCATATGTTTAAGCCCTAATTCCCAGGGTAATGGTATTTGGAGGTCTTTGGGACATAATTAGGTCATGAGAGTAGAATTCTCATGATTGGATTAGTGCCTTTATAAGAAGAGACGTAAGAGGGATGATCTCTTTTTGATACATGGGGATACAGAGAGAAGAGGGCCCTCACCAGACACTGAATTAGGACTCCAGGACTGTAAAGTCCCTCTGTCTATGGTATTTTGCTATAGCAGCCCAAACAGACAGAGACAGTCATCCATACAACAACTTGCAGTAGAGGATTCATGAGCCTTTCCTTTCTTTTTATTTTTGGAATAAATCCATTAGCATAGAGTCAATTTTGTATATAATTTTCTTTTTTAAATCATTGTTTCCTTCAAACTCACGCCAGCATTACCAACTTGAGCAAACAAATTTTGCCTTCCTCAGACCTTTTACATTTAGGGTTTGCCTTAAAATTACATTTTTTTAATTTTCAATATTTTGAATGAATCTTAATATACCTTTATATGTATGTATTTGGACTTATACAAATACTTAACTGTGAAAATAGATTATTTAATTAAACTTTTTAACTTTCTTAGCGTATCAAATAAAACAATGCATGTATGTATGTAAGGGTGTGTGAACATATATATAATTGAATTTACCATGCTAATAAACTGTAACAATTTTCTTAAAAAGCAAATAAACCACATTTATTATCTGATATACATATTCATATTTCTCCAAAATTATTGTACCTAATATTGTCTCAACAATTTATATTGTAAGCAGCTTTTGTTTTTCTAGACCTGAGACAGGAAACAGAAACAATCCAGTTAATTTTTTCCACAAGCATTTATATTATTTTAACAAATTTTAAGGTGAAAAAATAAGCATATATATTGTATCACTTAAAGACATTTGCATACCCTGTTAAGCTATAGTTATTTACATATGTAAAATAAAGAGCAGGGGAAATTAAAACTATATTTAGTAACCAATATTTGCATGTTTGTCTTACTTATAAATTGCCCATATATCCAAAGTTTATATATTAATTCAATTGAATATTAGTCTAAAGTTGGCTAAAGATCTGGAAATTACAATGTAAGCTAATATATTATGTCCATACAATTTGCAGCATTACAAGAATTCACAAGCTTAACCCTTTTTGAAAGATACGCATTCATACAAGTTCATATAGTTAAATATTATTCAATATTCTTTTACCTCTTAACCAATTTGTAGAAATAACTTACTGAACTCATGTAATTCATGTAGAAATTTTTTAACTTTAAGAAAATCTTAAATCATGAGAAACTAAATCCAGATCTTATCTTAAATAAAAACTGTGCTTACATCATATTTACATGTTGATAAAATCAGAAAGAAAAAACGTTTTTTGTATGCTCAAGGTCAATTTCTTTAATTATATTAAAAAATCATCTATTTATCAGAAATATTACATAAATTATTTTAATACAAATTAACCTCAATTGTCATATATTAAAAAATGTGCACCTGTAAGCTCCCTCAAGACAAAAGGAGTCTTTTTCCCTCAGTTCAGGACCTGGTACTGTGAAAGAGTACCATCTTTAGAATGGGCTGCCTCCACTGTGTTTCTAAACTTCCAGGCCACACTGCTTCTGTTTTTCTTCATCCGTAAGATTTATCAGTGAGTAGAAAAGTATGCTTTTCCCTCTCTCTCTTTCTCACACACACACCACACACACACACACGCACATGTGGAAACACCTCTCTTATCTGCACAAACAGACCTTCTCAAGCAGTCCTGATTCACTTTCTAAAACCCTGATTCATGTGGGAACCAAGTGAAGAAAATTAAAGTATTTCACCCCAAAATATATTTCTTTAACATATTTTGAGATGGCTGTTCAGAAGGCCTGCAAATAGGAGTAGCCCTGCAAAGTTGCCTTTGTGAGGGAGACTTGCACTTGTCTCATCCACTGATGCAGCCAGTCTTTCTCTGATGGTCTTCCCTTGCCTGATCTGAGAAAAGTTAACAGAGAGTCTAATACCTTTAAAGTTCTGAAAGAAACATTCACCATCTATTGTTCTCTGAGGGTTGCTACCTGTGAGATTTCATCTACATAACAAGACCACCTTTGCTAGCCAGGCCTCCTCTTTTCCCCCTCCCATAACCTGTCTTGCCATGATCCAAGCCCCCATTCTGTCTGTAATCTCAAGATGGTATCATATATAAGCTTCTCTACCCTACTGAAGTAATCCCTCCATCGTTCTCCTCCATGTGCACGTTAATAAATTTGAATGCCTTTTCTCTTATTAATCTGCATGTTTTCAGTTGATTTTTCGGCGAACCTTCAGAAGGTGAAGGGAAAGTTTTCTCTTGGTGCCTACATGAGTAATAATGGACGCCTACCTGAAGACACCAGTCCAGAAATAGCACTGACACTTTGATTGTCCTTTCATAAATCAGTGTCATCTTGATCTGAGCCCTAACCTGATGACAGAGCCACTGCTTCTGCAGTACAAGATTGCATTTCACTTGGGTTAAAAGGTCTATTTTTTTCTGTGCCAAAAATGTCCTGTCTTCTCACTAGTCCCTGCACCTGCCCCCCAACAAAAGATCAGAGAACCTTTTTTTAAATACCAGAAGTACCACCATGTCCAACCTTCCTATTCTTGTATTTCACAACAGCAAAAATTGAACCCTCCTTCCCCCACCGATAAATGATTGAAGGAAACATGAGCTGAGTGCCTGTTAATTCTCTTCAAGCATTTATGAAATGTCCACCACGTTGTAATTGTCATCCTCTTAATATACATTGTCACATAGAGTGACTACATATAATTCAGTCTCATACTCTTCGAGACAGGCATTATTATTTCTACTTTTATAGTTAGGAAAATTGAAGTGTAAGGACTTTAAGTGACTTGCGCAAATGAAAACACCACTAAGGGGTTAGAATCCAAATTTGATTGAAGCCAAGTTTGACATCACAAATGGTGCTCTTTTTGCTGCCTCTTCCCAAACACCTGGATGTTTTCCAGTAAATGAATATCTTCAGTTGGCCAACCTGGGTCACTCTGCCAGGTTTCCTTTCCAAAGAGAGCCAAGGGAGGAGGCTGCCATTAGCACATACACTATTCATGCCACTGCCTCCGAAGTAGAGTTTCCTGTATATTCTTATGGAACTTGAAAATATAAAATGCAATATTCCTGAGCATGTCACAGTGATTGAACTCATGGTCAAGTATACATTGGGGGTCAGCAATATATGCATCAATACAGGCAGGAACGTTTTTTATATTTACAAATGCTTGAAAAAAATAAAAGAATAATATTTTGTGACATGTAAACATTCCAAGAAATTCAATTAACTTCAGTGTCCATAGATAAAGTTTTATCAGAACATGTCCCCCTCTTTCATGTATGTATTGGCCATGACTGGTTTTGCAGTGCAACATCAGAGATGAGCCGTTGCAACAGAGACTGTACAGCCTGCAAAGCCTGAAATACTTACTATCTGGCTCTTTCTAGAAAAATCTTGCTGATCCCTAATGTAAATGATTAATCACAGAGCCATTTTCAGAACAAGATTTTTTTGTTTTGTTTGAGCAGGCTAGGGAAGGAAGAAGGGGAATGCCAGGATAAATGGATGTTTAAAAATAAGAAAAGGAGTGACATGGTGAGAGAAAAACAGAGAGTTGTAAAAGAAAAGACTTATCAGCTTCACAATATAGCTTAGGGTCCACCCATGGCATGGGAAAGAAAATGTCAACTATCCATTTTAATCAATCAATTCTAATATAAATAAAAGTGATGATAATAATTAGCATACTCTGGCTGGGCGCAGTGGCTCAAGCCTGTAATCCCAGCACTTTGGGAGGCCGAGACGGACGGATCACGAGGTCAGGAAATTGAGACCATCCTGGCTAACATGGTGAAACCCCGTCTCTACTAAAAAATACAAAAAACTAGCCGGGCGAGGTGGCGGGCGCCTGTAGTCCCAGCTACTCGGGAGGCTGAGGCAGGAGAATGGCGTAAACCCGGGAGGCGGAGCTTGCCGTGAGCTGAGATCCGGCCACTGCACTCCAGCCTGGGTGACAGAGCGAGACTCCGTCTCAAAAAAAAAAAAAAATAATAATAATAATAATAATAATAATAATTAGCATACTCATAGCATAATAAATAGCATTTCATATGAGCCAGGTACTGTGCTAAATGCTGTACATGCTTAATCTCAGGGTAATCCTTTCCACAATCCTATGTCATAAATGTTACTATTCCTCCACTTTTCATGTAAAATTAAGGAATAATGGGGTCAGGTGGGCGAGGTGGCCCATGCCAGTAATCTCAACACTTTGGGAGGCTGAGATGGGAAGATTGCTTCAGGCTAGGAGTTTGGGACCACCCTTGGCAACACAGTGAGACCCATCTCTACAAAAAACTTTAAAAAAATTAGCAAGGCATGGTGGTGCATGCCTGTAGCTCCACATACTCAGGAGGCTGAAGCAGGAGGATCACTTGAGCCCAAGAGTTCAAGGTTGCAGTGAGCCATGATTGTGCCACTATACTCCAGCCTGGGTGACAGAGCAAGCCCCTATCTTCAAAGAAAAAAAAAAAAATGAAACAGGAATAGAGAGGTTGAGTAATTTGCCCAAGGATGCAGGGTCTGAACTGAGAATTTACTGTACAAAAGAAGAGGTCATAGAAAAACTCTTACAAATGACTCTGATGCTTTTAAAAGCGCTCACCTTTGCCAAACAGGTCACTATTGCTAGCAAGAGTTAACTAGCTCTTCTTTTGCAATGGCCCTAGAGCTAAAGGCTTGTTCTTTGATTTCAGTGATGAATGTCTCCAGTCTTTGAAGATATGTTTGATTTTAAAGGTCATGTGAGGTTAAGTCTGGTAAGTGTTCAGGCTGAGTGGCAATGGTTTGAGTTATTAAAAGCAAGGGGTTCCCTTCGCTATGAATGATGGCTTTCTTAGTAATAATATTTGCCTAATTGGACAGATAATTCCAAGAAAGATATTATTGAAGAATAAAAGAGTCAGTTCTTGTCTTTGTAGAGCTTCTAATCAAACTAACTCTTTAAGTCAGTATGACTGTCAGTCACTGAAAATTCTAACCTTAACTTTCTATTTATTTACTTATTGAGACAGAGTCTCGCTCTGTGGCCCATGATGGAGTACAGTGGTGTGATCTTGGCTCACTGCAACCTCTACCTCCTAGGTTCAAGTGATTTTCCTGCCTCAGCCTCCCAAGTAGCTGGGATTACAGGCATGTGCCACCATGACCAGCTAATTTTTGTATTTTTAGTAGAGACAGGGTTTCCACATGTTGGCCTGGCTGGTCTCGAACTCCTGACCTCAGATGATCTACCTGCCTCAACCTCCCAAAGTGCCACCACATCCAGCCTCTATTTTTTTTTTTAAATAGTCAAATGGAATTATAGAGCCATCTATTCATGCTATCTCAAAAGACTATAAATTTTTGAGTCAAAAAGGAAATTTCCATTATTGTTGGCATTGTTGGCTGTGTGATCTTGAGCAATTTCCCTGAGTCTCTGTTTCCTTGTCTGTTAAGTTAGAATACTTCATAACTTTCTCAAGAGGGACTCTGAGAGGGAATTAAAACTAATGCCTTCAAGCATTCATTGTATAAAGGGAATCAATTTCTCTTCTATCATATAGAATGGTATTAGTTATGCACCATCCTTGGGGTAATTGACAAAACAAGTCACTCAAACCATTTCCTATGTTCTGTGGCTCAGAAAAAAACCAGGTACTACATGTGAAAGACTGCATGAGGATTCAATAGGATAATAAATAGTGTTTATTGTAGGGGTAAAATAGCATTTACTACTATAGGTTTAATAAATAGCATTTATTATAGGTGTCATTATAAGTGTAATAAATAGCATCATGTATGGCACATGGAAGGTACTCAGTAATATTAGTATTTTTCCTTTTCTACAGCAGTTTGGAAATTGGGCTGAGGTTTTCACTGAAGATGATAGCAGTGCCCTTCCACAGTGTGACTCTCAAGGCCAACTTCCTGGCGCCCATCTGCCCAGAATGACAATTTTTCCTATAAGGAGGCACTTCTGAAGAAGGAAAGGAAAGGGATGTTGACTGGCGTTCTGTCAGGCATTCCATGAACTAAGGGATCATGCTGGTGGCTTTAATGAATCTGGCAGCCCCATAGTCACTCCTTCTCCCCTGTATTTATCTGTTTGCCTATTCCACATCTTGACTGAAAGCTCCTTGAGGGCAGGGGCTAAGGACCAGTCTTTAATTGTACCTTTATGTCTGTAGTGACTAGAAAATATTAATATCTATGAGGCATTCATGACTTCATGGTTTCCGAGGAAAGCCAGAAGGTATGAAACCGGGACTGTGGAGCAACCTCTTGCTTTTCATGGAACTTCCAGCCTATGAGGCACTTCAGGGAAAAGAAGTTCTTCCTGGAACCCAGGAAGCTGAGTTCCTCACGTCTCTGAGCTCACAGCATCTATCTCATGTCTAAGATCCCTTCCACAAGGGCAGAAGAGGGTGACAGGAAGCCTGCATAATCACCCCCGCCAGTTCACAGGCAAGCTATGACCTCCAGAAGGAACAGGACACCTTTAGAATACTTTCTACCATTTCACAAGACTCTGGGCAGGAAGTTCTCTAATCTCAGGTCCCCACGTGACTTCATAGTCCATTTTTCTCTTCTCACATGTCATCTGGTCAAGCTTGACTAAAATTATCTTATGAACCACCCAAGTAAACCCTCGCCTTTGTCTCTTCAAATGGTGTCGATGATATGTCAATGTACACACACACCAAACTGATATAGTATCGCTAGCAGTGTTTCTTTAAAGAGGAGATCTTTTGGAAGGCAGGACACTCTACAATAAGAGCCTTTTGCTGTGCAAGGTTCAGAGCTGTTGCTGTGGCAACTCCCACAACCTCACTGAGTATCCAAATAAATAGTTTGTTCTTTTTTTTTTCTCCCTATGTAAGAAGGGGGAGGGGGACGATCGATGAGACTTGCTATCGGCATCCATTTGGAGTTCTGGAGTCAGTGCAAAAATTGAGGCTTCCTAAAACGACAAAGAAATAAAGGCTTTGGGAAAAGCCCACACCCCTCAAAGGCTGCAGATGGAAAATGGAAGGGAACTGTGTGCGGGAACCTTAGCAGGCGCCGTCGCTTTGAAAAGAAGCTCCCAGCAGCAAACACCCAGGCAGAAAGAAAGCAAGCTACGGGGTTCCGACCCCACATTCCGGCGGAGAGCTCGGGCCTCTCTGCGGGGGGACACCCAGCCTCCCCCGGCCTGCCCCCTACCCCACTCTCCCTCCTCCGCTCCCACCGCCGCCGTGTCTAAACAGCCCAGGATCTCCGGTTAAACAAAGAGAGTGGTATGCCTTAAAAAAAAAAAAAAAACTTTTATTTTCGTGTAATAGGTGATATGTGGAAAATTAATTACAGGAAATAGCACAATGAAAGGCAGCAGCAGCATTCGTCTTTAAATGGATATGGTCCCCCCCTTCTCCGCCCTTCTCCTGGCTCTTCCTCAGCCGGGCGCAGACAGACACCGCCCCTACCCTCCCCCCAAACTCTTTTATTATCAGTTGAATCACGTCTCGTGCCAAGCAAAAGGTCATTTCAGGTCATCTTGGAGATGAAAGGACGGGTAATGTATGTGAAGGTGCGGGAATTGGCAAGCCTCCCAAAAATATACATATACACATACATATACATATACATATACATATACATATACATATACATATACATATAGAGAGACAGAGAGAGGTGGGCAGCGGGGGGGGCGCGCGGTAGTGGGGATGTGAGAAGCGCCAGCATTCTAACAAGAACAGAGTGATGCCAGAAAGACGCAGGAAATGTTTCAAAGCATGACAAGCACTATCCAATCTGTAGCTAATTCCTTATAAAAATAAGAATGTGGCTTATAATTGTGAGATGCCTGGAGGGTAATTAAAGTTTCTAATTGTTCTCATCCAGAATCTCATTTTTGACCGTTCATCAGAGAGCGAGAGATGCCGCCCATTGCGAAAGTGCACGTTCTGGAAACGTGCTGCATCTGCGGGGCTTTGGGGACCATGCTCTGCTGGGGCAGAGAGGCGGGACATACCAGACTGAAAGCCTCCAACAGAAGGGGGTTGGGGGCAGAGGGTTGGCCTGGTCCAGTCACCCTCTTGAGGGGGATTTAACCACCAGGGTATGTGGGCAGTATATTTAGGGTGTTTCGGTAGCAAGCACAGATCTCTTTGTTTGGAGATAAGAAAAGAAAAAACCGAAACCAAAAAAAACTACCTTGCATAGAGTTGTTAATGTTTTCCCTACACAGTTTACTGGGTAGGGATGGCATGGTTTTTTATTTCTCTACTAAAAGAGACGCCACTACCTCCTTTGAGTTTGTAATTCAATGCCATTTCAATAAAGGCAATTGGTTGTCGCTCTCTCTGAATTCTTGCCAAGTGCATTTTCCCTTTTCTTTTCCTTCCCACTGCTGTATTTGAATGTCCTGTATTTGTCTCACCAATTTTTTTTTTTCTAAGAAGCAAGGTCTGTTTTTGTTTTTTGTTTTTTTTTTTTCCCCAATAACGCAGATGCCAACAGCAATCTATCAAGTGAGTGGGAGGTTTGGGTAATAAATCGTTTGCTCCCAGATACGAAAAGTTTCTTACATGGAAACTCCCCCTATGGCCTCCGCTGCCATGGGCTCCGCTCCACTCCCTCTGCTTACTAGTCAAACTCATCTACCAGCCCCCATTCTTTCCACACCCAGAGCATTTCAAACAGGGAGGCTTTTGAGGCAACAAGTTAAAGGTAAGCTGATTATTGACAGGTTCTGTAATAGTAAAGCCAATGAGATTTGGTGAGATTCATCTGTTACCCCACCCGTCCTGGAAAATAGCTTTTTACAATGGTTATCATCTCAATGTGTGGCACCTGCTAGAGAAACCGGCCTCCATGTATGCCTATTCCCCAACTCATGTCATTATAAAGGCATACTCACTGAAGTTATACTAGCTTCCTCATTACTAGAGTCATGTGTTTCTAAAGAAATAAGTCATTTCTGTAACTATTGTAGTTGCTAGCAGCAGAAAGCTCAACGTCCTGAGGGTTTAAAGGGAATAGACTCAGTTCTTGACAAAATGGTATTCGTATAGTTGGGGTGTAGGGAGGTGGTTATTGTGCAGAATGAAGGGAGGAAGGAATAGAGAGTAGTCCACAGGGTCAGGCAAGATACCTTGATTTAGCCAAAGTCAGCAGCTGCCTGATTAATAATTGAAGTGCTGTTGATACGTGGATGAGGATTGGCTGATGCTTACACCTGTCAGAGGACGTGGCATCCCCCAAGTAACCAATAAGACTTCTCAGGCATTCATCCTTTTCCATTGGTTACATGCACCCTGATGAAAAACCCCAAGGCAAATCTGATGATGTCGGCTGGGGCATGCAACTGTCACCTAGAGAAGATGGCAAGTTTCCTCTATTTATCGTTTCTGTTGAGCAGTATTATATTATACACACGAGCAAAGCAACAATATTCCATGTCCATATCTTGCTAGATCACCTAGAAGTTCCGACAAACTTAAAATACAGTCAGGCATTTCCCATGCCCTGCTGAGAAGGAAGAAAGAAAGGGATCTAGTAGTGATTAATCACTATGTATCACGTGATAGTCACTTTAAAACACTATCACTCAGTCCTCACATCAACTCTGTGGATAGTGTAATTATTTCATTCACTGACAAGGAAACTGACAATCAAGGTGAGTTGAGTAACCTAATTAGAGATCACCACACCTCTAACAAGGCAAGGGAAGAAAGCTCACATTTAGTGAGCACCCCTTGTTTCAGAGACTATGCTTAACTTATTACATATCTACTTTCAAATAACCCTATGCTATGCATAATATTTTCTCCATATTATAGATGAAAGTGAGATTCAGGAAACTTAAGTAACTTGTTCAAAGTCACAAAGCTGGTAAATGGAGGAGCTGGAATTCAGACTCAAACTAGTGTGACGCCCAAAGCTCATGCTGTTTCCTTGCCACTGATGCCTCAGATATTAGCCTGGGATAGAAGAACGAACATTTAGTTATCAGCCTTATTCCCAGTAGAATAATACACACTATGTCCTCAATCCCTATAAGCTTACCTCAGAAAAATTTACCTTGGCACGTATATAAAGACTGTCCATAATCGGGCATAATGACAAAGTCCCATTTGTCTAAAGGAAACCATTGCAGACAGTTTCATGGAGGATCACAAATAATAAGCCTCTCGGTCTGATCTTCAAGTCACACCTCATGAGCGATGTTGGTTTGCTTAATGTTTCAAAGGCAGCAAAAGTGAAAGACAGGAAATTCCCAGGGCTTATTCTCATTTTAGCTTTTTACTATTAAGTCTAAGATTATTTCTGAATGTAATCATCAAATCTATCATTTTCAACTGATTTGACCATTTTAGTGTGTGGCATTTATTTACTCAATAAATATTAATTGAGTGCTTACTAGGCACCAGGCAATGTGCTCTGTGTTAACCATCCACCGGTGTTTGTGCAATTGACAGAGTAATGCTGCCATTCATTGTTTAGGGAACATCAGAGAAGAAGGAGAAAAAGAAGGAAGAGAGGGAGGATGGAATGAAGTGGGTGGATTTGGCAGACTAAACTCAGTCTGAGGTGCCTGCAGAAGCACCTGCTGGTGCTTCCTGATAAGTAATTAGAATTATGGGTCTAGCTTTCCGGAGACAATCTGGACTAAAAATATAGACTCAGGATGGACTCACATATGGCAGATGGTAACTCAAGTCATGGCAGTAACTGAGATCATCTGGGGAAACAGGGCAAAATGGGAAAAGAACGGGAGTTAGAATAGCAGAGACCAGAAGAACCTAATGTTTAAGGGATATTTGGGATCAAGTATGTTCCCCAATTTCGTATGTGGCAAAGTAGGCAACCCTTTTCATTAATTCGCTAATTTATCCAACCAGCCCTTCCCATCACTTCCTATATGTTAAGTGCTCATAATGCAAGCATGAGGAACATACGATTCCTTGCCTGGAGGGGATATAATAGAGGAAAATTCAAATATATTTATATACAAAGAGCTGTCCATATTCTTTCTGAAGGAAAAAAAAGAGATTGGTGAGACAGGCTCATAGTGGAAATCATTTTTTTTAATTAATGTATTTATTTATTTTTGAGACAGAGTTTTGCTCGTTGTCCAGGCTGGAGTGCCATGGCATTATCTTGGCTCACTACAACCTCTGCCTCCAGGTTCGAGCAATTCTTTTCCCTCCGCCTCCCGAGTAGCTGGGATTACAGGCACCCACCACCACACCCAGCTAATTTTTGTATTTTTACTAGAGATGAGGTTTCACCATGTTGGCCAGGCTGATCTGAAACTCTTGACCTCAGGCGATCCACCCACCTCAGCCTTCCAAAGTGCTGGGATTACAGGTGTAAGCCACCATGCCCAACTGATTTTTTTTATTTTTTATTTTTTTTACTTCCATAGATTATTGGGGAACAGGTGGTGTTTGGTTACATGACTAAGTTCTTTAGTGGTGATTTGTGAGATTTTTGGTGCACTCATCACCCGAGCAGTATACACTGCACCCAATTTGTAATCTTTTATCACTCATCCCCTTCCTACCCTTTCCCCCTGAGTCCCCAAGGTCCATTGTATCATTCTTATGCCTTTGCATCCTCATAACTTAGCTACCACTTGTGAGTGAGAATATATGATGTTTAGTTTTCCATTCCTGAGTTACTTTCACTAAGAATAATAGTCTCCAATGTCATCCAGGTTGCTGCAAATGCCATAATTTATTCCTTTTATGACTGAGTAATATTCTGTTATGAGTGTGTGTGTGTACATATGTGTGTATATACATACATATATATGTACATATATGATATATATATATCAGTTTCTTTATCCACTTGTTGATTGATGAGCATTTGAGTTGGTCCCACGTTTTTGCAATTGCGAATTATGCTACTATAAACATGAGTGTGCAAATATCTTTTTCGTATAATGACTTCTTTTCCTTTGAGTAGATACCCAGTAGTGGGATTGCTGGATCAAATGGTAGTTCTACTTTTAGATCTTTAAGGAATCTTCACACTGTTTTCCATGATGGTTGAACTAGTTTACATTCCCACCAGCAGCGTAGAAGTGTTCCCTCTCTGTTGCATCCCTGCCAACGTCTATTATCTTTTGATTTTTTGATTATGGCCATACTTGCAGGAGTAAGGTAGTATCACATTGTGGTTTTGGTTTGCATTTCCCTGATCATTAGTGATGCTGAGCATTTTTTCACATGTGTATTGACCATTTATATATCTTCTTTTGAGAATTAATCTATTCATGTCCTTAGCCCACTTTGTGATGGGATTGTTTGTTTATTTCTTGATAATTTGTTTGAGTTTGTTGTAGATTCTGGATATTAGTCCTTTGTCAGGTGTATAGATTGTGCAGATTTTCTCCCACTCTGTGGGTTGTCTTTTTACTCTGCTGACTATTCCTTTTGCTGTGCAAAATCTCTTTAGTTTAATTAAGCCCAGGCTATTTATCTTTGTTTCTTGTTTTGTTTTGTTGAGATGAAGTCTCGCTCTTGTCCCCCAGGCTGGATGCAATGGCACAATCTCAGCTCGCTGCAACCTCCACCTCCCAGGTTCAAGCGATTCTCCTGCTCAGCCTCCCGAGTACCTGGGATTACAGGCACCTGCCACCATGCCCGGCTAATTTTCGTATTTTTAGTAGAGATGGGTTTTCACCATGTTGGCCAGGCTGGTCTTGAACTCATGACCTCAGGTGATCCACCTGCCTCAGTCTCCCAAAGTGCTGAGATTACAGGTGTGAGCCACCATGCCCAGCCTTATCTTTGTTTTTATTGCATTTGCTTTTGTGTTCCTGGTCATGAAATCCTTGCCTAAGCTAATGGCTAGAAGGGTTTTTCTGATGTTACCTTCTAGAATTTTTATAGTCCCAGGTCTTAGATTTAAGTTCTTGATCCAGCTTGAGTTGATTTTTGTATAAGGTGAGAGATGAGGATCCAGTTTCATTCTCCTACATGTGGCTTGCCAATTATCCTAGCACTATTTGTTGAATAGGGCATCCTTTCCCCACTTTATGTTTTTGTTTGCTTTGTTGAAGATCAGCTGGCTGTAAGTATTTGGGTTTATTTCTGGGTTCCCTATTCTGTTCCATTGGTCTATGTTCCTATTTTTATACCAGTACCATGCTGTTTTGGTGATATGGCCTTATAGTATAGTTTAAAATCAAGTAATGTGATGCCTCCAGATTTGTTCTTTTTTCTCAGTCATGCTTGGGCTATGCAGGCTCTTTTTTGGTTCCATATGAATTTTAGAATTGTTTTTTCTAATTCTGTGAAGAATGACAGTGGTATTTTGATGGTAATTGCCTTGAATTTGTAGATTGCTTTTGGCAGTATGGTTGAAAATAATATTTAAATTGACCTTGGGTAATGAATAGGGTGGAAAATAAGAGAAATCTGACTCTGTATCTTTTACACAATGCAGATACTTAATAAACACTAACAATGGGATAGACCAAAAACATGCTAAGAAAAAAACAGAATATAATGGAAGAGTAAACTTGGGAACCATGCAAATGAGGTGAGCATGAGGATCACCAGGGAAATGTATAAAAGAAAGAAGAATGGAAACAAAGTTTTTTTTTAAAAAAAAAAAAAGAAAGAAAGAAAGAAAAGAATAACTGTATTCCTAAAAGAAATGATTTTAACAAGGGAAAAGCACTGGAAAGAGCAGTTTGCAAAAGTTTCCTTAGAATCCCAGGGAGGATAAAGCATCTAATTTCGAAAGTTGGAAACAGCATATTAGCCAAGGTTCTCTAATTTGGACTAATGAAAGCAAATTCGAAGTATAAGAAAAAAAAGTGGAGCCGTGGTGTTTGTTATATGAATGATGTGGTATCTCACAGAATTCAAAAGAAGGGATAGAGTTGGATCTCAGGAAGAGATTGAAAGTATGAACTGGAAAACCGTTAGGAAGCCAAGTCTGACTCTACCTCTCTATCTCTCATCCCTACCTCTCTGCATCAAACTTCTCCCTTTGCTAATAAACTTTCTCTGCTTCTCAGTTCACAAGTTAGAATTGGGTGCAAAACAGCTTGGGAGTTTGGATGTTCCAATTCCTCTCCACACGGTTCTTACTACATGATTTCTGAAACCAGATTCCAAATTAAAAGACAAGAAAATGCAATAGGCTCACTGTGGGTCAGCTCTCCGCCTTTGGCACAATAACATGGCTGGGAGACAGGGCACGTGATGGTAGAAATTAGACAAGCAGAGCAGAAAGAATGTAGATAGCTTTTTGTATGTAAATCTATTCTAATTTTCCTGTATGGCTTGTGGATTGGACATATACTCTCATATATCCAGCATATATCCAGAATATGCTCTGAAATTGTGACTTTGACCTGAAACCAAGCTTGTACATGTAACCTATCACAACAGGTATCATTTCCTTAAAAAATGGAAGAGTATAATCCTTTGGATATATACCCAGTAATGAGATCACTGGGCCAAATAGTATTTCTAGTTCTAGATCCTTGAGGAATCACCACACGATCTTCCACAATGGTTGAACTAGTCTACACTCCCACCAACAGTGTAAAAGCATTCCTATTTTTCCACATCCTCTCCAGCATCTGTTGTTTCCTGACTTTTTAATGATCACCATTCTAACTGGCGTGAGATGGTATCTCATTATGGTTTTGATTTGCATTTCTCTGATGACCAGTGTTGATGAGCATTTTTTCATGTGTCTGTTGGCTACATAAATGTCTTCTTTTGAGAAGTGTCTGTTCATATCCTTTGTCCACTTTTTGATGGGGTTGTTTTTTTCTTGTAAATTTGTTTAAGTTCTTTGTAGATTCTGGATAGTGGCACATATACACCATGGAATACTATGCAGCCATAAAAAGAATGAGTTCATGTCCTTTTCAGGGACATGGATGAAGCTGGAAACCATCATTCTGAGCAAACCATCACAAGGACAGAAAACCAAACACCACATGTTCTCATTTGTAGGTGGGAATTGAACAACAAGAACACTCGGACACAGGGCGGGGAACATGACACCCCGGGGCCTGCCATGGAGTAGGGGGCAGGGGGAGGGATAGCATTAGGAGAAATACCTAATGTAAATGACCAGTTAATCGGGATAGCAAACCAACATGGCACATGTATACCTATGTAACAAACCTGCACGTTGTGCACATATACCCTAGAACTTAAAGTATAATAATTTTTTAAAAAGAGTGGAAGACTGAGAACTGGAAGACTGAGAACTAACTGAACCACAGGATTAAATCAGGTGAAAGTAGGAGAAAAAAGATTTGTATTGAACTTGGCAAAATTGGTGCCTGAAGCCATGCTAAACACCTTATAATTTGTTTCACTGACGTTGATCACATTCAGAAAGAGCAGCTGATAGCCATCAAGACAGCAGGGCCAGATTTAGGGTGAGGCGAGTGAGGCAGGGTCATGTGAATGCAGGGCAAAATCCTCTATCTTTATTTATATTGTTGATATTTTGTTCATCATGGATTGTTATGTGAATGTCTACTTTTAAAATATTGCATAAAGTTATTATTTATCTTGATTTCCAAAGTCTTGGTGTCTCCTTAAGTTTTGCAGCTGGAGCACATGCCTCACTCACTTCATTCTCATCCACCACTGTGCTACACAGTTGGAAAAACATGTGATGACATGGACAGCACCTAGTATAAAGAGAAGTTTGAAAGAATTTAGAAAAGTCAACTTAAGGTTTATTACTGTCCAATGAGTGCACAGTGAGGGCACTACTGCTAACACCTACACAAGACACCACCATCAACTAGAGCTTTACTTTGGTGCAATTTTTGGAAAAAAGGAAACCAGATTTTCCATGATAAAGAAAAAAAGACAATAAATAAAAATTTTAAAAAAGATTTATAGAGCTAAAACTATAAAGTGCCTAAAGTAAAACATAAGATAAATCTTCGTGATCTTAAGATTTTTTATATAGGACAAAAAAATTATGAACTATAAAAGAAAAACCTGATAACTTGAAATTTATCAAAATTTAAAACTTCTGCTTTTCAGAAGACACTGTAAGAAAATTAGTTGACAAGCTACATACTAGGAGAAAATATTGGCAAAATTTATACCTGATAAAGAACATATTTAGAATATATAAAGAGCTCTCAAAATTCAATAAGAAAATCCATTAGCAAAAAGTACAAAATATTTGAATATACATCTCACCAAAGAAAATATACATGTCAAATAAGTGCTGAAAAAGAGACTCAACATGATTAGTCAAGATTGGAATCAACAGAAACATTTTTTTTAAAAAAAACCTCGAACTCTACGGCAATAACACAAGAGGGGTGGTTAATATAGAGAAACCTTTGTTTGTATGTGGCTCTGGTGTTTTGTCAAAAGTGAACTGACTGATCATCCATATAGAAAACCCCAAATAATCTGCAGGAAAATATATGAGAACTAGTAAGTGAATTTAGCAAGGCTGCAAGACACAAGTGTTGTGGGTTGAACTGTGTCTCCCCAAAATATATGTTCAAGTCCTCACCTACAGTACCTGTGAATGTGACCTTATTTGAAAATAGGGTCTTTGCAGATGTAATGAGTTAAGAACCTGTGAATGTGACCTTATTTGAAAATAGGGTCTTTGCAGATGTAATGAGTTAAGATGAGGGAAATTTGGACACAGAGACTAACCCAGAGGGAGAATGCCATGTAGCAGTAGAGGCAGAGACTGGAATGATGCAGCTACAAGAAAGGACCGTCAGGCATTGCTGACAACCACCAGAGGCGAGGAGAGAGGCATGGGACATGCTTCCCTCAGAGCCTCCAGAAAGAACCATATTTGCTGGCACTTTGATTCTGGACTTCCAGTCTTTCAGAACTGTGAAAGAATAAATTTATGTTGTTTTAAGCCCTCCAGTTTGTGATAGTTTGTGATAGCAGCCCCAGAAATTACAAGGTCAACATATAAAAGTTATTTGTGTTTCTAAATAGTAGCAATGAATAACTGAAAACCAAAATTTTTTAACATTATTTAAAATAGCCTCAAAACTATAAAATATTTCATGGTATATCTAAGAAAGTGTGTCCAAAGTTCATGCACTGAAGACTACAAAATATTGCTGAAAGGTATTAAAGAAGACTGAAGTCAATGGAAAGATAAACTGTGTACATGGATCAGAAGGCCCAGTATTGTTGAGCCAATTCTACCCAAATTGACCTATAGGTTTAATGCAATCCCATGCAAAATTCCAGCAAGTTTTTAGAAATTGACAAACTGACTCTAATATTTATATGGAAATGCAAAGGACCTAGGATAAACAGTTTTGGAAAAGAAAAATAATTTGGAGGAATTACACCACCTGACTTCCAGACTTACTACAAAGCTACAGTAATCAGTCATTGTGGTAGATTATTGGCATAAGCATAGTCATATCGACCCATGGGAACAGTAATAGGCCTACATATATACAGTCAATTGATTTGCACTGAAGGAACCAAGTTATTTCAATGAGGATAGGATAGTGTTTTAAAGCCAAAAGCCTCTAAAACAATTGATATCCACATGAAAAAAAAAAAAAACAAAAACAAACAAAAAAAAACTTCAACCTTGACCTTGCACCCTACACAAAAATTACCTTGAAATGGATTATAGCCATGAATTTAAAGATTTATAGAGCTAACTATTCCTTCCTTGGGGTTGCGCTACTGTCCAATGAGTGCTTGGTGAGGGCACTACTGCTAATGCCTACACAACACACCTACATCAACTAGAGCTTTGCTTTACTTTGGTGCAATTTTTGGAAAAATAAAAACCTGATTTTCCATGACAGTAAAAAAAAAAAAAACAATAAATAAAATTTAAAAATAATGTATATATCTAAATCTATAAAATGCCTAAAGTAGAACCTAAGATAAAATCTTCATGATCTTGAGTAAAGCAAAAATTTTTTATATAGGACAAAAAATTATGAACTATAAAAGAAAAAACTGGTAACTTGAAATTTATCAAAATTTAAAACTTCTGCTTTTCAAAAGACACCGTAAGAAAATTAGTAGACAAGCTACATGGAAGAAATATTAACAAAACTTATATCTGATAAAGAACATATTTAGAATATATAAAGAACTCTCAAAATTCAATAAGACAATCCATTAGTAAAAAGTGCAAAATGTTTGAATATACATCTCACTAAAGAAAATATGCATGTCAAATAAGCACTGAAAAAGAGGCTTAACATGATTACTCATTAGAGGAATGTAAGTTAAAGTCACAATGAAATGCCATTAAACACAGTTAATTATTTATTTATTTGTTTATTTATTTGCGATGGAGTCGCACTCTATCGCCCAGGCTGGAGTGCAGTGGCGATCTCAACTCACCACAACGTCTGCCTCCAGGTTCAAGCCATTCTCCTGCCTCAGCTTTGCGGGTAGCTGAGATTACAGGCATGCACCACCATGCCTGGCTAATTTTTGTATGTTTAGTAGAGAAGAGGTTTCGCCATGTTGGCCAGGCTGGTCTCAAACTCCTGACCTCAGGTGAGCCACGCGCCTCGGTCTCCCAAAGTGCTGGGGTTACAGGCATGAGCCACCGTCCCCGGCCTACACAGCTAAAATTTAAAAGACTGACAATACCAAGTAGTGGTAAAGATACAGAGAAATTGGAAGTTTTATGCTTTGCTGGTGAGAATGCAAAATGGCACAGCTGCTTTGGGTAACAGTGTGGCAGTTTCTGATGAAGTTAAACATACACTTACCACATGACCCAGCAGTCCCATTCCTGGGACTGTAGAGAAATGAAAATACATACCCATGTAAAGACCTGCATGCGGCTGGGCGCCGTGGTTCACACCTGTAATCCCAGCACTTTGGGAGGCCGAGGCGGGTGGATTACCTGAGGTCAGGAGTTCGAGAACAGCCTGGCCAACATGGTGAAACCCCATCTCTACTAAAAATACAAAAATTACCCGGGCGTGGTGGCACAAACCTGTAATCCCAGGTACTCGGGAGGCTGAGGCAGAAGAATTGCTTGAGCCTGGGAGACGGAGGTTGCAGTGAGCAGAGATCATGCCACTGCACTCCAGCCTGGCTGACAGAGTGAGACTCTGTCTCAAAAAAAAAAAAAAAAAAGCTGCATGCAAATGTTTATAGAAACTTTATTCTTAGCAAAAATTGGAAATGACTCAAATGTGCATCAACTAGTGAATTAATAAATTATTGTACATCCCTACAGTGGAATACCACTCGGTAATAAAAAGCACCAAATTACTGATAAATGAAACAACAGGGGCAAATCTCAAAAGCATCAGGCTAAATGAAAGAAACCAGATTTGATTTACATAGCATTCTGGAAAAAAGGAAAACTATAGTTGCAAAAATCAGACCATTGACTGAAGATAGGAATTAAAGCAGGATATTTACTGCAAAGGAGAATAAAGGAAGTTTTAAGAATAATGAAAATGACACTGACAGTGGTTTTGTAACTGTACACACTCGTCGAAGCTCATTGAACCATATCCTTAAGAATTAATTTTGTTTTATGTAAATGATACAATAAAATTGATAGACAGAAAACTGACTAAAATGACCATGAAATGAACTGAATAAGTTATTTGAACCAATTGCAAACTTAAAAACTGTTAAAGAGCTAATTATTTTACTCTGCAATCACAAAATAAGCACAAGGCTAAGAGCAGTCTCATAATTTTTATAAATTAATGTGATGCAAAGTTTTCTATTGTATATAGACCTGTACACTGGGCATAATCTGTGCATTAATTAAAAATCTTATAACCAATCTGACCTGACCACCTCCTGCTCCAAAGGCTGTGGGATCCAAGAACACGGATGCTAGGAACTCAGAGCTAACCCACTCCGAGCTGTATCCATTTTCCTCTTCCCAGACCTGGGCATCAACCCAGGAAAAGTACACAAAGAGGAAAACATAATGAGGAAGGGTTGATTTTATTTCCAGCAGATTCGCTCTCTGATTTCTTTTGGAGAGTGGCTGATTTGACCCCTATTGGTGTGGTTTTTCAACACTGTCTACAAAACTTGGCATATCTCTCAGCAGTCACTTCTCTAGGTCAGAATGGGGGACTATTTTTCTTTAACAGATCATTGACCCAGATTAAAAATCAGTTATAGACCAGACACCAAGGAGGCCTCCTGGTGGAGATGAACCTTGAGCCAGGTTCTGAAGGAAGATTGGAACATGAGTTGGCAGAGAGAAAAGGGAAGGAAATCACCGAAAGCAGGGGACCAACAAGAGCACAGTGAACAGGTCTGCCTGACTGGTTCGATAGAATCTTCCTTTGGAAAGTGCGACAGTATCCCACAGAGTCTACTCACCCATGAAAACCACAGATTTTCTGTGCCTCTTGTCTCCTCCCCTTTCAAACTTTTCAGCGTAGCCAAGCTGCCTTTCCCTCAAACATTTTTGCATTGCACAAAAAAATTACTCCCTTGCAGGATAACATTGAATCATTCAACCTGGCAGGTTTAAATTTGGTCCCAACCTGCCTCTCCACCCAAATTGTTCAATAGCTACTATTTTTTACAAATTCACTGCTCTAGTCAAACTTTTCAATACATCATTTCGGAAAGATGCCAAATAAATGGCCATTTTCATGCTTTTGTTCATGCACGCACCCTTAGGGAGAATGCTTTCCTTCTCATCCAGTCTTTACCCCTGACCTTCTTTAAAGTACTTAGCAAATTCCTCAGGAAAATTCACTACTCTGGGTATTTAACATCTGCTGTCTCATTCAATCTTCACACCTGTAAGATTTGTACTAATACTATTCTCTAAATGAGAAAACTAAGACAAGTAATTACATAACTTGCTTAAGGACAAGTAGCTACAAAGGTACAGAGTAGTGATTCAATAGAAAATCTTAATTATACCAAAGTCGTGCTATTCTATATAGTAGTGTCTCCACAAGGATACACAGCACATGTGCACTACCTTGTAGTGATATGTGTGTGTCTGTGGAGATTTACATAGTAAAGAGTCCTTATCTTTATTTGCATTATCTTTGAGTTTTAAGGTTGGCATTTATAAGAGTACACAGTCTTCCTGGAACATTGTACAAGAAGATATTGGATGAACGGACCCCCTTCACTCCTATTAACCATTTACAAAGTGAAGGTCTTTCTAGAGAAAATTCATGATTGGTAAAAATGCATATAGATTAAACAGCTATTGCTACAAATGCAATCTTCCAAAGGATTTAGTAAATTATTTTTCAAAAACAAATCCTGGGTTTATGTCTACCAAAGACATGTACAAATATGTTTACAACAGATTTCCTTTTAGTAGCTAAAAAGTAGAGATTATCTAAATATCCATTAGTAATAGAAAAAATAAAAATATAAATTGAGGACACATTTAAAAGATTATTCAACATGATCAAGTGGAATTTATCCCAGGGATGCAAGGAGGGTTCAACATATGCAAAAAATAAAGGTGATACTTTGCATTGTATGGACAAAAGCCACAAAATCATCTCAATAGATTCAGAAAAAGCACAATTAGATAGAATGAATAAGTTCTAGTATTCAATAACACAATAGGGTGACTATAGTTAACAAAAATTTATTGTATATTTCAAAACAGCTAGAAAAGATTTGAAATATTTCCAACACAAAGAAATGAAAAAATATTTGAGTTGATGAGTATCCTAAACACTGTGATTTGATCACATTACACATTGTATACATATATCAAAATATCACATATGCCCAATAAATACGTATCGATTAAAAATAAAAAATAAATATAGAAGGTCTTTTAAATTGTGGGATATTTATACAATGGAACACTACACAGCAAATTTTAAACTACTTATATATGTAACAATAAAAATAAATTTCACAGATATAATATTGAATGGAAGAAATTAGACCTAAAAAGAATAGATAACAGCCATGATAGACTTCCAGGAACAAAATACACCCTCCAATCTTAAACAATTATAAAAATGATTAGTGATCACTAAGAGAAGATAAATGAATAAAGTGAGCCGTATAATTGCCCAGCTTACTTCCCGATGTGAGTTTCCAAGCTGCAGTTCACTAAACTTGGGAGACAAAGTTCAGAATTCAGAAACACTGAGGCTGCTAGAATTTATGAGGCAAAATAATAGCGAGGAAGAAGCACCATAGAGAGAAGGTTTCAAAGATCTGCACAGAGGTATACTAAAGGTTTTGGCTAAGTACTGGTTTGGAATTGTGAGGGAGAAAATTGCCCAAGGCCAATTACAGAATGAACAGAAATCAGTAGGCATAATCATTCTTAAAACAAACATATACTCAGAATAGTTTATTTTTCCAACTAGAGAAAGTGAAAAGACTTCCTATACATGAGGCATTTAGAATCCTCAAAAGGATGTTATTTCAGTACCAGAGTCAAATTAGCTCCGAGGAAAAGATTATTTAGAATCTGCCTAGCAAAACTAAAAATTAGGCCTAAAATATTATCAAACATAGGCCAAGTCATTTGTGCACATCTTAGAGCAAAAGTCTCATCATTAAAGGAATACAACAAAATCCAGCATGCAACAGGGTAAAATTAGTAATGTCTTGCATGCAATAAAAAATGACTAGATATCTGTTATATGCCCATATTTGTTGCAGCATTATTCACAGTACCTAACATGTGAAAGCAACACAAGTGTTCATTGATGGATGAATAGATAAACAAAATGTGGAATATATATATAAAATGGAATACTATTCAGACTTTAAAAGCAAGAAAATTTTAACACACGCTACAACATGGATGAACTTTAAGCATGTTATGCTAATGAAATAAGTCAGTCACGAAAAGACAAATTCCACTTATACGAGGTATCTAGAGTAGTCGAATGTATAAAAACAGAAAGTAGAAGGGTGAATGCCAGCAGGTGGAGTACAAGGGAAATGGGAAATTTTTTTTAATGACTATGGAGTTTCAGTTTTGAAAGGTGAAAAGAGTTTTAGCAATTATTGCACAATGTGAATATACTTAGCCCTACTCAACTGTATACTTAAAAATTATTAAAATGTACATTTTATGTCATATATATTTTACCATGCCTAAAAATAATCCTTAAATGACTAGGCATGCAAAGAAACAGGAAATATACCTATAAACTGGAGAAAAATCAATCAGTAAAAACAGACCCATATGATACCAATGGCAGAATTAGCAAACGATGACATTAAAACAGCTAATATGCATATGAATATATTTTTATATATTACAAGCATTGATTTATAAATATAGATATATTTTTATAATAATTTATATATTATATATAATTTATATTATATACAATATATAATTTATATATATCATTATATTATCATTTATATATAATTTATATTTATATAACATATATAATTTATGTAGATCTTATACATAATATATATATTATAATAGTAGTAATAATTAAATTAATTTATCATTATTAAATTATTAATCGTAATGATTAATTATTGATATTAATATATTTATACTAACTTACATATATTTATATGTATATTTATAATATAGTATAAATAAACATATTTATAAACATATATGTATTTACATATACATATATACATATACATATTTATACTATATTGTGAATATACTTCATATAGTCAAGAAAGTGGAGGAAAACATGGTCATGATGAGTAGAGAAATAGGCATAAAGAGGACTCAAGTTGAACTAAAGTTAAAAATATATATATATGGGATTAAAAATTTACTGAATGAGTTTAAGAAATTAGACACTGCAGAAGAAAAGATTAGTGAACTTAAAAACATCAATAGAAATTGCTACGAAACAGAAAGGAAAAAGACTGGAAAAATATGAACATTGTATTAGTACACTGAGAAAATATCAGGCAGTCTAAAATATGTGTAATTGGAGTTTAAAAAAAGGATAGGGAGAAAGGAGGAAGAAAATGAATATAAAAATTACTTTTAAAACTAATGACATAAAGTTTTTTCAAATTTGATAGAAGTTATAAAATCACAAATTTAAAAATCTTAAAATATTTTTAAAGTAGAAGAAACAAAGAAAACCACACCAAGACATGTCATAATCCAACTGTTGAAAACCAGTGCAAAAGAGAAAAATCTTAAAGTCAGCCAGAGTAAAAAGATGTATTACAAATACAGGAACAAAGATAAAATAATTGACAACAGACCTTACCAGAAATCATGTAGATGAGAAGATAATGGAGAGGCATCTTTAATGCACTGAAGGAAAAGAACTGTCTCCATACCCAATAAAAATATCTTTCATAAATGACAGCAAAATAAAAACTTCCTCAGACAAACAAAGATTGTCTGAAGTTAATTCATTCATTGCTGAATTAATTCATCAGCCGCAGACCTGCACTACAAGAAAGGAATTTCTTGCACAAAAGAAAAACAATACCAGGTTGAAATTTGAATCTACATGAAGGAATGGAGGACACTAAAATTAATTAGGCATATCTGTCAATATAAAAGATACTCTAAAACATCATTTCAAACATTTCTTTATAAAATAATTGACTCTAAAATAAAAAGAATGACAATGTGTGATGGGGTTTACAGCATTTGCAGAAGTAAAATGTATTACATCAACAGCACAAAGGACAGAAGAAAAAATGGAAGTATATTGTTTTAAGAATCTTACATTCTACATGAAGTACTTTAATATTATTTAAAATTCCACTCAATAAATTTAAGATTAAGTTAAGGCAAATCTTAGAAAACCTCTGGAAAAAGAAGCATAGCTAATAAGCCAATAATAAAGATAGAATGTAAAATGGAACCACAAAAAAAAATGAATCAAAAAACAAGTCAGTATAAGAGGGAAAAAGTACCAAAGAATAAAAAGATCAACGGAAAACAAAAGGCATAGAAGGGGCTTCAAGATAGCTAACTATTAGGATTTTGTGCTTGCATCCTCCACTTAGAAGAACCAAAATAATGTGTAAACAATCATCCTTCAAATACATTATCCAAGTGAGAACTCTGGAATTCAACAGAAAAAGTGACTGAAAACACCAAAAGCAAGGAAGATGAAAGAAGAGAGGCAGCCTGCTTGGCCAGGATTGGCAGGAGCCAGAGTAACTTTCCAACAAAAAGGATAGTTGAGAGGCTTCTAGCAGCCCACTTCACCATGGATTCACGCATTCTTGGCCATGGAAGAGCAACTTAACATTCCTAACTTCTGAAACCAACATAGGGAGCTGCTGGGAGATTGTGGGAGAGAACTACTCCAGAAACGGAGCTTGCATGGGATTCCACACCCTTTCTGAGACCTAAGGAGCTACAGAAAGGCATCATTTTCAAACCTAGCCTTTGGCAGAATACATGCTGTCCTGCTGCCCAGCCATGCTTGCCGGAGCATTAGGGAAACATGGACTGCTGCTGCTGGGACTGAGGTGCAAGCTGGGAGCACTCCCACAGCTAGGCCCAAGAAGTAAGCAAGGCATGGGCTGCAGCTGTCAGTACTGGGAAGCGTGTACCACCAGGACTGAGACTGAGATGTGAGCAGGGTACAAGTTGCCACTGGGACTTAGGTGCGAGTTGGGCAGGAGCTACCTACAGCCAGGACTGTGGCACGAGCTAGGCATGGGCTACAGCCACCAGGGGTAAGGGGCAAGTGCCACTGCAGTTGGGGCATGACAGGGACATGCATTGCCCAACCACTGGCCCAGGCTGTGGCCACCAATACCAGCCCCAACCTCTCCAGCTGGAGGGCCTCAGCACAGCTCCCACCACACTTCACACAGGCACTCTGCCTGGGCCTGAATATTGCCCTACTCCCTCTCACCATGGCTGGTGCCTACTGTTATTGGGGAACCTGAGCACAAAACCACCCAGCTGGTTTGTTTCTCTTCCCTGAGATAGAGCACATAATCTATGATCCTTGGGTTTGCCCAACTCAATTCACCACGTTAGGTTCCTGAACACTCTCCTAGCAACCTGAAGTTAGGCCTAAACTCCTACCCACTACCACCTCAGCTGGCACTTACCAGTTAGGGCCACCTGCAGGCCTGGAGATTGCCATCAACACACACTGCTTGGGACCCAGAGAATTGTCCCACCACTGCTGCTGTCATAGCCCATGCCACACTGGCTGCCTAGGAACCCAAGAACCTGCCCATCTGCCTGGATCACTCCTGCTACTATTAGAATCTGAGCAAGTCCCCTGGAGGCCCATGAACTGGCTGGCCAGTAACCATGAACACTGATGCCAGTGTACATCATTCTGGGGCAAAAAGATAGGCATTCTCAGCCCACCACTGTCACCACTGGGGCCTGAAGACTAACCCACATTGCCTCCCAGTCTCCAGCACAATTTTACTACAGTTTTCGCTAATAACTGCACCCGAACTCACTGAGGAAATCACAGATACCCATAACACCACCTACAGCCAAAGAAATCATACAGAGGCTGTACTACTGCATGCACCCAGAATCAAAGCCAAAATGCTCTACCCAGCCAACACCCAAAATATATCTTCAGGAAAAAGTTGTCTCCTACAAAAGTAAATTCAAAAATAGGAGGAAGTGACTGCTACACCAAATACATAGGTATCATCATAAGAACATAGGAAACAGGAAAAAGCAAGGAAATATACCTCCAAAGGAACACAATAACTTTCCAGCAATAGATTTTAATAAACAAAATTTTCAAAATCCCGATTAAAGAATTCAAGACATTGATTTTAAAGAAGTTCAGTGAGATGCAAGATAATTCTGAAAAAAAATACAAATAAATCAGAACAACAATTCAGGATATGAATGAGAAATTTAATAAAGAGATAGTTTTTTTTTTAAGAACTTAATGGAAATTCTGGAAGTATTCTTGAAGGAAGTGCAAAATACATTTGGAAGCTCAACAACAAACTAGATCAAACAAAAGAAAGATTCTCAGAATTTAAAGAAAATCCTTTGAAATAACACAGTCAAACAAGAAATAAAGGAAAAAGAATAAAAAAGAATGAGAAAAAGCCTTTGTGACATTTGGTATAACATAAAGCAACTAAATATTCAAATTATCAGTATCTCCAAGGGTGAAGAGAAAGTGAAAGGACTAAAAAAACCTATTTAAGAAAATAGTAGATGAAAACTTCCCAAGTTATCAAGAGATTTAGACATCCAAATACAAGAGGCTCAGCAAGCCCTAGGCAGATAAAATGCAAAAGGGTCTTCTCCATGGCACATTATAGTAAAAATGTCTAAAGCCAAAGATAAAAAGTGAATCTTAAAAACAGCAAGAGAAAAGCACCTAATCACCTGTAAAGGAAACCTCATCAAACTAACAACAGATTTCTCAACAGAAACCTTACAGACCAGAAAAGAATGGGATAATATATTCAAAGTGCTGAAGGGAGAAAAAAAAAAAAAAAAAAAAGCACTATCAACCAAGAATACTATGTCCTGCAAAATTATCCTTCACAAATGAATAACAAATAAAGTCTTTCCAAGATAAGCAAATGGCGAAGGAATTCATTATCACTAGGCCAGTCCTACAAGAAATGCTCACAGGAGTCTTCAACCTGAGCATTAAAGAATGAGATTTACCATCATGAAAACACATAGGACTATAAAACTAACTGGTAAAGTAATCACACAAAGGAAGAACAAAAATTATTTAAATGGTACCACTATAGATATCCACCAACTATGACAAACAATTAAAAAATGAAAAGAATAAAATGTAAACAACCAGAAAACAGTAAACAGTATGACAAGAACAAAGCCTCACATATCAATAATAACCTTGAACATAAATGAATTAAATTATCCACTTAAAAAATATAGAGAGGATAAATAGATTTTTTAAAAATTCCAACTATATGCTGCTTTTAAGAAACTCACCTTACCAGTAAAGACACATATCGACTGAAAGTAAAAGAATGGAAAAAGCTATTCCATGTAAATGGAAATCAAAAGCGAGCAAGAGGGGCGGAGCAAGATGGCCGAATAGGAACAGCTCCAGTCTCCAACTCCCAGCGCGAGCGACACAGAAGACCGGTGATTTCTGCATCTTCAACTGAGGTACTGGGGTCATCTCACTAGGGAGTGCCGGACAATCGGTGCTGGTCAGTTGCTGCAGCCTGACCAGCGAGAGCTGAAGCAGGGCGAGGCATCGCCTCACCTGGGAAGTGCAAGGGGGAAGGGTATCCCTTTTCCTAGCCAGGGGAACTGAGAGACACAACACCTGGAAAATCGGGTAACTCCCACCCCAATACCACGCTCTAAGCAAACGGGCACACCAGAAGAATATATCCCTCACCTGGCCGGGAGGGTCCCACGCCCACGGAGCCTCCCTCATTGTTAACACAGCAGTCTGCGGCGATCTAACCGCGAGGCAGCAGCGAGGCTGGGGGAGGGGCGCCCGCCATTGCTGAGGCTTAAGTAGTTAAACAAAGCCGCTGGGAAGCTCGAACTGGGTGGAGCTCACAGCAGCTCAAGGAAACCTGCCTGTCTCTATAGACTCCACCTCTGGGGAGCAGGGCTCAGCTAAAAAAGCAACAGGGGAAGCAACAGAGGCCTGAGCAGACACGAACGACTCTGTCTGACAGCTTTGAAGAGAGCAGTGGGTCTCCCAACACGGAGGTTGAGATCTGAGAACGGACAGACTGCCTGCTCAAGTGGGTCACTGACCCCTGAGTAGCCTCACTGGGAGACATCCCCCACTAGGGGCAGTCTGACACCCCACACCTCACAGGGTGGAGTACACTCCTGAGAGGAAGCTTCCAAAGTAAGAATCAGACAGGTACACTCGCTGTTCAGCAATATTCTATCTTCTGCAACCTCTGCTGCTGATACCCAGGCAAACAGGGTCTGGAGTGGACCTCAAGCAATCTCCAACAGACCTATAGCTGAGGGTCCTGACTGTCAGAAGGAAAACTATCAAACAGGAAGGACACCTATACCAAAACCCCATCAGTACGTCACCATCATCAAAGACCAGAGACAGATAAAACCATGAAGATGGGGGAAAAGCAGGGCAGAAAAGCTGGAAATTCAAAAAATAAGAGCGCATCTCCCCCTGCAAAGGAGCGCAGCCCATCGCCAGCAACGGATCGAAGCTGGTCAGAGAATGACTTTGACGAGATGAGAGAAGAAGGCTTCAGTCCATCAAACTTCTCAGAGCTAAAGGAGGAATTACGTACCCAGCGCAAAGAAACTAAAAATCGTGAAAAAAGAGTGGAAGAATTGACAGCTAGACTAATTAATGCAGAGAAGGTCATAAACAAAATGACAGAGATGAAAACCATGACACGAGAAATACGTGACAAATGCACAAGCTTCAGTAACCGACTCGATCAACTGGAAGAAAGAGTATCAGCGATTGAGGATCAAATGAATGAAATGAAGCAAGAAGAGAAACCAAAAGAAAAAAGAAGAAAAAGAAATGAACAAAGCCTACAAGAAGTATGGGATTATGTAAAAAGACCAAATCTATGTCTGATTGGGGTGCCTGAAAGTGAGGGGGAAAATGGAACCAAGTTGGAAAACACTCTTCAGGATATCATCCAGGAGAACTTCCCCAACCTAGTAGGGCAGGCCAACATTCAAATTCAGGAAATACAGAGAACGCCACAAAGATACTCCTCCAGAAGAGCAACTCCAAGACACATAATTGCCAGATTCACCAAAGTTGAAATGAAGGAAAAAATCTTAAGGGCAGCCAGAGAGAAAGGTCGGGTTACCCACAAAGGGAAGCCCATCAGACTAACAGCAGACCTCTCGGCAGAAACTCTACAAGCCAGAAGAGAGTGGGGGCCAATATTCAACGTTCTTAAAGAAAAGAATTTTAAACCCAGAATTTCATATCCAGCCAAACTAAGTTTCATCAGTGAAGGAGAAATAAAATCCTTTACAGATAAGCAAATGCTTAGAGATTTTGTCACCACCAGGCCTGCCTTACAAGAGACCCTGAAGGAAGCCCTAAACATGGAAAGGAACAACCGGTACCAGCCTTTGCAAAAACATGCCAAAATGTAAAGACCATCGAGGCTAGGAAGAAACTGCATCAACTAACGAGCAAAATAACCAGTTAATATCATAATGGCAGGATCAAGTTCACACATAACAATATTAACCTTAAATGTAAATGGACTAAATGCTCCAATTAAAAGACACAGACTGGCAAACTGGATAAAGAGTCAAGACCCATCAGTCTGCTGTATTCAGGAGACCCATCTCACATGCAGAGACATACATAGGCTCAAAATAAAGGGATGGAGGAAGATCTACCAAGCAAATGGAGAACAAAAAAAAGCAGGGGTTGCAATCCTAGTCTCTGATAAAACAGACTTTAAACCATCAAAGATCAAAAGAGACAAAGAAGGCCATTACATAATGGTAAAGGGATCAATTCAACAGGAAGAGCTAACTATCCTAAATATATATGCACCCAATACAGGAGCACCCAGATTCATAAAGCAAGTCCTTAGAGACTTACAAAGAGACTTAGACTCCCATACAATAATAATGGGAGACTTCAACACTCCACTGTCAACATTAGACAGATCAACGAGACAGAAAGTTAACAAGGATATCCAGGAATTGAACTCATCTCTGCACCAAGCGGACCTAATAGACATCTATAGAACTCTCCACCCCAAATCAACAGAATATACATTCTTCTCAGCACCACATCGCACTTATTCCAAAATTGACCACATAATTGGAAGTAAAGCACTCCTCAGCAAATGTAAAAGAACAGAAATTATAACAAACTGTCTCTCAGACCACAGTGCAATCAAACTAGAACTCAGGACTAAGAAACTCAATCAAAACCGCTCAACTACATGGAAACTGAACAACCTGCTCCTGAATGACTACTGGGTACATAATGAAATGAAGGCAGAAATAAAGATGTTCTTTGAAACCAATGAGAACAAAGATACAACATACCAGAATCTCTGGGACACATTTAAAGCAGTGTGTAGAGGGAAATTTATAGCACTAAATGCCCACAAGAGAAAGCTGGAAAGATCTAAAATTGACACTCTAACATCACAATTAAAAGAACTAGAGAGGCAAGAGCAAACACATTCAAAAGCTAGCAGAAGGCAAGAAATAACTAAGATCAGAGCAGAACTGAAGGAGATAGAGACACAAAAAACCCTCCAAAAAATCAATGAATCCGGGAGTTGGTTTTTTGAAAAGATCAACAAAATTGACAGACCGCTAGCAAGACTAATAAAGAAGAAAAGAGAGAGGAATCAAATAGATGCAATAAAAAATGATAAAGGGGATATCACCACCGACCCCACAGAAATACACACTACCATCAGAGAATACTATAAACACCTCTACGCAAATCAACTAGAAAATCTAGAAGAAATGGATAATTTCCTGGACACTTACACTCTCCCAAGACTAAACCAGGAAGAAGTGGAATCCCTGAATAGACCAATAGCAGGCTCTGAAATTGAGGCAACAATTAATAGCCTACCCACCAAAAAAAGTCCAGGACCAGATGGATTCACAGCTGAATTCTACCAGAGGTACAAGGAGGAGCTGGTACCATTCCTTCTGAAACTATTCCAATCAATAGAAAAAGAGGGAATCCTCCCTAACTCATTTTATGAGGCCAACATCATCCTGATACCAAAGCCTGGCAGAGACACAACAAAGAAAGAGAATTTTAGACCAATATCCCTGATGAACATCGATGCAAAAATCCTCAATAAAATACTGGCAAACCGGCTTCAGCAGCACATCAAAAAGCTTATCCACCATGATCAAGTGGGCTTCATCCCTGGGATGCAAGGCTGGTTCAACATTCGCAAATCAATAAACATAATCCAGCATATAAACAGAACCAAAGTCAAGAACCACATGATTATCTCAATAGATGCAGAAAAGGCTTTTGACAAAATTCAACAGCCCTTCATGCTAAAAATGCTCAATAAATTCGGTATTGATGGAACATACCCCAAAATAATAAGAGCTATTTATGACAAACCCACAGCTAATATCATACTGAATGGGAAAAAACTGGAAAAATTCCCTTTGAAAACTGGTACAAGACAGGGATGCCCTCTCTCACCACTCCTATTCAACATAGTGTTGGAAGTTCTGGCTAGGGCAATCAGGCAAGAGAAAGAAATCAAGCATATTCAGTTAGGAAAAGAAGAAGTCAAATTGTCCCTGTTGGCAGATGACATGATTGTATATTTAGAAAAACCCATCGTCTCAGCCCAAAATCTCCTTAAGCTGATAAGCAACTTCAGTAAAGTCTCAGGATACAAAACTAATGTGCAAAAATCACAAGCATTCTTATACACCAGTAACAGACAAGCAGAGAGCCAAGTCAGGAATGAACTTCCATTCACAATTGCTTCAAAGAGAATAAAATACCTAGGAATCCAACTTACAAGGGATGTAAAGGACCTCTTCAAGGAGAACTACAAACCACTGCTCAGTGAAATCAAAGAGGACACAAACAAATGGAAGAACATACCATGCTCATGGATAGGAAGAATCAATATCGTGAAAATGGCCATACTGCCCAAGGTTATTTATAGATTCAATGCCATCCCCATCAAGCTACCAATGAGTTTCTTCACAGAATTGGAAAAAACTGCTTTAAAGTTCATATGGAACCAAAAAAGAGCCCGCATTGCCAAGACAATCCTAAGTCAAAAGGACAAAGCTGGAGGCGTCACGCTACCTGACTTCAAACTATACTACAAGGCTACAGTAACCAAAACAGCATGGTACTGGTACCAAAACAGAGATATAGACCAATGGAACAGAACAGAGTCCTCAGAAATAATACCACACATCTACAGCCATCTGATCTTTGACAAACCTGACAAAAATAAGAAATGGGGAAAGGATTCCCTATTTAATAAATGGTGCTGGGAAAATTGGCTAGCCATAAGTAGAAAGCTGAAACTGGATCCTTTCCTTACTCCTTATACGAAGATTAATTCAAGATGGATTAGAGACTTAAATGTTAGACCTAATACCATAAAAACCCTAGAAGAAAATCTAGGTAGTACCATTCAGGACATAGGCATGGGCAAGGACTTCATGTCTAAAACACCAAAAGCAACGGCAGCAAAAGCCAAAATTGACAATGGGATCTAATTAAACTAAAGAGCTTCTGCACAGCAAAAGAAACTACCATCAGAGTGAACAGGCAACCTACAGAATGGGAGAAAATTTTTGCAATCTACTCATCTGACAAAGGGCTAATATCCAGAATCTACAAAGAACTCAAACAAATATACAAGAAAAAAACAACCCCATCAAAAAGTGGGCAAAGGATATGAACAGACATTTCTCAAAAGAAGACATTCATACAGCCAACAGACACATGAAAAAATGCTCATCATCACTGGCCATCAGAGAAATGCAAATCAAAACCACAATGAGATACCATCTCACACCAGCTAGAATGGCAATCATTAAAAAATCAGGAAACAACAGTTGTTGGAGAGGATGTGAAGAAATAGGAACACTTTTACACTGTTGGTGGGATTGTAAACTAGTTCAACCATTATGGAAAACAGTATGGCAATTCCTCAAGGATCTAGAACTAGATGTACCATATGACCCAGCCATCCCACTACTGCGTATATACCCAAAGGATTATAAATTAGTCTACTACAAAGACACATGCACACGTATGTTTATTGCGGCACTATTCACAATAGCAAAGACTTGGAATCAACCCAAATGTCCATCTGTGACAGACTGGATTAAGAAAATGTGGCACATATACACCATGGAATACTATGCAGCCATAAAAAAGGATGAGTTTGCGTCCTTTGTAGGGACATGGATGCAGCTGGAAACCATCATTCTTAGCAAACTATCACAAGAAGAGAAAACCAAACACCGCATGTTCTCACTCATAGGTGGGAACTGAACAATGAGATCACTTGGACTTGGGAAGGGGAACATCACACACCGGGGCCTATCATGGGGAGGGGGGAGGAGGGAGGGATTGCATTGGGGAGTTATACATGATATAAATGATGAATTGATGGGTGCTGACGAGTTGATGGCTGCAGCACACCAACATGGCACAAATATACATATGTAACAAACCTGCACGTTATGCACATGTACCCTAGAACTTAAAGTATAATAAAAAATAAAAATAAAATAAAAAATAAAAATAAAAAAAAGAAAAGCGAGCAGGAGCAGCTATACATGTAATAAATAAAACAGAATTTAAGTCACAAACAGAAAAAAACAACAACAACAAAGAAGGTCATTATATAATGAACAAGGGATCAATTGAACAAAAGCATACAGCAATTCTAAATACAGATGCAGCCAACACTGCAGTACCCACATTCATAAAGCAAATATTACTAGATCTAAAGAGATAGATGAGCTTCAATACAATAGTAGTGGGGGACTTCAACACCCCACTCTCAGACAAATCATCTAGAAAGAAAATCAACAGAAAAACATTGGATTTAAACTGGGCTTACAACCAAATGGACCCTACAGACATTTACAGAACATTCAACGCAACAATCTCAGAATATACATTCTTTTAATTAGCACATGAAACGTTCTATAGGATAGACCATACAATAGGCTACAAAATAAGGTTCAACACATTTAAATAACTTAAAATCATATCAAGTATTTTCTCCAAACAAAATGGAATGGAATAAAACCAGAAATCATTACCAAAATCTAGAAACTATACAAATACATGGAAATTACATAATATGCTCCTGAATGACCACTGGGTCAACAAATAAATTAAGATGAAAGTTTTAAAATTTATGAAACCTGAAACACAATATACCAAAACTTGTGGGATACAGCAAAAGCAGTGCTAACCAGGAAGTTTATAGCAATAAATACCTACATCAAAAAAGTAGAAAAATTACAAATTAACAATTTAACAATGCACCTAAAGGAACTAGAAAAGCAAGATAAAATCAAGCCCAAAATTAGCAGAAGAAATAATAAAAATCAGAGCAGAACTAAATGAAATAGAAATATTACAACATGCAAAAGATCAACAAAACAAGAAATTGGTTCCTTGAAACAATAATCAAAACTGATAAACTGCTAGGTAGACTAACCAAGAAAACAAGAGGAAGAGGCAAATAAATAAAATCAGAAATGAAAAAGAAGACATTACAAGTGATACCAAAGAAATACAAAGGATCATCCAGAGACTATTATGAACGACTGTACACTGACAAAGTGGAAAATCTAGAGGAAACAGAGAAATTTTGGAAAAGTACAGTCTACCAGGATTAAATCAAGAAGAATAGAAATTTTGAACAGAGCAGTAAGTAAAGAGTGAATCTGGAATAAAAAGCCTCTTAACAAAGAAAGCTCAGGGCTAGATGGATTCATAACCAAATTCTAACACATGTATAAACAAGAATGAATACCAATCTTGAAACTATTCCAAAAAATCAAAGACGAGAGAATTCTAACTCATTCTATGAGGCCAGCGCAACCCTGATACCAAAACAAAGACACAACCAAAAAAAGAAAACTAAGGCCAATATATCTGATAAACAAACACAAAAACCCTCAACAAAATACTAGCAAGACAAATCCAACGAAACGTCAACAAGATAATACACCATAATCAAGTGGGATTTATGCCAGGGATGTAAGGATGCTTCAACATATGCAAATCAACAAATGTAGCACATCTTATCAACAAAATGAAAGATAAAAAAACACATTACTGTCTCAATGGGTGCAGAAAAAGCATTTGAAAAAATTTCACATTCTTTAATGATAAAAACTCTCAATAAACTAAGTATATAAGAAACATACCTCAAAATAATAAAGGCCATATACAACAAACCCATAACTAACATCATACTGAATGGAGAAATTAGCCTTTCCTCTAAGAACTGGAACAAGACAAGGATGCCCACTCTAACCACTCCTATTCCTAGAAGTCCTAACCAGAGCAATCAGGCAAAAGAAACAAAAGGCATCAAACTTGTAAAAGAAGAAGTCAAATTGTCTTTCTTAACTAATAATATGATCTTATATCTAGAAAAGTCTACAGACTCCACTAAAAAACTCTTAGATTTTATAAATGAATTCAATAAATTTGCAGGACATAAAATCGACGTACAAAAATCAGTAGCATTTTAATACACTAGTAATGATCTAGTCAAGAAAGAAATCAAAAAAGCAATCCCATTTACAATGGCTATAAAAAAATAAATACCTAGGAATAAATTTAACCAAGAAAATGAAATATCTCTACAAAGGAAACTACAAAATGCTGATGAAAGAAATTAAAGATGACACAAATGGAAAAAATCCCAAGCTCATGAATCAGAAGAATTAATATCATTAAAATGACAATATTGTCCAAGACAATTTTCAGATTCAGTGTAATCCCTATCAAAATAACATTATTCTTTACAAAAGGAGAAAAGAAAATCTAAAATTTACATGGAACCAGGAAAGAGCCTGAATAGCCAAAGCAGTACGTGGTGGGGTGAGGTGGGGACCTAAGCTGGAGGCATCCCATTACCTGACTTCAAAATATATTACAAAGCTTTAGTAACCAAAACAGCAGAGCATTGATATAAAAATAGACATATAAACCAAAGAAGCAGAAGAAACCCATATTAAAGCCACATATTTACAGCAAACTGATTCTCTACAAAACCAGCAGGAACTTATATTGGGGAAAGGACACCCTCATCAACAAATGGCTCTAGGAAAATTGGATAGCCACATGCAAAAGAATGAAACTGGGCCTCTATCTCTCAGCCACATGCAAAAGAATGAAACTGGGCCTCTATCTCTCAGCCACATGCAAAAGAATGAAACTGGGCCTCTATCTCTCAGCCACATGCAAAAGAATGAAACTGGGCCTCTATCTCTCAGCCACATGCAAAAGAATGAAACTGGGCCTCTATCTCTCAGCCACATGCAAAAGAATGAAACTGGGCCTCTATCTCTCAGCCACATGCAAAAGAATGAAACTGGGCCTCTATCTCTCAGCCACATGCAAAAGAATGAAACTGGGCCTCTATCTCTCAGCCACATGCAAAAGAATGAAACTGGGCCTCTATCTCTCAGCCACATGCAAAAGAATGAAACTGGGCCTCTATCTCTCAGCCACATGCAAAAGAATGAAACTGGGCCTCTATCTCTCAGCCACATGCAAAAGAATGAAACTGGGCCTCTATCTCTCAGCCACATGCAAAAGAATGAAACTGGGCCTCTATCTCTCAGCCACATGCAAAAGAATGAAACTGGGCCTCTATCTCTCAGCCACATGCAAAAGAATGAAACTGGGCCTCTATCTCTCAGCCACATGCAAAAGAATGAAACTGGGCCTCTATCTCTCAGCCACATGCAAAAGAATGAAACTGGGCCTCTATCTCTCAGCCACATGCAAAAGAATGAAACTGGGCCTCTATCTCTCACCATATACAAAAATCAACTCAAAATGGATTAAATACTTAATTGTAAGACCTGTAGCCATAAAAATACTAGAAGAAAACCTAGGAAAAACTCTTCTGGACATTTGTCTAGGCAAAGAATTTATGAACAAGACCTCAAAAGCACAGGCAACAAAAGCAAAAGAAGACAAATGGGTCTTGGTTATACTATAAAGATTCTGGATAGCAAACAAAATAAGACTGAAGAGACACCAGATTGAATGGTAGAAAATGTTTGAAAACTATTAATGTAACAAAGGACTAATATCCAGAAGATATAAGGAACTTAAACAATGCAACAGGAAAACAAAAATAATAATAATAATCCCATTTAAAAGTGGGCAAAGAAGATGAATAGACCTTTCTTAAAATAAGACATACATCCATTTACTGTAGGGGGAAAAAAAAACAAAAAACACATACAAGTGGCTAACAGTTATATGAAAAAATGCTCAACATCAGTAACAATCAGAGAAATGCAAATCAAAACCACAACGAAATGTCATCTTATCCCAGAATGGCCATTGTTAAAAAGAAACAGATAAAAAAAGAGCAAATGTTGGCAAGGATGCAGAGAAAAGGAAAGCTTGTACACTGTTGGTGGGAATGTAAACTAGTAAAGCTACTATAAAAAATAGCATGGATATTTCTCAAAGAATTAAAATAGAATTACCATTCAATCCAGCAATTCCACAACTGGGTGTCTATCCAAGGGGAAAAAAAATCAATATATCCAAGGGATACCTGCACTTACATGTTTATTACAGCACTATTTACAATAGCCAATATATAAAATGAACCCAAGTGTCCATCAATGGATGCGTAATAAAGAAAGTGTAGTATATATACACAATAGAATACTATTTGGCTGTTAAAAAAAAAAAAAAAGAATTCATGTCATTGCAACAACATAGAATGGAGATCATTATCTTAAGTGAAATATGCCAGGCACAAAAGGCAAATATCACATGTTCTAACTCGCATGTGAGAGCTAAAAAAATTGATCACGTGGAGGTACAGAGTGGAAAGATAGAAAACTGAGACTACAAAGGTAACTAACAGAGGGAGAGAGTGAAGCGTGTTAAAGAATATAAGCATAAGTTAAACAGAAGGAATAAATTCAATGTTTGATAGCAGAGTGGGGTGAGTATACAAAAATATATTGTATTTGGGTGATGGACATTCTAAATACCCTGACATGATCACTACACATCATATACATGTAACAAAATTTCGCATGTATCCCATAAATGTATACAAATTTTTAAATACTTTTTAAAAAGAAAACAAAAGGCAAGATGGTAAATTTAAACCCCAAAGAGTATACACTACAATAAAATGTTAATACTGGAATGTGAGTATAGACATATGGATAACTGTAAAATTATTTCTACTTTACTGTATATTTAAAATTTCCATAATAAAATGTTGGAAAAATGCATTTCAACCAGAAAAAAATATATTTATATTGTATGACTAAATTCACACAAAGTTTAACAGGCAAAAATAATCTTTACATAAGGTGGTCAGAATAGTTGTTACCCTTAGGAATGTGGTCTGGGAGAGTGCTTCATAAAGTGTTTTTGGGGTGCTAGAAATGTTCTATATCTTGATCTGAGTGATGCTTACGTGTGTGTGTGTGTGTGTAAAATTTATTATTAGATTTTACACTTTACAGTATGTGAGTTATTCCTTACTTTTGAAAAATCCTACTAGGTAAGTTCAGAGGTCAGTCATTGATGATATTTGAAACCCGTTATTTTTCCTTACTTACAGAAATACGTAGGAGAAAACACATTCTTTGCTCGGTTTATTATGAGAATAAAATCAAATCTGAGTAATTTAGTGACAGGTTGGATTTTATATTTTAGAGTGTTTGGGGTCTAAGTTATTCAGAATCTCTTAGTTTCACAGTTTCAAGCTGGCACAGGATGGTTTCAGCACCATCAGAATTCAGATTTCTGTACTTGGCACCTTTATACTTATCTCATTCCTGGACATCTCCACTCGAACGCGTCACCATCACATCAAAAATCTTAAGTCTACAAGTGAGCCTATTATCTCAAAGTACTCTCTCTTCTCTCCCTAAATTCCTTTTCCTTGTTCTATTTTTATCAAATAACCTCTACTCTTATTATTACCCTCTTGAAAACTCATCTTTGAGCTTCTCCTGTCTCTAACTCACCAAGAATTTTTTATGCTTTCTTTTTAACATTTCTCACATGTATCCTTCTGGCCATGATCCTATCAGCTTATTGGAATAAATTCCTAACTAGTATTCTGGCTCCAGTTTCACTCCTTGGCTATCACAGCACCACCAGATAAACCTTCCCTCCGTGTTCACGGCACTCCCCTACTGCACACGTTTCAGTAGGTCGCCATTCTTGGTAGGATAAAATTCAAATTTCTTAATATAACATTCAAGGCCTTCTGTGCTGTCCCAATCTGCTTTTCTAACCTAATCTCCCAATTGTCCCTAACATGTACCTGGCACTCCACCAGTATTATTAATTAAAGGTACAATGCATAATTCTCTCTGAAGACTTGTTTATTCTTAAAGACAAATGTAAACCTTCACTCCCTGAGATATTTCTGCAGAAACAACTTTCTCTTTGAAATGCTTTTGTAGTTCTTTGTATCACTTACCTGGCAGGTAACTCTAGACAGCATTTCTATGTTCTTCAACTTTTTTACTGTCCACATTTTACGTCTTTAAACCTGGAGGAAGCTCTTTGAAGATAAGAGCCATGTTGGGATTTTGAGTGCATATGAGATAAATCTGAGGATATTTTGCAAGAAGATTAGTTCCCACAAGGCACTGCAACTGTGAAATGGAAGAATGATTGAAGTCATCTGTGCATCTGTAGGCCAGAGCTGATGTTTTGTAAATTAAATAAATAAATAGAAGAACTCACCTGTGCAGACGCAGGAACGCTTAATTCACAATTCCTTCTCCAAATTACCTCTAAACTGTTATGTGTCTACTCCTTTAATGTTAGGATGTGATACTGTCATTGTATTTTTAAAATTTAAATAAAAGAAGTCATCTTTTATTTATTTAAATAAAAGACTCAGAAAAGCTTAATTCACAATTGCATCTCCAAATTATCTCTAGAACTGTTATGTGGCTGTTCCTTTAATGTTAGGATATAATGTTGTCATTGTTCAGATGACGCATTGTTCACTCAGCCAGGTTATCTTGACTCAATTGAAAGTTAGAGTTAAGAAACCTGGGTTCCTTCCTGTTTTCTAGAACCACCTGGCTGTGTAATCTTGGATCAATTCCTCTCAACCTCGTCTTTTATATAGACAAAACAAGAAGTTTAAATTAGATGAGCGCTAAATCTCTCCTAATTCTAAAATTATATTGGTATTTATCTTCTGTTTATTTTGTGAACTTCATATTATCCTCACTTCAGCAAAAGTTAGGGTTAAGCAAAGAAGCTTACATTTTTTGAGCACCTATACTATCTTTGCCACAGTACCTGAAATAACTTTTGTTATATAGACTCTGAGGGTTTGAGTGATTTGTGTAAGTTCCCACAGCTATCAAGTGACAGAATAAACTTTTGATTCTCAGAATTTCCAAATTGATTAAATCCAAAGCCAAGTCTTTTTCTATTACTCAAGAGGCTCAGGTAAGATCTGCTAAAAAGAAGAACTAACAAACAAATTAATAAATTTGAAACATTGGCCAAGAATAAATGTTGGCATATATTTATATTACATTTAAGTAATAATTTTTCTATATAATGTCCTTATTAGAATCCATGCCAATATTAGAATTATAATAGTTTACATTTGTACAAACTTTTATAATCTACCTACAGTATCTCATGACCCTCATACCTTTTAAGTGGGTGCAACAGGCATTATCACCATTATGTAAGAGAAGAAACCAAGACCTGGAGAATTTAAGCAACTTTCTCTAAACACAAGGTAGCTAGTGTAGAGATAGCATAGTAGAGTGGTTAAAGGATTGGGTTTTGAAATTCTACAGACCTGAAATCAAATACCAGTTCACTCTCTTCTTACCTGTGTAACATCACATGAGTTGCTTAACTTCTTATCTGGGAAATGGGGTGGCAGAAGTGCCCACCTCATGGAATTTTTATGAAGAATGTGTGAGGAAATATAAGGCATTGAGTACAATGTCTAGCCTACAGTAACAAATATTAACTCTTAACAATGTCCTCTCCACTGCACCTCATGACCTTTTAATACTTCCAAAAAAAAAAAAACTCCTTTGAATAAGAGGTAAGTCAGAGTTTTATCATCAATTCAGTACTATAATAAGGTGCATAAATAGCACACCAAAGGAGGTATTAATGACTTACCTTCAATAAAAGGTTGAGTTATTTTCCAGAAGTGATGGTGGCTGATTTGCTTTAAGCCATTCGACACTCTTATCCAATCCCCAAATGACCAATTATTGCACCTGCAAGATGACTCCTCCAATTGTATTTCTTTCCTAATTGTGAATCCGAGTTTTTCTCCAGATAAAGATAACTAGCCTATAAGGGGACAGAGCCCAGGAATCTAGCCTCATTAGCACGAAATGCTAAACAATTGATTCAACAATTCTAGGCCCATCAGTATGTAGTCACATGTACCAAATTTACTTTTTTATCGTGAATGAAAGATCCTCAGTCTTGATCAAGAATTAATTAAGCTCTATTTTTATTATGTTCTGTAATAGAAACTGGAAAGAAATTTTAGAATGGTGGTACCATTTTTTTTCTTTTTATATCACATGCAGCCACTGTAATACCTGGAGTTTCAAAATGAGAGTGTTTATATAGTAACTCTCATTGGTTGTGAGAATGCTGGCAGTGGATCAAAACCCCAGCCAAGTTTTGCAGCCGTAATTTTATTTTGATTTTAATTAGTATCAATTAGGGCTAAAAAAATAGACAGTCTGGATAAACAATGTGCAGTTGGCTTTAACAAGTAAATTAGATATTTTGTAGAAAGGAAAAGGGGGAAAAATCAAGGGAAACTCTACTTTCTTCTTTCCAACCCTCTCCTCCCCCATTGCTGTTGCTGCAGGCAACTCAGCCTTTCAGAATGCTATCTATGTTAATATTTCAGAGAGACCCCTATGTGCTTAGGGGTGTCAAAGTTGGAAAATTCGTATATCTCTGATTGATGCTAATGGGGCTTATATTGTCTAGCATTGGATCCCTACCTCACATATGAACATTCTTTTCCCTCTGAATTTTTCAAGGTTTGTAATCCAGAACCCACTGAGAAATTCCCTTTTCCCTTTCTCTTTCTGCATCTTCACATCCAGGCCCAGATTATCTTGTGAATAAGAAACTCTATAATTGTCATGAAAGGCATCAGGTAGTATGCTGATACATGTTTAACAGCTGTCTAAAAAAAGTATGATCTATAAATACATAGATTTTTTAAAGTATGCATATATTTTGTAAACTGTTGGTAATTGCAAAGTTCTTAACCACTTACTCTCAAACCAGTAAACTGTGTCTTCTTACTGAATAAGCTGGTAGGCACTCACACCAACACGTAGGGAATCTTATGTGTGCAGAAAATCAGGCTGCTGTGGCTATGTAGAAAATGTTGTATGGGCTTAGAAAAGAGAGTGGGCAAATAATTTCTCCATCTATAGAAAAGGACTCTAAATTAGCCATCATCCCTTTCAGGTCTAACTTTCCGTGCTTCATTCCATGTAAAAAAGACCCTTGAATTTGGTCATTTGTCACAGTAATTATTTCAGTTTGGTTCTTTTTTATATAATTTCAACTTTTATTTTAGATTTGGGGGTATATATGCAGGTTTGTTACATGAGTATATTGTGTGACACTGAGCTGTGAAGCACTATTGATCCTGTCACCCAGAAACTGAGCATAGTACCCAACAGGTAGATTTTTGGCCCTTGTCCCCTTCCATCTTTCCTCCATCTAGTACTCCTCAGCGTCTATGTTCCCATCCTTATGTCCATGTGTACCCAGTTATTCTCTCTCACATATGACCAAGAACAGAAACACATAGGTATTTATGTTAATTAAAATATTACTAATACTAAGGATATGTAATATATAATTTACAAATAATAATAGAATATGTAATACTGTTTATTAGAAAGCTCCTGAAGGCAATTAGTTCTTGATGTGATTTCATTCATTGTTTTTTGCCAAACTCCTTTATCCATAGCTGTTACAAGCTCTCTATTCCCAACTCCAGATCTTTGCATGTCCTTGCTAGTGTGCCTCTCTGTATGACACTGAGCCATTTTTGTAGCTTGTCATATATGCAATTAAGTAAGTGCAGGTGACCATAGTGTAACTATGGTATGGGGAACAGGTTATTTGCTGCTTGCTGGAAATGGTGCTACATGTTTAGCCCTGAGTTCCTCAGGTACAGCACAACTCATTGCATGCCTACCTTCCATGTGGGCCCATCATGTTGCCTTGTTGCCTTGACTAGCCAATTTCAAGCTACTAATGTGATGTCTCTGAATGTAGAGTAATGAATAGTGCACCATTAAATCGTATTTCAATTTTGTAAATACAGTTGACATAAATAACCTCGAAAGCATAGGTAATAAAATGTTGTAAAATAATTAAGAAGTGATGAACATTTATTATTTTTGTTTTAACATAATCATTAAATTGTAAGTTTACCATTGGGTACACATGGACATAAAGAGGAGAACAACAAACAATGGAGAATTCAAGAGAAGATAAGAAAAGAGAAAAGGAAACAAGGGTTGAAAATCTGCCTACTGGGTGCTATGCTCCCTCCCTGGGTGACAGGTTCAGTAGTACTCCAAACTGCAGCATCATGCAATACACCTTTGTAACAAATCTGCACATGTATCTCCAGAATCTAGAGTTTGAAAAGGAAAAAAAAAATTAAAAATTTTTTAAATTGTAAGTTAATTTAATTTTTTTGTTATTTGATTTTGAGACTGAGTTTCACTCCGGTTGCCCAGGCCGGAGTGCAATGGTGTAATCTCGGCTCACTGCAATCTCTGCCTGCCAGGTTCAAGCAACTCTCCTGCCTCAGCCTCCTGAGTAGCTAGGATTACAGGCGCACACGACCACACCCGGCTAATTTTTTGTATTTTTAGTAGAGACCAGGTTTCCCCATGTTGGCCAGGCTGGTCTCAAACTCCTGACCTCAGGTGATCCACCTACTTTCACCTCCCAAAGTGCTGGGATTACAGGTGTAAGCCACTATGCCCCGCCTATTTAATTTAATTTTTAAGAATAACAATGTTTAGCAACCAAAAGGCAAAATTCTTGAAAATTTAATAGCCATCTCTTACAAACCAATATGAGCCAGTCCCAGCACATGGCTGAGTACATCTCAGCTTGGTAAGTGCCTATTCACTTCTGAATAACAATGCAGGTCTTCAAGAGATCTTAAAATGAGGTAGTGAGGAAATAGCCTCTACACAAACTGAAGGGGCCAGTCTTGCCCTTTCATATAGATCATTTGACATCACCAAATATCTCCTATCACTCAAGTTTTTGTCTAGTGGATCCTCTGTAGATATGAACTTCCAGACTCAATGTTTCATACATTGTTGAGACCATTTAATCAGAAACAGAACAGAGTCCAGATCAAAACAGATAAATATAGGCAACATTTCCAAATGTGGAACTGGCGAAGGAATAGTTCTTCAGCCTACAATATTCTCTATAGCTTTAAGCAAAGTTAGGTCCTAACCCATGGTTTCCAGAACAAAACCAATGACTTCTTAGCTGATTTGCCTCAATTCATGGATTGACCTGCCTCTTGTGAAAGTGTTTCTTTTTAGATCCTTGTGTCTTTCTGGGGGTTATTTGGCTTTGAGAAAAGGAAATCGTGGGAAATCTGGAATCCTAATTAGTGATGATCAGATAACATTCACTCACATCCTCTTCATCTCCTTAAAGCCAGCCTTTCAATCATACATCAATTCTCAGGCCTCCTCCTCCTGGATCCAGTTATCAGTACTGCACTAGAAAAGCCTTCCCTGGACATTGACTTCTTACTCTTTTTCATTTAAAAAAAGATAAAAGAAAAAATGCAAACAAAACACTTGTAATTTAAACTTCCTGGTTTCCAAAATCATAATGTATTCTCTACATGGAAATCCATAATCAAATGTCAAATATATATATACATATATGTATGTGTGTATGTACAGCTTTGTAATACATATAGATTATATGCAGTATGTACATATAATTTTTATTCATTCACTTTTGCAGATCAAAGTATGTTTTTAAGCCAAGCTGCCTTTTCTATGCTCATGTGGCTAAGCAGGGTTAGGGTGCATTTTTAGCTATGCAGTCTTGTTTTTATTAAAATTTTTTTTTTTTACTTTTCTATTTTGTATATCCCTCATCTTCTTTGTGAGGGTATAGCTATGCAGTCTTGAATCACTTCAGCCAGAGTAATCCTCTCGATCAATGGTTCTCAACGCATTAGACTTACATAAAGAACTTTTTTAAAATCAGAAGCCCAGACCATACCTCAGTCTAATTAAATCTCTATAGTTTTTAAAGCTCTCCAGATGATTCCAATGTAAAGTCAAAACTGAGAACCTTTCACCTAGTCAATCAATAAGCCAGTATTGATAGTTTAGTGTGTGTCCCCTTTCACCCTTTTGGCTATACTCATACAATCATACAAAAAACATATTCAAACTATAGAGTTTTGGTTAATTAAAACATGACATATTATTATGCATAGTACTCAGCACCTTGCTGTTTTAACCCAACAATTTACCACAGATATCCCTCCAAGTCAACACATATAGTTCTAAATCATAGAACAATTTTGTTAGAAGAGTAGCATACTAAAAACAGTATTTTCAGATTAACAATCTGGTGGCACTATATAGGAAGAATTAGAGATCAAAGGGGCTAGAGATTTCCTAGTGGAAAGCTAACAAAATAGTTAAGAGATGAGAGCCAAGGTCTCAAACAAGAGAGGTGGCAATGGCACTGGAAAAGGATGCAGCAATAGAAGAATTATCAGGAAGAACGAACCATTGCCCTTAGTAATTGACTGCCCTAGAAGGCAGGGAAGGGGGAAGAATTAAAGGTAGTTCCAGCATTTTATCTTGGAAGCGTAAAAGAATAATTCAATTGAAAAATAATTATGAGAGCAAGTTAAACGAGGAAGAAATGATTGGTTCCATTTTATACAATCCTCATAGCCTGCCCTATAAATTTCAGCCTGCCCTAGCTGCACCCCACAGCAGCAAAAACCAATTCCTTGTAATACATTTCTTAGCATATCTCCTGCTGGTTCTGTTTGTCTGGCTGAACCCTGACTGATATGATAGCCTCTAATTATACAGTAAAATGAACAGCAAGAAAGGAAAGAGAAATAAAAGAAGAAATAAGTGGCTAGGTGCAGTGGCTCATGCCTGTAATCCCGGTGCTTAGAGAGGCCAAGGCGGGTGGATTACTTGAGGCCAGGAGTTCGAGACCAGCCTGGGCAACAATGATGAAACCCTATCTATAATTTTTTTAAAAATACAAAAATTAGTCAGGCATGGTGACACATACCTGTAATCCCAGCTACTCAGGAGGCTAAGGCATAAGAACTGCTTGAATCTGAAAGGTGGAGGTTGCAGTGAGCCAAAATTATGCCACTACACTCCAGCTTGGGTGACGGAGTGAGACCCTGTCTCAAAAAAAAAGAGGAAGGAGAGATGAAAGAAAGGACTGGGAACTGAGAAGAATGCAGTTGTTTGAAACAGCCACTGGGAGATTCCTCAATAAATCAAATCAATTAGCTGTGCAGTAATCTTGTCTCCCCCATTATATGATTATTCTGGTAGAGGTTAAGCCTTCATATTCCATATTCATTTTAAAATCTTGCATTATACCTGGCACATTGTCCCTGGATCAGTATAGATTTGTGCTTCACTGATTCTTTCCTTATAAACCTGTGAATACATTTTCTTATCTTTGCTCTCCTAACCAAACTTTTAAGTAATATCTAAGATTTAATGAGACCAGTTACGTGTCTTCTATTGTCACAGATGGGAGAATCCTCTGGTCTTCTCCAGTTGGTTCAGAACTCTCATTAAAAAAAAAGAAACAGAGAGAGAGAGAAGAGGCAGGGGGACAGGGGATATTATTTACTGAGTGACCCAAGTACCCCACAATAGAATTCATAGGACTCTTGTAAAATTGGCATCTTGATGCTTGACTACATAGTAGCTACAGCGTGACAATATAATCAAGGTATTGCCCACAACAGACCTATCTGTGCACAATCACCATCTATCATTTTTCTGACATGGATAATGAAGGAAATCTTGTCTATAATTCAATAGACAAATAAAAATTGTCATAGACAAGTATTGATTTTGCTTTACCAATACACTTATTCATTTCTTCTGGTCATGGCAATTCACAGGGGTGGATACAAGACTTCAGCTAAGCCATAATATCTCATCTTTTTGTTCAAGGATAGAATCTAGGACTAAACTGGCCAATCAGAATTCCATGGAATTGTCTTCTCTGGAGCTCAGAGAGAGAAAAATTATTTCCTTTTTTTTCCTACACAGCGGTAAGGCTGTGAACCCAGAGCTACAGGCTGCCATGCACCATCCATATGAGGAAGTCTGACAACAAGGGAAGAGAATTAGCCACTGTCAAGAAAAACAGACCAGGGAGGAAGGAGGCATATCATCAGTGCTGCAACCTTCTTTCAATTGTCTCCTGCTGCGTTCTGTTTCTCTTGATTATCTTAACGAATAGAGGCCCCTTTCTGTTTAAACTGGGTCGAGTTGACCTTCTGTTACTTGCCCTCAAAAGTCTTAATTAATACATATCATAATCAAGGAGAAAATCCCAAATATTAGAGCTGCATAAATGGTACTGAAAAGCAAGTTCTACCATGGAGTCAAGCTTGTAAACAGGAAATGAAACTGGGAGTCAGGCACCAAGGAGATAAGGAAAAGGTCAAGGATCAGTGTGCAAGTCATGTTGTGCTGGTTCTTAAGATATTGTCTCTTAGATTCAAACCTACGCTTCTAGGAAACACATTGACATGAAGAGAAGGACTTAGTCTTGGAAGGATTCATCATCTGCTGACTAAAGAGCCCTTGGGTCCTGAATAACTAGCAGTGATACCCAGGTAGTGATACCCAGGGCCTTGGGTGAGACTCTGAGACTTGCTGGCTTCAGGTGAGACCCAGCACATTCCCAGCTTTTGTGGCTATGGTGAGAGATTCCTTCTGCTTGGGAAAAACAGAGGCAAAAGTAAAGGAGACTTTGTCTTGCACCTTAGGTACCAGCTTGCCCACAGTAGGGTAGAGCACCAAGCGGGTCCTTGGGGTTTCCAAGTCCAGACTTAGGCTCCTGGACAGCATTTCTGGACCTTCCCTGGCCAGAGGCAACCCACTGCCCTGAAGGGGAGTCCCAGGTCTCACAACATTTACCACAAGCTGACTAAAGAGTCCTTGGGCTTTAAGTGAACATTGGCAGAGGTCTGGCAGAACTCCCCATGGGCCAGTAGTGGCAGTGGTCACCAGGAGAGGTCCCTCAGCCTATGGAAAGGGGAAAGAAGAATGGAAAGGACTTGTAGTTGGAGGGCCAGCTTAGCCACAGTAGAATAGAATGCTGAGTAGATGTCTAAGGTTTTTGACTCTAACCTCGGGCACCCAGACAGCATCTCTGGACCCACCAGGAGCCTGGGGGAGCATAGTGCCCTAAAGAGAAGGACATAAACCTAGCTAGCTTCCCCCTTGCTGATTGTTCACTCTAGGGCCTTAAGTGAACATAGGCAGTAGACAAATAGTGGTTACAGCAGGCCACAGGCAAGACACAGTGCTATGCTAGCTTCATTTCTGATTCAGCATAGTCCCAGTGGTGGTGGCCACAGTGTACTTGTATCAGTCCGCCCCCAGCTCCAGATAGCACAAAGAGAGAGACATCGTTTTTTCAGGAGAAAGTAAGGGAAGAGAACAAGAGTCTGCCTGGTAGTTCAGAGAATTCTTCCAGATCTTATCCAAGACCACTAAGGCTGTACCTCTATGAGTCTACGAGAACCATAGCATTATTGGGCTCAGGGCCCAAATCCTTTCAAATATCTGGAAAGCCTTCTCAAGAATGATGGGCACCAAAAAAACCCAGACTGCAAAGACTACAATAAATATCTAACTCTTCAATGCCCAGATACAGATGAACATCTGCAAACATCAAGACCATCCAGGAAAACACGAAATAACGAAGTGAAATAAATAAGGCACCAGGAGCCAATTCAAAAGAAACAGAGATATGTGACCTTTCAGATAATTCAAAATAGCTATTTTGAGGAAACTCAAAGAAATCCAAGACAACACAGAGAAGGAATTCAGATTTCTATCCGACAAATTTAACAGATATTGAAATAATTTAAGAGACTCAAGCAGGAGTTCTAGAGTTGAAGACACAAGTAACATACTGAAAAATGCAACCAAGTCTCTTAGTAGCAGAATTGATCAAGCAGAAGAAAGAACTAGTGAGCCTGAAGACAGGCTATTTGAATACACGGAGGAGACTAAAGAAAAAAGAGTAAACTACAATGAAGCATGCCTACAAGATCTGCAAAATAGCCTCAAAAGTGCAAATATAAGAGTTATTGGTCTTATGGAGGAGGTAAGGAAAGAGATAGTGATAGAAAGTTTATTCAAAGGATAACATCAGAGAACTTCCCAAACCTAAGGAAAGATAAACATTCAAGTACAAGAATGTGATAGAGCACCAAGAAGATTTAACACAAAGAAGATCACCTCAAGGCATTTAATAAGCAAACTCCCAAAGGTCAAAGATAAAGAAACTGTCCTAAAAGCAACAAGAGAAAAGAAACAAATAACATGCAATGGAGCTCCAATACATCTGGCAGCAGATTTTCAGTGGAAACCTTACAAGATAGGAAAGAGTAGCATGACATATTTAAAGTGCTGAAGGGAAAAAACTTTTACCCTAGAATAGTACATCTGATGAAAATATTCTTCAAGTATGAAGAAATAAAGACTGTCCCAAACAAACAAGAGCTGAGGAATTTCATGAACAACATATCTGTCATACAAGAAATGCTAAAGGGAATTATTTAATTTGAAAGAAAAGGACACTAATGACCAATAAGAAATCATCTGAAGGTACAAAATTAACTGGTAACAGTAAGCACACAGAAAAACACAGAATTTAACACTGTAATTTTGATGTGTAAACTAATCTTATTTAAGTAGAAAGACTAAATGATGAACCAATTGAAAAATAATAACTACAGCTTGTCAAGACATAGACAGTACAACAAGACATAAAAAGAGACAACAAAAAGTTTAAAAGTGGGGAAATTGTGTTAAAGAAGTATAGAGTTTTTATTGGTTTTCTTTTTGCTTGTTTGTTTGTTTTTGCAATCAATGTTAAGTTGTCATCAGTTCAAAATAATGGGTTATATAGACAGCATTTGCAAGCTTAACGGTAACCTGGAATTGAAAACATACAATGGATACAAAAAAAGGGCAGCAAGAAATGAAGTCATACCACCAGAGAAAATCATCTTCACTTAAAGGAAGACAGGAAGAAGGGAAAGAAGGAAGAGAAGACCACAAAACAACTAGAAAACAAAAAACACAGTGAACAAAGTAAGTCCTTACTTATCAATAATAATGTTGAATGTAAATGGACTAAACACGCCAATCAAAAGACATAGAGCAGCTGAATGGATTAAAAATACAAGACCCAATGATCTGTTGCTTAGAAGAAGCTTCAACTATAAAGATACACATAGACTGAAAGCAAAGCAAGGAAAAAAGATATTCCATGTCAATGGAAACCAAAAAAGAGGAGGATTAGCCACACTTATATCAGACAAAATAGATTTTAAGACAAAAACTGAAAGAAGAGACAAAGAAGGTCATTACAGAATGATAAAGGGTCAATTCAGCAGCAGGATGTAATGATGATAAACATATACACACCCAATGCTGGAGCACTCAGATATATAAAGCAATTATTAGAGCTAAAGAGAGAGATAGACCTCAATACAATAATAGATGGAGACTTCAACACCTTACTTTCATCATTGGACAGATCTTTCAGACAGAAAATCAGCAAACAAACACTGGACTTAATCTGCATTATAGACCATATGAACCCAATAGATAGATACAAAACATTTCATCCAGTGGCTGCAGAATAGACATTCTTCTCCTCAGCACATGAATCATTCTCAAGGATAGACCATAAAACACAATTCTTCAAACAAAACAATTCTTAAAACATTCAAAAGGATTAAAATAATATCAAGCATCTTCTCCAAACACAATGGAATAAAACTTGAAATCAATAACAGAGGAAACTTTGGAAACGATACAAACACAAACATTAAATTATATGCTCCTAAATAACTAGTGACTCAATGAAGAAATTAAGAAGAAAGTTGAAAAATATTTTGAAAAAAATAAAGAATGAAAACACAACATACCAAAAACTATGGGATACAGAGAAAGCAGTACTAAGAGGCAAATTTATAACTATTAAGTACCTACATCAAAAAAGAAGAAAAACTTCAAATAAACAACCTAGTGAGGCATCTTAAAGAATTAGAAAAGCAAGAGCAAACCAAACCCCAAATTAGTAGAAGAAAAAAATAATAAAGATCAGAGCAGAAATAAATGAAATTGAAATGAAGAAAACAATACAAAAGATTAATGAAACAAAACGTTTATTGAAAAGATAAATAAAAGTAACAAAACTCTGGCTAGACTAAGAAGAAAAGAGAGAAGATTCAAATCAGAAATGGAAAACGAGAAATTACAACTGATACCACAGAAATTCAGAGGATCATTAGTGGCTACTATAAGCAGCTATATGCCAATAAATTGGAAAATCTAAAGGAAATGGAAAAGTTCCTAGACACATAAAAGCTACCAAGATTGAACTATGAGGAAATCCAAAACCTGAACAGATGAATAAAATGTAATAAGATTGAACCTATAATAAAACATCTCCCAGTAAAGAAAAGCCTGGACCTGATGGCTTCGCTGCTGAATTCTACTAAACATTTAAAGAAGAACTAATATCAGTCCTACTCAAACTAGAAAAATATCCTCTGTTTTTAGAAGTAGGGGATACTTCTAAACTCATTCTACAAAGCCAGTATTATCCTGATACCAAACACAGACAAAGATACATCAAACAAAGAAAACTAGAGGCAAATATCTCTAATGAATATTGATACAAAAATCCTCAACAAAATAATAGTGAACCAAATTCAACAATACATTAAAAAGATCACTCATCATGACCAAGTGGGATTTATTCCAGGAATGCAAGGATGCTTCAACATATGCAAATCAATCAATGCAATATATAATATCAACAGAATGAAAGACAAAAAACATATGATCAATAACATAGATGGAACTGGAACTGGAGATCAGGACACTAAATGAAATAAGCCAGGCACAGAAAGGTAAACATCACCTTTCTTGTGGAATCTGAAAATCAAAATTGAATTGAACTCATGGACGTAGAGAGTAGAAGGATGGTTACTAGAGGCTGGGAAGGGTAGTGCAGGGTGGGAAGGGAAAGCAGAGATGCTTAATGGGTACAAAAAAAAAAGCAGAAAGAATGAATAAGGCTTAGTATTTGATAGCACAACAGGGTGATTATAGTCAATAATAACTTAATTGTACATTTTAAAATAACTAAGTAGCATAATTGGATTTTTTATAACACAAGGGATAAATGCTTGAGGGGATAGATACTCCATTTTCCATGATGTGATTATTACACATTGCATACCTGTATCAAAACATCTCATGTACCCCATAAATATATACACCTACTATGTTACTACAGACAAAAAAAAAGATAATTTCAACTGATTCTGGGAAAGCATTTGATAAAATTCAACATCCTTTCATAATAAAATCCATAAAAAACTGGGTATAGAAGGAACATACCTCAACATAATAAAAGCCATAGTATGACAGACCCAGATCTAGTGTCATACTAAATGGGGAAAAACTGAAAGCGTTTTCTCTAAGATCTGAAGCACAACAAGGATGCCTACTTTTACCACTGTTATTCAATACAGTACTGGAAGTCCTAGATAGAGCAATCAGACAAGAGAAAGAAATAAAAGGCATCCAAAATGGAAAAGAAGAAGTCAAATTAGCCTTGTCTGCAGATGACATGATCTTATGTTTTGGAAAACCTAAAGACTCTCACCCAAAAAAACTACTAAAACTAATAAAAAAAAAATCAGTAAAGTTGCAGGATACAAAATCAACACACAAAAACCAGTAGCATTTCTACATACCAACAATGAACAATCTGTAAATCAAGAAAGTGATTCCATTTACAATAGCTACAAATAAAACTAAATTCCTAGGAATTAACCAAAGAAGTGAAAGATCTCTCAATGAAAACTATAAAACACTGATGAAAGGAGCTGAAGAGGACACAATAAATGGAAAGATATTCCATGTTCATGTATTGGTAGAATTAACATTGTTAAAATGTTCATACTGCCCAAAGAAATCTACAGATTCAATGCAATCCCTATCAAAATCTCAATGACATTTTTCACATTCTTCACAGAAATTTTTTAAAAATCTGAAAATGCATACGGAACTACAAAAGACTCAGAATAGCCAAAGCTATCTTGAGCAAAAAGAATAAAACTGGAGGACTCACCTTACCTGACTTGAACCTACATTACAGAGCTATAGAAACCGAAACAGCTTGGTACTGGCATGAAAACAGATACATAGACCAATGGAACAGGAGAGAGAACCCAGAAACAAATCCATACACCTACCGTGAACTCATTTTTGACAAAGGTGCCAAGAACATACAGTGGGGAAAAGACTCTCTTTAACAAATGGTGCTGGGAAAACTGGATATTCATATACAGAAGAATGAAACTAGACTCCTATCTTTCAGCATATACAAAAATTAAATCAAAATGGATTAAAAACTTAAATGTAAGTCCTCAAACTATGAAACCACTACAAAAAAACATTGAGGAAACTCCAGGATGTTACTCTGGCCAAAAGTTAAAGTAATACCCGACAAGCACAGGCAATCAAAGGAAAAATAAACAAATGAGATCACATCAAGTTAGAAAGCTCCTGTACAGCAAAGGAAACAATCAACAAAGTGAAAAGGCCACTCACAGAATGGGATAAAATATTTGCAAACTGCCCCATCTGACAAGGAATTAATAACCAGAATATGTAAGAAGCTCAAACAACTCTATAGGAAAAAAATTGATAATCCAATTTTAAAATGGACACTTTTGTGTCTGAATAGAGAGTTCGCCAAAAAAGACATACAAATGTCAAACAGTTATACAAAAAGATGCTCACCATCATTGGTCATCAGAGAAATGCAAATCAAAACTACAATGAGATATCATCTCAAACCAGTTAAAATGGCTTTTATCCAAAAGACAAGCAATAACAAATGCTGGCAAGGAGAAAGGGAACCCTCATACACTCTTAGTAGGAATGTAAACTAGATCAACCACTGTGGAAAACAGTTTAGAGCTTCCTTAAAAAACTAAAAATTGAGCTGCTATGTAATTCAGCAATTTAACTGATGGGCATATACCCAAAAGAAAGAAAATAATCATATCAAAGGGAGATCTGCATGCTCATGTTCGTTGCAGCACTATTCACAATAGCTAAGATTTGGAAGCAACTTAAGTGTCCATCAGCAGACAAATGGATTACAAAACTGTAGTAGATACATATAATGGAGTACTATTCGGCTATAAAAAAGAACGACATCCTATCATGTGCAACAACATGAATGGAATGAGGGTCATTATTTTAAGCAAAATAAGCCAGGCACAGAAAGACAAACTTCACATGTTCTCACTCATTTGTGAGAGCCAAAAATTAAAACAATTGAACTCATGGAGATAGAGAGTAGAAATGATGGTTACTAGAGGCTGAGGACGGGTCTGGGGAAGTGGGAGTGGCTCATGGGTACAAAACAATGATTAGAATAAGTAAGTATTTGGTAGCACAACAGGATGACTATAGTCAATAATAATTTAATTGTACATTTTTAAATAACGGAAAGAGTATAATTGGATTGTTTGTAATACAAAGGATAAGTGCTTGGTGGGATAGATACTCCGTTTGCCATGATGTGATTATTATACATTGCATGCCTGTTTCAAAGTATGTACCCATAAATATATACATCTACTATGTACCCACAAAAATTAAAAATAAAATTTAAAAACTTCCTACCCTTCTAGACTCTGCTTCATGACACTGAGGGAGGGACTCCAAAAACCTCATTTCTCCTTCCCAGCAGTCCGTGTTGGGCTATGCCAACAGGCTGTAAGTCTACAGAAGGGAGAAGGAACATTGTTCTTCCTGTTTTCTTTGTTGTTTCTCTAAGTGTTGCCCAGCAAACCTTAGTCATCTCAGCAGTGGCAGTTCGTTCCAATAACAAGTGATCCAGGATCCAGGTTTTTCACTCTCCCTTCTCACAGCCCCCTTAGAGGTACCAGTGCCACCTGAGCAGAACCCCTTCTGTAGATCTCCAGTCTCCATTCTGCAGGGTCCCTACCCCAAGCTCCTGAGGCACCAGCAAGGGCAGAACCCCCTCCTCTAAGAAGGTCAGTCCCAGCTTCATGAGGTCATGGCTTGTCTCTTTGTCCTCCCCGAAGAAAACGGTCCTAGGGATGATGGTTGCTTCCTGCAGTTACTGTCTCCAGGCTGCCTCAGTGTTCCTTTGTGCCTAACATAAATCATCTGTTAAAAATGCATGTGGCTTCTGTTCTTCAGACGAGCCCTATTTAGGATTGGGTCTATGAATGAAGATAGTATTTAGAACAGCCTTAGCACCGGCTCCAGGCTCCTAACTGTTCAAGAAACTGGGGAGAAACATAGTGGAATGGACATTTGAGAGGAGAAATAAGGCTTTGTGGATTGGCCCTCTCTTGTTATTATTTGGGAGGATAAATGTTATAATTTTCTCAGCTCTTACTGTGGGCTCAGTGCTTTGTATACATTATTTTATTTAATCTTACAAAGCACTTATTTTCATCATTTTACAGATTGAGCTAAAAGAGTTCAAGTAATTTACTCAATGTCACCCAGCTAGTAAGTGGCAGAGCTGGGATCAGTGCCTAAATCAGTCTTATACTAAAATTCATGCTCTATGAATCTGAAACCTATGAGACCCGTCTACTTAGCTTCAGCTACAGGACAACCAAAACCCATTTTTTATGTCCCCTTTGGGGCATGTGTCTTAGACCGCCCAGTCCTCAACATGCAGAGTATAAGTTTACTCTAATGCCCTTCTCAAGGTCTGACTACCCATTTAGGGCATGTGGGACTCTCCACTAAAACTAAATGTCACAATAGGAGCTGGGAATGGCAGGCATCTGGAGAGAATAGAGTTGGTCTGATTAAAACAAGGAAGGGGGAGGGAGTGAGAAGTAGAAACAAATACAGCCGTAACAGTTGAACCAATTAGTAGAAGAGTAAGTGTAACCTAATGCTCAATAAGGAAGAAACTAACTTGTTCTAAACATGAACATACTCCCCTCTGTTATGCAGTGTCTGCTCCCCGCAAGCAGTCTAACTTGTGGAACAGTCTGAGCTTCTATTCAGATCTAATCATGATCAGAAGCTTTTCATTCTTTTACAATACATTTTGCACAAATGTGGCCCTTTCTTTGACCCTTTGACACTCTAGTCTCTGTGGTTCAACCATTTCCACGTGAGCTAGCCATTGTCAGAGCTAAAATAAACCAGGGGCTTTCAAGTTGGAGTTCCCATGAGACAGGCCAACCTTACTGCTTACCGTATGTGTAATGTCGAACAAGTGACTTTATCTTACTGCCCACATCGCAAAAAAGAAGTGTTAATAATAGCCATGATGTATTAAGCACTTAATATTTGTCATGCACTTTGCTAATATTTGGTGTGCACTGCCTCAATCCAATCCTCACAAAAAAAAATAAAAAATCCTGTTATTAGCCCTCTTTTACAGATGAGGAAACTGATGCTTGTAGAAGTGAATGACCAGCCTAAGGCCCACAACTAGTAAATACAGAAGCAGAAAACAAGTTTGTCTGACTCAAACACCTATGCTCCTTGCTTCCACCCAGAAGGAAGTAACTGGTACAAGACTTGCTCTCCCACTGCAACAACTAGAAAGCCAGACAACATACATGAAGCAACTATTTTCAGAGAGTGGGCTACAGGGAGCACAGGACTGCAACCCACGAAAGAAGGGAAGAAGCAAGTGAGCCCTAATATACCCTATTATTCCTCTAGAAGCAATGTCCAAGCAGCTGCATGGGGGTGGGAATCCAAGCAAAGTCTCAGGCTTTTACTGAAAAATCAGAAATAAGAATCCAGGTACAATAAGAAAGACAACATTTCTAAGAAAGAATACAGAAAAGGAGGAAACTGTGCAAAGAAAGAGCTCTAGAAATATGCGAAAGATTCCCATCAAATCTTTCGCTAAATAGTAATCTGTGCATGTGTAGGGTGAAACTCCACAAGGCAAAACAAAAATTGACTCAATTCCAAGGAGATACAAACTGAACAATTCCGAACGCCTAGAAGATATTCTAGTACTTGTCACTCAGGATGGCGAGACCTTGTTGAACATGGAGAGGGTTGAAGAAAAACATCAGAAAAGTCACATCTTGGTAGTATGGCTAAACTATCCTCAAAAATAAAGACTCAAAGGCATTAAGCCAATCCATAAATAACTTAACAACCTGCCTAAAAAAAAAAAAAAAAAAAAAAAAAAACTAAAGATTTTTAAAGAAAGACCACAAAATGCAACATTCAACAATATAACATTCATAACATCCAATATCCAATAAAAATCATTAGACTTTTGAAGCAGCAACAATTAAGGCGGAAAAGATGAGCCAATAGAAATGGACCCAGAAATGACAGAGATAAGAACATTTGCAGAGAAGGATTTTGAAACAGCTGTTATATAATTATATGATTTAAATTGAAATTTAAAGCAAGGATTGGCAAACCTTTCCTATAAAGAGCCAGATAGTAAATATTTCAAGCTTTGTAGGTCCCATGCAGGCTCTGTTGCATATTTTTATTGTTTATAATCCCATATAATGTGAAAATCATTCTTGACTCACGGGGCATCCAAAAACAGGCCATCAGCTGGATTTGTCTCACAGACTGTAGTTCACTAACCCTTGATTTTAAAAAAATAATAACATATAAAAAGAAATGACAGATGTAAAAACAAAAGAATCAAATGGATCTTCTAGAAATAAAAACTATATTACCAAAGTTAATAAATTTACTAGATTACAGCATATTAAAAGATCAGTAATCAGAACATATCACAACAATCAGTAACAGAAATAATATTTGAAAAAACAGTGGCTAAAATTTTTCCAAATTTGATTTTTAAGAAACACCATTCACGCCATAATCAAACTGCCAAAAACCAGTGATAAATAGAAAAGTTTAGAAGCATACACAGAAATAAAATGCATTACATTATCTAAAGGCAGGAAACGTGACTCGTCTGGACTTCTTATCAGAAATATTGCAAGTCAGAAGATAATGGAATTTCACTTTCAAAGTGCTAAATTAAAAGCCTTTCTTTATCTCTCCACTAATCTGCCTCTCAATGAGTGTAGTAATAATTCTTAATATGCATAATTTCTATAAGGACTTAATAAAATAATACCTCTTATTTTAAAAACTCTGAATATGAAATTTGTTACACTATTTTTGTTAGTATTAACAATAGTATTGTTAGTAATAATATTGTTACTAAAAATAGTATTGTTAGTATACTGTTATTGTTAGTATTATTCTTTCTATTCTTATCTATTATTATTTCTCTTTTTCTATTTAAACATGAAGTAATCACGTTTTCATATCTCTACTACAAAATCCCAGACTTCTAGTATGGTAATCCGCCCTAAAAGATCTTTCAAGTTCATCTCCCTCTTCTCCCATATACATTTGCCTATTGGATTACTCCCTGTTCTCTGGTCCACTGTTTTATCACTTCTATGCCTTTGCACATACTTTAGCTAACCATTTTCAAGGTCTACCTCAATGCACACATCCGTTAGAATCTTTCATTGTCATCTTTCCAGAAGCAATTTCTTCCTCTTCTATGTTCCCAGTATAAACATTTATACCAGTATTTCTCAAACTTTCACGTGCATAAGAATCATCTGGAGTGAAGCCTGAGAGCTGGATTGTCATGAGCTCCCAAATGCTGTCAATGCTGCTGGTCTGAGCAGACCCCACTTTTGAATAACAAGGTTTAATGCGTTTTCTTATGATTATATTTCTATTGTCTCGCCGTCTAGAATAACTCTTTAAAGAAGAGAACTGAATTACTTTTGCCTTAGTAATTATCAAGGCACCTAGTATGGGACTATGCAGCTAATTGATACTTAAAAAATAGATGATAGACAGATAGCAGAGAAACAGATTTCATCTTAGCCAATCTCCAGCTTCCTAGTCAAACCAAACCTCACCTCTTGACATTATTAATCTATACCCAGTTTTTAAGTGTTGAGGGAAGGTAAAAATCCTAAGGTCTCTATGAAGCCATTTACCAATGTATAGCCCATTACACTGTGATAGCTATCTGAAATTATAAGAAATTCACTAAGAATGATACTGTTGATAAAAATTTTCACTCATCTTGCTGAATTTAAAATGTGAATTTGCTGAAACTTATTCTTGACACAAATACCGTAAGTACCTTCTGTCTCTTGGGTAAAAGGGAGCACATGTGTGATATGCTGTATTCTGAGTAGGAAGATTGTTATAACTGAAAACAGAAAAGCATTTCTTCCAAACTCTTATAAACTTAATGGAGCCTCTGCATTTAAAAAGCTTCAGAGACTTTTTCCTCCATTCCCTACTCACAAACTCCATGCTCTGCAGGCTCCTAGATAGTGCTGCCTAACCAAACACTGTATCCTGTCATGTGACTGACAGGGCCAGCTAGCAGCACCTCAACATTGTTTTGTACTGCAAGACTCAACATGTGTTTCCCCTTTGCAAAAATTACATCATGTCTCAGGAAGTCTCCTTTCTCCAACAGAACCAGCGGATATTCTCAGCCAAGGCTTTGCAAGTAAGAAAAGAAGATAAATGGATCCTGGTGCCATTGTTTAAAGTATGCATGCTTGCGGCAGAGTCTTCGTTTCATAGTCCAGCCTCAGCCAATTCACCTATGCATTATGTCCCCACTGCCTCGCTGCTCACTGAAATGAACAAGCCGTGGATGACGAGGAAAGTTTGCACTTGTTGTCTGGGCACTTCTTACATAAAGCACAATTGTTTTCTATCCTTGGCCTTCGACCAAAAGTGAGCCAGCTAATAGTTTAACTTCCACTCAAACAAACACTGTACCCTGTAATCAGAAGAGTTGAAAATAGCAGATTTCTGGGGATTCCATTTCTTTCATGATACCTTCTCCAGTTCCTCAGAAGAAAACTAACAAAATACGCTCACCTTACTTAGTTTGAAAAAACTGTTGTCTTCACTCCTCACCCAAAAGATACATTCCCTTGTTCCTCAATCAAAAATGCATTTCCCATATCTGCATATTACATTAAAATCTTCCTTTCTAATCTCTTTTTAAAGGACTAGCTTTGTGTTCAAGTCTTACTAAGCCCTATATATCCCCATCATGGTTATTTGTCACAGGTTACAAGCAACCAGATGCCACAGACAGAAACAACATGCTTCTCTTTTGTCAACACTCAGCAGAGCACCACAGATAATTTACAGCTTTTTTTGGGTATGATGATAATCCTAATGTGCCCTTACATTTTAATAACACCTGTGAGTTTTTTAAATGATTTTCTGCCTGTGATAGTACCATCATCATTCTTTATTTATTTTAGAAAATATTTGTTTGTTTGTTTGTTTGTTTTTTGAGACGGAGTCTTGCTCTGTGGCCCGGGCGGGAGTGCAGTGGCCGGATCTCAGCTAACTGCAAGCTCCGCCTCCCGGGTTCACGCCATTCTCCTGCCTCAGTCTCCTGAGTAGCTGGGACTACAGGCGCCCGCCACCTCGCCCGGCTAGTTTTTTGTATTTTTTAGTAGAGACGGGGTTTCACCATGTTAGCCAGGATGGTCTTGATCTCCTGACCTCGTGATCCACCCGCCTCGGCCTCCCAAAGTGCTGGGATTACAGGCTTGAGCCACCGCCTCCGGCCTATTTTAGAAATATTTGTTGAGTATTTGCTCATGATGGGCACCATGGATAGCATTCATAGGGATTATGATGAGTCTCTGCCCTCATTTAAGTTATATTCAGTGAATGTTTATTGAGCTTCTCTGAGGTGATTTTTTTTTAAAGGTTATAAATTTCTTGGTCGGGTGTGGTGGCTCACACCTGCAATCCCAGCACTTTTGGAGGTTGAGGTGGGTGGATCGTTTGAGGTAAAGAGCTTAAGACCAGCCTGACCAACATGGTGAAATCCCATCTCTACTAAAAACACAAAAAAGTAGCCGGATGTGGTGCTGCACGCCTGTAGTATCAGCTACTCAGGAGGCTGAGGCAGGAGAATTGCTTCAATTCGGGAGATGGAGGTTGCAGTGAGCCGAGATCGCACCAGTGCAGCCTGGGCAACAGAGTGAGATTTCATTTCAAAAAAAAAAAAAAAGTTTTAAATTTCTCCATTATGTACATCAGAAACGTGAGGCCCAGAAATATTTAGTGATTTTCCCAAGTCCACTTAGTTAGCTTTGGTACAAAGAACATAGCAAACAACAGGTATCGTCACAGAGATTGACTCAAGTCCAGATGGCCAGAAGCTGCCTGCATCATTGACAATTAGCTTCCAAACTAAGATAACAAATAAATTATAAGGCCTTGGCATACCAGAAGAAACATCAGACTAGCAATCAGGATATTTGGATTTGGATTCCATAAATATAATAAATTTAAATAATAAATGTCCTAATGCATTGAATAAGGATAGTAGTTTTACAACAGTATTACTCAGAGTCCTAGGGTTCTAAGGAAATGACTTAGGAGTCTTTGAGTGGAGTAATGGGAGGATGAGTTGGCTCCAAGCAATCTGCTCCAGATTTAATCAGAGCTTTGATCTGTTTTATATATTGATGTTCTGCATATAATTTTAATCTTAAAAAGAAATTATTTTTTTAAAATACTATAAAAACAAAAGTGACTTAGAAACCAATTAAGTGAGTGACCTTTAAAATCTTTTTCAATTCTGATCATCTATAACTTGGTAAACTTTTCAACATTATCAGCCAAGAGCCTGTTTCTTCTTTATTTGGGATGGTTAACAAGGGGCTTAATTCCCAACAGACCAATTAATATGGTAGACTATAGAGTTTTGCTGCTCAAAATATGGTTCATGTATCAGCAGCATCAGCATCACCTGGAGGTTTATTAGAAATACAGAATCTCAGGCCCCACCCAGATCTCCTAAATTAGAATTCGAATTTTACCAAGGTTTCCAGGTAATTTAATGAACATTAAATTTTGAGAGGCATTATCTACAAGATTTTGGAATCTTTCTTGGTTGGCTTGTATCATTGGTTCCCGTCACATTCTCCTCACCATGGTTTATAGCACCAAGATTAGGATAGCTGACATTCGTGCTCTGTCCTTCCTCTCTATGGCCCCAAGGGAAAAAGTAGAGTCAGTATTTGCCATTTTTGCCCATGTCTTAACTAACAACTTAACAGTCGCCATCTGCCAATGTATCCTTATAAATGCCCCTACAGTACCCATGACCGTTTGGGATGTCAGGGATATTGAAAACAGCTCTTCCCCAGTAAATCTGAGGCCCCTTTGATGAGATCATCTTTTTAACCCAGTCCAATTCTGAGACTCACTAATTTTATAATACAGACATTCATAACAAAAAACTCTCAGATCCTTTACAAATAGCCCCAGGCTTGTCCATGTGTTATTAAAGTTGGGGTGAGTAATAAATGCTATAAATGTCTTAGGAGACAGCACTCATGCCCAGTGAGCATGACATCCCATAATAGACCTATTTGGCTTGTTACCCTGGCGCCTTTCTCCACCCTGATCTCTGGAAACCAGAGAAAGGCAAACATTAGAATGTCAATCCAAAGCTGTAGACATGGGTATAAGATGCTTTGCTTGGAGAGTTTTCATAAGATCTTATTTCTGGCCAGATTCCTATTACTTCGGAGTTGTAGTCAGAGGCAATTTTTTCATTAGCATTTCTTTTCCCAGAAGGAAAACATTATCTCCCAAATAAAATTCAAGTGAACTAAATCACTTCCAACCTCAGCATCATTTCAGCCTTGGTGTCATTTGTAGATTCAAGACTGAGTCCTATTTAATCTGCTCAAGTTCCATTCCTAATAGGAAAAATGCCAAGAAACAAAGAAAAGATGCATCCTGTTTTCAGAGGCAATCACCATCTACATTTTAGACTGATCAGTAAAGCAGTTCAATTTATCAACTTCTTACAGAGTCAGCTCTCCCCGGCAAAGTCAAATCTGACTGTATTCATTCTTTCACCAAGCATTTATTGAGTGTCTGCTATATGCCAGGTCCTGGGCTGGCCACTAGAGAAACAAAGACAGTATTTTAAATCAAGAAACTCATAGCTTACCTGCAAAGACAGAAATATAAATTACTATTAAATCATATAATCAATATCTTACTGATGGTTTGAACAAGATAGTATGGGAGTACAGACTAGTAAGCAATGAGGAGCCACATATGGTAAGACTGTGTCCTTGCTTTTAAGGTTATAATCTAGATGGGAAAGCAAGAAAAATGCATCCTAACTCTGTTAGGCCATTTGTGGTAAGTGCCAAATGTATTATTAGCCAAAGCACAGTCAGGGCTGAATGTTGATGGTTAATTAGTCATAGGAACTACATAGTGATTAAGAGCTGTCAGGTGGGCCGGGAGTGGTGGCTTATGCCTACAATCCCAGCACTTTGGGGGGCCAAGGTGGACGGATCACAAGGTCAGGAGTTCAAGACCAGTCTGGCCAATATGGTGAAACCTCGTCTCTACTAAAAATACAAAAATTAGCTGGGTGTGGTGGTGGGTGCCTGTAGTCCCAGCTACTCAAGAGGCTGAGGCAGGAGAATCGCTTGAACCTGGGAGAAGGAGGTTACAGTGAGCCGAGATCGCGCCACTGCACTCCAGCCTGGGTGACAGAGTGAGACTCCATCTAAAAAAAAAAGCTGTCCAGTGGGCTGTGGGAATCAAGGACAGAGAGAGGAATGAATGGATTTTAGCAGACTAAAAAATGAGAACAATTCCTATTGCAGAAAGAAATGAGAAAGGGAATGTCTGAGAAGCGAAACTGGTATCAACAAAGACACCCAGATAAGAAAGCACCCCATCTCCCCACCCTGGAGCAAAAACGAAGTTCTCAGTCTGCTTGGAACAGAGGTTTCATGTATAGAGTGTGTTCAATGATAAATTTGAAAGGCATACTGTATTAGCCTGTTCTCACACTGCTAATAAAGACATACCCAAGACTGGGTAATTTATAAAGGAAATAGGTTTAATGGAGCTACAGTTCTGCATGGCTGGGGAGGCCTCACAATCATGGCAGAAGATGAAGGACGAGAAAACAGACTTCTTACATGGCGGCGGGCAAGACAGCTTGTGCAGAGGAACTCCCATTTATAAAACTATCAGATCTCATGAGACTTACTCACTACCAGGAGAACAGTATGGGGGAAACCACCCCCATGATTCAATTATCTCCACCTACCCACACCCTTGACACATGGGGATTATTACAATTCAAGGCGAGATTTGAGTGGGAACACAGCCAAACCATATCACATACTGAGGCCAAAGTAAGTATGGGATCTTGAATAGCATATATAAAAATGTGAATTTCTTTCTTTTGTGAGAGTTCCTTTTTTGTTGTTCTCAATCTATTTTATTGTGGTAAAATATACATACATATAAGAGTTACCATTTTTGCTTTTTTGAGAGTTCCTTTTTTGTTGTTCTCAATCTATTTTATTGTGAGAAAATATACATACATATAAGATTTACCATTTTTGCCATTTTTTTAAATTTTACTTTAAGTTCTGGGATACATGTGCAGAATGTGCAGGTTTGTTACACAGGTATACATGTGCCATGGTGGTTTGCTGCACCCATCAACCCGTCATCTAGGTTTTAAGCCCCATATGCATTAGGTATTTGTCCTAATGCTCTCCCTCCCCTTGGCCCCTACCCCCCGACAGGCCCAGGTGTGTGATGTTCCCCTCCCTGTGTCCATGTGTTCTCATTGTCCAACTCCCACTCGTGAGTGAGAATAGGCCATGTTTGGTTTTCCGTTTCTCTGTTAGTTTACTGAGAATGATGGCTTCCAGCTTCATCCATGTCCCTGCAAAGGACATGAACTCCGTCTTTTTTATGGCTGCATAGTATTCCATAGTATTCCACAATATATGTGTCATATTTTCTTTATCCAGTCTATTATTGATGGGCATTTTCGTTGGTTCCAAGTCTTTGCTATTGTAAATAGTGCTGCAATAAACACACTTGTGCATGTGTCTTTATAGTAGAATGATTTATAATCCTTTGGGTGTATACTCAGTAATAGGATTGCTGGGTCAAATGGTATTTCTGGTTCTAGATCCAATTTTATTCTGTAACCAATATAAAGAGCTCACAGGTGAATGAAAGGAAATCAGTGAGAAATTAAATTTGTAGTAGTTTGTACGATAAATCAGAGTAGGAAGGTACTGGCGAAAGGGGGATATTTGGAGGTAATTTTTATGAATAGAATGCAATGCCTATCTTTAATAATCATTAGTAAGCAGCCCTTTTATTGGAGGGGGGTGCCCACAAAAAGGAATCCAAGGTAAATGCATCATTATTTCTGAGGAGTGTTCCTTGTGTAAAACATAGGTGAGGATCCTGGACTTGAACTTAAAGCCTCATCTCTAGATCATTTCCTTCATTTAAGTTGGTCAAACCCAATGAATCAGCACTGTAGTAGGCACTAAGGAGAGATATCATCTAGAATTTCAGAACAAAAGGAATATTAGAACAGTAGGGAACTTAGAAGTTATTTTGCATAATGACTTCATTTTGTGGGTGTGGACAGAGCTCCCAAATGACAATAGTCAGAACCTAGAGTTAAAATCCCAGTATCTAAGTCCAAATCCAATGTCCTTTCCACTACATCAAATTCATTGTTCAGTATCAGGCACTATGCCTCCCCTGAAAGAGTTTGCACATACAGAAACATGCAAACACTGTTTTTTATGCAAGGAAGGTATAAAAGCATGTGCCCATCCCATTGTGAGGAAAATGGAGTAGTATTTCTTAAAAACTGGTAGAAAAACAAGCTTTCCATGCATTAAGATAGTAAAGTCCGTTTTCTTCCCATTATCTCAGCACTTTGGGAGGCCAAGGCAGAAGAATTGCTTGAGGCTAGATAGAAGTTTAAGCCCAGCCTGGACAATATGGCAAAACTTTGTCTCCACAAAAATTTAAATTTAAATATTAGCCAGTCATGGTGGCATATACCTGTAGTTCTAGTTACTCTAGAAGCTGGAGTGGAAGGATTGCTCGAGCCTAGGGATTGAGCTTATAGTGAGCCCCACTGCACTGTAGCCTGGCCAACAGAGCAAGATCCTGTCTCAAAACAATAACAATAACAAGAAAAAAAAAAAACAGAATCAGGTTTTCTGACAGGCTTAATGGCCACACAATGAAAAGGTACATTTTTCCTAGAGTTTCAGCTTCTGAAGGAAAGTTTGTCCTAGCAGATAAAGAGAAGGTTAAGCTCTTTCCTGTGGAAATAAAACCTTCACTTGATTTGCCTAATGCTGCCTCCTTTCTAAATGGTGGCCCCCCTGGAAATCAGGACCAAAGGATTTGTAATTGAAGGGTCACAATATAAAGGGTTCAATTATTTTAAATAGATCCAAAAATCAACACAACATTTCAAAGCCCTCAAAGAAACATATTCATAGACACTCCAATAATTAATCATTTTCTTATCTGTTAAATCCTTTTTGATAAACTAAATACATTGATATTTGGCATGTAGATGGCAGCAGAACAGAATTGTAATTGTTCATTAAGCATCTCAACCATGGGTCTTAACTCTTTCTTTTGGTCCAGCTATTACAATATGCATGGACATTAGAAAAGAGAGATGGAGAGGTCTGACTCAAAAAGGTTTCTATTTTTCCAAAGCTCATTGAAATATATATTATTTTATCCAGACCAAGTTTTCTACCTGCAGATCTTTATGTCTATTTCTTCTTTAAAATATCTTTCTCTTTAAAACATCTACCAGTAAAACATATGTTATTATGCCCCATAACAGACTTGAAATAATTAAAATATATTTGTTTTATATATTTGTTTAACATAAGTCAAAAAATTATGGAATACTGCTGTTCATTGAGATGTTACAGGATGTCAAGTCTAACCCTCCCTCCATTGGCTGCTTAAATCCCTACTATGATACCTTAGGAAATTGCTTTTCTAGCTTCTGCTTGAATATATGAATGAGAAAAAAATCTACTATCTACTACCTATCCATTTTTCCAAGGTTACCTATCCATTTTTATGCATTATTAGCTAATGAAAGCCAAAATCTGCTATCTTGTAGCTTTGTGGTTTTGAGAAAACAGAGATCAAATCTGTTTCCTCTTCCACATGACAACTCAAGTCAACAGGTATTTATTGAATCTGAACCAGGCATTGTGCTGTGTACTGGATATTGAATGAATGAATGACACACGGTCCTTGTTTTGGAGATACTTACATTGTGAGGGTGAGACAGATGTGGATTAGTATACTCGGAGTGTTCAGATGCATAGAAAGGGATACTTAATCCAAATTTGGAGGGGTAGGGGAAGTCTTAACTAAAATTTTAAGGACAAATAGGAGTTAGCCAAAGAATTAATTCCCTAGGAGAAAAATTTAAGCAATGGTATAAGAATGAGAAATTGTATGCTGTAATATATTTGAAAACAAGCTCCCCATGCATTTCTACAAGTAGAAAGACATGAAGAGGGAGTGATAGGCAACAGGGCTAGAGACATAGACAAGAATCAGATCAAGAAACTTGTACACTACACCTAAAACCTCTAAAGTGGTTTTAAAAGAAGAAGAATACAACAGATTTACTCTTTTGTTAGATCATCTTGGTAACAAGAGAAACAAGGGTAGAAGAGACAAGACTATTTAAGAAGTTATTACAGTAAGCCAAGTAAAAAATGATAAAAAGCTGAATCCAATCTGTAGTAATGTGGATGCATTAAAGAAACATTTATGAAGTAAAACTGACAGATCTGGATAACTAATTAGATGTAGAGGGTAGAGGAGGATGACAGCTCAAAGATGACTCTTCGGCTTCTAACTTGAGTAATTGGGTGACTGTTGGTACTGCTAATTGTGGGCACATCAAGTTGGAGATGCTAGTATAAGTTGAGGTTGGATTTCTTTTTTTACAAAGTTTGATGTAACTTTAAAATACCATTTAAGATGAATGATTTGTAATTGAATACAAGTCTGCCGCTCAGAGGAAGATTGGTCTTGGAAAAATAAATTCAGCATCTAAGTGAATAATTATGAGCTCAAGAGTATGTGAGATCACCCAGGTATAGAAAACAACCTGAGAGAGGAGAAGCATAAAAAGAGAAGCCTGGGAAACAACATTTAAGGGAATTTCTAATAACTGAAGATAGCCATTGTGTTCCTTCTTTGGACTTTTCTCTTCTACACTAAACATTTACCAATTTTTTCATTGTATCTTCTACTCAATTGCCTCCAAAGATGTTTCACGTTGTTGATTTTTCTTCTAAAACAGGATGCTCTCTATTGGTGCTAATTCATGAGCTGTGGACTGACTAGAGCTGAGAAGATGGTCTCCATTCTGGATGCCATAAGGAACAGAAATGGCAAGCAATTCACCAATCTGTGTGCTCCTACTTCCTTACTATAGATTTGTCCATAGAAGGCAGGAACTGTATTTCCTCATCTCTCTTGCTAATGAAATGTGAGGAGAAATGACATGTATCCTCTCTACTCTTTCTTCCCTCATCTTTAAGCTAAATGCAAATGACAGTGAGGCCAATGCTTAGAGGATTGCTGAGCCATAAGATGGAAGAAACTCAGGACATGGAAGAAAACAACATATAAGACAAGATATATCTATCTGAGTCTGACAGTTAAACAAACAAGAATTAAATTTCAATTATGTTATGTCACTGAGATTTAGAGGTCTACTTTTTTGCAGTAGCTATTACTCTAACCTAATACCATATCCCTAATAAAACAACGTAAGAAAACATTAAGTTTGAGAGGAGGGACATCACACCAACATGTTTTCAACTAAAATCCCTCACACTCAAAGGCAGAACTTTACATGCAACCCTATTAAATTTCATCTTACTAGATTTGGCTGATCTCTGAATATTTTAAAGATCCATTTGGAATTTGATTTTTGTCTATGCAGTACGTTAACTATTCCTTTCAACTCTTTGGCACCCACAAATTTGACCAACGGTTCTATCTTTGAACCATTATCAAAAGTAATTGAAAAATTGGGCTTGGACTACCATTTTCAGAAATGTTTTTATAATTGCATTTTGCATGAGCTCTCTACGGGTCTTCCCCACCCCTACTGATCCCCCCCCCCCCACCCATTTAATCTAACTTCTATAATTCTACTCAACTGCTGCTTTGAGTTTTGCAGGACTTGAAGATGAGAGAATCAAAAGAATGAAAGTGGAATGAAATCAAAGGGAATCTGTCCTCCTCCTGTCCATCTCAGGAGCCCAAGCTTTTCCCCAGTTCTCAATCACTCCTATGGATGTAGTGCCTTTCCATCTCACTTCTGACCTTTCCCCACTTCCATTTACCCTAGACTTCCCTCTCACAGACCCTTCTCTCTAAAACCAATCTGTCACATCACTTCCTGCTAAAGACTTCCAGTGACTTCCCATTAAATCCGAATCCCTTCACGTAGTGTACAAAGATGTTTTTGAGATGGACCCCATCAGTCTCATTTTCCTTCACCTCCATCATAAACTCTTTGTCACTCAACAAATGTGCTATGACTTTCCATAGGTCCGTAGGTCATAAATATTGTTCTTCGGCTTGAACTGATGTTTCCCATACTTTCCTACCTCCCTTTTCTTTGGGATATATACCGAGATGAGGTGTATATCTGGATCATATGGTCGCTCTATTTTAACTTTTTGAGAAACTTCCATGCTATTAGTTGTCTTCTCCTCTATGTTTTCACATTTACTTTGCTCTGCTTCACTGCTTACAATTCCTTTTTCCTCCTCCAGCCTGCGAGCATGTTAAGCACAGGTCTGTGGCTCTCAGGTCGATTTCCCTTGCTCCTAGCACACTGTGTCCTTCACAGTTGGTTTTCAATAAATACGTGTTGGCCGGGCACAGTGGCTCAAGCCTGTGATCCCAGCACTTTGGGAGGCCGAGGCGGGCAGATCACGAGGTCAGGAGATCGAGACCATCCTGGCTAACACGGTGAAACCCCATCTCTACTAAAAATACAAAAAACAAAATTAGCCAGGTGTGGTGGTGGGCGCCTATAGTCCCAGCTACTGGGAAGGCTGAGGCAGGAGAATGGCGTGAACCCAGAAGGCAGAAGCTTGCAGTGAGCCAAGATAGCGCCACTGCACTCCAGCCTGGGCGCCAGAGCGAGACCCTATCTCAAAAATAGGTAAATAAATAAATAAATAAATAAATAAATGTTGAAATAATGAATGATTATAGAGGGAAACATAAATGGTGAGTAAATGGAAAAATGGTGGTAAAAGGTGCAAGACAAACTCCTGATAAGGAAACAAAAAGTTCAAATTGCCAATGTTTGTGCAGCTTTAGGAGAAACATACACGCATTGTATTTCTTCCAACTTTACTAAAGTATAACTGGCAAATAGAAATTGTATATATTTAAGGTGTACAATATGATATATTGATGTATGTATACACTGTGAAGCAATTACCACAATCAAGCTAATTAATATATTAATCACTTCATGTAGTTACTATTGGAGTGTGTGTGTGTATGTTTGTGTGTGTGTGTGTGGTGAAAACCTGTAAGATCAACTTTCTTAGTAACTTTTAAGTATGCAATGCATTATTATTAACTATATTCATTATGTTATACATTAGATCTCCAGAGATTATTCATTCTGCATGACTGGCACTTTGTACCCTTTGACCAATATCTCCCCATTTCCTCCACTCCCCAGCCCCTGGCAACCACCATTCTACTCTATACATCTATGAGTTCTAGTTTAATTTAGAGTCCACATCTCAATTAGATCATGCAATACTTCTCTTTCTCTGTCTGGCTTATTTTACAGCATAATGTCCCCCAGGTTCATCCATGTTGTTACAGATGGCAGGATTTCCTTCCTTTACAAGGCTAAGTAATATTTCATTATATATATATATAGTCATGTACCACATAATATTTTGGTCAATAACAAACTGTATATGCAATGGTGTTCCATAAGACCATAATACTGTTGTTGTTGTTGTTGTTTCTTTTGCTTGTTTGTTTGTTTTTTGAGACAGAGTCTCGCTCTGTCTCCCAGGCTGGAGTGCAGTGGCGCTATCTTGGCTCACTGCAAGCTCCGCCTCCCGGGTTCACACCATTCTCCTGCCTCAGCCTCCTGAGTAGCTGGGACTACAGGCACAGACCACCACACCTGGCTAATTTTTACTATACCTTTTCTATGTTCAGATACCTTTAGACATACACATAGCCATTTTGTTGCCATTGCCTACAATATTCAGTACAGTAACATGCTATACAGGTTTTTAGCCTAGGAACAACAGGCTATATACCATACAGCCTAGGTGTGTAGTAGGCTACACCACCTAGGTTTGCGTAAGTACAGTCTACGATGTTTGCACAACAATAAAATCACTCAAAAACACATTTTTCAGAATGTATTCCCATTGTTAAGTGATACATGTCTTTCTAGACAATAGAATATATAGATATGTGTATATCAAGGAGCAATAGGCTCCTAGATGCACACACCACATTTTATTCATTCATCCATTGGTGGAAAATCAGAATGATTCTATATCTTGGCTATTATGAATAATGCCTCAAAGAACATGAGAGTGCAGATACTTCTTCGAGATGCTGCTTTTACTGCCTTTGATGGCAGATGGAGGATTGCTGGATCATATGGTAGCTCTGTTTTTTAAATTTTTTTAGAAAACGTCATGCTGTTTTCCATAATAACAGTACTAATTTAAATTCTCACCAATAGTGTACAAGGGTTTTCTTTTCTCCACATCACACCAACACTTGTTATCTTTTGTTTTTTTGATTATAGCCATCCTAACAGGTGTAAGAATGGCTCAGATATCTCGTTGCCGTAAATGCATTATTGTCTACTTTATTAACATGTGACTTTAAGAACCAGCAATTTTTTTATTTTCAGAATGACTAAAGGTCACCATATGTATACAGAGCTTTATCTTTATGAGACCTGGACCTATATTGACCTGTAATGTACAATAAAACATAATAGACCAGAAATTCCCTTTATATTTAACTATGGATATATTTAAGTATGAAATTTCCTTAATATTTAAATTTTTCATACTAGTTCTAAAATCAGCACTCTTGTACCTGGTCAGGTCAATATACTATTATTTATTTATTTTTATTTGTTTTGGTAAAATAATGAAGAGTATCAATGAAAAACGTCCAAATACCTGGAAATAAATTGAGTAAAGAGAATAAATTCAGTAATTAGTCTGGGAGTACAAAGCAGGGTTGATTTCATTACATAATAGTCTTCCTTTTGAATCTTGATTAAAGGTGTCCATAGGAAGGATATTCTACTCCATGTTCCTTGGGGATTTCTTTCCATGATTTGGTTTCCCTGGAGTAGTTGGTATGATTAACTGGGCTGGTTTCTTTTATAATTGTCCTGAGGCCCTTTGTATTTTGCAAAACTGCTTTGCAATTGTTTTTTTCTTAGGATGTACTTAAAAATGAATCCATTAGGGGTAGCATGTCAAACACAGCTCAGAGAGGTTGTTGTTAGCAAAGCCAGAATAAAATCACAGAAAGTCTTTCCATTTTTTGGGGTGCTCAAAGTGCTTTTCTCAAAATATTTGCATTTCCAGAACTCAAACATATCCAAAAGAACGGTGAACTTAGCTTTTCCTCTTTGGATTTAGGATAGAGTTGTCAGATAAAATGCAGGATGTCCAGTTAAATTTGAATTTCAGATAAACAATGAGTATTTTTTTAGTATAATTAGGCCCCACGTAATACTAGAAATGCTAATAGTTCTGCATTTTTATTTGCTAAATCTGGGAATCTTAACTTACGAAGATAATATTACTCACCCCAGAGCTGTATGAACTTTGGGCAAGAAACTTAATGGATTGAAATTTCCTCATCTCTAAAAATAAAATGTTGTGCTACAAAAATTGCAAGTGCAATTTATTTCTAATTCAGCTATGATACGATATCTTTTCATCATGCAAGATTTATCTAGAGGTATAATTACAGGTCATGCAAAGAGTGCCCCATTTGGAGTAAGAAGGACCTGAATTTGATCCCACCATTAATTAACTATGTGATCTTAGGCAATCAAATTCTCGAAATCTCAGATTCTTTAACTACAAATTGGGGATAAGGTACTCATTATAAGGGTCAAATTAGTTGATGTGTATAGAAGTGTTTTGGACCTATGTGAAGTCACAAGCAGATTATGATTTACTAAGAAGTGACTCTCAAGCAATGTAAAATGAGTTATTAGCTAAGTTGCACGGTCAGAGGTCCATTCTCCTGTATGACTCAAACCAAGTTTTCAAGCTCAGGTAGGTTCTAAAAAAGGTACCCACAAGTAGTCATTTTACTGTCTTTGCTCTTTGTATTTTAGGAGACTTACGGTTCAAGTGTCAGCTCTACACCTCGGTGTCTTCAAATAGCAAATGAGCAAAAACAATACCCACCGCATGCATGTATCATGAGAGCTGAATGTGAAAACATAGAAAACACCTGGCACACAGAGTTTCTCACTAGAAATGTCAGTTCCTGCTCTTCTCTACGGTTCTCTTGGACGCCTCAATTGAAGCCTGCTCTGGGTACAGGCCACTGGTGAGTGGGTGTGTTTAAGGAGTGGGCCTCTGTTTCCATTCCCCTTTTCTATGTAGCAGTTCTGTTGTCAGAGCCCAGCAGGACTAGGAAGGCCTCTTCCAATCTCCAGACCTCCCTCTGTGAGGGAGCCTGAGATGCCTAACACGTTTTGTATCTTCTGATCTCTAGGGACCCAGAAGTCAATAATAACCTTCCCTAACCTCAACCAGATTCAAACCAGAAAGTGGCAGGAGAAAAGTCGCCTTGACCCAAAGGGGCATCCAGCCTCTCCCATTTCAGACGCAGGATAATGCAATCCAGACCACATGAAATTTCCCGTATGTGAAGACTGCCTCAGCCCTCTCTGCACCAGGCTTTCCAGCCTCTCTCCCTCGTGCCTCAGACAAAGCTCTCCCTCAACCACAATGTGTGACCAGGCCAGTCCTTGGAGACAGAGAGACGTCTGCACTAGGGAACTTCCAAGCTGCCCAGGGGATGGCAAATTCACCCTTTTCAGAAGCCAACTTGGAAATGGCATCACGGTGCTTTGTGAACACATCTATGGTGCAACACTGACCTCCAGTGGCTGAGCCAGGAGGAGACCACTCTCCACACTGTCTTAGAGCAACCCTGTCCTCCCAGAGGCTGGCGTACCAGATGATAAGCTCTTCTTGGAACCACTTCCCAGAACACCTATGCACAATATCTTTAAAAGAGGGAGAGGGAGAGGGAGAGGGAGAGGGAGAGGGAGAGGGAGAGGGAGAGGGAGAGGGAGAGGGAGAGGGAGGAGAGGGAGAGGGAGAGGGAGAGGGAGAGGGAGAGGGAGAGGGAGAGGGAGAGGGAGAGGGAGAGGGAGAGGGAGAGGGAGAGGGAGAGGGAGAGGGAGAGGGAGAGGGAGAGGGAGAGGGAGAGGGAGAGGGAGAGGAGAGGAGAGGGAGAGGGAGAGGGAGAGGGAGAGGGAGAGGGAGAGGGAGAGGGAGAGGGAGAGGAGAGGAGAGGGAGAGGGAGAGGGAGAGGGAGAGGGAGAGGGAGAGGGAGAGGGAGAGGAGAGGGAGAGGGAGAGGGAGAGGGAGAGGAGAGGGAGAGGGAGAGGGAGAGGAGAGGGAGAGGGAGAGGGAGAGGGAGAGGGAGAGGGAGAGGGAGAGGGAGAGGGAGAGGGAGAGGAGAGGAGAGGGGAGAGGGAGAGGGAGAGGGTGAGAGGGAGAGGGAGAGGGAGAGGGAGAGGGAGAGGAGAGAGGGAGAGGGAGAGGGAGAGGGAGAGGGAGAGGGAGAGGGAGAGGGAGAGGGAGAGGGAGAGGGAGAGGGAGAGGGAGAGGGAGAGGGAGAGGGAGAAAACATAAGACCAGAGTTACTCACCAGTTGAATCCGACCATGTCACTCCACCACTTAGAAAACTTATGCGGTTAGTAGTCCCTCTATTGATCACCGAATAAAGTCTGCAGTTTTTTGTTTGGTTTGGTTTTTTTTTTTTTTTTTTTTTTTTTTTTTTTTGAGACTTGTTTGAGTCTTGTTCTGTCACCCAGGCTGGAGTGCAGTGGCGCGATCTCGGCTCACTGCAAGCTCCGCCCCCCGGGTTCCTGCCATTCTCCTGCCTCGGTTCCCGCCACTCTCCTGCCTCAGCCTCCCGAGTAGCTGGGACTACAGGCGCCCGCCAGCACGCCCGGCTAATTTTTTGTATTTTTAGTGGAGACGGGGTTTCACCGTGTGAGCCAGGATGGTCTCGATCTCCTGACCTCGTGATCCGCCTGCCTCGGCCTCCCAAAGTGCTGGGATTACAGGCGTGAGCCACCGCGCCCGGCCAAGTCTGAAGTTCTTACTACAGCAGACAGACTTCTTTCGGATCTGGGTAAGACTACCCTTCTTTAAAGTAGAGCAGTAGAGGGTTCTCTGTTTAAATGACCTTCTTCACTTTTCTGCTGGTACAACTTTTTTTCTTTTCTGTCTTTTCTTTTCTTTCGTGTGTGTGTGTGTGTGTGTGTTTGTCAGGGTCTTGCTCTGTCACCAAGGCTAGAGTGCAATGGCGCAATCAAAACTCACTGCAGCCTCGACCTCCTGGGCTCCAGTGATGCTCCCACCTCAGCCTCTTCAGTAGCTGGGACAACAGGGAGTGCACCACAATACCTGCCTAACTTTTTAAAATCCATTATCTTTGTAAGGGTTTCATATCAAAAATTGCCATCTTAATGACACTTTCAGTATTATCTCTCCTTACCACTGTAGAATTTATTTTGTTTTCAAAACATACAGCAAGTGGAGTTAAAACTGATCCATTTATTTATTCAAAAAACAATAATAAGACATCTATTGTAATGCCAGTAATTGTCCTGGATAGTCAGGATAACAGATAAAAGAGGCATGCTTTCTGACCTCAGAATGCATATAGACTAGTGGAGAATACATACAGAAATCATTGCCATAGAGTATAGCAAGAAGCTATGTGCAAATTACACAACTGGCTTAAGAATGGAGGTAATCACTTCAGCCTGTGCAAAAGGCAATCAGATATCCTGCCCCAACAGTGAGAGGCCTTGTCTGGGTCTTGAAGGGTGAGCAGGAGTTAGCCAGGCACTGTAATCCCAGCCACTAAGGAGGCTGAGGCAAGAGGATTACTTGAGGCCAGTTGTAGACCAGTCTGAACAACATAGCAAGATCCCCATCTCTACAAAATAAAAAAATTATCCCAGTGTGGGGACGAACACCTGTAGTCTCAGCTACTTGGGAGGCTGAGGCAGAAGGATTGCTTGAGCTCAGGAGTTTGAGGCTGCAGTGAGCTATGATCAAGTCACTGTGCTCCAGCCTGGGTGACTGCGCAAGGCACCATCTCAAGGGGGGAAAAATAAAGGAGCCAGGAAGATAGGATAATTTTAAAAGAGAAAGAAGGAATGAAGCATATTTGAGGCAAGAAGTAACTTACACAGAAGCAGGAATGTGTTGGAGCCAGGGAGTAATCCATCATGGCTGGCACATGCTGCACAGCAGAAGAATATAGGGCTAGAATGCAGACTGGGATCAGAAGGCAGGATCGAGAGTGTAAAATGTTGGTTATGGGAATGAGGAGTCATTAAAGGCTCTTGAATGAAAGCCCTATTTAGAATGAATACACTGACACAACTAGCAATAGCACATTAGGCAAGCAAAAAGAAATCAAAATTATGTTTCTGCCTGTTCTCGGTACTCAGAGTCACTGGGGTGTCAGTCCAATCTAATCTGAGAGGCTAAAGCAAGGTCAGTGAGTGGGTAAACAGACAGGTCAGGCACAGGACATAAAAGGAGAAGACTTAAAACACAAGAAGAGCAGTCACTTGGTGTGTAGTTGTGAATAGAAACAAATGCCAAGGCCAGGCACGGTGTCTCACGCCTATAATCCCAGCACTTTGGGAGGCGATGGGGGGTGGATCATTTGAGGCCAGGAGTTTGAGACCAGCCTGGCCGACATGGTAAAACCCCATCTCTACTAAACATACAAAAATTAACTGGCTGCGGTGGCTCATGCCTGTAGTCCCAGCTACTCGGGAGGCTGAGACAGGAAAATCACTTGAACCCAGGAGGCAGAGGTTGCAGAGAGCCAAGGTTGTGCCACTGCACCCCAGCCTGGGTATAGAGTAAGACTCTGTTTAAAAAAAAAAAAAGCCAAGGTTTCAGAAAGAAAGAGGTCCAGGTCCAGGTGAAAATGTGGAGAAGTCCCACTTTATTCTGGTGAACAGCACCTTGCTGGATCATGGTCACCTTTAAAGGGCTGGATCCTGACTGTCAAGGGAGAGGGTCCGATGAAGCTGCTCGAAAAAGTCTATTGTGACCCTGGAGGGCCTTCCCCCAAGGAGCCAATGGAACTCCACTCATGGTTCAAATATGTGTCCTGAGTATCTGGAAGATGACAGCGGCATGGGTCTGTTCCTCAGCCTCCAGGTAATAAGTACTGGCTGGACGTCCTGTTGCAGGATCTATTATGTGTCCTTTCTGGACATTTTATCATGAATGGGGGAAGATAGCTGTCCCTTGACAAAGAGGTGACTAAGATACCTGAAAGACAGTACAAACTGGGAGACTGCATATCTATGCATTTTTGTATGTACACATCCCAGAGACATAATGCACACAGATGAAGAGCCACAATCAATTTATAATAGTGCCTCTCTTAGGGAAGGCAGCCAACATAGGAACAGGATGGTATGGACCTCCATCTCCCCTATAGTAAGCTGCTATTGTTGTACTTAACACAGCATAGTATACCCATCTGTTCACTTATCTATTTGTTGCACTAGAAAATATGCTCCTTGAAGACAACAGACGCATCTCCTTCAACTAGCCCAGTCAGCATTCAATAAATACTGCTTGAATTAAAGAATAAATAAGCAACCCTGGGATGGGCAAAGTTGGTTACAAAGTTCCTGCAGACACCTATGTGCTGGACTGGAGCACCAGAAGGTCCTATATCTTCCTGGATTTGTCCTTTATCCTTTATAGACATTGCTAACATGTGGATTGGAAAAAAAATGTTAATTTTGGAAACAGATGAAAGTAATTTTGAATTCAAGCTGTGCCACTTTATTCGCTTGGACAATTTACTTAAATTGCCTAAGACATTGTTTCCTCTCCTAAAATATAAAGATAATAATAATACTCTTCTTACTAAAATGTGGCGAGAGTAAGAAATTATACATGTAAAGTGCAGGATGTAGCAAATAGTAGACCTCCGATAAATAGTGGCTGTTGTGATTATTGCAGGGAGTCTCTTCTTACAATGGACTTTGAACCAACACAAACCCCAGAAACCGTAGGGGATAATTTTATGCAATAAGCACTTCTGGTGCAGGACTCAGGAACTGAAAAAGGCTTTAGTATGACTGGGGTGTTTGCATCCACAATTCTGTGGTGGAAACATGCAGATGGGTGCTTGTGCACAAGCCTGACAATTCCAGGGGCCTTGCTGAATATGAAGTAACTTCAGTATGGGGGCCTGCGTCCATACATCAGTCTGCTGTTGCTGGAGTTAGGGGAGGGAAGCTATGAATTCCTCAGGTCACAGAATCACTTATGGAGGCTACACAAGTACTGTGACATCCAAGACAAGACAAAGCACCAGTGAAACGAGAAAGGTTCCCTTGTCCCCCTTTCAGGGCATGTGATGGGGGTGTGGCTTGCTTCTTCAATGCCCCACTGCTCAAACCTCTAGGGAAGCATACAGACAGGCAGGCTGTGGGGCTCCAATCCCATGGCAGTGTCTAAGGGTGAATGTTTACAGCTCCTGAAGCCCCAGTGGGCGTGTGTTTCAGGGTGCTCTCTTAGTTTGCCGCCTTCGCTGGCTTGTGTTGACCAGCTCAAATTAGACCCTCTAGCTTGTCGCAAGGACAGAGGGCTTTCTGTATCCCAGGGTATACTGGTAGAATCTGATCACAAGTGGGTTTGGAGAAGTAGTGCAAGGTTTTATTGAGTGGAAGTAGCTCTCAGCAGATGGGGAAGCCAGAAGGAAGATTATTTTCCCTGGAGACCAACCGCTTGGAGATCCGGGCTCTCCTCCAACTGCCCCAGCCAAACTCCCCGCTGCTCCGTGCTCTATGGCCTGCCGCCTGCTGGTGCCTATCGGGTGCTCTTCCGCTGCTGCACTCTCAACTACCAGTTGCTTATGTCTTCTTCCAAGGACGTGTTCCTCATGACATCCAGCCTCTGTGTCTCTGCCTTACTAAGGTTTCCGGTTTTTATAGGCCCAGGATGGTGACATGGGGGGGCCAGGGTAGTCTTGGAAAATGCAACATTTGGGCACCAAAGGCAGGAGCATCTGTCCTCACCTGGGTCCGTGGGGGTGGAGCCCTATCCAGGAAACCACCTTCCTCTACCCAGCACTTCCCTTCCCCTCTTCCCTGTCATGTGAAGGGACCACGTTCTTCCCTTCCCAGCCCTTCCGTATCGCTAGTACTACATCCAAAGCACTAGTACTACAGATCTAGCTCCTACGATTATAGGTGACAGCATAAAGAAGTTAAAAAAAAAAAAAAGAAGAAGAAGAAGAAGAAAAGAAGACACTAACTCTTAGCTGAGGCTGCTGGTTAGTAAACAAAGATGTTTAATACCATAAAACTCAGTCTGAAGTTGACTTCATAGAAGCAGAGTGTAGAATAGTGGGCACTAAAGACTGGAAAGGCATCAGAGGTGGTGGTGGGTGAGGACAGAAAACCAGAGGTTGTTTGATAGATACAAAATAACAGCTAGATAGGAGGAATAAGTTCTAGTGTTCTATAGCACTATAGAATGACTAAATTAGCAATGTATGCATATTTTCAAATAGCTAGAAGAGCAGATTTTGAGTATTCACACCATAAAGAAATCATCACACTGTACCCCATAAATATGTGCAATTATTACAAATCAATTAAAAATAATAACAAAAGTAAATGGAAAATCAGTCTGAACACCCACCTCATATCATCCACCTGTATGTAGTTAGTGGTGGCGGAATTCGTGGCCTGGCACTGCTTTCACATATGAAATAATTCCACCTGGTTGGATTCTGTCGCTCCAAGAATGGGGAGTGGAATCCAATTTGAGACTCCTCCTGGGTCAAATGGCCACATCGAAGACATCACTTTCAACAAAAAATGGCTGACAGAGGTACAGGTTTACCCCTTGTGGACTTACGCAATCTGGAGTCTCAGGCCTTGGAAGTCAGCTTGAGGAAGCAGGCAAGGATCTGGAGGGGACTAATGTTTTCCCAAATATCTTCTGGGAGTGATGAAGTGAAGCTATCTCATCCATTGTATGTATGACACAGAAATACAATATGTAAAATGTGAATCTGTAGCCCAGATCTCTCTTCTAAGTTGCAGACCCTGTCCAACTACCTACTAACAGGTCCACATGAATATCTCTCAGGGTCCTGAAACTCAACTTTTCCCAAACTAAACCGTGGCAACAGCATGGATTCCCAAGCACTCTTCTCAGTCCTTCACTCATCCTGCCTTCCCCAAATCCAGTCAATCACCATGTCCAATTGATTCACTACTCAAAGCTTCCTATATTCAGCACTAGGCTCAGCCCTCAACATGTGTATTAGTTTTCCATTGCTTCTACAACAAATAACTACAAAATCATGGATTTAAAAAACACAAATGTATTATCTTGCCATTTTGTGTGTTAGAAATCCAACACAAACCCCAGAAGCCATAGTGGATAGTTTTATCCAGCAAGCACTTCTGGTGCAGGACTCAGGAACTGAAGAAGACTTTGGTATGATTGGGGTGTTTGTCCACGATTCTGTAGTGGAAACATACAGATGGGTACTTGCGCACCAACCTGACAATTCATTGGACAAAAATCAAGGTCCCGGCAGTGCTACCTTTTTTGGGGGCTCTAGGGAAGAATCTATTTTCTTGCCTTTTCCAGCTTCTTTTTTTAATTTTTATTTTTAATTTTTTGGGGCACATAGTAGATATATTAATATATTTATGGGGTACATGAGATATTTTGACACAGACAGACAATATGTAATAATCACATTGGGGTAAATGGAGTTTCCATCCCCTCACATATTCATCGTTTATTTGTGTTATAAACATTCTAATTGTGCCCCCTTAGTTATTCAAAGATATACAACAAATTATTGCTGACTGTAGTCACCTTGTTGTGCTATCAAATACTAGATCTTATTTGTTGGACCTAACTATATTTTTGTACCCATTAACTATCTCTGCTTCCCACTCCTTCCTCCCCTGCAACCCTTTCCTGCCTCTGGTAACCATCATTCTGCAGTCTGGCTTTATAAGTTCAGTTGTTTTAATTTATAGCTCCCACAAATGAGTGAGAATTTTCTAGCTTCTAAAGGCCACCCACATTTCTTGGCTCCTGGCCTCCTTCCTCCATCTTCAAAGTCACCAACATAACATCGCTCTGACCCATGTTCCACCACCACATCTCTTTCTAGACACAGCCAGGAAAGACTCTCTACATTTAAGGACTTGTATAATTAGATTTGGCCCGCTTGGATAATCAGGAATAATCTCCCCGTTGCAGGATTTTTCCTTTACCCTAATCACATCTACAAAGGCTCTTTTGTCATGTCAGGTAACATTTATTCATAGGTTCAAGGGATTAGGATAGCCATGTCTTTTGGGAGGCAGTATTCTGGTTACCACAACATGAATTACCTCGTAATATCCTCAAGAATTCAGTGAGATAGGTACTATTGTTGTTTTTATTTGTCAGATGAAAAAACAGATTTAGCCAAATTGCCTCAATTGCCTGAGGTCACACTCTAGTAAATGGCAGAAAGAGATTCATCCTGAGGCCTGTTTGACTTACTGTAAGGCGTTCCTACCTCCTATATATCTCTTGACTCTACGATCCCACCACACTTGTTCAGGCCACCATTATGATTGATTTAGATTACGGATTATCAAACTGCTTTCTCTCCCTCCAGTCTTGTGGTCCTTCAATCTATTCTCCACTCTGCAGCCACAGCTATCTTTATAAAACACTTATTTTACAAGGTCTCCCACCAGTGACACTCCACTCCTCTTGGGGAAAAGCCCAGACTTCTGGAGATGGTGTACAAGAATAAGATGTAGCATCTGCTTAACCCTCCAGCTTTATTCATCTCTCCCCATTACTTTCCCCCTACTCCTACAATTTCAGTGCTAAAAGTAAGGCAGTACTGCTGTCAGTTTCCTAAAGTTGTCATGCTTTCTCTTGGATCCAGATGTTTCCCCATGCTAATCCTTCATAGAGCGGCTGGGCAGATTAAGTAAAATGCAAAGTCCTTATTATTGTACATTGAGCATAGAAGTTCTTAATAAAGGACTGACTGCAGAGAAAGACAGTGCTTTGTATGACAGTGAACAATATGTGAGAGACCTCACCAATTTGGATCTAAAATAAATTAAATAGGAAGCGTAATGGAAATTTGTCTAATCAGATTCCTTTTTTTTTAATTTGTTTTCTGTGGGTGCCTTCAACGATTGTTTTAAGTAGAGATAGGGAGAACAAAAAGCATATTTCAAAAACAACACAACTAAGAATTACTGAATAACTCATCCTCTCCATTCTGTTGTCTAAAATATAAGCACATAAATGGAACAAAAGTAACAGAATTCAAAGATGAAATCACAGCTCCCTCTGTTATAAACTATAGCAAGTGCAGGGACTGGGCTGGTTAATGTGAAAGCATCTGCTTTTGAAGCACTTTGTCCCAGGGAACAGACAAAGGTCTAGGTGGTTTAAGGAATAGGGTGAGTGATCTTTATAAACAATTTGCATTTTTATGTCAAATGGAACTTTTTACAGTATGATTTAGGGAAAATATTCAAGGTTGGGTCATATGTTATCCCAGACCTGCACATGGAGTAATCTACACTATTAATTCATTTGGCAAAGGTTGATTGCACATGTCTATGTATTCGGCACTGATACAGACATAAATAACCCATTACCTGCTTTTAAGGAGCTCAGAGGTTAGTGACAGAAATAGACAAAGAGCAAAACATGACATGTACTATAGACATATAGATTTATAGATAATCCCACAGTCAGGGAGCTGAGGGACTTGATGGGAAGAATCACTTCCTGTTTTGGATGGTCAAGAAACCTTTACAGAGGTGGAAATGCTTGAGCCAAGTCTTTCAGAATACTCAGGAATAACCCAGACATCAAAGCTTGGGAGGGAAAGGCATATGCAATGACACAGAGGCACAAAACAACATGAGGGGGGAGGGCTGAGATAAGACTGGGGAGAAAAACAAGAGGAAAATCTTGCAGCGTCTTGATTGTGATGCTATGGAGCCCGAGCTTTATCTGAAGTTGATGGAATCCCCTGAATAAATTTTAAGCATAACAATGACATAGGCAAATTTGAATTTTAGAACTATTTTTTGGTCTGCCGTGGCGAGGATGGATGGGAGAGGGAGTAACGAGAGGTTTGTTTAGAGGCTGTTGTAGTAATCCAGGTAAAGGCTTTTAATGATGTCCTGAACATTGATTGGCAATGGCAATGGAGATGATGGAATAGAATTCCAGAAGGAATAAAAAAGGCTTGCTGACTACTTGGATGTGGGTGATGCTATCCTTTGACACAAAGGATTTAAGATAAAGACCAGTTTTGGGGGGTGAGTAAAATATTACATTGGGTTTGGATATTTTCAGTTTATGGCATCTGTGGAACATCTAGGAAGAGATATGCAATTGATGGTTGGGTATCTGGACTTGGAATTCAGTGAAGAATTTCACAATAGATATAAATTTGAGAATCATCACCATGAGATGTTGATTCCATCAAAGGGAGAATGAAAAGGAACAAGAAAGGACCTTGGGAAATCCTGACATTTATGATTTTAGGTGGATGAAAAGTCACTGGAGAGGATAGGGTTATAATAACCAGAATAATCAGAAGAAAAACCACAAGAGATGGACATCATTGGAGCCAAGGGAAGACAACAGCTTCAAGGAGGAAGAACTGGCATAGCACTGCCATGCAAGCAAGTAGAGGCAATAGGAGGAAGAACGCATGGAGCCTCACCCACCTAGTTTTCTCTGAACACCCAATCTATGCAGCCCACCCTCCCCAGCCCCTACCTCCCTGCTATGCCAGGCACTTTCTACTCTATTGCCCTGAATTACTTTACTCATCATATAAATTCTAGCTGAAAATAACTCGTTTATTTTGGTTTCCATTGTCTGTATCCCTCTGTGGAATCTAAATGTCATGAAGGCGGGGACTTCATCTTGTTTACCACTGTCTTCATTCAGATTTCACAAAATCCAAAGGATTCAATGCAAGGAGTTTATCTGGGAGGTGGTTCAAGAAAATTTGGACCCAGTAGAGTTGGGAGATATTAATTTATCATAACACTGATCTTCATGTTCTGCGTTTTTCTGTAATCATGCTCTGAAAAACAGGAGGAGGATCATAGATGGTGGGCAGTTATGTTGACATAGCATTGTAGTTTTTTGAGAGGAGGACAGAGAGAAACTAACATGGCAGAGGAGCTGAGAGCTGAGGTAATTGGAAGAGCTACTGAAGGGATGCCCTGCAAGTCTAGGTTGCTCTGTAAGGGCAAAGGAAGGAATGTAAGAGAGTAGGGAAGAAACAGAAAGAGAATCTGAAAGGTAGAAAGTATTTAAACAGGGAACCACTGAGGGCAACTGCCATCTCATCCCAAGGGGAAACTTAGTGTGGAAGAAACACCTCAGAGATCTTCTTCTGCAAGGGGCAAGGGGACTGGGGTTTCTATCTGACCACTCCTGTTGGTCACTCTTTGAGAGCTTTAATTTCCCAGCACTCCAGCCCACCTTAGATGTAGGCAGAGTCACACCAGCAGCCAAAGAAAGCCCTCAGGCAAAGAAACCAAGTGCTGACAAATGCAAGCAGATATTGGTCCAGAATGGACAGAAATAGTAGATGCAATGGAATAGGAACAAGCCCTTGAGGGCATCTGCTGTGACTCACAAATCCCCAGCCCAGATAATAGTGCTGGGGACATTACAAGCTCCCAGTGAATATCTGGATGAATATCACAATCAATGAAGGAAGGAAAGAATGGCCTTCCCCAGCATTGCCTCATGCCACTTTCTCCTCAAGCTCTATGCTCCAGCCGTACTGGATTCTTACCATTTCTTCACCTCAGGCCCTTCTTCTATGCTGTTCCTATTCCCTGGAATATTTCCTTTGCTATTAAATTTTACCTCCTCAGGAAAGCCTTCTCCAACCTCCTTCTAAATAGTCCACATCCTCAGGTTAAGTACCACCTCAGCACCCTGTCTCCTCCTTCCCTTTTACAAACATCAGCACATTTGTAATCACTTGTTTCCCTTGTGCATCACCGTGACTCAAAATGCATCATGATTCCTATTAGATAGCAAGTTCTCAATGTGTATTTGTTAAATAATTAATGAGTTAGAATTAGAGTTGATTATCATGGAGGGGTTTTGTGTAGAAAAGCAAAGGACTGAAATAGCAGCTGAAATGAAATGCAGGAAGTTGTTGATTAGAAACACATGGAAAGATTCTAGGCAGCCCTGAAGACACCGTAGAGTTGGGAGATATTAATTTATCATAACACTAATCTTCATGTTCTGTGTTTTCCCTTAATTATGCTCTGAAAAAATAGGAGGAGGATCATTGTTGGTGGACGGTCATGTTGACACAGCATTGTGGTTTTTTGAGAGCAGGACAGAGGGAAATTAACATGGCAGAGAAGCTGAGGTAATTGGAAGAGTTACTAAAGAGATGTCCTGCAAGTCTATGTTGCCCTCTGAGGGCATAGTTGAGCCAGGGAGGCAATGGGTGTGTGATGAAGTGGATAAAAAGAAGTAAATAAATGATTATTGACAAGCAAGGGGATGAAGGTACCAAGAGGCGAAAGCATATAAAAATGTGGTTAGAATAGAATATTAAGGTTTGTGATTTCAGAGATGGACAACCATTGCGTTATGATAAGAAACCTGGTTACTTCAGATCAGCATGGTCAAGACTGAATTTAGCTTTAGCTGGAGAGATAGGCATGAGATAGATTATGGATATTATGGTGTTCTGTTGTAAGATATGGATCAGTGAGGTCTCTTTCAATACCCCCTTTAAAATACAGTGTATTGGTTTGTTCTCACACTGCTATGAAGAAATACTCAAGACTGGGTAATTTATAGAGGAAAGATGTGTAATTGACTCACAGCTCTGCATGGCTGGGGAGGCCTCAGGAAACTTACAATCATCGTGGAAGGCACCTCTTCACAGGACAGCAGGAGACAGAATGAGTACCAGCAAGGGAAATGGCAGACAATTATAAAACCATCAGATCTCGTGAGAACTCACTCATTATCACAAGAACTGCATGAGGATAACCACCCCCATGATTCAATTACCCCCCACTGGGTCCCTCCCACAACCTGTGGGGATTATGAGGATTACAATTCAAGATGAGATTTGGGTGGGGACACAGCCAAACCACATCATAGAGAATGTCTACATTGTCACTGCATTCTCCCTAACATCTACAACAGTGTTTAGAACAATGCAGAAGCTCAGTGGATATTTGTTTAATGAATGCATAAATAAATGAAATAACAGAAATCTTGACCCATCTAGCTTAAGCAAGCAAAGAAATGTATTCAATTGCACAAGCTGAAATCACAGGGTAAGGCTGGCTTCAGGATTCCTGAGGTCACAGATCAAATAAAGTAATCAGGATTCAAGATCCTCCACAGCTGGGCTCTACCTTCTATTGTTTTGTCCTCAACCCTGGGCTTCATATAATAGCAAGATTTGAGAAGAATCACTTTCTCAAAAATCCCAGCAAAACTTTCATTGGTTAACATGTCCATTTCCAAACCAGTCACTCTGGCCAACAGAATGAGATGTTATGTTTGGCCTAGGCCTGGATCACATGTATCGTAAAGGCTAGGACGGAATCAGCCTCAGTCCAGTCCCAGAGTCTAGGATTGAGAAAAGGTGGCAGTAGAGAGCTGCTGAAAGATTTATCAAGAGCAACATGGCCTGATTTGCATTTCTTAAAGATCATCCTGGAGCAGTGCAGAAGACATGTTACAGAAGTTCAAGGCTGGAGGGAGGTGCACCTATAAGAGGACATCTTTCAAAGTTAAAATCATCAGCTATCAATGGAATGTCTTTCTTCTCTATCTGGAGAAACAAAAATGAACAAGACATTGCCCCTGCACTCAAAGAACTTCTGGTCTAATGAGGAAGGCAGGCAAATAACAGTCATTTACATACATAATGATGGTGCCATGAAGCCTTCCTGCTGTATCATGAAGTGGCATCTAAATTAAGGTCTGAAAGATCAGAAGGCATTGGCAGTATTTGCAACCAGAGGCCAGTAGAAATGTGCGTGTTTGGGAAAGTATGTGCAGGATAGCCAGAGCATGAAGTTCCAATAGTGACACAAGAAATGAGGTCAGGTTATTAGAAGCCAGAATCTTGAAGGGTCTTGAAAACCCAAAGTTGGCCAGGTGCAATGTCTCATGCCTGTTATCCTAACACTTTGGGAGGCCAAGGGGGCAGATCACTTGAGATCAGGAGTTCAAAATCAGCCTGGCCAACACGGTAAAATTTTGTCTCTACTAAAAATACAAAGCAATTAGCTGGGCATGGTGGCAGGCACCTGTAATCCCAGCTACTTGGGAAGCTGAGCCAGGGAAACTGCTTGAACCCAGGAGATAGAAGTTGTAGTGAGTCGAGATCATGCCACTGCACTCCAGCCTGGGTGACAGAGCAAGACTCCATCTCAAGAAAAAAAAAAAGAAAGAAAGAAAGAAAAAGAAAAGAGAAGCCAAAGTTTAGAGTTAGAATGTATACTCAGAGCTTTGCAGAACCATGAATGTTTTAAAGTTTGAGAGTGGCATTAACCCATCAGCACTGTATAAATGTCAATGTGAGGCTGAGAATGGTGGCTCACACCTGTAATCCCAGCATTCTGGGAGGCGGAGGCAGGGGTATCACTCGAACCCAGCCTACACAACGTATTGAGACCCCATCTCTACCAAAAAGAAAAAGAAAAACTTAGCTGGGTGTGGTGGTGCACGCCTGTGATTTCAGCTACTCAAGAGGCTGAGGTGGGAAGATCTCTTGAGCCCAAGAGGTTGAGAATGCAGTGAGTCATAATTGCGCCACTGCACTCCAGCCTGGGCAACACAACCAGAATTTATCCCACCCCGACTCCCCAGTAAACCTGGCCATGTGGAATCTGGATTAGAAAATTACAAAACAGGCCAGGTGCAGTGGCTCATGCCTGTAATTCCAGCACTTTGGGAGACTGACAGGATCACTTGAGCTCAGGAGTTCAAGACCAGCCTGGGAAACATGGCAAGACCCCATCTCTACAGAAAATAGAAAAATTAGCTGGGTGTGGTATTGTGTGCCTGTGGTTCCAGCTACTTGAAGAGCTGATAAGGCAGGAGGATCACTTGAGCCCGCATGGTCGAGGCTGCAGTGAGCCATGTTCATGCCACTGCACTCCAGCCTGAGTGGCAAAGTGAGACTTTGTCTCAAAAATAAATAAATAAATAAATAAATAAATAAATAATATGTAAGATCACCATGGAAGAGGTTTTCACAGTAATTCAGGGAAGAGATGGTGGTGCCCTCTGCTAAGACAGTAGCAACGGAAATGAAGAAAAGCGGACAGATTTGAGAGAGTTTTAAAATCTGGAATCATCTGCACTTAGAAATAAGGATAAGGGAAGTGAGAGCAAGGAGTTAATAAAATGGCACTTAGATTTCTAATCTGTGCAACTGAATCTGGGCAGTTATTCACAGTAGAAGAGAAGGTTTGGGAGAAAAATAATGAGCTTGTTTATGGACACTGAGTTTGAGATGATTGCGGAATATCAACATGCAGATGTCCAGTTAGTTGCTGGATATGTGGATTGGAAGCTCAGGAGAGAGTTTGTAGCTGGAAACATACATTTGGGAGCCATCAGCATAAAAATGGTAGCTGAAATCTTGAAGTGGATGAGGTCACTCTGGTACAGTTCAGTGTTCAAAGAGAAGACTCTTGGAGGCAATAGCCTAGGAAGTACGAACATTTAAGGATGACCAAAGACCAGAAGGCGTCAAAGGTGACCAGAAGAATAAACCGAGGGGCAGAGGATTAGGAGCCTAGTCTAAACAGGTGTTGGAAATAAATATTCAAAGATGAATTTGAGAATTATAATACTTAGGATAGAAAATGAACAGAGCTCCTCGATATCCTTAGTGAGGGGAATGAGAGGGAGAAAAGGGTTAAGAATGACTCCCAAGTTTCTCATCTGAGTGACCAGTTGGTGAATCAGAAGGAGGAGGTTAGGTTCTAAGACAATTGTTTGAGTTGCTCATGGGATATCAAGGAAAAGACCTGTAGGCAGTTGGAGCTCGAGAGCATCTAGATAGTGGGCTAGCCTGGGAAGTGTCAACACAAAGGTGGTTGTGGTTAGAGCAAAATCTCTAACATCAGGGGAGATGAGATGGCCCTGGAGGGGCTGTTACTTGAGCTCCATTAATACTCTCATTGAAGGAATAGGCAGAGGAAGAACCTAGCAAAGGAGACCGTACAGTGAGAGCAGGGAGAGCTAAGTTTGTCCTCCAGAAGAAAGCCTCCTTACCCACAGTTCACGTAGAAGGGATATTAGTCCTTGTATGTTTTTCAACCATCAATTTCCTCAGCTACTTTGAGCCTTAAGAGGTCAAATTACCTAATGATTCCATGTGCCTTCTAAATTTATCCCACAGCTTATCACAGGTCCTAGGACCCATAAGGAGTTCTTTATAGTTTCCTACCTTGCCTTTGAATAAAGGACTTTCATGGGTTAAAAAAAAAGTGGACCACTTAATTCAGCAATGGCTTGAATTTACTTCCATATTTGGAAATACTTCAGTCATTAGGGTTGAGCAGAAACACACAGCATCCTTCAAACACTGTTCTTCTTTCTTCACATGGCATTGTGAATGGCTCAGCAAGTGGGCCCATCATTTTCTTGCTAATTAATTTAGGTCTAATTGGTTTCAGCCCACACAACAGTGCAGGTTGTAAGAGAGGGCAATCGCAGTCATATTCCACTAAAAGTACCTGCCAGCATCAAAGCCTCTACCATTAAGCAATTCACTACAGAGGGAAGAGCTCTTAAGAGCTAAACAAAGTGAATTAACTCCCCCCCCCCCCCCCCCAATTAACTTCGGAAAAAATCTCAAAGTGCTCAGAACTCTGTCAAAGCATCAGGAAACATTTCATCTTACTACCACTGTTCTAGCATAACACGGTCTTGCAAGGAGTTACCAAACATTTACCAGCCTGCATGCTGTGTATTGTTTAGAAGGATTTCAAGTTCTCCGGATGACTGTTATCTCCACAGGAGCCACAACCAGGACTAGTTTTAATTATTATTTTATCCCCAGAAGCTAATACAATGCAGATAGATGGTATTCAATTAACATTTGTTACAGGAATTAAAAAATGAGGAGAAAGAAGAAGGAAAGTAGGAAGAAGAAAGGAATAGAGAAAAGGAGGAATTGATTTGTGGTATTAACACCAGTTCAAAAAGTCATAATAAAAGAGCATTTCATTTAAAGCCAGGGAGATAGTCCCATCACCTCTGAGCTGTGTGGCAATGAACAAGTCATTTAATCTCTCTAAATCACAGTTTCTTCTTTCATTTAATAGCAATGCTGTCTGCGGTGCATACTTTAAAGAGTTATAATGAAGCAAAATAGAATTAATGAATTTGAAAGCACTTTGTAAACAGTAAAAGAGAGATGTTGTTGCTATTAAGACTGGGAATCTGGCTGGGTGCAGTGGCTCACGCCTGTAGTCCCAGCACTTTGGGAGGCCGAAGTGGGAGGATCACTTGATAAACCTCTGCCCCTCGGTTTATTCTTCTGGTCACCTTTGACGCCTCCTGGTCTTTGGTCATCCTTAAATGTTCGTACTTCCTAGGCTATTGCCTCCAAGAGTCTTCTCTTTGAACACCAGTTTGAGACCAACCTGGCCAACATGGTGAAACCCCATCTGTACTAAAAATACAAAAAAGTAGCCAGGTGTGGTGGTAGGCACCTGTAATTCTAGCAACTCAGGAGGCTGAGGCATGAGAATCGCTTGAAACCAGGAGGCAGAGGTTGCAGTGAGCCGAGATCATACCGCCGCACTCCAATCTGGGTGATACAGTGAAACTCAGTCTCAAACAAACAAGCAAACAAAAAGACTGGGAATCAAACTTTAAATTGTACTTTAGTGTGCCTATAGTTAGATCATGGTTTTGTGCCATATAATGATATTTTAGTCTGACAAAACTTTCGAGACAATTATCATGGGTTTACGTCCCAAGTGTACAAAGAAAAATGCAACTCGGTCATTATCCTTAAGGAGCTCACAGCTTAGTGGAGAAGACCAAAATGAAATTAGAAATTATAATACCAGCAGTATTAACCAGTAATGGAAAACCGTATAAATGAGTGGCTGGAAGTCACAAAGGAGGAACAGTTACTCTGCTGAACAAGTCACAGACATGAGAGGGGAGTGATATTTGAACTGAGCCATAAAGAATAATAGACATTTGCCATATGAAAACAGAAAAGGCTTTGGGTGCTTAAAAGTTTGCGTAAGTAATGCTAAATAATAATTTAAATGTAACTGCACATATTTTTTTCAACTTTCTTATTACATCCAATGTTATTTTTTAAATGTACCCATCTAGTTATATGATGGGTTCACAAGTGTCTATGTGTTTTCTAACTGTTTCCTATGTTTGAAATGGGCCATAATCTAAATTATTTTATTTAAGGAAACAAAGGAAGATGCCTGGCTACCGCAAATGATCTGAGGTGATAGGAGGTGGGCTTTGGTAGGTCTGAACCAGATGGAGACAGATGTTATGTGTTGGCATGAGGAATTTGTATTTCATCATTTGAACAAAAGAAATTAACATTTAATTATTAAATAGGATCAAAATGATTTTTGTTGTCACTGTTGTCAGAAAGCTAAGTCAAGTGGTAGTACAGAATGAATAAATTGGCTGCAACCAGTAGAGACTTGAACCATTCTCACCCTTTGCTTGCTTTTTCCATGAACAATGCCCTCTAGATTCTATAAGTAAACCAGACAAGGAAAGATCATCAGAATCTGTGAGACTAAGCATGCATCTCACATGCTTAAGCCAGTGTCGGTGCTTTCAAGGCCAGTGTACAAAGTGCCAGCCAACATGGTCAAAAGGCCTCTGCCTCATATCAAGGTGGGAGGAAGAGAGAACCAAGCCAGGCATGCAGGAGTATTTTTGAATTCACTTTTGTTTTCCCCAGCTTTACCAGTAAGTCATCTTTGCAACACCTTGTACCACATGAGGTCCCAGCCTCAGCCCCAGGATTGAAGGCCAATTGTGTGTTGCTGTGACAGCAAGTATTTAAAAGGAAAATAAAGAAGCGACAAGCTGCGACATGCTATCATTAAGCAATCATAATTTCCTCCCCATATTACGACAATAGATGTCACTCTCTCATCTGGAAGGCAGGCCACGTATAGAAACACCATGTCACAAAGCTTTTCAGACAAAGACGGAGTGGGGGTGAGTTTGTTGGGTGCAGAATAGAATATTTTGATGGGTTGCATCCACCCCATTTCCCACCCCCCAACTCCTACATGCTCTGATAAAAGTCAGATCTGTAAAGAACTTCAAAGGCTCCCCAGTCTGACAAACAGTAATAAAACAAGAAATTGAAAAAAAAAAAAAAAAATCTGCCAAAGTGCATGGAGGAAGCGGAGCTGACAAGTGCTATGATGGTTCTGTTTTAGTAATCAGCAGACTAACTGCCGGGCACTTCCTCCTAGCGGGAAGCCGAGTCTGGGCTGTCAACTGTGAAGGAGTACAGAAAGGTCAGGCAGCAAAGGGATTCTAAAAGCCTGGAATAAGCGATTGCACATTCTTTCTGGTGATTTTTCTTCTAGTCTACCTCCCACCCCAAGCCCACAGCCTGCTTCAGCCCAACTGCAATCTCAACTACTCCCTCACCTCCTTCTTCCAAAGAGAAAGATGTGAAAAAGCAAAATCCGTCAGTCTGATCTCACCTTCCCTTCCTCCATTTAATGGAGGGTTGGGGGTTGGGGAGAGCATGAAACAAGGAAATAGCTCTGGAATCCAGAACATCTGGCTTCTATTCAGACCCAATCACCAACCTTGGGAGCATATTGAAAACATTTGGCTGTCTCAACAGTCTAAAAGAAGCTATTTATTTCAGACTCAACAACCAGCCCAACCATATGCTTCCATTTGGAAACAATTGGAGGTAAGACAGAGTTTCTTTTTCTTTTCCTTTTTTTTTTTTTAAGGAGGAAGGTGGAAATAACACAGGACTTTGAGTCAGAGAACTGACCTGCATTCCACTCACTGATCTGCCACTTGCTTGTGTGTGACTTTATTTGACTTCCTTACTCTCTCTGCAAACTTAGTTACTCAGCTATCAAGCCATGATTAAGCTTCCCTCTCATGGAGTTATTGAGAGGATTAAAAGCACAGGGTATCCTAAGGATGTAGTGTAGTGCCTGGTATATGGTTCCTTCTCTCCTCAGACAAACCACTTACCCATAATTTATTCATTGGGCATCAAAGAGCCTGTCTGTCTTGTCTGTACCTCCCATGGTACTGCAATAATCAGATGAACAGTGTACACCTAAGTGTTCGGTAACTTCAAAGTGTCTTGCAGATATCAGGGATTACAGTTGGGATCATTATTACACCAATAATGTCTAATAATGTGTCAAAGCCAAATACTTTGATTCCTAAAACCAATCCAGGAAAAACAGTTAATGAAAACTTTCCAGATGGCCACCAGCCAATTATTTGTCCAGGTTGATGACTAACACTGGTGAGAATTCTTTCCACCTCTTCACCTCTATGGTGTAGTCCATTCCCTAGGTGCTTTCAATCCCAGGTAAATGTAGAACCTGAGGCTCCTTTACTTTGGCAATTAGTGAAGCCCCTTTTATTTCTATATGCTTGGCATCATTTCCAAGACATTTCTAAACTATCAGGTCTCACTTCTCTCATCTCTAAGACTAGGAATCTCTAAACCCTAAGAATAAGAGCTATCTACATAGTAGTTTATAATTTATGACACTTTCACAAATGTACTCCCACCTGCTCCATACAATCACCCTGTGATTGTGTCTAACATTGCAGGTGAGGAACTGAGGCTCAGACACTGAGGTGAGCCCAGGGCTCCTTGCTCAAAATCCTCGCTTTCCATCACAGCCTTCAAGCAAGGCAGTATAAGGGAATCCCAGAACAGGAAAGTAACCAGTAGGAACCAATATTAGGTCCTCAGGAACCTTGGAGGACCAGGAACCTTGGAGAACACTAGGAAGCACAGACATTCAGTGAAGACCTCATGTGACCTCAGAAGAAAACCCTCCCAACTGAGGATTTTGGCCAGGTGAAATTATTCCCTGTCCAATCCATACTAAACCTTTCACACAAAACAGAAGATATCACCTCTTAAAATTGTGGAGGATGAAGCAGTCCTACAGAGAAATATCTGGTCTCCAGACTCAGCTGCAGTGCCCCATATTCAACCCCCACATCTCTTCACATTTCTGGTTCTGTCTTCCAGCTTGGGTCTCAACTTGCCCACGACACCAGCGGACCTGTTGACTGACCATGTGCCCCTGAGCCAGCTCACGCCTCAGCCAGACAGTTTCAGAGTCTCCTATGAGGTAACCAATCAAGCTTTCTGGAAGGACTTTTAGTGTCACGAAAGTGTCGTTGGAGTCCACTATGACTTTCAGCTAAGTGGAAAAAGCGAAATAAGAAAGTATTTCTCCATCTTAATTTAACTTAGATGCTGGCCCCTCTGGGAGGCCTTTTTTGAATGCTCTTCTTCCCCTGCAGTGCCCTCCCAGTCTGTGTTAGATGCCACTCCTATGTCCTCCGTGGTGCTTTTCACTTTCCTCCAAGACGGCATTCAGTGAGTATTGTAATTGTGTACACATTTATCTACCACTGTTTCTAATTTGTGAAACAGGTATTCTCTCTTTTACTGCTAAGTCCATGGTACCTGCTGTAATGTCTTTAACATGATAAGTATTCAGTAATGAATGAACTAGGTAAAAAATGTATCTGTAAAGACGGAGTTATAATAGGACATAGAAAAATGAAAAGTTCCAAACAATGCTGATATTAAGTGATTTTGTTTTCTTTTTGTGATTTGAAATATTATTTATGCTGTTCCAAAGAAAAATAAGATACACTTCTAAAAAAATTTTTTAATTAAACTTTTAAGTTCAGGGGTACATGTGTAGATTTGTTACATAGGTAAACTTGTGTCATGGGGGTTTGTTGTACAGATTATTTCATCACCCAAGTATCAAGCCCAGTACTCATTAGTTATTTTTCCTGATCCCTCCACCCTCTACCCTCTTATAGGCCCCAGTGTGTGTCGTTCCCCTCTGTGTGTCCATGTGGTCATGTGTTCTCATCATTAGCTCCCATTTATAAGTGAGAACATGTGGTATTTGGTTTTCTCTTCCTGTATTAGTTTGCTAAGGATTGTAGCCTCCAGCTCTATCCATATTCCCACAAAAGACATGATCTCATTCTTTTTAATGGCTGCAAAGTATTCCATGGTGTATACGTACCATGTCTTCTTTATCCAGTCTACCATTGATGGGCATTTAGGTTGATTCCATGTCTTTGCCATTGTGAATAGTGCTTCAGTGAACATACGTGTGCACGTGTCTGTACTGTAGAATGATTTATATTCCTCTGAGTATATACCCATTAATGGGATTGTTAAGTTGTATGGTATTTATCTTTTTAGGTCTTTGAGGAATTACCACACCATATTCCACATGGTTGAACTAATTTACAGTCCCACCAACAGTGTATAAGCATTACTTTTCCTCAGCAACCTCGCCAGAATCTGTGTTGTTGTTGTTGTTGTTGTTTTACTTTAGTAATCGCCATTCTGACCGGCATGAGATGGTATCTCACTGTGGTTTTGATTTACATTTCTCTAATGGTCAGTGACGTGGATCTTTTTTTCATATTATTGTTGATCATATGTATGGCTTCTTTTGAAAAGTGTCTGATCGTGTTCTTCGTCTACTGTTTAGTGGGGTTGTTTGCATTTTTCTTGTATATTTGTTTTAAGTTCCTTAAAGATGCTAGATATTAGATCTTTGTCAGATGCATAGTTTGCAAAAATTTTCTCCCATTCTGTAGGTTTTCTGTTCACTCTGTTGATAGTTTCATTTGCTGTGCAAATTAGATCCCATTTGTCAATTTTTGCTTTTGCTTGCAATTGCTTTTTGCATCTTCATCATGAAATCTTTGCCTGTTCCTAGTCCAGAATGGTATTGCCTAGGTCGTTTTCTAGGGTTTTTATATTTAAGTCTTTAATCTATCTTTCATTAATTTTTGTATATGGTATAAGGAAAGGGTCTGGTTTCAGTCTTCCGCATATGACTAGCCAGTTATCACAGCATCATTTATTGAATAGGGAGTCCTTTCCCCATTGCTTCTTTTTGTCATGTTTGTTGAAGATGTGCAGCCTTACTTCTGGGCTCTCTAGTCTATTCCATTGGTCTATGTGTCTGTTTTTGTATTAGTACCATGCTGTTTTGGTTACTGTGGCCCTGTAGTATAGTTTGAAGCTGGGTAGCATGACGCCTCCAGCTTTATTCTTTTGGCTTGGAATTGCCTTGGCTATTGGGCTCTTTTTCGATTCCATATGGATTTTAAAATAGTTTTCTCTAGTTCTGTAAAGAATGTCATTGGTAGTTTAATAGGATTAACATCGAATCTATAAATTGCTTTGAAAAGTATAGCCATTTTAATGATATTGATTCTTCCTATCCATGAGCATGGAATGTTTTTCCATTTGTTTGTGTCCTCTCTGATTTCTTTGAGCAAAGTTTTGTAGTTCTCCTTATAAAGATCTTTAACCTCCCTGGTTAGCTGATTCCTAGGTATTGTATTTTATTTTATTTTATTTTATTTTATTTTATTTTATTTTATTTTATTTTATTTTCATAGCAATTGTGAATGGGATTTTGTTCCTGATTTGGCTCTCATCTTGACTATTGTTGGTGTATATGAGTACTAGAGATTTTAGCACATTGATTTTGTATCCTAAGACTTTGCTAAAGTTGTTTATCAGTGTAAGGAACTTTTGGGCAAATAACCTGTTCCTGAATGACTTTGGGTAAATAATCATATTAAGGCAGAAATCAAGAAGTTCTTTGAAATTAATGAGAACAAAGTAACAACATACCAGAATCTCTGGGACACAGCTAAGGCAGTGTTAAGAGAAAAGTTTACAGCACTAAATGTCCACATAAAAAAGTTAGAAAGATCTCAATTTAACCACATAATAACACAACGAAAAGAATGAGAGAACCAAGATCAAACCAGTCCCAAAGCAAAAAGACAAGAAATAACCAAAATCACCGCTGAACTGAGGAGATTGAGACACGAAAAAACATGCAGAAGATCAATGAATCAAGGAGCTAGTTTTAAAAAAATAATAATAATAAAATACACTAACCAGACTAGCAAAAATTTTTATAATGTAAGAATAACACTGACACCTGGCAAGAGATATAAAACAAAGCTAAAGAAGATTAAATTTTACAATTCTTCTCTAGCAAAGGCTCCTTCCAAAGCCCTGGCCCAAAATTTATGCTAGTAATTCACTGTTCTTTTTCTTGGAGTGCCCCCCAAATTGTAGAAGCATCAAGCTTCTTAAAGCTTAGGTCAGGCCAGGCACAGTGGCTCGTGCCTGTGATCTTAGCACTTTGGGAGGCCAAGGCAGATCACCTGAGGTCAGGATTTCAAGACCAGCCTGGCCAACATAGTGAAACCCTGTCTCTACTAAAAACACAAAATTTAGCCAGGTTTGGTGGCACATGCCTGTAGTCCCGGCTGCTTGGGAGACTGAGGCAGGAAAATCACTTGAACCTGGGAGATAGAGGTTGCAGTGAGTCAAGATCACACCACTGCACTCAAGTCTGGGTGACAGACTGAGACTCCATCTCAAAACAAACAAACAAAGCCTAGGTCCACCTCTCCTAAAATCAAAACCCAATAAATATAGCACAAAAATAAGAAAACCACAGTATGATTTTACTTATGAATATCAATACAAATAATCCTCAAAAAATGTCATCAAACAGAATTCAGCAGCATATAAAATATAACACATTATGACCCAGTGGGTTTTATATTAGGAATTCAAAGATAGATAGAAATTCACTAATATAATTTATCATCATAATAGCTCCAAGAAGAAAAACCACACATCTTCATAGCTGCTGAAATCCATTAGTTAAATATAATAGTCATTTTTTAAATTTAAAAACCCCATTAGGAATAAATGGAGTCTTCCTTAACATGATAAAGGTACATCTAACTATACTAAAAAGTCTGCATTCCACTTGTCTATTACTATGTACCAAATGCATTTAAAAAAATAGTGGTTTTACAAAGATATGGAGTCAACCTAAATGGCCATCAATGATAGACTGGATACAGAAAACGGTGTACACATACACCATGGAATACTATGCAGCCATAAAAAAGAGCAAGATCATCGTGTCTTTTGTGGGAACATGGATCGAGCAGGAGGCTCCTTTGTAATCCTTAGCAAACTAACACAGGAATAGGCAAACAAATTTCACATGTTCTCTCTTATAAGTGAGAGCTAAATGATGAGAACACATGGACACATAGAGGGGAACAAGCACACACTAGGGTTTTTTGGAGGGTGGAGGGTGGGAGAAGGGAAAGGGTCAAGAAAAATAACTAATAGGTACTAGGCTTAATGCCTGGATGATGAAACAATCTGTACAACAAACCCCCATAACACAAGTTTACCTGTGTAAAAACTTGCACTTATACCCCTGAACTTAAAAGTTAAAAAAAAAATAGTGGCTTTAAAACAATAACAATTATTAATTTTGCTTACAAATCTGGAGATTGCTTAGGCTTTGCTAGGCAGCTTTTTCCAGGGTCTATCAGAGTTACTGTCAGACAGTGGCTGTGCTCAGGCCACCTCCAAAGGTTTTTCACTTCAATGTCTGGTGCCCAGGCTGCAAAGACTGAAACAGCCAGGGTTGCAGCAGTTGCAGCTTCTCTGGCATTCCTCTCTATATAAGACCTTCAGGTAGGGACCTCAAGATAGCTAGATTTTTTACATGATAGCTAAAGGTGCCCAAAGTGAGTGTCTCAGTAGAGAGAAATTGGCATAGTCTTTTCTAACCTTCTGGGAAAGCCAACAGAGCTAACTTTGTTGCACTGTATTTCTTGAGGCAGCCATAAAGCCCTATCCAAGTTCAAGAAGAAGATACATAGATTTCATCTCTTAAAAAGAGACTGTCAAAAATTTGCAAATAGGTTTTAAAAGCCACTGTGGCATTATACAATGGGGAGACAAAAGAAGCATTCTGATTAAAGTCAAAAACAAAATAAGGATTCCATTATTAATTATGATTTAGTATTTGATATTATTCTAGAGTAGAAACGGGCAAACGTTTTCTGTAAAAGGCTAGGTAGCAGTTATTTGTAAACCATAATGTCTCTGTCACAACTACTCAACTGTAATGCAAAAGCCATAGATGATACATAAATGAATGGATGTGGCTGTGATCCAATAGAACTTTATTTACAAAAACAGGTGGCAGGCTAGATTTGGTCCATAGGCTGTCATTTGTTGACCTTTTTTTAGAGTTTGTGGCCAACACTAATTCAGGAAAAGAAAGCAAGAAGTATAAAAATTGGAAGGAAGAAGAAAAAATTACTATTGTCTTGTAAATAGTATGATACATATCTATAAAACCCCAAAAAAATCAGCCGTAAAAGCATATAATAAACAATAAGAAAATTCAGAAAGATAAATGGGTATACAATTGAAATACAAAAATGAATGTAACTCGAAAATACAAGTATTAGGCCGCGCACAGTGGCTCACACCTGTAATCCCAGCACTTTGGGAGACTGAGGCGGATGGATCACTTGAGGTGAGGAGTTCGAGACCAGCCTGGCCAACATAGTGAAACCCCATCTCACTAAAAATACAAAAATTAGCTTGGTGTGCTGGTGGGCACCTGTAATCCCAGCTACTCAGGAGGCTGAGGCAGGAGAAGCACTTGAACCCAGGAGGCAGAGGTTACAGTGAGCCGAGATCGCGTCATTGCACTACAGCCTGGGCAACAGAGCAAGACTCTGTCTCAAAAGAAAAGAAAAAGATAAGTAAATACAAGCATTAGAAGATATAACAAAGGAGTAGCAAAAAAAACCCTAAAATACCTAGGAGTATAACTTTAATACCCAAGAAGCAAGAATTATGGATAATCTATAATGAAAATTTTAAAATGTTCCAGAAGACCATAATTTGTTCTACATATTTGCTTGTGAACCTGCAAGATAATGAAAATTCAAGGTTATATATTACAGTAGTATTTGAAATCACAAACCATTGCAAACAACACGTCTGACAATAGAGTATGGGTTAAATTATTGTATATGCATCCAATAGAATATTAAGCATCTCTTAAAGATGAATGACGAAGCTTTTTGGGTATTGATGTCAAATGTGTTTCAAGTCATATTGTTGCCAGGCATGGTGGCTCACACCTGTAAACCTAGCATTTTGGGAGGCCAAGGCGGGTGGATCACCTGAGGTAGGGAGTTCAAGACCAGCCTGGCCAACATGGTGAAACCCTGTCTCTTCTAAAAATACAGAAATTAGCCAGGCATGGTAGTGCATGCCTGTAATCCCAGTTACTCAAGAGGCAGAGGCATGAGAATCACTTGAACCTGGGAGGCGGAGGTTGCTGTGAGCCAAGACCGCACCACTGCACTCCAGCCTGGGCAATAGAGCAAGACTCTGTCTCAAAAAAAAAAAAAAAAAAGAAAAGAAAAGAAAAAGAAAAACAGAAAAAAAGAGATATAAGAGATATATCGTTAATAAAACACGCCTGTATAAAATATGAAACCTGTACAGTCTTCTACCATTTGTCTGAAAAGGGTTGAAAGAGGGAATATATAAAAATACATACATGTAGGCATTTGCTAAGATGTTTGTGAAAAGATACACAAGTGACTGAGAACATTTCTCCCAGAAAGGGTAAATGGTTGGCTGAGAACAACGGTGGAGAAAGACTGTGCACCAAATATTCATTCTAGGTTTTGATTCCTCAAACACATAAGCACATTAACTACCCAAAAATAAATACTATTTTTAAAATATTGTTTATACATTAAGTAAAGTCAAGTGCTTTTAAATCCTTTAAAACGTTCGTGGTTATTATTTACTTTTCCTCACAAGTCTTTACATGCCACAGGCTTTGGAGGCACACAGATCAGAGCAAGCATAGAGAGTAGTGGTTAAGAATACAGACGCTATAGCTCCAGACCTCCTGCATCTGAATCCCAGCCCTCCCAGTTAGGATCTGTGTGATCCTGAACTAATTAATGAATATCTCTCTGTGCCTCAGTCTACGTACCTGTAAAACAGCAATATCAATTATCCATAAGATAAATGGAATTGGCCGGGCGCGGTGGCTCAAGCCTGTAATCCCAGCACTTTGGGAGGCCGAGGCGGGCGGATCACGAGGTCAGGAGATCGAGACCATCCTGGCTAACACGGTGAAACCCCGTCTCTACTAAAAAAATACAAAAAACTAGCCGGGCGAGGTGGCGGGCGCCTGTAGTCCCAGCTACTCGGGAGGCGGAGGCAGGAGAATGGCGTAAACCCGGGAGGCGGAGTTTGCAGTGAGCTGAGATCTGGCCACTGCACTCCAGCCTGGGTGACAGAGCGAGACTCCTTCTCAAAAAAAAAAAAAAAAAAAAAAGATAAATGGAATTATCTCTGTTTAGTGTTTTATCCAGTGCCTTGATGGAGTAACTGCGTATTGTAATTATGCTGTAGTGTCTAGACAAACAAAAGATGGAGGAGGAAATAGAAAAGAGAGCATGTTTCTGAGGATATTTATCTTATAGGTTAGTGAACCATAATTTTAACAGGCCTTAAATTTGAGAAACACTTCTCCTGCTATAATCTCCTGTCAGAGCTTTGCAATGCAGGATAGAATACCTGTTTGGCTTTGTTAAAATCCACCTGTTAAATGCAGATGTTCCTAAGCTTGTTTGATAATGGTACCTTAGACACACAGAAAACCTATTATTATCTCTCAGGAAACTTTTATTTAGAGCCGAGCTTCTCAAACTTTAATATGCATATGAACCACCTAAATTTATTCTTAAAATGCAGACTCTGATTCAGTAGGTCTGGGGTGGGGACTGAGATCCCTTTTTTCTATTTCCCAGATGAAAGGCTTTTTAGAACCAGCTTGGAAAATGCTGACATGTATCATACTTCTATAGATAACTGGAAACATCTACAAGTTTCCATTCATTTCTCCATTATTCAAGTGCATTACTTGTCAACTTGTATTTAATGCCTTTTCACCCTTTCACAGGACAGATTTTGTTAATTAAATGTGCCAGTTGGCTTATTATGCAGTCAAGAAAAAAAAAAATCTCAACCAGCCCCAATAACAGTGACAGACATCAAAACTTGTAACAGTGCATACATTTTGCTTCAAATGAAAACAGCAACAATAACAAATATGCTATTTTTAAATGACATTAGCATAACATTTGTTAATTGAGTATTGTTTGTATTTTTTAAATCTTAGGATAGTGGACAGAGCCCTGGACTTGCAATTGCTTACTTTTCCGAGCTCTAATTTCTTCATCTATAAAAGGAGAATAATAATTTGCATGTCAGAAAACTAACTAGAGATCAAGTGGCTTAAGCAAGATGGGCAACTAGAGGTACCTAGTGCTAATCTCCCCCTCCGAAAAGGACCAAAACAATAAATAAACAACTACATTTTGACTACAGGGTCTAAAGGAGAGTGCTGAAGTAGAGCAAAGAAATGGCAGAATCCTTGTGGACTAGAATGGCAGCATAGGGAGGTGAACAAAGCACTCTGCCTCTGCCACCCCATTTGCCACACCAGGATGGTCTTGGAGCCTGGGGTGACTTCTTCTTGTGGGGAAAAGATAAGCTGGAAGCTTCTAGCAGACTCTGTTAGCACCACAGACACTTGCAGTCATTACTACAAGAGAATCCCACGGTCCTCACAGGCCTTGAGCCCAGGATGGGGAGCTGCCTGGAGTTCACAAGGCTGCATTGCTCCAGAGTAGGAGCCTACATTGTGCACCGCCCACCCACCCACGCGTCTACAACACAGGGTCATCTTGAAGTCAGACCTACTGCCACAGTGTGTCCTGCTCTTGGGCCACTAGCAACTTTGTCTCTCCATTTCTGAGGCTCCACCATTATTTTTCCATGTCTATAACAGGTGGATGCAGTGTTCCTACTCAGAGCCTAGGCCCAGTGGAACAGCTATGACTCTGATAGCTGAGCCCACATGGTGCCCAGCCCTCCTCCCTGACCAAGGAATAGGCAGTCCTGCAGAGTGGGGAAACCAGTCCAAAACCAGTGGACCTGCCATATGTGCATGCTGTTAGCCTGAGAACCAGCCTGGAGGTCTTGCCTCCAGAGAGCTTGTCCCCTAGTCAGGCAACCCACCATATATGTATGCCCTTGGCCTAAGAAGCAGTCCAGAGGCCCTGGACCCAGTGAGCTTGCCCCCCAACCCAGCTGATCAGCCATGTGCATTCCCCCCTTGGACTGAGAGCCAGCCAAGCACACTGCTCACAGCAAAGTCACACCACTGCTGATATGGTTTGGATCTGTGTGCCCACCAAAGCTCATGTTCAACTGTAATCCCCAATGTTGGAGGTGGGGCCTGATGGGTCATGGGGGCAGATTTCTCATGAATGGTTTCGCATCATCTCCCTTGGTAGTGTCCTCATGTTAGTAAGTGAGTTCTCATAAGATCTGGTCAATTAAAAGTGTGTGGCACCTCCCCGCCCTCTTGCTCTTGCTCCTGCCATGTGAGACACCTGCTCTCCCTTTGCTTTCTGCCATGATTAGAAGCTTCCTGAGGCCTCCTCAAAAGCAAAAGCCTCTATGCTTCCTGTACAGCCCGAAGAACCATAAGCCAATTAAATCTCTTTTCTTTATAAATTTCCCAGTCTCAGGTATTTCTTCATAGCAATGTGAGAATGGACTAACACAGAAAATTTGTATCAGTAATTGGAGCATTGCTCTAAAGATACCCGAAAATGTGGAAACGACTTTGTAACTGGGTAATGGACAGAAGTTGGAAGAGTATGAAGGGCTCAGAAGAAGACAGGAAGATGAGGGAAAGTTTGGAACATCTTAGATACTGGTGAAATGGTGACCAAAAAGCTGATAGTGATATGAATAATGAAGTCCAGGCTGAGGAGCTCTCAGGTGGAAATGAAGAACTTATTGGGAACTAGAGCAAAGGTCACTTTTGTTATGCCTTAGCAAAAAATTTGGCTGCATTGTGCCCCTGCCCTAGTGAATCTGTGGAACTTTGAACTTGAGAGTGATGATTTAGGGTATCTGGCAGAAGAAATTTCTAATCAGCAAAGTGTTCAAGATGTGACCCAGCTGCTTCTAACAGTCTATGCTTATATGCATTTGCAAAGAAATGACCTAAAGTTGGAACTTATATTTAAAGGGGAAGCAGAGAGTGAAAGTTCAGAAAATTTGCAGCCTGGCCATATGGTAGAAAGGAAAAGCCCATTTTCAGGGGAGTAATTCAAGCAGGCTGCAGAAATTTGCATAACTAAAAAAGAAGCAAGTGCTTATAGCCAAGACTATGAAGAAAAGGCCTCAGTGACATTTCAGAGATCTTAGAGGCAGCTCCTCCCACCATAGGCCTAGGAGGACAGCATAGTTTTTGTGTGCTAGACCCAGGGCCCTGCTGTTTCACACTACCTCAGAGTGCTGCTCCCTGCATCCTGGCCACTCCAGCCCAGCTGTGACTCAAAGGGACCCAGGAACAGCTCAGGCCACTGCTTCAAAAGGTGCAAGACGTAAGCCTTGGCAGCTTCCCCATAGTTTTAAGCCTGCTAGTCCACAGAGTGCAAGAGTGAATAAGGTTTGGAAGCTTCCACCTAGATTTCAGAGGATATATGAAAAAGCATGGGTGTCCAGGCAGAAGCCTGTTGCAGGGACAGAGCCCAGACAGAGAACCTCTACTAGGGTGGAGTGAAGGGGAAATGTGGGTTAGAGCCCCCATATAGAGTCCCCATTGGGGCACTGCCTAGTGGAGCTGTGAGAAGAAGGCCACTGTCCTCCAGACCTCAGAATGGTAGATTCATGACAGCTTGCACCCTACCTCTGGAAAAGTCACAGGAAGTCAACACCAGCCCATGAGACCAGCCATAGGAGCTGAACCTTACAAAGCCATAGGGGCAGTGCTACCCAAGGCCCAGGGAGCCTACCCCTTGCACCAGTGTGTCCTGGATGTAAGACGTGGGGTCAAAGGATATTCCTTTGGAGCTTTAAGATTTCATGACTGCTTTGCTGGCTTTCAGACTTGCATGGGGCTTGTAGCCTTTTTTTATTTTGGCCAATTTATCGCTTTCAAAATGGGAGTGTTTACCCAATGCCTATACCTCCAATGTATCTTGGAAGTAACTCACTTGTTTTTTATTTTACAGGCTCATAGGTGGAAGGGACTTGCCTGTCTCAGATGAGACTTTGAACTTTTCAGTTAATGCTGGAATGAGTTAAGACTTTGGGGGATTATTGGGAAGGCATAATTGTATTTTGCAATGTGAGAAGGACATGAGAGTAGGAGGGCCAGAGGCAGAGTTATGTGGTTTGGATCTGTACCTCCAGCAAATCTCATGTCAAATTGTAATCCACAATGTTGGAGGTGGGGCCTGCTGGAAGGTAACTAAATTGTGGGGATGGATTTCTCATGAAGAGTTTAGCACCATCCCCCTTGGTACTGTCCTTGTAATAGTGAGTGAGTTTTCATGAGATGTGCTTGGTTAAAAGTGTGTAGCACCTCCCCTCCTCACTTTCTCTTGCTCCTGTTCCTGTCATATGAAATGCCAGCTCCCCCTTTACTTTCTGCCATGAATGGAAGCTTCCTGAGGCCTCCCCAAAAGCAGAAGCCACTATGCTTCCTGTACAGCCTTCATAACTGTGAGCCAATTAAACCTCTTTTCTTTATAAATTACCCAGTCTCCAGTATTTCTTTTTTTTTTTTTTCTTTTTTTTTTTTTTTTTTTTTTTTTTTTTTGAGACGGAGTCTTGCTCTGTCACCCAGACTGCAGTGCAGTGGCCAGAACTCAGCTCACTGCAAGCTCCGCCTCCCAGGTTTACGCCATTCTCCTGCCTCAGCCTCCCGAGTAGCTGGGACTACAGGCGCCCGGCACCTCGCCCGGCTAGGTTTTTGTATTTTTTAGTAGAGACGGGGTTTCACTGTGTTAGCCAGGATGGTCTCGATCTCCTGACCTCGTGATCTGCCTGTCTCGGCCTCCCAAAGTGCTGGGATTACAGGCTTGAGCCACCACGCCCGGCCATCAGGTATTTCTTTACAGCAATGTAAAAACTAACACAACTGCCACCATGAACTCTCACAGCTAAGCCACTGAGGCACACATAGACATTGCTGACGTGAATTACAGCTGAGGAAACTGCTCAGAGACTACACAACTGCATCCACCAGAATCAAAGCCAACACACCTTACAAAACTGACACCCTAGAACTTATTTGCATTAAAAAGGATTTTCCTTAAAAAGCTACTTAAAAATTGGAAGAGGTGACTGTTCCATAGATGCACAGATACCAACATAGGGACATGAGACACATGAAGAAGCAAGTAAACACAACACCCCCAAATGAACATAATAATTCTCCAGTAACAGATCCAAAAACAACAGAAATTTATGAAATGCCTGAAAAGGAATTCAAAATAATGATGTTAAGGAAAATCAGTGAGATTCAAGAAATACAGATTCAATGAAATTAGAAAGACAATTTATGATATAAATGAAAAATTTAAGAAACAGATATCATTTTAAAAGAAACAAACAGAAATCTTGGAATTGAAGAATTCAATAGATGAAATTTTAAAAATGAAATTTAAAAATACAATTCAGAGCTTTATCAATGGACTAGACCAAGAAGAAAAAAATTCTGAACTTGAAGGCACATCTTTTGAAAAATCCAGTCGGGGGGAAACCATAAAATAAAAAAGAATAAATAAAGCCTATGGGACACCATTAAGCAAACAAATTTTCACATTATTGGATTTACAGAATGAGAAGAGAAAGAGAAAGGTAGAGAAAACAAATTTAACAAAATAATAGCTAAAAACTTGGGAAAGATACGAGCATCCAGATCCATGAAACTCAAAATTCCTCAAATACATTTAACCAAAAATTTAACCAAAAATGTGCTCTAAGGCACATTATAACCAGACTGTCAAAAGTAAAAGGCAGAATTCTAAAAGCATCAAGCCAAAAAGCATCAAGTCACATATAAAGGAATCCCCATTAGACTATCAGCAGATTTCTCAGCAGAAAACTTGTAGGCTAGAAAAGAATGGAATGATATATTCAAAATGCTAGAAGAAGAAAAAAAACTGCCATCCAAGAATACTATACCCAAAAAAGGTTTCCTTTAAAGATGGAGGAGAGAATAGGAACAGCTCCAGTCTCCAACTCCCAGCGCGAGCGACACAGAAGACCGGTGATTTCTGCATTTTCAACTGAGGTACTGGGGTCATCTCACTAGCGAGTGCCGGACAATCGGTGCTGGTCAGCTGCTGCAGCCTGACCAGCGAGAGCTGAAGCAGGGCAAGGCATCGCCTCACCTGGAAGCCAAGGGGGAAGGGAATCCCTTTTCCTAGCCAGGGGAACTGAGACACACAACACCTGGAAAATCGGGTAACTCCCACCCCAATACTGCGCTTTAAGCAGACAGGCACACCAGGAGAATATATCCCACACCTGGCCGGGAGGGTCCCACGCCCACGGAGCCTCCCTCACTGCTAACACAGCAGTCTGCGGCGATCTATCCGCAAGGCAGCAGCGAGGCTGGGGGAGGGGCGCCCGCCATTGCTGAGGCTTAAGTAGTTAAACAAAGCCGCTGGGAAGCTCGAACTGGGTGGAGCTCACAGCAGCTCAAGGAAGCCTGCCTGTCTCTGTAGTCTCCACCTCTGGGGACAGCGCACAGCTGAAGACCAACAGGGGAAGCAGCGGGGGCCGGTGCAGACGCGAACGACTCTGTCTGACAGCTTTGGGGAGAGCCGTGGATCTCCCAACGCGGAGGTTGAGATCTGAGAACGGACAGACTGCCTGCTCAGGTGGGTCCCTGACCCCTGAGTAGCCTAGCTGGGAGACATCCCCCACTAGGGGCAGTCTGACACCCCACACCTCACAGGGTGGAGTACACCACTGAGAGGAAACTTCCAAAGGAAGAATCAGACAGGTACACTCGCTGTTCAGCAATATTCTATCTTCGGCAACCTCTGCTGCTGATACCCAGGCAAATAGGGTCTGGAGTGGACCTCAAGCAATCTCCAACAGACCAACAGACAGTCCTTCTGACTGTCAGAAGGAAAACTATCAAACAGGAAGGACACCTATACCAAAACCCCATCAGTACGTCACCATCATCAAAGACCAGAGACAGATAAAACCACAAAGATGGGGAAGAAGCAGGGCAGAAAAGCTGGAAATTCAAAAAATAAGAGCGCATCTCCCCCTGCAAAGGAGCGCAGCCCATCGCCAGCAACGGATCAAAGCTGGTCAGAGAATGACTTTGACGAGATGAGAGAAGAAGGCTTCAGTCCATCAAACTTCTCAGAGCTAAAGGAGGAATTACATACCCAGCGCAAAGAAACTAAAAATCTTGAAAAAAGAGTGGAAGAATTGACAGCTAGACTAATTAATGCAGAGAAGATCATAAACGAAATGACAGAGATGAAAACCATGACACGAGAAATACGTGACAAATGCACAAGCTTCAGTAACCGACTCGATCAACTGGAAGAGAGTATCAGCGATTGAGGATCAAATGAATGAAATGAAGCGAGAAGAGAAACCAAAAGAAAAAAGAAGAAAAAGAAATGAACAAAGCCTGCAAGAAGTATGGGATTATGTAAAAAGACCAAATCTATGTCTGATTGGGGTGCCTGAAAGTGAGGGGGAAAATGGAACCAAGTTGGAAAACACTCTTCAGGATATCATCCAGGAGAACTTCCCTAACCTAGTAGGGCAGGCCAACATTCAAATTCAGGAAATACAGAGAACGCCACAAAGATACTCCTCCAGAAGAGCAACTCCAAGACACATAATTGCCAGATTCACCAAAGTTGAAATGAAGGAAAAAATCTTAAGGGCAGCCAGAGAGAAAGGTCGGGTTACCCACAAAGGGAAGCCCATCAGACTAACAGCAGATCTCTCGGCAGAAACTCTACAAGCCAGAAGAGAGTGGGGGCCAATATTCAACGTTCTTAAAGAAAAGAATTTTAAACCCAGAATATCATATCCAGCCAAACTAAGTTTCATAAGTGAAGGAGAAATAAAATCCTTTACAGATAAGCAAATGCTTAGAGATTTTGTCACCACCAGGCCTGCCTTACAAGAGACCCTGAAGGAAGCCCTAAACATGGAAAGGAACAACCGGTACCAGCCATTGCAAAAACATGCCAAAATGTAAAGACCATCGAGGCTAGGAAGAAACTGCATCAACTAACGAGCAAAATAACCAGTTAATATCATAATGACAGGATCAAGTTCACACATAACAATATTAACCTTAAATGTAAATGGACTAAATGCTCCAATTAAAAGACACAGACTGGCAAACTGGATAAAGAGTCAAGACCCATCAGTCTGCTGTATTCAGGAGACCCATCTCACATGCAGAGACATACATAGGCTCAAAATAAAGGGATGGAGGAAGATCTACCAAGCAAATGGAGAACAAAAAAAAGCAGGGGTTGCAATCCTAGTCTCTGATAAAACAGACTTTAAACCATCAAAGATCAAAAGAGACAAAGAAGGCCATTACATAATGGTAAAGGGATCAATTCAACAGGAAGAGCTAACCCTCCTAAATATATATGCACCCAATACAGGAGCACCCAGATTCATAAAGCAAGTCCTTAGAGACTTACAAAGAGACTTAGACTCCCATACAATAATAACGGGAGACTTCAACACTCCACTGTCAACATTAGACAGATCAACGAGACAGAAAGTTAACAAGGATATCCAGGAATTGAACTCATCTCTGCACCAAGCGGACCTAATAGACATCTATAGAACTCTCCACCCCAAATCAACAGAATATACATTCTTCTCAGCACCACATCGCACTTATTCCAAAATTGACCACATAATTGGAAGTAAAGCACTCCTCAGCAAATGTAAAAGAACAGAAATTCTAACAAACTGTCTCTCAGACCACAGTGCAATCAAACTAGAACTCAGGACTAAGAAACTCAATCAAAACCGCTCAACTACATGGAAACTGAACAACCTGCTCCTGAATGACTACTGGGTACATAACGAAATGAAAGCAGAAATAAAGATGTTCTTTGAAACCAATGAGAACAAAGATACAACATACCAGAATCTCTGGGACACATTTAAAGCAGTGTGTAGAGGGAAATTTATAGCACTAAATGCCCACAAGAGAAAGCAGGAAAGGTCTAAAATTGACACTCTAACATCACAATTAAAAGAACTAGAGAGGCAAGAGCAAACACATTCAAAAGCTAGCAGAAGGCAAGAAATAACTAAGATCAGAGCAGAACCGAAGGAGATAGAGACACAAAAAACTCTCCAAAAAATCAATGAATCCAGGAGTTGGTTTTTTGAAAAGATCAACAAAATTGACAGACCGCTAGCAAGACTAATAAAGAAGAAAAGAGAGAGGAATCAAATAGACGCAATAAAAAATGATAAAGGGTATATCACCACCGACCCCACAGAAATACAAACAACCATCAGAGAATACTATAAACGCCTTTACGCAAATCAACTAGAAAATCTAGAAGAAATGGATAATTTCCTGGACACTTACACTCTCCCAAGACTAAACCAGGAAGAAGTGGAATCCCTGAATAGACCAATAGCAGGCTATGAAATTGAGGCAACAATTAATAGCCTACCCACCAAAAAAAGTCCAGGACCAGATGGATTCACAGCTGAATTCTACCAGAGGTACAAGGAGGAGCTGGTACCATTCCTTCTGAAACTATTCCAATCAATAGAAAAAGAGGGAATCCTCCCTAACTCATTTTATGAGGCCAACATCATCCTGATACCAAAGCCTGGCAGAGACACAACAAAAAAAGAGAATTTTAGACCAATATCCCTGATGAACATCGATGCAAAAATTCTCAGTAAAATACTGGCAAACCGGATTCAGCAGCACATCAAAAAGCTTATCCACCATGATCAAGTGGGCTTCATCCCTGGGATGCAAGGCTGGTTCAACATTCGCAAATCAATAAACGTAATCCAGCATATAAACAGAACCAAAGACAAGAACCACATGATTATCTCAATAGATGCAGAAAAGGCTTTTGACAAAATTCAACAGCCCTTCATGCTAAAAACGCTCAATAAATTCGGTATTGATGGAACGTACCTCAAAATAATAAGAGCTATTTATGACAAACCCACAGCTAATATCATTCTGAATGGGCAAAAACTGGAAAAATTCCCTTTGAAAACTGGCACAAGACAGGGATGCCCTCTCTCACCACTCCTATTCAACATAGTCTTGGAAGTTCTGGCTAGGGCAATCAGGCAAGAGAAAGAAATAAAGGGTATCCAGTTAGGAAAAGAAGAAGTCAAATTGTCCCTGTTTGCAGATGACATGATTGTATATTTAGAAAACCCCATTGTCTCAGCCCAAAATCTCCTTAAGCTGATAAGCAACTTCAGCAAAGTCTCAGGATACAAAATTAATGTGCAAAAATCACAAGCATTCTTATACACCAGTAACAGACAAGCAGAGAGCCAAATCAGGAATGAACTTCCATTCACAATTGCTTCAAAGAGAATAAAATACCTAGGAATCCAGCTTACAAGGGATGTAAAGGACCTCTTCAAGGAGAACTACAAACCACTGCTCAGTGAAATCAAAGAGGACACAAACAAATGGAAGAACATACCATGCTCATGGATAGGAAGAATCAATATCATGAAAATGGCCATACTGCCCAAGGTTATTTATAGATTCAATGCCATCCCCATCAAGCTACCAATGAGTTTCTTCACAGAATTGGAAAAAACTGCTTTAAAGTTCATATGGAACCAAAAAAGAGCCCGCATTGCCAAGACAATCCAAAGTCAAAAGGACAAAGCTGGAGGCGTCACGCTACCTGACTTCAAACTATGCTACAAGGCTACAGTAACCAAAACAGCATGGTACTGGTACCAAAACAGAGATATAGACCAATGGAACAGAACAGAGTCCTCAGAAATAATACCACACATCTACAACCATCTGATCTTTGACAAACCTGAGAGAAACAAGAAATGGGGAAAGGATTCCCTATTTAATAAATGGTGCTGGGAAAATTGGCTAGCCATAAGTAGAAAGCTGAAACTGGATCCTTTCCTTACCCCTTATACGAAGATTAATTCAAGATGGATTAGAGACTTAAATGTTAGACCTAATACCATAAAAACCCTAGAAGAAAATCTAGGTAGTACCATTCAGGACATAGGCATGGGCAAGGACTTCATGTCTAAAACACCAAAAGCAACGGCAGCAAAAGCCAAAATTGACAAATGGGATCTAATTAAACTAAAGAGCTTTTGCACAGCAAAAGAAACTACCATCAGAGTGAACAGGCAACCTACAGAATGGGAGAAAATTTTTGCAACCTACTCATCTGACAAAGGGCTAATATCCAGAATCTACAAAGAACTCAAACAAATATACAAGAAAAAAGCAAACAACCCCATCAAAAAGTGGGCAAAGGATATGAACAGACATTTCTCAAAAGAAGACATTCATACAGCCAACAGACACACGAAAAAATGCTCATCATCACTCGCCATCAGAGAAATGCAAATCAAAACCACAATGAGATACCATCTCACACCAGTTAGAATGGCAATCATTAAGAAGTCAGGAAACAACAGTTGTTGGAGAGGATGTGGAGAAATAGGAACACTTTTACACTGTTGGTGGGATTGTAAACTAGTTCAACCATTATGGAAAACAGTATGGCAATTCCTCAAGGATCTAGAACTAGATGTACCATATGACCCAGCCATCCCACTACTGGGTATATACCCAAAGGATTATAAATTAGTCTACTACAAAGACACATGCACACGTATGTTTATTGCGGCACTATTCACAATAGCAAAGACTTGGAATCAACCCAAATGTCCATCTGTGACAGACTGGATTAAGAAAATGTGGCACATATACACCATGGAATACTATGCAGCCATAAAAAAGGATGAGTTTGCGTCCTTTGTAGGGACATGGATGCAGCTGGAAACCATCATTCTTAGCAAACTATCACAAGAACAGAAAACCAAACACCACATGTTCTCACTCATAGGTGGGAACTGAACAATGAGATCACTTGGACTCGGGAAGGGGAACATCACACACTGGGGCCTATCATGGGGAGGGGGGAGGAGGGAGGGATTGCACTGGGGAGTTATACATGATATAAATGATGAATTGATGGGTGCTGACGAGTTGATGGGTGCAGCACACCAACATGGCATAAGTATACATATGTAACAAACCTGCACGTTATGCACATGTACCCTAGAACTTAAAGTATGATAAAAAAATAAAATAAAATAAAATAAAATAAAAAAAAAGAAATGTAAGTGAAAAAAAAAAAAAAAGATGGAGGAGAAATAAAATTCTTCCCAGACAAGCAAAAGTTGAGAGAATTCATTGCAACTAGACTGGCCTTACAAGAAATGCTTAGGGGACTGCTACAACTAGAAGCAAAAGAATAATTACTATCATGAAAGCACATGAGATTATAAAATTGACTAGTAACTCTAAATTCATAATCAAACTCAGAATACTCCAGTACTGTAAATGTGAGATGAAAATCTTTCAAACCTCTAATATGAGGGTTAAAAGTCAAAATGGTAAAAATAACTACAGCTCAAATTAGCTGTAAGAAACATAATATATATAATATAAATTAAGTCAACACAAATGTAAATTGTGGGAGGTAAGGTAAAAGTTTAGAGAGGTTTTATGCAAACAAACATAAGTTGTTATCAGATTAAAATAGTCTAAGATTCTTTATGTAAGCCTCATGGTAAACACAAAGAAAGAAATTGCAGCAGATACACAAATACAAAAGGGAGGAAAAAATAAAAGCTTAGCACCACAGAAAACCACCACACCACAAAAGTAAACAAGAAATGAAGAAAAAAAACAAAATATCTACAAAACAACCAGAAAACAATTAGCAAAATAGCAGCAGTAAGTTTTTACCCATCAATAGTAACTTTGAATGTAAATGGATTAAATTATTCACTTAAAAGAGATAGAATGGTTGAATGCATAAGAGAAACAAGACCCAACTATATACCGCCTACAATGGACTCACTTTCCCTATAAGGGCACACAAAGATTAAAAGTGAAGAGATGGAAATAAAAATATTCCATGCAAATAGAAACCAAAAGTAAGCAGGGTGGTCATACTTACATCAGACAATATTAACTTTAAGTCAAAACTGTAAAAAAGAAAAAAAAGGAAAAGAGGGTCATTATATAGTGATAAAAGGATCTATTCTGTCAGAGCATATAACAATTAGAAATGAATATGCACCCAACATTGGAGCACCTAAATATATAATACCAATATTAGAGCTGAAGGAAGGAATAGACTGCAATACTATAATAGTAGGAGACTTCAACACTCCACTTTCACCAATTGATAGATTATCCACACAGAAAATTAGCAAAGAAACATTGGATTTAAAATGCACTCTAGACCAAATAGACCTAACAGACATGCACAGAACATTCTAATAGCAACAGAATACACATTCTTCACAACTGTACATGAAACGTTCTTCAGGATAGATCATATGTTAGGCCACAAAACAAATCTTAACAAATGTAAGAAGGTAGAGATCATATCAAGTATCTGATCCCGATGGTATGAAACTAGAAATCAATAACAGTATTTACAACTGCTACCAAAAAAATAATAAATAAGATACCTATAAATAAATTTAAACAAGGAAGTGAAAGATCTCTTCCCTGAAAACTATGAAACATTAATAAAAGAAATTGAAGAAGATATAAATAACTAAATAAATATACCTTATTTAAGGATTGGAAGAATTAATATTGATAAAAATATCCACATTATTCAAAGTGATCTACAGATTCAATGCAACTTCTGTCAAAATACCATTGACATTCTTCACAGAACTATAAATAACAATCCTAAAATGTAAATGGAATCACAAAACTTTCCAAATAGAAAAAGTAAGTTTGAGCAAAACAAAGCTGGAGACTACATTGCCTTACTTCAAGATATGTTACAAAACTATGGGAATCAAATCAGCATAGTACTAGCAAAAAACAGTCCCATAGGCCAATGGAACAAAACAGATAGCCCACTAATAAAATCCACACAGTCAAATGATTTTCAACAAAGATACCAAGAACATACATTAGGAAGCGGACCCAACTCTTCAATAAATGGTGCTGGATAAATTAGATATCCATATGTAAAAGGATGAACTGAACCACCTATCTTTCATCATACAAAAAAAAAATCAACTTAAAATGGATTAAATACTTTTTTGTGATTTAAAATTTTGATTTATTTTTTTTCCATAGGTTATTGGGATACAGGTGGTGTTTGGTTAAATGAGTAAGTTCTTTAGTGGTGATTTGTGAGATTTTGGCGCACTCATCACCCAAGCAGTATACACTGCACCCTACTTGTAGTCTTTTATCCATCACCCCCTCCCACACTTCTCCCCAAGTCCCCAAAGTCCATTGTATCATTCTTATGCCTTTGTGTCCTCATAGCTTAGCTCCCACATATGAGTGAGAACATAGAATGTTTGGTTTTTCATTCCTGAGTTACTACACTTAGAATAATAGTCACCAGTCTCATACAGGTTGCTGCAAATGCCATTAATTCATTTCTTTTATGGCTGAGTAGTATTCCATTGTGTATATACATATATATATATATACACCACAGTTTCTTTATCCACTCATGATTGATGGGTATTTGTGTTGGTTCCACGATTTTGCTATTGCAAGTTGTGCTGCTATAAACATGCATGTACGAGTATCTTTTTTGTATAATGACTTCTTTTCTCTGAGTAGATACCAGATAGTGGGATTGCTGGATCAAATGGCAGTTCTACTTTTAGTCTTTTTTGTTGTTTTTTATTTATTTGTTTGTTTTGAGACAGAGTCTCACTCTGTCACCCAGGCTGGAGTGCAGTGGCATGATCTCAGCTCACTACAACCTCCGCCTCCCAGGTTCAAGCAATTCTCCTGCTTCAGCCTCCTAGGTAGCTTGGATTACAGGTGCCCACCACCATGCCTGGCTAATTTTTTGTGTTTTTAGTAGAGCGTGGGTTTCACCATATTGGCCAGGCTGGTCTCAAACTCCTGACCTTGTGATTCACCCGTCTCAGCCTCCCAAAGTACTTGGCTTACAGGTGTGAACCACCACACCCAGCCTCTACTTTTAGATTTTTAAGGAATATCCACACTGTTTTCCATAGTGGCTGTACTAGTTCACATTCCCACCAGCAGTGTAGAAGTGTTGCCGGATCACCACATCCATGCTAACATCTAATGTTTTCTTATTTTTTTTTATTATGGCCATTCTTGCAGAAGTAAGGTGGTATTGCATTGTGGTTTTCATTTGCATTTCCCTAATCTTTGCTGATGTTGAGCATTTGTTCATGTTTGTTGGCCATTTGTATATCTTCTTTTGAGAATTTCCTGTTCATGTCCTTAGCCCACTTTTCAATGGGATTGTTTTTTCCTTGATGATTTGTTTGAGTTCATTGTAGATTCCAAATATTAGTCCTTTGTCAGATGTATAGACTATGAGGATTTTCTCACACTCTGTGGGTTGTCTGTTTACTCTGCTGACTGTTCCTTTTGTCATGCAAAAGCTCTTTAGTTTAATTAAGACACAGCTATTTATCTTTGTTTTTATTGCATTTGCTTTTGAGTACTTGATCATGAAATCCTTGCCGAAGCCAATGTCTAGGAGGGTTTTTCCAACGTTATGTTCTAGAATTTTTATAGTTTCAGGTCTCAGATTTAAGTCCTTAATCCATCTTGGGTTGATTTTTGTATAAGGTGAGAGATGAAGATCCAGTTTCATTCTCCTACATGTGGCTGGTCAATTATCCCAGCACCATTTGTTTAAAGGGGTGTCGTTTCCTCACTTTATGTTTTTGTTTGCTTTGTCAAAGATCAGTTGCCTGTAAGTATTTGGTTTTACTTCCAGGTTCTCTATTCTGTTCCATTGTTCTATGTGCCTATTTTTATACCAGTATAATGCTGTTTTGGTGACTATGGCCTTATAGTATAGTTTGAAATCAAGTAATGTGATGCCTCCAGATTGGTTCCTTTTGCCTAGTCTTGGTTTGGTTATCTGGACTCTTTTTTGGTTTCCTATGAATTTTAGATTTTTTTTAATTCTGTGAAGAATGATGGTGGTATTTTGATGGGAATTGTGTTGAATTTGTAGATTGCTTTTAGCAGTATGGTCATTTTCACAATATTGATTCCACCCATCCAGAGCATGAGATGTGTTTCCATTTGTTTGTGTCGTCTACGATTTCACAATTTCTTTCAGCAGTGCTTTGTAGTTTTCCTTGCAGAAGTCTTTCACCTCCTTTTCATTAGGTATATTCCTAAGGTTTCTTTGTTTTTGTTTTTGTTTTGTTTTGTTTGCATTTATTATAAAAGGGGTTGAGTTCTTGATTTGATTCTCCACTTGGTTGCTGTTGGTGTATAGGAGAGCTACTGATTTGTGTACATGAATTCTATATCCAGAGACTTTGCTAAATTATTTTATCAGTTCCAAGAGCTTTCTGGAGGAGTCTTCCGGGTTTTCGAGGTAAACCATCATATCATCAGCAAACAGTAACAGTTTGACTTCCTCTTTACCAAATTGGATGCCCTTTCTTTCTTTCTCGTCTGATTCCTCTGGCTAGGACTTCCAGTACTATGCTGAAAAGGAGTGGTGAGAGTGGGCATCCTTGTCTTGTTCCAGTTCTCAGAGGGAATGCTTTCAACTTTTCCCAACTCAGTATTATGTTGGCTGTGGGTTTGTCATAGATGGCTTTTATTACATAGAGGTATGTCCCTTGTATGCCAATTTTACTGAGAGTTTTAATCACAAAGAGAGGCTGGATTTTGTCAAATGCTTTTTCTGCATCTATTGAGATGATCATGTGATTTTTGTTTTTAATTCTGTTTATGTGGTGTATCACATTTATTGACTTGCATATGTCATCCCTGAATCCCTGGTATAAAACCCACTTGATCATGGTGGATTATCTTTTTGATATGTTGTTGGAAGCATCTATGTTCATCAGGAATATTGGTCTGTAGCTTTATTTTCTGGTTATGTCCTTTCCTGGTTTTGATATTAGGGTAATGCAGGCTTCATAGAATGAATTAGGGAGGGTTCCCTCTTTATCTTGTGGAATAGTCTCAGTAGGATTGGTACCAATTCTTCTTGAATGTCTGATAGAGTTATGCTGTGAATCTGTCTGGTCCTGGACTTTTTTATTGTTGGTAATTTTTAAATCACCATTTCAATCTTGCTGCTTGTTATTGGTCTGTTCAGGATATCTCCTTTTTCCTGATTTAATCTAGAAGTGTTGTATCTTTCCAGGAATTTCTCCATCTCTTCTACATTTTCTAGTTTATGCAGATAAAGGTGTTCATAGTAGCCTTAAATGATCTTTTGTATTTCTGTGGTGTCAGTTGTAATATCTCCCATTTCATGTCTTACTGAGGTGACTTGGATTTTCTCTCTTCTTCTCTTGGTTAACCTTGCTAGTGGTCTATCAATTTTATTTATCTTTTCAAAGAACTAGCTTTTTGTTTTATTTATCTCTTGTATTTTTCTGTTTCAATTTCATTTAGTTCTGCTCTCATCTTGGTTATTTCCTTTCTTCTGCTGGGTTCGGGTTTGGTTTGTTCTTCTTTCTCTGGCTCCTTGAGGTGTGATCTTAGACTGTCAGTTTGTGCTCTTTTAGTCCTTTTGATGTAGATGTTTAGGCTATGAACTTTCCTCTTAGCATGACTTTCCCGTATCCCAGAGGTTTTGATAGATTGTGTCACTGTCATCGTTCAGTTCCAAGAAGTTTTTAATTTCCATTTTGATTTTGTTTTTGACTCAGTGATCATTCAGGAGCAGGTCATTTAATTTCCATGTATTTGCATGGTTTTGAAAGTTCCTTTTAAAGTTGATTTCTAGTTTTATTCCACCATGGTCTGAGAGAGTGCTTGATATAACTTCAATTTTCTTAAATTTATGGAGGCTTATTTTGTGGCCTATCATATGGTCTATCTTGGAGAAAGTTACATGTGCTGTTGAATAAAATATGTATTCTGTGGTTGTTGGATGGAATGTTCTGTATATATCTGTTAAGTCCATTTGTTTCAAGGTATAGTTTAAATCCATTGTTTCTTTGTTGACCCGGCCTACTAGGTATATATTTAAAGGAAATGAAAACAGTACATTGAAAAGATAACTGTATTGTCATGTTTCTTGCAGCATTATTTACAATAGCCGAGATATAGAATCAAGCTAGGTGTTCAATAACGGATGAATGGTTAAAGAAAATGTGGTATATGGCAGGGCGCGGTGGCTCACGCCTGTCATCCCAGCGCTTTGGGAGGCCGAGGCAAGCAGATCACCTGAGATCAGGAGTTTGAGATCAACCGGACCAACATGGAGAAACCCCATCTCGACTAAAAAGATAAAATTAGCCAGGTGTGGTGGCACAAGCTTGTAATCCTGGCTACGCAGGCAGCTGAGGCAGGAGAATCTCTTGAACCTGGGAGGTGGAGGTTGCGGTGAGCCGAGATCGTGCCATTGTATCCCAGCCTGGGCAATAAGAGCAAAACTTCGTCTCAAAAAAAAAAAAGAAAAGAAAAAGAAAATGTAGTATATATACACAATGGAATACTATTCAGCCATAAAAGAGAATGGAATCCTGTCATTTGGGCAACAACACAGATGAACCTGGAGGGCATTATGTTAAGTGAAATAAGCCAAACACAGAAAGACAAATACAGCATGATCTCACAGGAATCTAGAAAGTTGATCTCATAGAAGTAGTGAATACAACAATGGCTACCAGAGGCAAGGAGGATAGGGGAAAGGGAGAATGGGGAAAAGCCAGCCAACGAGGAACCTGGATAGCTCAGTTGGTTAGAGCATCAGGTTCTTAATCCAAGGGTCCAGGGTTCAAGTTCCTGTTAAGGTACCTGCATTCCTTTTTAGGCCGGGTGGAGCGGAGGTTGCCAGAGGTTTCCATGAGCCTTGTGCTCCAGCTTAGGCAAAAAGAGCGAGACTCCGTCTAAAAGAAAAAAAAAAGAAGTTGGGCAATGGGTACAAAGTTACAATTAGAAAGGAAGAATAAGTTTTGGTGTTCTATTGCACAGCAGGGTAATAATATGGTCACATATTTTGATGTTCTGTTGCACAGTAGAGCGACAGTATGGTCAACAATAAAGTATTATATATCAAACTACCTAGAAAAGAGGATTTTGACTGTCCCAACACAAACAAATGATAAATGTTGTAAGTGATGGATATGCTAATTACTCTGATTTGATTATTATGCAATTATATATGTACCAAATCATCACATTTCCCATAAATATGTACAATTAGTATGTGTTTCATTAAAAATCTAAAATAATTTTTAAATTAAAATAATTTAAAATGTTTAAAAGTTTAAAAAGAAAACTAACTAGAAAGGTTCATATACAGAATACATGGCATTTAACAGTTAATCAATACATTTTTAAAATTTTACATTAAGGAGTACATATGCAGGTTTGTTAACATGAGTATATTACACGATGCTGAGATTTGGGCTTCTTCTAATGATTCCATCACCCAAGTAGCTCTTCAGTCCTTCCTCCCTCCCTCCCCCTTTTCGGAATCTCAGAATTTGAAATCTATTATTCCCATCTTTATGTGACTGTGTGTATCCAGTCAATACATTAATTTTTAATTAAAGTAATTCCATATCAAATAAGTTAGGATTTCTTTAGAATGATTCTCAAATTTTATTGTGCAGCAGAATTACCTGGAAAGCTTGTTAAAACAAATAGAGAAACAGGCCAAGCAGGGTGACTCACTCCTGTAATCTCAGCACTTTGGGAGGTCGAGGTGGGTGGATCACCTAGGGTCAGGAGTTTGAGACCAGCCTGGCCAACATGGCGAAACCCTGTCTCTACAAAAACTACAAAAATTATCCGGGTATGGTGGCACACGCCTGTAGTCCCAGCTACTTGGGAGGCTGAGGAGGGATTATTGCTTGAACCCGGGAGCCGGAGGTTGCAGTGAGTGGAGATCGCACCACTGCACTCCAACCTGGGCAACAGAGACTCCATCTCAGAAAAAAAAAAAAATTGGAGAAACCCCCAGAGTTTCTAACGTTGCATTTTTTACAAGTTCTCAGGTGGTGCTGATGCTATGGGTACAGGGACCACACTTCGAGAACTCTAGAAGAAAAGAGAAAAAGATGTGAGAAATTGTATACATTTATAGAGAGGCTAATCTGATAAACATTACTTTGCCATAGTACTAGTGATAGGACTTTGTGATACAGTATAATTTTTTGGAACAGATTTAATTTCCTCATTCAGTCCTTTGGATTTAGGTTTCCCGGGCACCTAAAAAAAAAAACAAGAAACCCAGAAGGGTGCTGATTAACACTTTTTCAACCACATAACTTTCAAAATAAAAATAAAGCCCTATGTTATTCCATAGTATTCTGATATTTATAAATGTTTTAAAATGTGTTATTCCATATGCTGCTGATAATCACCTGAGAGGTAGGCAGGGTAAGAATTTGTATCTGAATTTTATAGGGGAAGACCTGAAGAGTATGGGAATCAAATAATTTATGCAAAGACACACAGCTAGTAAGTAACAGCGCCACAACACAAACCTGAGACCTCTGATTCCCCAGCCTGGGCTGTTTCCACTAAACCCCACTGACTTTAATGAGATAGTATTAAATTATAGCTCTTCATTTCTGTGCATTGTATCCCTTGTTTTAAGTCTTATTGCTCCATCTTGTTTTGAGTCTTATCAAAGACTTGTTTTAAGTCTTGTTTAAGTCTTTTTTTTTTTTCCTTTGAGACTGAGTTTCACTCCCGTCGCCCAGGCTGGAGTGCAGTGGCGCCATCTCGGCTCACCGCAACCTCCGCCTCCCGGGTTCAAGCGATTCTCCTGCCTCAGTCTTCCTGAGTAGCTGGGATTACAGGCATGCACCACCATGCCCAGCTAATTTTGTATTTTTGGTAGAGATGGGGTTTCTCCATGTTGATCAGGCTGGTCTCGAACTCCCAACCTCACATGATCCGCCTGCCTCAGCCTCCCAAAGTGTTGGGATTACAGGCGTGAGCCACCGAGCCGGCCTAAGTCTTATTTTAAGTCTTATTGCTCCATAACTCACAGTCAGAAATGTACATAATTAAACCATGGTTTCCTAAACTTCCATCAGGGTTGATTTTCCAGCCACCACCCCTAACCTTGATAGTTAATGGGTGCCACCAACTCACCTTCATTCACGCCAAGTATTGATAACAATAAAAATATATTCCATGTAGGACTGGGAATAAATTCTCATACACTTTGAAATTCCAGTCCTATGGTTGTTTTTGTATGAATAACTAAAATGTATCACCAAGATTCAGGTTGAACAGTAATAATTCATTTTAACAATATATATTCCTCCAAAAAGTTTATAATTATTACATAAGCTCACAATATAATACAGCTCCAATATTTCGTTAGAATGCAATTTATTCAGGGGAATTTTACATGTATTATAATTTTGTGCCTTTATCCTCTTTTCTTTATACACATTCACTCTAAATTATCAATTTCTTACTTAAAAACATTAGTTATACATTTCTCCTCTTGAAATGATATCTGAAAATTGTATCAGTTCTTTTCACAGGTCAAATTATATAGAACCATAAACTCTGAAAAGTTTTGAGGCTCAGCAATATTTTCTTTTTAATGTGGTAAAATATTATGTGGTAGAAAGTAGGAAAATTTTCAGAAAAACATAGACAAAATCAAAGAAGGGACATTTACATGGCTATTTAGAAATACTGACAGGAGGGGTGAAGGATAAAAGAAGAATACACTGCTCAGGTGATGGGTGCACTAAAAATTCAGAAATCACCACTAAAGAACATCCATGTAACCAAAAACCACATGTGCCCCCAAAATTATGAAAATACTAAAAAATCAAAAAAGAAACACTAAAAGGAGGAAATGGTGATAACTCAGAACTAAAACTGGTTCACCAAGAGCATGACATGTCAGACTAACCTTGAGTTTTTCACTGACACGGTCACTGAACTTAAACAGATTTTATCAAAGCATTTAACAATGACTTTCAATGGTATCATGTAGGAAATAAAATATGTTTATGAAAAAATAACTGAAGTGACATCAGAAAGATGGTCGACTAGAAATGCCTGGCACTAAGCAGTACTAAGAGGCAAGATTATATAAAAAATGCTTACATCAATAAACTAGAAAAGTATCAAATAAACAACCTAATCATACATCTCAAAAAACTAAAAAAGGCTGAATGTGGCAGCTTACGTCTGTAATTCCAGCACTTTGGGAGGCCTCCACACAAGAAAGGACTAAGAAAATGAAGAAATGACTAAGGTTTGGCTGGAGTGTCGAAGGGAGCATGCTGAATTGCAGTGGGGGAGTGGAGGCACACCTGTGGTGAGTAGAAGTCCAGGAGGGCAGCATGGAGGCACCCAGCCTCTGCAGCCCCATCACCCAGGCCCAGATCACATCTGCCCAGAGTCAGGAAGGACTTCCCATTGCAAGGAAAAGATAAGAGGAGATCCCCACCCAGACCCCATTGCCACTTTACCTGCAGTCCTTACAACAAAAGAATCCTAGAGTCCTCACAAGCCCTGACCCACTTTGGAGAGCTGCCAGAATTCACACAGCTGAATTGCCGCAGATGACCTTACCCGCCCACTGTGAGTCAAGCTGCTGCAGCGTGGCACCATCTTGAAGCCAAAATCATTGCTGGAGTGTACCTGCTCTAGGGATCAGTAGCTACTGCTCCTCTCCAGCACTGGGCTGAAACAAATTTCTTGAAACAAATGAAAACAGAAACAAGGACAGGTGTGGTGGCTCACGCCTGTAATCCCAGCAGTTTGGGAGGTCAAGACTGATCATCTGAGGTCAGGAATGCAAGACCAGCCTGGCCAACAGAGTGAAACCCCATCTCTACTAAAAATACAAAAATCAGCCAGGCATGGTGAGGTGCACCTGTAATCCCAGCTACTTGGGAGGCTGAGGCAGGAGAATTGCTTGAATCAAGGAGGTGGAGGTTGCAGTGAGCCGAGATAGCGTCATTGCACCCTAGCCTGGGCGACAAGAGCAAAACTTCATCTCAAAAAAAAAGAAGAAAATAGAAACAAAACATACCTAAACCTATGAGACACAGTAAAAGCAGTCCTGAGAGGCAAGATTATATAAATAAATGCCTATGTCAATAAACTAGAGAGATTTCAAATAAACAACCTCATCATACATCTCAAAAAGTTAGAAAAGGCTGAGCGTAGTGGCTTACCCCTGTAATCCCAACACTGTGGGAGGCCGAGGTGAGCAGATCACCTGAAGTGAAGAGGTCGAGACCAGCCTGGCCAACATGACGAAACCCCATCTCTACTAAAATACAAAACTTAGCCGGGCGTGGTGACAGGTGCCTATAATTCCAGTTACTTGGGAGACTGAGGTGGGAAAATTGCTTGAACCTGGGAGGTGGAGGTTGCAGTGAGCCAAGATAGTGCTGTTGCAGTCCAGGCTGGGAGATAGAGTGATACTTCATCAAAAAAAAAAAAAAAAAAAAAAAAACCTCAAAAAGTAAGAACAAACCAAACCCAAATTAGTACAAGTGAAATAATACATATAAGAGAAAAAAATAAAGTTTACACTAAAAAAAATACAAAAGACCAATTAAAGAAAAAAATGCTTTTTAAAAAAGTAGAGAAAATCAACAAACTTCTTTCCAGCATATAGTCCCCATCAATAAAAAAGTCAACGAACCATTAGCTAAACCAAGAAAACGAGACGAGATCCAAATAAATAAAATCAGAAACAAGAACACATCACAACAGATACAATGGGAACAGAAAGGATCATTGGAGACTACTATGAACAACTATATGCAAATAAATATAAAAACCTAGAGGAAATGAATAAATTCCTGGACACATACAACTTACCAAGATGGAAACAAGAGGAAATAGGAAACCTGAACAGACCAATAACAAGTAACAAGATTGAATCATTAGTTTAAAAAAAAAGACTTCCATCAAAGAAAAGTCTAAGACAAGAAGACATCACTGTTGAATTAATATCAATTCTTCTCAAACTATTCCAAAAAATTAAAGAAGAGGAAATTTTTTCTAACTCATTCTACAAGGTCAGCATAATGCTGATACCAAAACCAGAAAAGAACATGCACATAAAAGAAGAAAACTATAGGCCAATATTCTTGATGAACATAGAAACAAAAGATTCTCAACACAATAATAGCGAACTGAATCCAACAAAACATTAAACAGATAATATACCACAATCAAGTGGCATTCATCCCAGGAATGCCAGGATGGTTCAACATATGCAAATCAATAAATGTCATACATCACATCAACAGAAAGGAAAAAAACCATATGACAATGTCAGCAGATGCAGAAAAAGCGTTTGATAAAATGCAACATCCCTTCATAATAAAATCTCTTAGTAAAATGAGTATAGAAAGAAAGTACCTCAACATAATAAAGGCCATATATAACAAACCCACAGCCAGCCTCATACTGAATGGAGAGAAGCTGAAAGCTTTTTCTAAGAACTGAGACAAAACAAGGATGGCCACTCTCACCTCTTATTCAACATAGTAGTATATATCCTAGCTGGAGCAATTAGGCAAGAGAAAAAAATAACGTAATTCAAATTGAAAATAAAGAAGTCAAATGGTCCCTGTTTGCAGACAACATGATCTCATATATAGAAAAACCTAAAGACTCCAACAAAAAACTGTTACAACTGATAAATCCATTTAATAAAGTTGAAGGATATAAAATCGATGTACAAAAATCAGTAGCACTTACATATGCCAACAGTAAACAATCTGAAAAAGAAATCCAACTGTTTGATGCAGCAGTGTCATTATTGGGTATATACCCAAAGTATTATACATCGTTCTACTATAAAGACACACACATGGACACAAGGGAACGACAGACAACAAGGCCTCCTTGAGGGTGGAGAATAGGTAAAGGGCGATGATCAAAAACTACCTATCTATCAGGCACTATGCTTATTACCTGGGTGATGAAATGATTTGTACACCAAACCCTCACAACATGCAATTTTACCTATATAACAACCCTGCATATGTATCCCTGAACATAAAATAAAAATGTAAAAAGGAAAAGAAAAAAGGAAAACAATCCCATTTACAATAACTACAAAAAATAGGAAATGCCTAGGAATGAATCTAACTAAAAAAGTAAAATATTATACAAGAAAAACTATAAAAGTCTGATGAAATAAATTGAAGAGGACCCCAAAAAAATAGAAAGGCATTCCATGCTCATAAAGTGGAAGAATTAGTGTTGTTAAAACGACAATACTACCCAAAGCAATCTACAGATTAAATGCAATCCCTATCAAAATACCAATGGTATTCATCACAGAAATAGAAAAAAATCTTAAAGTGTATGTGGAACCAGAAAAGATTCCGAATAGCTTAAGCAATCCTAAACAAAAAGAACAAAGCTGGAGGCCTCACATGGACTTAAAATGTACTACAAAGCTATAGTAACCAAAACAGCATGGTACTGACATAAAAAAAGAAACATAGACCAACTGAACAGAATGGAGAATCCAGATATAAATCCAAGCATTTATAGCCAACTCATCTTCAACAAAGACACTAATAACATACAATAAGAAAAGAACAGTTTTTCAATAAATGGTGCTGGCTCATGTGTTCATTGCAGCACTATTCACAATAGCAATAACATGAAATCAACTCAGTGCCCATCAATACTGGACTGGATAAAGAAGAAGTGGTACATATACAACATGGAATACTATCCAGCCATAAGAAACAATGAGATCATGTCCTTTGCAACAGCATGGATGGAGCTGGAGGACATTATATTGAGAGAAATAAGCCAGGCACGGAAAGACAAATATCACATGTTCTCATTCATATGTGGGAGCTAAAAATGTAGATCTCATAAAGGTAGTAGATTGGTGGTTACCAGAGGCTGGGAAAAGTAGAGTAGTGGAGGAGATGAAGGGAAAAAAAAAAAGAATATAAATGTAATTATTACGACTGAACTGTGTACTTAAAATGGTAAAAAATGGTAAATCTTATATGTACATTTTACCTCAATAAAAATTAAATTAAAAATAAATTAAAAATTTTAAAAGGCACAGCATTTTGAACCCTATAAAAAGAAGCAGAAGCACAGGCCATAAAATCAAAAAATAAACAAATGAGATTATATCAAACTAAAAAGCTTCTACAGTGAGCTGTGATGGTGCCACTGCACTCCAGCGTGGGCAACAGAGTGAGAACCCGTTTCAAAAACAAAACAAAACCAAACCAAACAACGGGTACACATGGACATAAAGATGGAGATAATAGACACTGAGGACTCCAAAACAGGGGAGGCTGGGACGGAAGTGAGGGTTGAAAAATACCTGTTGGGTACAATATTCAATATTTGGGCGATAGATGCATTAGAAGCCCAATCCCCACATTACACATATACCCATATAAAAAATGTACTCCCTAATATAAAATAAAAAATTTTTAAATGGTAGGACAAATAATCAAATGATTAATTGAATTTTAAAAATTATATATTAGGAGGTTCCTGCTGGTGGATCCTGAGTCAACAAATGCAAATTAGCCTTGGCCGGGTGCCGTGGCTCACACCTGTAATCCCAGTACTTTGTGGGGCTGAGTGGGGAGGATCACTTGAGGCCAGGAGTTCGAGACTTGCTTGGCCAACATGGTGAAACCCCGTCTCTACTAAAAATACAAAAATTAGCCAGGCAGGCCGGGCGCGGTGGCTCAAGCCTGTAATCCCAGCACTTTGGGAGGCCGAGACGGGCGGATCACGAGGTCAGGAGTTCGAGACCATCCTGGCTAACACGGTGAAACCCCGTCTCTACTAAAAAATACAAAAAGCTAGCCAGGCGAGGTGGCGGGTGCCTGTAGTCCCAGCTACGCAGGAGGCTGAGGCAGGAGAATGGCGTGAACCCGGGAGGCGGAGCTTGCAGTGAGCTGAGATCCGGCCACTGCACTCCAGCCCGGGAGACAGCGAGACTCCGTCTCAAAAAAAAAAAAAAAAAAAATTAGCCAGGCATGTTGGTGGGTGCCTGTAATCCCAGCTACTCAAGAGGCCGAGGCATGAGAATCACTTGAACCCAGAAAGCAAAGGTTGCAGTGAGCCGAGATCCTGCTACTGCACCCCAGCCAGGGTGACAGAGCGAGATTTCGTCAGATGGACAGAGCAAGATTCCAAAAGAAGGAAGGATGGAAGGAAAGAAAGAAAGAGAGAGAGACAGAGAAGGAAGGAAGGAAGGAAAGAAGGAAGGAAGGAAAGAAGGAAGGAAGGAAGGAAGGAAGGAAGGAAGGAAGGAAGGAAGGAAGGAAGGAAGGAAGGAAGGAAGGAAGGAAGGAAGGAAGGGAAAGAAGGAAGGGAGGGAGGGAGGAGGAAGGAAGGAAGGGAAGGAAGGAAGGAAGGAAGGAAGGAAGGAAGGAAGGAAGGAAGGAAGGAAGGAAGGAAAGAAGCAAGAAAGAGAAAGAAGACGAAAGAAAGAAAGAAGGAGGCAGAAGAAAGAAAGAAAAGAAAAAAGAGAAGGAAGAAGAAGAAAGAAAGAAAAGAAAAAAGAGAAAGAAAGAAAAGAAAAGAAAGAGGGAGGGAAGGAAGGAAAGAAAGAAGGAAAGAAGGAAGGGAGGGAGGGAAGGAAATGTTCAAATATTCAACCTCATGTGTGGGGAGGTGTCCTATCACAGCACCCCTCTGTTCTTAATCCCTTGATGTTCCCCAACTCCACTGATGTGTTTGCAAATCTCTCACTCTGATATGCCTCATATACACCCAACATTTTAGCCAAATCGGATTGCACACTATTCTCCAAACATATCCCAGACTTCCTTGTCTCTGCTTTTCTTTATGCTACAGCCTCTAAAATGTCTTCTCTCTCTCCCATATCCCTCCTCTGCATGGCAATGAAGCTGGAAATCTACTATCAGTACACTCAGATGTGCGCTCGTTTATTTTATGCCTTACTGATCCACTGTTCTCACAAGCCCCTACTCAGTGGTTAAGTAGGAAGGAAAGTCTGCCTATATTTAGTTGAATTGAGTACAGTAATCTAAATTGTCCTTTAGAACACACTTAGCCTTTATGTGGAAAACTGAATGCCCGTCCCCTCAGAACAACCATTCTCCTGCCTGCCTCTCCAGCTCTCTTTAGCGACATCTGAGCATGCCGTGGGGAGGCAGGAGGGGAGGCTTGCTGGATCTCTTGGTGGAAGTAAAGACTATGGGATTCTTGAATGTCTCCGCCTCAAGTGGGAGAGAGGAAATGAAAAGGTGAAATCTACCTTTCCCATAGCCCTCTCTCTCTCTCTTCTTTTCCTTTGCATTCCTTCTGTAAGATTCCTAATCTAGGCTGGGTGTGGTGGCTCATGTCTGTAATCCCAGCACTTTGGGAGGCCAAGGTAGGCAGATCACTTGAGGTCAGGAGTTCAAGACCAGCCTGGTCAACATTATGAAACCCCCATCTCTACTAAAAATATAAAGATCACCCTAGTGTGGTGACAGGAGCCTGAGGCAGGAGAATCGCTTGAACCCGGGAGGTGGAGGTTGCAGTGAGCCAAGATTGCACCACTGCACTCCAGCCTGGGCAACAGAGCAAGACTCTGTCTCAAAAAAAGAAAAAAGAATCCTAATCTACCTCTAGGTAGATGGGTACCTAAGACCAAAAAGAAGATCATGTGCTGAGAGTCCAAAAACAACAAGAACCCAAGCCAAAGCCCCTTCCTAACTCCTGCATTACACTTTTACCATTGGTCATCCTGTGTTGCATTGTTTCAGTGTTTCTTGTATCTCTTAGGGAAAGACTTAACAAGATAAAAAGCAAGGGAAAGGAGTGAGCCAGGCCACTCCAGCAGTTACTGAGGCAGGTGTGACAGGATAGGGAGAAAAGCGGAAAGCTGATTGACTAAAACGTTCAACAGAAGAAAGGGAAATAACAGATGAAGCAGAAAGCTTTGTCAGAAAGAGCACATCAGGCCAGGTGCAGTGGCTCACACCTGTAATCCCAGCACTTTGGGAGGCAAAGGCGGGTGGATCACTTGAGGTCAGGAGTTCGAGACCAGCCTGGCCTACATGGTAAAACTCTGTCTCTACCAAAAATACAAAAAATTAGCTGGGTGTGGTGGCGAGCGCCTGTAATTCCAGCTACTCGGGAGGCTGAGGCAAGAGAATCACCTGAACCCCTGGGACGGAGGTTGCAGTGAGCCAAGATCGCACCATTGCACTCCAGCCAAAGCAACAGAGCAAGACTCTGTCTCAATGCAAAAAGGAAGAAAGAGTATACCCTCCAGGACAGCTTCTCTGATTCTCTAGCTTTATGCTGGATGCCTCTCTTACTGTGTTCCCACTGTGGTAAACCAACAGAGGCTGGACCCCAGACAGTGAAGTCTAAAGTCGTGGAAAATGTTCCTAGGTTCTATAGGTAGGATGGACACAGAAGGGTAATGGCCCTAAAGGGACACATTCATATGGACTCGGGCCACTCAGCAGACAGTGGCTGACAACCATTGACCAGAAGAGCCTCCCCAGTGGTTTAGCACTGGGAGACCTTTGTGCCTTTGTATGTTCTTGGAGACAGGAGCTCTGATAATGACTGAGGTTTAATTTCCTGCCAGCAAATTGGTTATTTTGATTCCGATGCAATTTTTTTTAAAGGAAATTAAGAAATTTGATATGCTTTGCACACCTGGGTTTGTACACTATGATCTGTTCCCACTATAATAGCCCAGCTTATCCCAGGGGAATTTGAACCTGGAGGTGAATCTGTGCTTGCAGTCTTTTAGTTTAAGACCTTATGCTCTCCACACAGTGTCCAGTCAGATTGGTTCAGTCAGCTTGGTCATGTGCCTAGGTCACTCTGACTGTCTCATTATTAATAGGTAATATGAACCCAACACCATGATAAACCACAGAACATTCCCTGATTCTTCTCTTTTAAGCTTCACAATTCATGCTAGGAAATACATAGCATAGCACATATATGTATAGATATTGTATCTATATATGTATCTATACAAATATAGACATATGTATATCTCTATATAATCTATGTATATCTATATATGTATCTGTACACATATAGATACATATGTATATTGTATTGTGTGATGCTATTTTATATCTATGTAAAATGTAGATACATTGTGTGATACTACTTTATATCTATCTACCTGTCTATAAAATAGTATCACACACTATAATATCGTGCCCATTTCCAACAGTGTTGAAGAATTCATTGAGCTAATCTGTGAGCCATAAGCATCTTCATCAAGTGATTACTCTCTTTTCTCCCCTAGCCCAACCATCAGGTTCCACACACCCATACCCTGATTCAGGTTGCTGAATATATATGTCAGACAAACGTGTTCAAAGCTAAAGCCCTCAGAGGTTCCTAAGACTCTAAGCATCCTAAGGCCCTTCCCATTCTGACTTCAAACTACCTTTCAGGTTTTGTCTTCCAGCATCCACTTGCTGTGTGAAGACACACACACACACACACACACACACACACGCATACACACACATGCAAATACTACAATTTAGCCATACCCAGCAGCTTCCCTTTCTTGAATGTACCATAGTCATTTACACCTTTGTATCCCTGCACGCTCACACACTATTACTTCTTGGGAATGCCCTCCTGTTTCTGTCCCCCTCCACTTGATTAGCACCAACTGAAACATCAAGATGCATCTCAGATGTCCCTCCCTCTCGTGACTCAGGACAAGCTAGAACTCCCTAGTTCCTGGGCTTGGAGTGTTTAGAGAACACTTTGTTCCATAGTGCATACACTTTTGTAGCAACTGGTTTATCTGCCCAGTCATTAACACATCAGCTCCCACAGCATGTACTGTATGTGCATCTTTGGATTCCTAGTTGATTGCAGTATCAAGCACAGAGCAAGCACTTGATATATATTTCCTGTGTAAATGAATGACTGATGAAGCAATGAGGTAATCAGGAAGCCAAAATGATTACATCACCCACTCCAGAAGTCAAAGGAATTTGGACGGGATGCTCAATTCAATCCAATTTTAATATATTGCCAAATAAATTTTTTCTTTACATTTTTCTTTCTTAATTAAAAAATTAAATTTAATATAGAGATGAGGTTTTTCTGTGTTGCCCAGGCTGGTCTTGAACTCCTGAGCTCAAGCAGTCCACCCATGTTGGCCTCCTAAAGTGTTGGGATTATAGGCATGAGTTACCACCCCCAACCCAAATACATTTTTAAATGGATATTTTTCATCTACTAATGCCATTCTTGGGCCTTAATCCCAGCACTTTGGGAGGCCGAGACGGGCGGATCACGAGGTCAGGAGATCGAGACCATCCTGGCTAACACTGTGAAACCCCGTCTCTACTAAAAAATACAAAAAACTAGCCGGGCGAGGTGGCGGGCGCCTGTAGTCCCAGCTACTCGGGAGGCTGAGGCAGGAGAATGGCGTGAACCCGGGCGGCGGAGCTTGCAGTGAGCTGAGATCCGGCCACTGCACTCCAGCCCGGGTGACAGAGCGAGACTCCGTCTCAAAAAAAAAAAAAAAAAAGAAAAGAAAACATTTTACATGCATGTAGGTATAGCATAGATTTATTTCATATATCACTCTTGAGAATAGGAAAAAAACAAGAAAATACCTACAAAATTAATCAAGATTTTTTTAAATTTCTTATTCAGACTGCAAATGTTCAGAATACCTCAGTTGTTGATATCTGTATTTTCCCACATACTATTTATGGCATTATATACCATCAATGCCGTTAGTCATTTAATGCCTATAAAATGATGGAATAACTTGTAAATTTTGCCTGCGTTTTCACTTCTATGATCTTCAAAATGCTCACTGCACTTGCATTTGGAGACTGTTGTGACCTACACATTTTGTAAGCACATGCTGTTCACTTGAAAAGCTGGTTATTCTTGGCCATTGCAAGTAAGCAATTTTCTGCTTTTGTAGCACCAATAATAATTAGCTTTTTATCTTTCACCATTAAGGAACCTCATACACTTAACTTATCACAGCCTTTTTGCAAAGAAACAATTTCACAGCTCTCTTTCATTGTGTAGTGAAGAATCTGGTGAGAAGGAATAATATTCATCTTCTCCAATACCAAATCTATGAGTCAGGGTTCTCCTGACAGATAGGAGTAATAGGACATATACATAGATAGATGAAAGAGGGTTTATTAGGGGAATTCATTCATGTGATTATGGTGGCTGAGAAGTCCCATGACAGGCTGTTTGCAAGTTAGAGGCCCTAGAACAGTGGCAGCATGGCTCGATCAAAGTCCAAAGGCCTCAGAACCAGGGAAGCCAATGGTGTAACTCTTGGTCCAATGATGAAAGTCTCAGTATCCAGGGGTCCCCTGATGTAAGTTCTTGGGTCCAAAGGCCAGTGAACTTGGACTTCTGATGTCCAAGACAGCACCAGTAAAGTCCATCCTAGCTCTCAGAGAGAGACAAATTCGCCTTCTGTATTTGTTCCTTCTGGGCCCACAGCCAATTGGATGGTGCCCGCCAGCACTGATGGCAGACCTTCCCCCACCTAATCCACTCAGACCCACACACTAAGCTCCTCTGGAAACACCCTCACAGGCACACCCCAACTCATGCTAAACCAGGTTTCTAGGTATTCCTTTTTCCCGTCAGGTTCACACCTAAAATCCAGTTCAGAAATCCACCCCTCGTCACCTTGGCACTCGTATGCATCTCCTTCAACCATACTTAATTTCCAAGTAAAGACAATAACAGGGTAATAGTTCCACCTAACATAACACAAGTGTGATTCTGGAGATTTTAGATGCTAGAAATTTTAGATTTTATGAATTTTAATGTTTAGGGATTTCAGCATTTGGGATTAAGGCATTCGGGACTGTCTTTCGGGATTATGATCCAAACTCAAGCCAGCACATATAACGAATATGGCAGTGTGAAAAATACTTCATCAACTGTGATTTCATTTGATTCTCATAATATTCCTCTGAGACTTGGTCCTTGTAAAGTTCCTGATGCTGGTGATGGAGCCAGGACTGAGCCACCATGAACTAGATCACCAGCTTTCCTCTTCCTCATTCCTTCCAATATTAGGCATCATCCAAAGTTCTGGACTGTCGCAGACATTCCTGAGATGTCTTTGAGATCATTATTCTGACCTTGCTCCAGTTTTCCCTTGCATTTATCCACCTGAGTTTTTTCTGATACTTCGAATCATGGCTATAACAGCTCTTCATCGGCTGCCACCACTGCCTCCTCTTTCTCCTATTTCTGTTCATGGGCCCAGCTCCCTTCCAGTTAGATAAGTCAGAGTCTCTGTCCACTTCATTCTGAAACTTCCTTAACATTCAACTCTCTCTCCACACCATGTCTTGCATCCATCTCCATTCTCCTGCTCTGGGGCAAGCTCCTAGGGCCTATGCATACATAGATGAAAGAGGGTTTATTAGGGGAATTGGTTCATGTGATTATGGCGCCTGAGATGTCCCTCTTCCATTACGAGATTGTCCCAACGAACACCCCTCCAACCCATCCTGCCTGCTTGCGGGACCAGACCCATGAAACATCTGGGGGCTCCACATTCTCTACTGAGTAACAATCTACCCTTTGTCCTAAATCCTCACTGATCTATTTTCTGACGAGTTATGGTCATGGGCCAAATGCAATCCCCGCCCCCATCCTCTCAAACCTGCTCATACCCGGAGGCCCCTTTCGGAATCTGTGTCTTCGTCAGAGGTCAGCAAACTACAGCCTGTGGGCCAAAGTGGCCTGCTGCCAGAGCAAAGGATGGCTTTTGCATTATTTAATAGCTGAAAACAATCAAAAGAAGAAAACCATTTTGTGACACATGAGAATAAAGTGAAATTCAAGTTTCACTGTCTATAAACAGGGTTTTATTGGAACACAATTATGCCTGTTCTGTTTACCTGCTGCCTATGGCTACTTTCATGCCACAGTGGCAGAGCTGAGGAGTCACCACAGAGAGTGCACAGCCCACAAACCCTAAACAGTGACCATCTGGTTCTTTACAGAAAGCGTTTGCCAATTTCTAGTCTATGCTATGATCTTTCCAATCTTGATGACTATGCTTGTTTTTAAAATATTTCTGATACATATTGTAAATGTTTCTCAGTTTGTCTCTTCTGATGTTAATTGCTTAATGTCTATAAGTTTTTACTTTTGGGAGATCAGTTCTATCTCTGTGTGCATTTATGATCTGCCCTTCCTTTTATGCTAGAAAGGTCTTATCTGTGTTGATGACAGTAAAATACTCATATTTTCTTCTAATTTTTCTTTTTTTTTTTTTAGAGATGGGATCTTGCTATGTTGCCCAAACTGTCTTGAACTCCTGGCCTCAAGTAATCCTCCTACCTCAGCCTCCCAAAGTGCTGGAATTATAGGAGTGAGCCACTGCACCCAGTCCTTCTAATTTTTTAGTGATTTATTTTTGACCTTTTAACTTTTTCACAAATATAGGATTTCTATTGGTGAGTGCTATGAATTAAAGAAACTTAGCTTTTATTCAAATCATTATCCAATTGTCCTAGCACCATTTGTTGGATATATTTTCCTGATGATATGAAAAACTGCCATTAAAATACACTGGGTGCCAAGTGCAATGGTACACACCTATAGTCCCAGCTATTCAGGAGGCTAAGGCAGGAGGATCACTTGAGCCCAGGATCTTTATGTATCTATTCTGGATTTTATTGGGTTTTTTGTTTGCCAGTTTGAGTGTTCTCTCGTTTTGTTTTATAATTCATAAAATCTTGATCCAGGTGAGGTGAGGAAAAAATTAAAAATAAAAATGTAAAAATCTTGGGAGCCCTACAGTTCGCTTTGCAAGCTGCAGGTGCCCCTTTGTCCACCAGATGGCAGGGCAGCTCTGCAGGTAACTTCTGGAGCCGCCTCCGGCTGCCTCTGCCTTTGCCCTGAGCAAGCAGCGCCAGTTCATCTTTCAAACAATATCTCCCTTCCTGTCTTTAGGATTTTCCCCCAAAGAATATTTTCAGCAGAAGTATTTTACATCTCAGCCTAGAAATGAACTTCCCCAAAAGTGTTGTGTGTAGGCTTGTAGGGTTTTTTTAAATTATTATTATTCACTATAAATCTGTATTAATAAAGATTTAACAAATACCTAACCCAGCAGTTCAGAGGTACAGAAAGTCGATGTGAGGAAAGAAGACGGAACTGATCTGAAATGTTTGTTGCTCTCCTAAATCACCGCTGACAACGACAGCCACACACACACACACACACACACACACACACACACACACACACGCAGCTGACGCTCCGACACAGGGCGCAGAACAGGAAGGAAAGGGTAGTTACAGACCGGCCGGGAGGAACATGGCTCCTTAGTGAGTCTGGAAAATACGGTATTGCCACTTAGGAAAAACAAAGAGGCGCGCTATACTGCCACCCAGTGGTGTGAACTGTTTCTTTCCGGACTTCATGCAGACAAAACCCTTCTTTTTATTGCTTCTGATGGTGGCTGAGATCTTCCTCTCAAAAAACTACATTACACACTACTGCTTGCTCGCACCAGTACCTGACAGGGGTGTCAGGCCCAACCACGTGCTCGGTATATTCATAGACCTTAGTCACTGGAAGCACAGTCTTGTCCGGATGCACAGCATGTGAGGACTTGCTCTCCAAACTTACCATCTTACTGTTCCAGTTAATATCACAGCAGACCATTCATGCGTCTGGGAACCTAAGAATTACCCTAGGGCCCTACTGTTATTTGGGCAAGAGACTCATAATGACCTTACTTGACTGGCTGCATAAAAAGTCCCAAATCTTCCTGCCATTCCTTCCTAGTCTTGGCCTCTGGGCCAGGAGCACAGAGCCTAGGAAAGGACCGAGGGACACCTCTAGGTGCAGAAAAAGGAGATATCAAGGCACTGTTTTTCCTCCTACCACCTCAGCTTGGCCAAAGGAAATTTTTAGAGTAACTGAGCTCAGCTCCAGCATCCTCCTCTTCTCTTCTGATGTGGTTAGGCTTTGTGTCCCCAACCAAATCTCATCTTTTTTTTTTTTTTTTCAGTCGCTCAGAGAGATATGTATAACCTCTCTCTTTTTTTTAATTTTTATTTTACTTTACGTTCTGGGATACATGTGCAGAGCATGCAGGTTTGTTACATAGGTATACATATGCCACGGTGGTTTGCTGCACCTATCAATCGATCATCCAGGTTTTAAGCCCCATATGCATTAGGTATTTGTCCTAATGCTCTCCCTCCCCTTGCCCCCCACCTCCTGACAGGCCTGGGTGTGTGATGTTCCCCTCCCTGTGTCCATGTGTTATCATTGTTCAACTCCCACGTATGAGTGAGAATATGCTGTGTTTGGTTTTCTGTTCCTGTGTTTGCTGCGAATGATGGTTTCCAGCTTCATTCATGTCCCTGCAAGGGACATGAACTCATTCTTTTTTATGGCTGCATAGTATTCCATGGTGTATATGTGCCATATTTTCTTTATCCAGTCTATCATGAATGGGCATTTGGGTTGGTTCCAAGTCCTTGCTATTGTGGATAGTGCTGCAGTAAACATACGTGTGCATGTGTCTTTATAGTAGAATGATTTATAATCCTTTGGGTATATACCCAGTAATGGGATTGCTGGGTCAAAGGGTATTCCTTGTTCTAGACCCTTGAGGAATCACCACGCTGTCTTCCACAATGTTTGAACTGATTTACACTCCCACCAACAGTGTAAAAGCATTCCTATATCTCCATATCCTCACCAGTATCTGTTGTTTCCTGATTTTTTAATGATCGCCATTCTAACTGGCATGAGGTGGTATCTCATTGTGATTTTAATTTACATTTCTCAAATGACCAGTGATGATGAGCTTTTTTTCATATGTTTGTTGGCCACATAAATGTCTTCTTTTAAGAATTGTCTGTTCATATCTTTGCCCACTTATTGATAGGGTTGTTTGTGTTTTTCTTGTAAATTTGTTTAAGTTCCTTGTAGATTCTGGATATTAGACCTTTGTCATATGGATAGATTGCAAAAATTTTCTCCCATTCTCTAGGCTACTTGTTCTCTCTGATAATAGTTTCTTTTGCTGTGTGGAAGGTCTTTAGTTTTATTAGATCCCATTTGTCAATTGTGGCTTTTGTTGCAATTGTTTTTGGTGTTTTAGTCATGAAGTCTTTGCCCATGCCTATGTCCTGAATGGTATTGCCTAGGTTTTCTTCTGGGGTTTTTATGGTTTTAGGTTTTACATTTAAGTCTTTAATCCATCTTGAGTTAACTTTTGTATAAGGTGTAAGGAAGGGGTCCGTTTTCAGTTTTCTGCATATGGCTAGCCAGTTTTCCCAGCACCATTTATTAAATAGGTGCTGGGAAAACACCTATTAAATCCTTTCCCATTTCTTGTTTTTGTCAGATTTGTCAAAGATCAGATGGTTGTAGATGTGTGGTGTTATTTCTGAGGCTTCTGTTCTATTCCACTGTTCTTCCCATTGTCCACATCTGAATCCATAAGCACAAATTTCCTCTCCTCTCCCCATTCTGATTATCCCCATCTCACGTGGGTGGCGGAAGGTTTGCACATTTTCCAGCCTTTATGGCTTAGAACTCCTTAGGGAATGGTTCCAGTCTCTACATCCAAGATAAGTAAGTATGGAGTTATTTTGTAAGAACAGGACATTTCTGGAAGAGAGAAACCACGTGAGCAAAGGCAGGCAGGTGTAGAGTGTGCACACCAGTGAATCTAAGATTGTGCAAACGGCATGAGTACCAGATGAAAGGAAACAGAGCAGGCCTAAGTTTCAAGTGTGAGAATGGCAAACAACTTGTTACCTATATCAACAGTTCATTCTTTTTTCTTGTTGAGTAATATTCCATTGTAATCACGCACTACGGTTTATCTATAAACCTGTTGAAGGACATGTGGGTAGTTTCCAGTGTTTGACTATTACAAATAAAATTACTACAAGTATTTGTGTACTGGATTTGTGTACACGTTTTAATTTTTCTAGGGTAAATATCTAGGAGTGAGAATGATGGTACATATGGTGAGTGTATAATAATTTACAACAAATTTTCAAGACAGGGCACAGTGGCTAAGGGCCTATAATCTCAGCACTGAGAGGAAGAGGCAGGAGGAAGGCTTGAGGCCAGAAGACCAAGATCAGCCTGGGAAACACAGTGAGATCCCTTCTCTACAAAAAAATTAAAATTAAAGTTAAATAATTTTCCAAACTTTTTCCAGAGTAGTTATATCATTGTTCACTCAGACCAGCAATATACAGACGTTTCAGTAGTTCTACATCCTTCTCAGCACCTAGTATTCTCAATATTTTAATTGTAGCCTCTCTAGCACGTGTGCAGAGGTATATCACTGTGGTTTTACTTTACATTTTCTCTTTTTTTTTGAGACAAAGTCTTGCTCTGTTGCCCAGGCTGGAGTGCAGTGGCAGAATCTCGGTTCACTGCAGCCGCTGACTTCTGGGTTCAAGCAATTCTCCTGCCTCAGCCTCCTGAGTAGCTGGGATTACAGATGCATGCCACCATGCCTCACTGATTTTTGTATTTTTAGTAGAGATGGGGTTTCACCGTATTGCCCAGGCTGGTCTGGAACTCCTGACCTCAAGTGATCCACCTGGCTCGGCCTCCCAAAGTGCTGGGATTACAGGCGTGACCCACCACAGTAAAAAATGCCTACTTCACATTTTCTTAATGGTGATGTTGAACAGCTTTTCACGAGCTTATTTGCTACCCATATATCCTCACTGGTGAAACATCTGTTCAAGCTTCTCCCCATTTTTTAATCTGCTTGTCTGACTGATAAGTTTTGAGCGTACTTTATATATTCTGGATGCAAGTCTTTTGTCAGATACATGATTTGCAAATATGTCTCCTAGTCTAGAACTTGTCTATCTCTTAACAAGTTCCTTTCTTGTTTAAATTTTACCAACATAGGCCTGGTGCAGTGGCTCACCCCTGTAATCCCAACCCTTTGGAAGGCTGACATGAGAGGACTGCTTCAGGGCAGGAGTTCAAAGTTGTAGTGAGCTATGATTGCACATCTACACTCCAACCTGAGTGACAGAGTGAGACCCTGTCTCAAAAAAAAAAAAAAAAAAAAAAGAAGTTTACTAATATGTAAGTCTCTTTACACACACACTTTTGGGTCATACTTATCTTATATATTACATTTACATGCATTGAAACTCCATCAAACAATATTGTGATTTTTGCTTTTAAACATCAGCACATCGTAAAGAACTCAAAAGGGGAAGAATATTCTCATATACTTACCTGATATTTATCATTTCTTCATTTCTATTTCCTCTTCCTTCATTTCTTTGTTTTTTTGTTTTCATTTTTTGAGACAGGGTCTCGCTCTGTCCCCCAGGCTGGAGTGCAGCAGTGCGATCTCGGCTCACCGAAATCTCTGCCTTTCTGGTTCAAGCAACTCTCCTGCCTCAGCCTCCTGAGTAGCTGGGATTATGGGCATGCACCTCCACACCCAGCTAATTTTTGTATTTTCAGTAGAGACGGGTTTCTCCCTGTTAGCCAGGCTGGTCTCGAACTCCTGGCCTCAAGTGATCTGCCCACCTTGGCCTCTTAAAGTGCTGGTATTACAGGCGTGAGCCACTGCGCCTGGCCCTCTTCCATCTTTTCTGATGATCCCAAAGTTCTTCTGGTTTTTTTATTTGCTTGTTTAATTTTGTTTAGTTTTGCTGTCTAACAAACTTTATTTAGCAATTCTTTTAGTATGGGTCTGCTGGTAATGAATCCTATTCTATTCTATTCTAGTCTGTTCTATTCTATTCTATTCTCTTTTTTGTCTGAGAATACCTTTACTTCATCTTCATTTCTGAAAGACACTTCTGCTGGATTTGGAACACTGGGTTTACACTCAGCACTTTAAAAATGTATCATTTCCATCTGTCCCCATGGTTTCTGATGAAAAATCTGTAGTTGTTTAAATTGTTGTTTCTCTGCAGTAACATGCTGTTTTTCTCTGGCTGCTTTCAAAGATTTTTTTTTCTTTTCTTTTCTTTTCTTTTCTTTTTTTTTTTTTTGAAACTGAGTCTCACTGTATCACCCAGGCTGGAGTACAATGGCGCTATCTCGGCTCGCTGCAACCTCCCCCTCCTGGGTTCAAACGATTCTTGTGCCTCAGCCCCCTGAGTAACTGGGATTACAGGTGCCCGCCACCACACCCAGCTAATTTTTGGTATTTTTAGTAGAGGCAGGGTTTCACCATGTTGGCAGGCTGGTCTTGAACTCTTGAGCTCAAGTGATCTACCCACCTTGGCCGCCCAAAGTGCTGGGATTACAGGCATAAGCCACCACACTCGGCCAATTATTTTTCTCTTGTCTTTAGTTTTCAGGAGTTTGATCATGGTGTGTCTGGATATGCATTTCTTTGGGTTTATTGTGTTTGAGGCTCACTGAGTTTCTTCAATCTGTAGATTTACATCTTTCAGCAAATTTGGGAAGTTTCCAGCCATTAATAAGTCAAACTTTTTTTCAAACTATACTTTTTTCTCTGTGTTTCTAAGACACCAATGATATAAATGTTAGACTGCTTTTGTCCCACAAGCCCCTGAAGCTCTGTTCTTTTTTTTTTTTTAATGTTTTTCTCTATGTTGTTCATATTGTATAATTTCTATTGATCCATCTTCATGTTTATTGTCTCTTTTATTTGTCATCACCATTCTGCTATTGAATCTATCCAGTGTTTTCTAAATTCATTTATTATATTTTTTGGTTCTAAAATTTCTATCTGTTAGGTCTTCTATTTCTTTGCAGAGGGTTTTTATTTTCTTATTCATTTCAAGGGTGTCCATGATTGCGGTCAAAGCAATTTTGTAAAAGCTGCTTTAAAGTCTTTGTCAGATAATGCCAACATCTGTGTTCTCAGCATCTCAGCATTGGCATCTGTTGTTTGTCTTTTCCTTGTGCATTGAGATTTTCCTGGTTCTTCATATGGCAGGTACTTCTGAATTATATCCTGGACATTTTGGATATTATGTTATCAGGCTCTGAATCTTGCTTAAATAAAGTGGAGAAAGTTGACGTCTTTGTTTTTGTAGGCAAACCAACCAGTTGGGCTCAGGTCACAAGTTCTAATCTGCCCTTTGTGGGCTCTGGTTCCTATGTCATTTCTGTTTTCAAAGCCTTTAGTATAATTTGGGCCGCTTTGTGACTGAGACCTGGGCAATGACTTATCTGTTAGTTCAGTTCTCAAAATCTTTGGTATACTAATTGGGATCAAAAACATGCATGTGCGCCTAGGAGATGAGCCCAGGACCTCATAAATAACATCACGGGCTCATCTTCCAAAGTTTTCTCTTTCCGTGATTTCTCCAGTCCTTTCTGGTTTTCTTGGGCTCTCCTCAATCACTGATCAGAAAGTCAGCAGTTAAGGCTGGACGTAGTGGCTCACGCCTGTAATCCCAGCACTTTGGGAGACTGAGGTGGGCAGATCACTTGAAGTCAGGAGTTCAAGACCAGCCTGGCCAACATGGTGAAACCCTGTCCCTACTAAAAATACAAAAAATTAGCTGGGCATGGTGGTGGGTACCTGTAATCCAAGCTACTTGGGAGGCTGAGGCAGGAGAATCACTTGAACCTGGGAGGTGGAAGTTGCAGTGAGCCGAGATCGCACCACTGCACTCCAGCCTGGGTGACAGAGTAAGACTCCATTTTGAAAGAAAGAAAGAGAGAGAAAGAGAGAGAGAAGCGGAGAGGGAGGGAGGGAGCGGAGGGAGGGAGGGAGGAAGAAGGAAGGATAGGAAGGAAGGGGAGGAAGAAGAAGGAGGAAGGAGAAAGAAAAAAGAGAAAGAAAAAGGAGGAAAGACAGAGGAGAGACGAGAACGAAGGGAGGCAGAAGAAAGAACAAGAAAGCCATGGACTAGAAGAAAGGAAGGAAACCTAACTAAAGAACAAGAACTAGAAAAGCGCAAAGAAAGAAAGAAAGAAAGAAAGAAAGAAAGAAAGAAGAAAGAAGGAAGGAAGGAAGGTTGGTTTAATTACCTAACTCAACTGTGTATTTCTATGGCCGTGCTTACATCTTGGGCAAACAGTAGAAAACAGAGAGGGAAAAAAAGGCAATGGGGGTTTGCCTCACCCTCATCGGAACCACAACTCCACCAGCCAGAGAAAGTCCTGCTTGCTCAGTGTTTCGGCTCTAGAGACTCCTGTTGCTGCTGCTATTTCCAAAACAGGATTACTTGGGGGCTGGAGTTTGAGAGAACAGAGATGAGAAAGAAAGCAGGGGGAAATTTCTTCATTCTCTGGTTGTTAAGTTGCCTGCTCCTCAAACCAGAACTAGGACCCTTCCCCTGAAATTCTTTCTGCACTCCTGTGCTCACTTTTGGGCTTAAGGCTGTGTTGGGTTCAGGACAGAGAATACTGGAAAAAAAAATATAGCAAATTCACTGCAGCTTCAATGGTGCTTCGAATTCTAGTCTTCATCCCCAATTCACCCATCACTACTTACTTTTCAGAGTCCTTAAACAGCCGTTCCATGCATCCTGTCCAAGGTTTTAGACATGTTCAGTAGGGGACGCAGGGTAAAAAATGTTTACCCCATCTTACCCAGAACCAGCACCCCTGGCTGTTATCTAAGCACCAAGTGATATTGATATGCATTCAGGGTGAAAATTACTGCCTTCCACTGCTCCCTTCATTTTCCTACCTATGCTTACAAATAATTGTGCTGATCCTTGGAGGCCAGGCTCAAATATCCCTTCTTCCAAGATGTCTTCTCTGAACTCCTCGCCAGAGCCAGTCTCTTTACCTCTTCTGATCTTCCACAGCGTTGACTTGTGCCGACATTACAACATTTGTCCATCTTCTCCTCTAGACTTTTAGTGGCTTCTTAAAATAAAAGATACTGGCTGGACATGGTGGCTCACGCCTGTAATCCCACCACTTTGGGAGGCTGAGGCGGGCGGATCATGAAGTCAAGAAATCAAGCCCATCCTAGGCAACCTGGTGAAACCCCGCCTCTACTACAAATACAAAAATTAGCTGGGCGTGGTGGCGCATGCCTGCAATCCCAGCCTCTCAGGAGGCTGAGGCAGGAGAATCACTTAAACCCAGGAGGCAGAGGTTGTAGTGAACCGAGATCACACCATTGCACTCCAGCCAGCGCAGCAAGAGCGAAACTCCATCTTGAATAAATTAACTAAATTAAATAAAAAATACTTTGTTTTAATCTTTCTTGGCTTGCTCTCAGTCCTAGGCCTGGTGTTCACAACATAGTAAACAGCTACGAATTCGATTACAATAGAATTACTAAAGCACTGACCAATTTTTTGTGTTTTTTTAAATGATAAAGGAAATCAGGACTTCTGGTTATAGCATGGTCTAGAGTAAAGATGCATTTCCCTCTTTTCTTCTTAGAAATTATCCAAAGGTAACTAAAGAATGTGAAGTATTTTTAATAAAAGAAAACCTGAAGGCCGGGCGTGGTGGCTCACACCTGTAATCCCAGCACTTTGGGAGGCCGAGGCAGGCGCATCACTGAGGTCAGGAGTTCAAGACCAGTCTGGCCAACACAGTGAAACCCCGTCTCTACTAAAAATACAAAAAATTAGCTGAGCATGCTTGTAATCCCAGCTACTTGGGAGGCTGAGGTAGGAGAATTGCTTGAACCCAGGAGGCGGAGGTTGCAGTAACCTGAGATCGCACCATTGCACTCCTGCCTAGGCGACAAGAGCGAAACTCCGTCTCAAAAAAGGAAAAAGAAAACCTGAAAATACTTGTGTAAAATAGAGGGAAGAGACTCAGTAAACAGTCTTGCAGCTGCTAATCTGTTGATTATGGAAACTTAACATTGAAAGAACCCACTCGAATACAACATGGGGTTCTAAGGAAAACCTGCCTGAAACAGGGCACAGTTCATCTTTCATATAGTTGGTATCGAAATACTTTATCTCATTCAAAGATGACTGATAATTAAAAAGAAGAAAGAAAAAGAAACCAATAGATGCTCTATTAAAGATACACTACAAAATAAGGAAAAAAAGAAATGGGAAAATAAATCACAGAAAACACTAATGAGGGAAAAAAACCTATCCTCTTAATTCTTGGGTCGAAGAAGAAACTATAGCTAAATTACAAAACACTTTAACAATAATGAAAATGTCACATAGGAACAGAAGAAGATATTATTTATAAAAAATGAAAGCAAGAATTAATAAATTATAAAATGGGAGAAAATGATAGAATTGATAAATAAACCTAAGACCTGATTCTTTGAAAAACATGACCACCAAAAACATTTAGCTAACCGGATTTGTTTATTAAGTGAGCAACAAATATACAAAATAAGAAATATCATTGGAGAAAACTCTTCACCCTTACAGAAGAAATTAAAGGTATCATAGAATTACTTTGCTCAAGACTATGCATACAATTTTGGGAAACTGTATGAAATGGTTGACATCCTGGGAAAGATTAATTACCTAAATTAGCTTCGTAAGAAATGGATCATTGAACAGATCAATTACCATTGAAGGAGTCAAAGTCTTTTTTTTTTTTTTAAGTATGAACTCTAGACCTAGAGGTTTGACAGAGGACTTCATCAAACATTTATGGAAATTGATGGATCCTATGTAAAAGTGGTATATCAAGTAATAGACAGTTGGGTGCAGTAGCTCACACCTGTAATTCCAACACTTTGGGAGGCCGAGGCAGGTGGATCACTTGAGGCCAGCAGTTTGAGACCATCCCGGCCAACATGGTGAAACCCCGTATCTACTAAAAATACAATAATAATAATAAGCCAGGTGTGGTGGTGGGCACCTGTAATCCTAGCTACTTGGGAGGCTCAGGCAGGAAAATTGCTTGAACCCAGGAGGTGGAGGTTGCAGTGAGCCGAGATCCCGCCACTGCACTCCAGCCTGGCGACAGAGCAAGACTCCATCTCGAAAAAAAAAAAAAAAGAAAGAAAAGAAATATGGATGTAAATGATAGAAAAGCAGTTGAAAGAGTTCAATGAGCTTCTTCCCTGGCGTAGGCAGGACGCTTGGGGAAGGAAGGATACAAATGGGAGTTGGTCCTTTTTTTTCTTTTTCATGTGGGGACTGGTCTTTTTGACACAAGCTTTTTAGAATCATTTGATTTTTCTAAACTACAGATATGTATTACTTTGCTAAAAACAAAAAGTAATTAAATGTTTTAAAGGGTTCATGTGAAATAGGACAGGTAATTGGATAATTTGTTGGGCTGGGAGCCTAGTGAAACGCTGGGGGAGGTCAGATCCCCACCGTGTCAGATGAAGCTGACTCTTGTTCGGAGTGTGAATGACTACCCAAATCCAACAGACACCCCTTTGCCTAGATATTGATGGCACTGGGCTTTCCAGCCCTCCTGACAGCCCTAATGTGGTCTTCATTCTTCTGTCCTCCAGGTTCCCCGCTTCGGCCAGGTTAACATTGTCTCTTTCTGCACATACTTCTCCTACCCCTGGGTGTCTGACTCATGGGTCTTTCTGAAACACCGTCCATGCCCAGAACATTTTCCCCATGCAGTTCTCCTATAACAGTATTCATAAACCACTTTACCTAGGTGACTTCCGTTTATCTTCCCGTCTTATCACACTTCTCAGCATCTTGAGGTTGCAAAAGTGAGTATCTCATCTGGGGCTGGATGCATTTCTGCTGTGAACAAAAATGGGATTTATTAGCAGATAAGAAAAGGTAAATGGATACTGCGTAGGCAAATAATATGGTCTGCAGTAGAGGGTAATGGAAGGAGTAGGAGAAATCCACCCTTTCTCCCAGAAGGACAATTCAAGGTTCACATGCACTTAGATGTATGTGCTCATGAAATAGTTAAATTATAAAGCAGTAAGGAGGCAGAAATTCAAATGTCTAAGCACAGCTGTGACAGAGGAATAGATATTTGAGAGCGAGACATAAGAAGCAATTGTGGGGTAAAGGGTTTATCATCGTAGGATGAAAATCTCTCAGGAATCACTCAGCTGGGAAGTTCTTTCTCTGCCAAAATTCAAACATTCTAAAAATCTCACTTCACAGCCTCAGGGGGTATTAACATGAAGCTGGAACAAACCTATTTGCTTCTAAGCGGAGTATGCAATCAGAACAGAAACTGCTAGGGAAATGCAAATCTGGGGGTGAACTTGAACTTGATGCAGTTTCAGGATGAAAAACCAAGAACGCTTTGCAATTAGTATACCAGAAGTGATAGTAAGAGGGAAATGGGTACTGTTGGAGAACACAGGAGATAATCAGAGAATGTCCACAAAAGGGGAGGTGGGAGCGGAAGACCTTAACTAGAATCAAGACAGGTTATTTCCCAGTCATTCCTGACGAGAGTTTCACAAATGAAATGGGTATTTGTATAAATGAATGACAAGCAGGTATGGACCAGAACCAGTTCATTACTATTGCTGTGTTTAGTAATTGTTATTGAGCACACTCTATGACCAGTATGAGAATGGCATGCTTTATTCTCACAGTAATTTTGCACATAAATATTATTTTTCACCAATATGCCAATAAAAAGAATAACATTAAGAAAGGCTTAGAAACGTGCCCAAACCCAATTCGGTAGTAAGTGGCAGATGCAGGATTCTGACTAAAACCTGTACGTCGCCAAAGCCCAAACATTTCCACTCCTCCACAAAGCCATCTTTGGTCACTATGACACAAGCAAACTGTATTAATAATTATTTTCTTACTTGCAGTTTGTTGAATATATTTTAACTACTTAGTAAATTCAGTTCAATCTAGTCTTGAACAGTTCACCATGGGATCATTTTACTTTTTAATTGAAAACACTCTAATGGCATAAGAGCTTATTAGAGCCCCTAAGTCAGATCCTAAAGAATCTTATAGACAGGTTTTAATCAGATGTTTGACAGATATTATGCATTGTTGTGGTCTGAATGTTTGCATCCTCCATCATCCTGCAAATTCCTAAGTTGAAATCCAAATCCTCAAGATGATGGTCTCAGAAGGCAGGGCCTTTGGGAGGTGATGAGGTCATGAGGACTGTGCCCTCGTGTACCCTTGTAAAAGAGCTGCTCTTGGCCCAGCACGTTGGCTCACGCCTGTAATCCCAGCACTTTGGGAGGCTGAGGCAGGCAGATCATCTGAGATCAGGAGCTCAAGACCAGCCTGACCAACATGGAGAAACCCTGTCTCCACTAAAAATACAAAATTAGCTGGGTGTGGTGGCACATGCCTGTAATCCCAGCTACTCGGGAGGCTGAGGCAGGAGAATCACTTGAACCCAGCAGGAGGAGGTTGCGGTGAGCCGAGATCACGCCATTGCACTCCAGCCTGGGCAACAAAGAACGAAACTCTGTCTCCAAAAAAAAAAAAAAAAAAAAAGGCTCCTTTCCCCTTTCTCTTATGTGATGTTACAGCGAGAAAACACCATCTTTGAACCAGGAAACACGTCTTCACCCGGCACTGAATCAGTCAGTGCCTTGATCTTGGACGTCTCAACCTCTAGAACTGTGAGGAATAAATGTCTGTGGTTTATAAGCTACACGGTTTAGTGCAATTTGTTATAGCAGCCCAACAGACTAAGACACCCATCGTCTTGGTTACTAAGATCCCTGACCAAAGTTTTGGTTGCTATGGCTCTTTGGGGACCTTGGGATGAGTTAAAAGACTAAAATTATTTAGTCAGAAGAATTATGATATTGTGTTGGTATGACTTTCTGTGCAAATTAGGTAAGATTTCCATTTCAGCCTGAATCACATAGTTTCCAAAAGATTTTACATTAACTCCCCAGTGCTCTCCCTAATGGCGCCCCCTGTCTCCACGGAAGGGGGAAACCTTGGAGATCAAGTGATACCACCGGGTAACAGTTCTTCATTCTCATGAGAATCGGGCAAGATGAACAGACTTGGACAATTGTCTGTTGTTCTTAAGGAGAGTGCTGGAAGGATCTGTGTGTGATTTTCCAAAAGAGAAGTTGTATATTTGCTACAAAGGAAAGAACATACGATGTTTTCAAATTTCCTGTGAAAAGCTCATCTTTGCCCAGAAATGATATTTATTTGTTTTCTGGATATTTTATTAAAGAATATAGAGAGAAAGTTTCTCAGTGTCCAAATGAGATTTTTAAAAAGCAAGTTGGGATGGGATGTCCCTATAAAATTTGTTCCAAATTATGTAAGAGACTTATGTTTAAATAATACAATTATCCTGCAACTTCTGCACTGAGGAAGACAGTAAAAGGGGATAGAATACTTTAAGGTGGCTGGGCGTAGTGGCTCACATATGTAATCCCAGCACTTTGGGAGGCCAGGGAGGGCCGATCACTTGAGGCCAGGAGTTTGAGACCAGCCTGATCAAAATGGTGAAACTCTGTCTCTACCAAAAATACAAAAATCAGCCAGGGTTGGTGGCCGGCACCTGTAATCCCAGCTACTTGGGAAGCTGAGGCAGGAGAACTACTTGAATCTGGGAGGTGGGGGTTGCAGTAAGCAGAACTCGCACCACTGCACTCCAGCCTGGGCAACAGAAGGAGACTCCATCTCAAAAAATAAAGAAAGAAAGAATACCTTAAGATGAACACCTGGTTTGGCAGCCATCCCCTCCGTCATCTGCTTTCAAAGACCAAGTAAATTGAACTTATTCCACAGTCCTGAACCACATGGATGATCAAAGACATTCACCTTCAGAAACAAGGCAGAAACCAAGTATATAATATAGAAGCATTTCTTTTTTTTTTTTTTTTTTTTTTGAGACAGAGTCTCACGCTTTCACTTGGACTAGAGTGCAGTGGCGCCATCTCTGCTCACTTCGATCTCCACCTCCTGGGTTCAAGCAATTCTCCTGCCTCAGCCTCCCGAGTAGCTGGGAATGCAGGCGCCTGCCACCACGTCCAGGTAATTTATTCTGTTTTTAGTAGAGTTGGAGTTTCACCATGTTGGCCAGGCTGGGCTTGAACTCCTGACCTCAAGTGATCTGCCTGCCTCAGCCTCCCACAGTGCTGAGATTATAGGAGGAGCCGCCGCCCCCGGCCAGAAGTATTTCTTGACACTACATTTTGATGTCCTGACCTTTTCAACTCATTAAGAGTAAAATAATCAAATGATGATTTGGACTAAACAAAGGAGGTGTCATGTTTTGGGAGACCCTAACACAAGCCCATATAAGAAAGAGGTGGAAACAGAGGTACTTATTACTGTTTTGTCTAGGGGTCTTGTTGTGCTGTTCCAAGATTTATGAAGTGACCAATAAATTCATTTTTTAAAAAACTCAGTTCCTCTACATTATTACAGGTGAAGCTGTTTATTTATTTAAAAAAAAATTGGAGGGAAAAAAGTAATATATAGAGACAAAAAAGTACCTTGAAGAACAATAGAAAGTATATAATGTAAATGTCTAGTCATGGATATCCTTTTTCCTGGAGGAGTTCAGTAGCAAACAAGGTCTGAAGGAAGGTGTGAAAGCTTTCTGCTCTGTGACTTATCAGGGTTCTTTATTAATTATTGGATATATTCTTAATATTGCCCAATACTAACATAATGCCATTCAGAATCACAGAATATTAGAATTGCAAAGGTTCTCTCAGTCTAGTATTTTTCTAATTTTATTTAGCTATAAAGCCCATAATTTTTAATAAAGGAAGGAACGGAGGGAGGGAAGGAGGAAGAAAGGAAAGGAAGGAGGAGGGAAGGGAGGGAGGGACGGAGGAAGGGAGGGAAGGAAAGAAAAAGAGAGCAGCCGCTACGTAATATGTAAAGCAGATAAAACAGGAGTAGCCTTCCCCAAAGAAATGAAGAGGGGGGCTTACTAGCTTCCACTTTCTTCTCCATAGAGTCCTTCAAAACCTCTAGAGAAGTCCTTAGTCTTCTGGAATACAGATTTTAAACCAATCATTCTAGTCCAAACTTCTTTTACAGAGGAAAAAATTGAGGTCTCATTGGGGGAAATCATTGTGCAAAGCCATAGCTAGAATTCAGATCTTGCGGCATCAAATCCAAGACTTAGAGAAAGAAACTGTCCTTCTTCCAACAGCTGTGATGGAAAGATGAGCCCCAAAGGTGTCTCTGCTGAGCTATGTTAGTTTCCTGATAGAAAACATGAAGTGAAATCCAAGCCTAGAAGCCATCAGGAAATTGATCTTCATAACACATAATGAGCCTGAGAAAGTGTGGTTACACTTTGCTGACAGCTCCACGTGCTGTTGCCAGAGTGAGCTCCAGAACCAAAGTGGCAGTGGGTCCGTCCGCCCCCCTTGAGTGTAAGTCATATATGATGCTGTCCACAGTTCAGTCTAACACACTCTGCACTTACAGAGAAAATTTTTCCTTTTTTTTTTTTTTTTGTTTTGTTTTTTTAAGACAGAGTCTTGCTCTGTCACCCAGGCTGGAGTACAATGGCATGATCTCAGCTCACTGCAGTCTCTGCCTCCTGGGTTCAAGCGATTCTCCTGCCACAGCCTCCCAAGAAGCTGGGATTACAGGCATGCACCACCATATCTGGTTAATTTTTGTATTTTTAGTAGAGATGGGGTTTCACCATGTTGTCCAGGCTGGTCTCGAACTCCTGACCTCAGGTAATCTGCCCGCCTCCGCCTCCCAAAGTGCTAGGATTACAGGTGTGAGCCACCGCATCTGGCCACATTTTTCTTTCTTTCGAAGGAACAGTATTAACCTATAAAAACACAAGCACTGTTAGCACAGAAAAAATAATGGCTAGACTCCTGGCCTTCTGTGCCTTGTTTTTATGTTTGAGAAACTCACAACGATCCACCAAGCTTAGTCAAAATAGCTCCACTGTGGTTTGTTTAAAAAGAAAATGTTTAGAGCCTCAGCTGAAGACCATGGGAACGCATGAAAACTTGTGGAGGGGAACCACTGCAGGTTTGCAGGGAACAGGGCTGGTGGTGAACTCCACCTACCCATGGAACAAGAACTGCTTACGGCGGTCACACACCAAGTGCCCACTTTGAGCAAGACCCTCTAAAGGTACTCTAAAGGTACTTTACACTGAGTGTTTCTAAGGGTCACTACACACCCCTAACATGAAGGGTGTATTGTTATCCTCATTTTTCATATTAAAAAATAGGCCAGGCACAGTGGCTCACACCTGTAATCCCAGCACTTTGGGGGGCCGAAGCAGGTGGATCACCTGAGATCAGGAGTTCAAGACCAGCCTGGCCAACATAGTGAAACCCCATCTCTACTAAAAATACAAAAAATTAGCTGGGCGTGGTGGCAGTCACCTGTAATCCCAGCTAGTCGGGAGGCTGAGGCCAGAGAATCGCTTGAACCCAGGAGGTGAAGGTTGCAGTGAGCTGAGATCAAGCCATTGCACTCTAGCTTGCACAAGAGTGAAACTCCATCTCAAAAAAAAAAAAAAAAAAAAAAAAAAAAAAAAAAACATAGCTGGAGCTCTGAGAAGGTTAGTAACCCAGCTAAGTTTATTTACAGGTAAGCTGGAAAACCAGTATTCATTCATTGAACAAATGTGGCGTCAGCACCTACAGCATGGTAGGTGCTGGAGAGTCAGTGGGGAATGAACAAGAACAGCAATATCCACACTCATGGGGCTTACAGTCCAGGGAGGACACAGAGAAGGGAGCAGCCACACTGGAGTTGGCGAAGCGCTGTCCTGGTGGAGGCACAGAGCGTCTGTGAGTCATAGGGGAGCAACCAACCCAGACGTGGGGGTTGCCTGCTTGGCTTCTCAGCCTCCCGTTCTTATTGACACTGAACCCTTCATGAAGAAAGCCAGTGTGACCTCAGATAATCTCCCCAGAGCACCTCATAGCCTTCTCTCTGAGCCTCTCTGCAGAAGAGCTTCAAGTTCAAGTTGTCTAAGCCTTCAAGTAGAAAGAAGCAATTTTGTCTCCAGTTCTGGGCAACACAAGTGCCTGGGGAAGGGCATAGTTAAGCCCACTGAAGGCTTAAACTTTTATTTGTCTACTAATATGGTGATAAATTGTACCTGGCATATAAATTTCAATTGGGGAATTTATGCAATGTGGCAGAAGGTTTCCCTTCTCTTAATTACAAAGAGTGAGTCCTCCAGCACAGAAACATCCCTCAGGGGATGCCCACAGTGCAGCAATGGATATTTTTACCTCTCCACACCCACATCCCACCATATTTCTCAGGGATGCTGTTCCCCTCCTAATCCTTCCCACCACCTTCTATGGCATCACATGTCCTTTAGCTGAGAAGGCAAAAGCACCCTTTTACAACAAACCCCTGTGAAGTTCTCCCCTTCCTTTTTTCCCTCCCTAGGTTTCCCCCCATTACCCCCTTCTCTTTTATACCTTCCCTAATCCTAACCACCTTCCTCATTTTGCTTTCTCTGGCTTGTGCTTTTTGTAGCTTTTTTTTTTTTTTTTTTTTTTTTCTTCTCTTCTTCATCTTCTTCAATAAAATCAATCCAAAGGGGAGGTAAAAGACAGGCTGAAGATACAGTTCTGCTTCGCTTATGAACAAGGGGCCGGTCTTCCATCTCAATGAATCACAAACTTGCTGCACACTGAAATCTCCTAGATCTTTAGGAAACCCATGTCCTGACTCCCACCCCAGACTTTCTGGTCTCATGGGAAGGAGGGCAGCCTGGACATCAGGAATTCTAAGAACTCCCAGGGTGATTCTAATGTGCACCAAATTTGGGGGACTACTATGCAATTCTGCTTCTCACATGGGCACCCACAATAAATATGGCCTTCTGAATGGCAGACTTGGGCATGTGGGGTCAGTGGAGGTCCATTCTTAAGATTCCCAGCCAGGCTGATCCGTTCAGAACAGAGCCCTTGTCCCTTTTGCCGGTCTCTAATTCAGACTGTCATCCTGCAGAGAATATAAAAACAAGCATGGTTAAGTCAAAGCTAGAAAGAGCACTGAGCTGCTCAGCAAAAAAAAAAAAAAAAAAAAAAAAAAAAAAAAAGACCTTAACTAATGATTACATTAGCCTGTCAAGTACAATCTTGAAGCCAATGTATTATATATGCAGGAGATGTCAACTTCAGACAAAACTCTATCGTTCTCTCTAACAGCTCCTCTTCTGGGAGACAGAAGTGGAATCTATACTCTAAAAGTGATCAAACTGGAGCCCAGGAAGGTGGAAGCCTTGTCCTAGGGTCATACGATCAATTTATGGTGGACCCAAACCAAGGAGAATTCAGGTGATCTATGAAAATGGTTAGGGCCAAGCATGGTGGTTCATACCTATATTCCCAGCACTTTGAGAGGCCAAGGCGGGAGGAGTTTGAGACCAGCCTGGACAACATAATGAGATGCCGTCTCTACAAAAAAATTAAATAAATAAAAATTAGCTGGGCCTGGTGGCATGTGTCTGTAGTCCTAGCTACTCAGGAGACTGAGGCAGGAGGATCACTTGAGCCTGGGAGGTCAAGGCTGCAGTGAGCTATGATTGTGTCACTGTACTCCAGCCTGGGTGACATAGTAAGACCTGGTCTCAGAAAAAAAGAAAGAGAGAGAAAAGAGAAAAAAGAAGGAAGGAAGGGAAAGAAAGAAAGAAGGAAGGAAGGAAGGAAGGAAGGAAGGAAGGAAGGAAGGAAGGAAGGAGGGAGGGAGGGAGGGAGGGAGGGAGGGAGGGAGGGAGGGAGGGAGGGAAGGAAGGAAGGAAGGAAGGAAGGAAGGAAGGAAGGAAGGAAGGAAAGAAGGAAGGAAGGACGGACTTAGGCAAATCAAAATTGACATCAAATTCTACTAACATTATTAGTACCATATTAATAAGTCATAATTACCACTAATTTTACAGTCATAATTTCATTTGGCTCTAATACTGCCCATAAACAAGAAAATGATGATGACTTCTAGATAGCATCTCTCCATGCTTGTATTAACCTCCTCCATCTCTACTGTGGTCCCTCGAGTATCTGACTGGGTTTCCTGATGATGATACCACAAGCTTTTTGCTGAAAAGTGATGTATTAGCTTGAGTGATTGGGTGGTCCCTGAGAACAGCCACGAGGGTATGCAAGGTCACTTGGTTTCAAGCACAGTCAGCTGCCCAGAGGGAAGAAAGTTTGTGCTGCATGTTACCTCAAGTTCCTAAACAGTGACTGACAACCTGGTGTAGAGGAAGGCACTGGGTCAGGGATCCCAAGCCACAAGTCCCTGTCCTGGCTCTCTACTGACAGGCAGGGTGGTCTCGGACAGCCACACTGTTCCTATCTGGAAAAAAAAGGACCTTGGGCTGAACCATCTCGAAAGTCCTTTCCAACTCTCAGATCCATGGATTTCATGATTTGACTCACGGAACAGCAATGCAACAAGCTGCAGAGCCAGGCATACATGGAAATTTGCAGCTCCCTGGAGTTCCATAACCTTAACTGAATAAGCTTCTTGGAGTGAACTTGAAGTTGTGGGAATTATATGCCTCTTTTATATTATGTAAATATATTTAATATATATATTATATTATATTATATCATATGACAGAGAAATCTGTGTGCAAGCAGACAGGTAGCATAATTATATAGAGAGAGAAACCAAAAGTTAAGATTTTTAAGACATTTCACATTTTAACTGTTTAGTCATCCCCATAAACACATTTTAGTTGTGCAACTATAGTCCCTGATAGTTGGACAAGAAAGCACAGTCTCTATTGACATAAATCTTTTAGACCTTTAACAAACACCAGATTCTGCAATTCATCCTTGGCTTCCAACAGAGCATATGCACATTTCTTGTTCTTTGGTTTTATTCTGGAGTGGTAAAACATTTATGTCTTTTGTCTCAAAATGATGCTACTTTATAGAGCACTTTGCCATGTATTATCTTTTTTTTTTTTTTTTTTTTTTTTTGAGACAGAGTCTTACTCTGTTGCCCAGGCTGGAGTGCAGTGGCGCGATCTTGGCTCACTGCAACTTCCACCTCCCAGGTTCAAGTGATTCTCCTGCCTCAGCCTCCCAAGTAGCTGGGATTATAGGCACGTGCCACCATGCCCGGCTAGTTTTTGTAATTTTAGTAGAGATGGGGTTTCACTATGTTGGCCAAGCTTTGAACTCCTGACCTCAGGTGATCTGCCCACCTTGGCGTCCCAAAGTGCTGGGATTACAGGTGTGAGCCACCTCACCCAGCCCATGTATTATCTTTATTTATGGATTTGGGGTCCTTATCCATCAATCCTTCAAGATAGGTGGCATGGCATATTGCCCTATCTTACAGATGATAAAACTGAGGCCCAGGGGAATTAAATATTTTGCTAGTAAATGTCAGCATCTCTGCTGATTCAATCTAATCTTCCAACTTCATTTCTTGTTCATTTTTAGTTCAGAATGATAATAGTCTCTACCCTGAGGAAACTTAGGGTAGAAACTGATTTGGGTTTACCCGAACTTGCAGTAAAAACTGATTAGGGGTTTGCTACTTGATTTGGGGTCTGGGATTTGTCAGTTATGAAATAGGCTTATTTGGCCCATTGTGATGGCTCACGCCTGTAATCCCAGCACTTTGGGAAGTAGAGGAGGGCAGATTGCTTGAGGTCAGGAGTTCAAGGCCAGCCTGACCAACATAATGAAACCCTGTCTCTACTAAAAATAAATAAATAAATACAAAAATTTGCCTGGTGTGGTGGCATGCACCTGTAATCCTAGCTACTCGGGAGGCTGAGGCAGAAGAATAGCTTGAACCCAGGAGGCAGAGGCTGCAGTAAGCCAAGATCGCACCACTGTACTCCAACCTGGGCGACAGAGTGAGACTCCGTCTGAAATAATTAATTAATTAATTAATTAATTTTAAAAAAGAAATAGTCTTACTAGTACGAGACAAGGATCAATAGTGGTTCATGGTCAATGTCTATAGACTACACTGGAAGGCTCAGAGTCCAACTCTGGACTGGGCAAGCAGGCCCAGTGCACAAAATAAGCCCTGGGTCCACAGATGCTTAACTTTATGAACCTCTAACACTTTATTAAACAACTAGACATCGTTACCAATAAAAGAAGACAGCATCATGTTGGAAGCAGTAGTCTTTGAGACTGACTCAGATGGCATTGGTCTATATTCTTACTGCTTAACTGGGATACAGCAGCATAAGTGTCACCTGAGAGCTTGTTAACATGCAGAATCAAAGCCAGGTGCGGTGGCTCATGCCTATAATTCTAGTACTTTGGGAGGCCAAAGCAGGAGGATCACCTGAGGCCAGGAGTTTAAGACCAGCCTGGGCAACATACTGAGACCCCTGTCTCTACAAAACTTAAAAAATAAAAGTAAAAATGAGTTTAGCATGATGGTGTGCACCTGCAGTCCTAGCTACTCAGGAGGCTGAGGAAGGAGAATCACTTGAGCCCAGGAGTTCAAGGCTGCAGTAAGCTATGATAGCACCACTGCACTCAAGCCTGGGTAACAGTGCAAGAGTCTGTCTCAAATAAATACATAAATAAATAAAATGCAGAATCTCCACTCGCTCAGATGCACTGAATCAGAATCTGCATCTTAACAAAGGCACCAGGTGTTTCATATACACACTATAGCTGAGAAGAACTTCTCTGAACTTCCTACATTCTTGAGGTTCTAAAGACAATCATTTTATAAGTGCAGCTTCTAGTTCATGCTAGCAAGTGGGGTAGTTACAGCAAGCCCATGGCTGGAATCCTGAACATCAAGTGTTCACATATATGGGTCAAAAAAAAGCAATTATAACAACTGCAGTGGCTGAGCGTGGTGGTTCACACCTGTAATCCCACATTTTGGGGGGCCAAGGCAGGTGGATCACTTGAGGTCAGGAGTTCGACACCAGCCTAGCCAACATGGTATAACCCTGTCTCTACTAAAATTACAAAAATTAGCCAGGGGTGGTGGCAGGTGCCTGTAGTCCCAGCTACTCGGGAGGCTGAAGCAGGAGAATTGATTGAACCCGGGAGGTGGAGGTTGCAGTGAGCCGAGATCACACCACTGCACTCCAGCCTGGGCAACAGAGCAAAACGCTGTCTCAAAAAAATAAATAAATAAAAATAAAAAATAACAACTGCAGAGCATTTAGCATCATGCAAGGAGCCACTTAGAAAGTTGCTTGTTGGCCGGGCATGGTGGCTCACGTCTGTAATCCCAGCACTTTGGGAGGCCGAGGTGGGCGAATCACGAGGTCAGGAAATTGAGACCATCCTGGCGAACACGGTGAAACCCCGTCTCTACTAAAAATACAAAAATTAGCCGGGCGAGGTGGCGGACACCTGAGTAGTCCCAGCTACTTGGGAGGCTGAGGAAGGAGAATGGCGTGAACCCGGGAGGCGGAGCTTGCAGTGAGCCGAGATCGCACCACTGCACTTCAGACTGGGGGACAGAGCAAGACTCGTCTCAAAAAAAAAAAAAAAAGAAAGAAAATTGCTTGTTGCTCCATTTTGTGGGAAGGATTGTGAGATTACCAGGCCTCTCACTTTCCTCAATTCGAACTTAAGAAGGTGAGAGTTGAGATTTCAAAACCTGATGTCGCTGTCCTTCCTTCTCACCACCTGGTACAGAGCAGAAAGCTGGTTTTCTCCCTCTGCCCTCTCATTGACTTTCTCTGTCTCTTCCTGGCTCTCCTTGTTTCTTTTTCTTCCTCAATGTACTCCCCTGCCCCCAACACACCCCCACACACAAACAGTTGTATCTTCAAAGTTGAAGAAAGGTGAAGATCCATCTCTTTTGATTAGGGCCCGGGAGAGAAGTTTCTGCAAAGATATTTGCATTAATTACCACATTAATTTCTTGTCCCAGGGCAAACTCAGCAAACCCAAAAGGCTTCCTGCAGACAAACACCTGCAAGACCCGGCAGTGGGCTGGGGGTTCAGGGTTAGCGAAGTGGCAATGACAGTGCTGGAAAGGAGCCTGCTAATGGCTTCCGCACAGGTGTTCAGCATTATAGGGTGTTAATTGGGTAACAGGTGGAGGCACAGAGGGTGGAGTGAGCAGCAGAGTGAACAGGGCAGAAACTGACTGCCATAGCCTAATTTCATACAGAGTGGAATTTTCCTTCTCCTTACTGCAGGTTTGACTTAGAAAGCTCAGCCACATTAGAACTGAACAGCACATCATCATGGACCACAACTAATATTTATTGCTGCTTTCTAAGTGCCCAACACTGAGCTAAGTACATTACTTGCTTTATCCCTAATCTGCAAAGCAATTCTACAGAATAGGTATGAGAATCTTGGCCTTAAGAATGCCAAAGCCAAGGCTCAGAAGAAGATGAATAATTGCTCAAAGGCACACAGCTAGTATGTTGCAGAGCTAGTGTTCTCTGCTGCTAAATCATCTGTGTACCATCTTCTGTATTGTTGATCTTCTTATGAGAGGCAACAAACCTGTTAGATGCATATTGGTCACCCTCATCTGGAGTGTCATCCTCCAGAACAATCCTCTCAACTGATGAAAACCTAGAAACCATGTGAGAACTGGCTAAATCCGAGATCGTCTAACTACCACCCAAATCCAGGCCTACCCCGTTGTTGTAAATAAAGTTTTATTGCAATACAGCTATATATTTAAATGCTGTCTGTGGTTCCTTTCATGTGACAATTGCAGAATTGAGTGGTTGCAGCAGAGACTGTATGGTCCACAAAGCCTCAAGTATTTTATACTATCTGGACATTTACAGAAAAAGACTGCCCACCACTGAGCGACATAAATCATTGCCCTTGAGCATAATTACAGAGACTCTGTTCTGAATCACCACTCAGCACTGCCAAAGAAATTGGAAGTGTTTGGCCTGAAACAATGAAAACTCAAGGCACATACTTGACATCATGTAGAAGTGGATTTGTTTGCAAGCCAATGGGTGGAAATTTCCAAGATGTGGTTTTTGGCCCAACCTAAAGACCTAATGTCTTTCCTGTTCCTAATGTTTATAAATTAACTTATAGGGCAATAAGTTCTTCATTGCTATTAGTATTTAAATAGTCAGATGAGCATCCTTCAGAAATGTCATAGAGGTTGTCCTTCATGACCTCTATGATCCTTTGCACCTCCTGTGATCTTATGACTTTGTGAGTTTCGATATGACTAACGAACAATGGGAACTTTTTTTTCCTGAGTCTCTGTGCCCTAGTCTACTAGATTAGATCCCAGCTACTCGGCAGGCTGAGGCAGGAGAACGGCTTGAACCCAGGAGGTGGAGGTTGCAGTGAGCCAAGATTGCGCCACTGCACTCCAGCCTGGGCAACAGAGTGAAACTCTGTCTCAAAAAATAAAAAGTAAATAAATAAGAAGAACTATGGTAGAGGCTTGAACTTTGGTAAAGAATAGGCATGGTTAAACAATGACCTATCATTTCATAGCTTGCTTTTCCATAAGTTGTTTGCTGCTCCAGAATCACATAATTGGGAAGGTCACAAGATTTATAACTTCCCCAACTACTGCTATAGATAACATCACTATTGTGAAATAAAGAACTGGCCTTTGAGATATTTTTCAGATTTAGCATTTCAGCAGACCAAGAGATGCTACTGATCCTGAGACCCCGTCCCGGGAACTGAGTCAACTACACAAAGACAGTTTAGACACCCTTGTGATTTCATCTCCAGACAATCAATTATTTTAGTTCCTGAGCTCCCTGCTTATCAAAGTACCCTGAAAAACTCTAGCCTCCAAAATCTTGGAGAGGCAGATTTGGGAAATGCCTCCTATCCTTTGGCTTGGCTTGCAGTTATTAAACTCTTTCTTTGCCACAATACCTGCTGTTCTCAGTACATTGATTTTTGTGGGCAGTGGGCAAAAAAAGAACCCATCAGGTGCGACAGTGCTGGAATTACAGGTGTGAGCCACTGTGCCCAGCCTATATGAAATGTTTTAACTATGCACAAGATAACCTATGGCCAAGTACCAATGAAAACGGCACAAGGTATAAGTGGCTGAAAAGAATTTAAAAGCCAATAGAACATATTTAAAATTTTATTAAAGCTTCCCATTTAAAAAGCAGTAGATGAGTGAGAATGTAAATTGGTATAGCCTTTAAGCTATATGCAGATTCCTCAAAACACACAGAGTTACCAAATGATCCAGTCATCCCACTGCTGGGTATTTACCCAAAAGATTTGTTATCAGTTTGCCTGCACTCCCATAGTCATTGCATTGCTGGTGTGCAGTGGCTCACACCTGTAATTCTAACACTTCAGGAGGCCCAGGCAGGCAGATTGCTTGAGCCCAGGAGTTTCAGATCAGCTGGGGAACATAGTAAAACCCTCTCTCTATAAAAAAATACAAAAATGAGCCTAGCATAGTGGCATATGCCTGTAGTCCCAGCTACTCAGGAGGCTGAGGTGGGAGGATGACTTGAGGCCAAGAGGTGGAAGTTGCAGTGAGCCAAAATTGTGCCACCACACTCCAGCCTAGGTGACAGAGAGAGACTCTAGACACTATAGCTGAAAAAAACCACACATACACACACACACACACACAGACACACACAAAGAGAAACAAAAACAAAACACATTCATTGCAGCACTGTTCACAATAGCCAAGTTCTGGGATCAAACTTAGTGTCCCATCAATAGATGAATGGATAAAAAAAATGCAGATACATACACAATGGAATACTACTTGGACTTTAAAAAAAGGGAATCCTGTTACTTGAGACAACATGGATAGAATTAGAGAACCTTGTGCTATTTGAAGTAAGTCAGGCACAGAAAAAAATACCACGTGTTCTCACTTATATGGAACCTAAAACAATCAAACTCAAAGAAGCAGAGAGTAGAATAGTGGTTATAGAGGCTGGGGTATGTGAGGAATGGGGAGATGATGGTCAAAGGGTACAAAATCTCAGGAAAAATAAGTGTGTGTGTGTGTTTTTTTTTAGATCTATTGCACAGCATGGTGAATATAGTTAATAATAGTGTAATTGCACACTCGAAAATTGCTGAGAGAGTAAATTTCAAATATTCTCACTACAAAAGAATAACAATTTGAGGTGATGTATATGTTAGCTTGATTTAATGATCCCACGTTGTATTTATAAATCATAACATCACTCTATACCTCAAAAATATATGTACCTCTGCCAGGCATGGTGGTTCACGCCTGTAATCCCAACACTTTGGGAGGCCGAGGTGGGGAGATCACCTTGAGGTCAGGAGTTCAAGACCAGACTTGCCAACATGGCGAAACCCTGTCTCTACTAAAAATACAAAAATTAGCCAGGTGTGGTGGTGCACATCCGTAATCCCAGCTACTCAGGGAGACTGAGGCAGGAGAATCGCTTGAACCTGGGAGGCAGAGGTTGCAGTGAGCTGAGATCATGCCATTGCACTCTAGCCTAGGCAGCAGAGCAAGACTCTCTCTCAAAATATATATATAATATATATATATATATAATATATATAATATATATTGTATATATAATATAATATATATGTATATATATGATAATA